>NC_089264.1:29775586-30387333 GCF_963930625.1 Muntiacus reevesi
AGAGCCACCAAGCCCCCATCATCATTCGGGTGGCCAGAGTTGTGTACGGGACTTCTCCACCTGTGGAAGGAAGCAGAGAATAAAAGAACATCAAGTATTTATTGAGACTCTGAGATCATACATAGTCAATAGCAAGTTAACTTGTAAGTAATGAGAATCTTTCTACATAACATCAGTGTAGATCTCTGTATTTTGCTTATGTTTACCACTTTTTTTTTTTTTTTTGGTAATTTTTTAATGATCAAGTAATTCTTGTAAACAAAGAATCTCAAGGATCCAGAAAAAGCATAGCTAGTTGTGCTCCCCACCCCCCCCAATTTTTATAGCTGCTTATTTATTTTTTAATTGGAAGATAATTGCTTTACAGTGTTGTGTTGGTTTTTCCACTGTACAATGAAGTGAATTAGCTATATGTATACATATATCTCCTCCCTCCTGAACCTGCCTCCCATCTCTCACTTTCATCCTGCCCTTCTAGGTCATCACAGAGCACCAAGCTGAGCTCCTTGCGACATACAGCAGATTTCCAATAGCTATCTCTTTTACACACAGTACTGTATATATATCAGTGCCACTACTGAACCACTTGGCCAGTTTACTTGTTTACATTCCAGAAGCTGCCACTCTTAAGTCTATCATCATGATGATTTTTAAAAGTGAAAATGATATCATCATATTCTCCTGATCCAAATTTCCAGTGGATTCCTGTCACTCAAAAAAAGAAAATCTGAAATCTCTATCAAAGTTTACCGGATCCTACATGAACTAATCTCAGATTCACTTTCTGACTTACCTTTTCCCACTCTCTGAATGTCCTTCTAGTTTCTTGTAAGGGGTCACAATGATTTCTGCCCTAGGGCCCTTGTATTTGCAATTTTTATGCCTGAATTCTCTGTTCTTTAACTTAAAAATGACTCTCCTTTTAATTTATTTAAGTTTCTGCTCAGATGATACTTCTTCACAAACACTTAATTGTCAGTCTATCTAAAATAATTTCCACAGCCCCATTCTTTCAGCTACCCTATTTTTTTAAATCAAAAATTTTCATATATTTTATATATTTTTATTTTCTCCTCTTCCTCATTATACGGTTTCTAACATAACAGTTTCTGCCTCATATTAGGTGGGTAAATAGTTGATAAATGAATACATGTTTTAAATGAAGTTAACAATCTTTCTAAAATAAATTAGTTTTCTGCTAAGTGTAAAAATAAATTAAAAAGATATAATACTACATTTGTCTAGATACATCAATATGTGAACTGCTTAATAAGATTTAATTAATTATCATATGAGGCAGATTTTTATGCCAACCACTAATTCTCACTGTGTAATATTAATACCTTTAAACTTTCAGTGTAGTAAAAACATACCCTGTGGGTATGACCTGAGCTATTTTCCTTATGTAATATACTCAGAATAGGCTAACCTCTGATATCTGGAACATATTCAAAAGCAGTTATGATGCATTTTGGATACTTTCTTCTCCAAAGCAACGGAAATATTCACTTGGCTTTTAAAGATGAAAGCAAAATAAAAGGTTCATTTTTAAACCAAGTGGGAACTTCCTAGAAAAATGACTAATTGAAAAAATAATAATAAAATATGCGCAAGATGATTGCTAAAGACTGAAAGATGTTAATAAATGTAACAAATGTAGAACAATAAATTCATGACTGAAAAGGCTAATTGAAGGTTTGTGTCCATGAAGTCTTTACCCTTGATTTGAGTTGTTATCACACATAAGAAAGAATACTTGTTGAGCTTTCCTCATCTGTGGCGTAAAGTCTGAAATTTGGAAATTCAAATTTATTGGGGAGTCCACATAAAATGACATTTTATTTGATATCTGTACTTAGAAATCAAATACTAAAAGTAATGGTAATCTTGACTCCTGACATTTGTAATTAGGAAAAAATTCAAAACAATCCTCCTACTGATAGCAACTAGAAAAAAAAAAAAAACTCTCAACTGCATTTGAGAGCTAAAGAAGCAGTAAAAAATTAGAAGATGAAGATTCTGAAGAAGAACTTCAGAAATGTGACCTGGTATTTAGGCCCGTTTTCTCCTAAGGGATAAATGCCAATTTAACAAGAAGGTAAGAAACTGAGATGCTGAGCAATGCTCTTGAAAGCCTTCAAAATCAGGTGCCTATAAAAATTAAGGCCCAGGGCTTGCCAAATAGGGGTGGAACTAAGAAAAACAGAAAACCCTCATGTGCTTGGAAATCAACAATTACAATTCCATTATGCCATGGGTTGGATAAAAATCACAAGAGAAGTAAAAAAATATTTTGAAGTTGGTGATAATAAAAATACTCCAAACCAAAACTCCACATTTTGATACCTGACAGGATGCAGCTAAATTTGTCTTTGAAGGGAAATTCACAACTTCTATAAGAAAAGAAGTTTGAAAATCAATGATCTACTCATCAATTTCAAGAAGTTAAAAGAAAAGCAAGTTAAACCTAAGGACACAGAAGGAGGGACATAATAAATATAGGAGCAGAAATTAGTAAACTAGATAAAACTAGATAAACACAACAGAGAGGGATGATCCAACAGAAGTTTGGTTCTTTGGAAATATTTATAAAAAGCTGTAGATGTATGGCAGAAACCAACACAATGTTGTAAAGAAATTATCCTTCAATAAAAATAAATAAATATTAAAAAATAGCAAAAAAAAAAAAAAGCTCTTGAGATTGATCAAGAAAATAAGTAAAGGCACAAAAATAGGAGTTAAAAAGGTATATTGTTACAAATGTTACAGATATTAGAAGGATAAAGAGGAGGATCATATGCACAGTTCAATGCCAATTAATATGAAAATTGAGATGACATGGACAAATTTGTATAAAAATTGCTACCAAAAGAAATAGAACATTTCAATGATCTTATAAGTATTAAAGACTTTGAATCCACAATTAAAACCTACTCATCAAAATGCTCAAGACCAGTAGATTGTTTTCAGACTTTCTGGAAAAAATCTACCAAATGTTTTAGCAACAATTAAGTCTAATTTTACATACACTCTTTCTAAGATTAGAAAAAAGCAAGACACAAGTCCATATATTTTATAAAGAAGACACAACTTTGGTAAACAAAATCTGAAAAGGTTATTCCAAGTAAAGAGAATGACAGGCTAATCTTTCATATAATTGTAGATAAAAAAGACTTACATAAATTAGTAAACTGAAAATTGCAAAAATAAATAGGCATGATGAGTTTATTAAATGAAGGCAAAGGTTGTTTGGCATCTAAAAGTAAATCATTAAAATTCACTACATTAGCACTATAAAGGAGAAAAACCCTATAATCATCTTGGTAGAAGTATAAAAAGCACAGATAAAATTTAACATCTAATCATAAAAATACTGAAAACCTAGAAATACTCCAGCAAACTGGAAATAAAAAAAAACTTTCTTAGTCTCACAAAGAGTATTTTCAGGAAGCCAACAGAAAATGTCATACTTACTAACAAAGAAGGCATTTTTAAAGACTATCTTAAAGGCTGTGAGTTGTTACCACTTCTATTCAACATTTAATTGTAGGTACTAAACAGCAGAGTACAATATGCCAAGAAAATAAAGAAAGGAAAAATACTAAAGAATTAGAGAGAATGAAATAAAAGTTAAGGGTTAGAGGTGATGTGAGTAGGTATGTAGAAAAACTAAGAGAATATGAAATGACTTACTAAAATTAATGTCAGCTATCAGTTTACTATGATACAGAGTCAACGTTCAAGAATAATCAGACATGCATATACCAGTAACACTTAAGACATGAAATTTATAAATATACACTATTTGCAATAATACTAAAAATATAAAATATCTAGAAATAAAGATGTGGAAGATCTCTATATGAAAATTTATAAAACTTCTTGAGTGCAATAAAAGAAGGTTAAATAAATGGACAGATACATCGAATTTATTGTTCAGACTCGGTATTATAAAGATATAAAGTTTTCTCTCACACACACATACAGAGAACAATGAAATAATACTATATAGCAATGAAAATGAACAGATTTCATTTATAACACCATGAGT
Source organism: Muntiacus reevesi (assembly GCF_963930625.1). NCBI lineage: Eukaryota > Metazoa > Chordata > Mammalia > Artiodactyla > Cervidae > Muntiacus > Muntiacus reevesi. Next base: position 29,779,638 of record NC_089264.1, read on the forward strand.
GGATTTCACAAACTAAATATTGAGTAAAAGAATGCACACTGTATGATAAAAGTTCAAAACTAGGCATCATGAATGTTAGTGCTGATAATCTCATGAGTGGTAAGCTGTAGAATAATGGTTGAGATGGGGAAATTGAGGTTGTGTTACAGGTAACGTTCTAATTTTTCCTAGGTGGCAGTTATACTGGGATTCCATTGCTGGTAATTCACTGGGCTGCACTTTTAAGTTTTGTGAACTTTCTGTACTTACATAGTATTTCATAATTAAAGAAAAAAACTAAATTAAAGAAGTAAAAGAGTAAAAAGAGAGAATGGTGAGTTTAATAAAAACTATTTTTTTCCTTTATTTTGTTTTTCTGTCCAAAATTTGAAAAAAGAAAATATTTTCATAGATTCTGAAGGCTAGAAGACAGGTAAAAAAACAAAAAAACACCTGCTAAATTAAAAAAAAAAACAACCTTACATCGCTAAAGCATGGCAGAAATTAAGCTGGCCATTCCTGACACTTTAGGGTGTAAAAGGGTCTGACTCCAGAGTTGTGCATTTTGATTCTATAACCCCTTGGTGTGTTTGAGGTCTCCCTACAGTGTCACTCTGCAGAAGTGTGTAGAATTCGTATTTTCCAAAGTAACCCTTCTGCACTAAGAAAAATGTTCTTTACACAGATTTGCATTTTGATGTGACTGGTTTCCCACCTCAAAAAGTACATCAACCTTACCACTGTATATATTATCTTACTTATAAAGGTTGTTAAAGAAGTAAAATAATGTTTTTCTCTCAGGCAAGATTATGGAACTTGATAATTTTGCCTGAGTGAGGAAAAAAAATGTTGCTCTAAGTCTTTTTCTGTGGGAGTATACATGCATTTTTGTGCTTGCCTGAAAATACAGAAAAGTAATTGTTGAAGATTTTCCAATTTCATTGCATGGTAAATCAGCTTCTTGAAGGTTTAAAAACTCACAAAGTAAAAAAAAAACAAAAGAAAACAAAAAACCTCTCGAGTGTTTATTATATAATCTGGTACTGTGATTCTTTTTTATGAAATATGATCAAGAAAAAATAGAAAATTCATTATTATCTTTCCTTATAAACATTTTTTTTTTCCAGAATTGGATCTTTATTGAAATTAGGTTACTAGCAAAATGGCTAAAAACCCTTATAATAGCAAATAGAAATTTTCCAATATTAGGGATGATTGAATATGTTCAAATAAGCTGGTCAATTGGCGTGTCCGTAAGTATTAAAATATTTTATACATACAAAATCACAATTTAGAAAATATGAATAAGGATATATTGGCAATGAGCCACTGTCAAGGCAATGTTTTACATTTAAGGATTGGTGATGATAAATATCTCCTAAATGCACAAGATATGTCAATCATATTTATGTATTAATCTGTTCCTTGAAGTTCATTCATAAATAGACTTAGAGTCTGACTGTGACTAGATTTGTAAATGCTTTAATATTTTTTCTTTTGGTGGAGGAAATGGAGGTAATAAGGAGGAGCATGTGAGATACCCACAAGATTCACTTTACTATGTCCACTATCTGAAGGCAGTGCAGGCTTTACAACGTATGGTTTGAGGTGGGAGAGAAGGGCATCAGAAAATTACAGTGTGTTATGGTAAGGAAATTTTTCTATTTACAATTATTTTTCAGTATTTTTTTTATTATGGCAAGCACAAAGCCTCAGCTTGGTGATAATAATTCTGTTTAAAATTTTATATCTGTTTTCATAAAGGGAATGAAAATCTCAAAATCCCGTTGGCAGGCAACAGAGTCTAATTAGAATTTAATAGTATTTCATTTTTATTATTTGTATGATTATTTTCTACTTAATGCAAATGTACTGCTTTTATATTTATTTTATTAGAAATACCTTTATTAACAATAACTCTGACCTCTTTACAATCTCAATTTCAAGCAATCCATGCTCCTATACCATCTTTTATGAGGGGGAGTTTCCTCCCCTCATCAAGTTGACATTCGCATTCCATCTAAGATCTATTCTATTCTACCCTGTTTTCACTATGAGACCCTAATCCTATTATACGTAGTTCCCTCCTACCCAGCTTAAATCTAGTTATTTGTTAAGATCAACATTGCATTTTTCCTCCATTCCTTTGAAACCCTCTCATGCTCAGTTGTGTCTTCCCTGCAAGAATATAGGAGGGGGTTGACATTTCCTCCTATTCCAGAGGATCTTCCCAACCCAGGGATCAAATCTGTGCTTTCTGCATTGGCAGGCAGATTATTTTTACCACCGCCCAACCTGGGAAATCCTTTCAGCAGAGCCCAAACACCAGTCAAATCCAACTCATTCTTTGCTCTGCCTTGTGCAACTCATTCTAAATTCATGTCTATAAACTCTGAGTCTTTAATGCAGCATCACAATCATATTAAGGTCAGTTCAGTTGCTCAGTCATGTCCGACTCTTTGCGACCACATGGACGCCAGGACTCCCTGTCCATTATCAACTCCCGGGGTTTACTCAAACTCATGTCCATTAAATCCGTGATGCCATCCAAGCATCTCATCCTCTGTGGTCCCATTCTCCTCCTGTCTTCAATCTTTCCCAGCATCAGGGTCTTTTCAAATGAGTCAGTTCTTCCCATCAGGTGGTCAAAGTATTGGAGCTTCAGCTTCAGCATCAGTCGTTCCAATGAATATTCAGGACTGCTTTCCTTTAGGATTGACTGATTGGGTCTCCTTGCAGTCCAAGGGACTCTCAAAGAGTCTTCTCCAACACACAGTTCAAAAGCATCAGTTCTTCAGAACTTAGCTTTCTTTTATAGTCCTATCCTCACATCCATACATGACCACTTGGAAAAACCACAGCTTTGACTAGATGGACCTTTGTCAGCAGAGTAATGTCTCTGCTTTTTAATATGCTGTCTAGGATGGTCATAAATTTCCTTTCAAGGTGCAAGCATCTCTTAATTTCATGGCTACAGTTACCATATGCAGTGATTTTGGAGCCCCCCAAAATAAAGTTTGTTACTGTTTTCCACTGTTTCCGAATCTATTTGCCATGAAGTGATGGGATCAGATGCCATGATCTTAGTTTCCTGAATGTTAAGTTTAAAGCCAACTTTTTTACTTTCCTCCTTCACTTTCATCAAGAGGCTCTTGAGTTCTTCCCTTTCTGCCATAAAGGTGGTATCATCTGCATATCTGAGGTTATTTATATTTCTCCCAGCAATCCTGGTTCCAGCTTTAGCTTCATCCAGTCCAGCATTTCTCATGATGTACTTTGCATATAAGTTAAATAAGCACGGTGACAATATACAGCCTTGACACATTCCTTTCCCAATTTGGAACCAGTCTGTTGTTCAGTGTCCAGTTCTAACTGTTGCTTCCTGACCTGCATATAGATTTCACAGGAGGCAGGTCAGGTGGTCTGGTATTCCCATCTCTTGAAGAATTTTCCACAGTTTGTTGTGATCCACACAGTCAAAGGCTTTGGCATAGTCAATAAAGCAAAAGTAGATGTTTTTCTGTAATTCTCTTGCTTTTTCAATGATTGAACAGATGTTGGCAATTTCATCTCTGGCTCCTCTGCCTTTTCTAAATCCAACTTGAACATCTGGAAGTTCATGCTTCATGTACTGTTGAAGCCTGGCTTGGAGAATTTTGAGCATTACTTTGCAAACATGTAAGATGAGTGCGATTGTGTGGTAATTTGAGCACTGTTTGGCATTGCCTTTCTTTGGGATTGGAATGAACACTGACCTTTTCCAGTTCTGTGGCCACTGCTGAGTTTTCCAAATTTGCTGGCATATTGAGTGCAGCACTTTCAGAGCATCATCTTTTGGGATTTGAAATAGCTCAACTGGAATTCCATCACCTCCAGTAGCTTTGTTTGTAGTTATGCTTCCTAAGGCTCACTTGACTTTGCATTCCAGGATGTCTGGCTTTAGGTGAGTGATCACACCATTGTGATTATCTGGGTTGTGAAGATTTTTTTGTACAGTTCTGTGTATTTTGCCACGTGTTCTTAGTATCTTCTGCTTCTGTTAGGTCCATACAATTTCTGTCCTTTATTGTGCTCATCTTTTCATGAAATATTCCCTTAGTATTTCTAATTTTTTCTCTTCTCCACACTCTTTGATAAGAATTCCAGTTTCTCTCTCTTCTAATATCACAAATTCCATATTCCCATTCTCAGTCTCAGAAGATGATCATGAAATCTATCTGGTTTATAAAATTAAAGCAATTTCAAGGAACTTCCAGAGAAAAGCACCATCCAAATCAGTTTTCAGATTGTACTTTAGGGTAAAAAAAAGAGGGGAAAATGTGCTTATATTTTCAGAATAAAGCAACTGGAAAATAAACAAAAAGTATATATATGGCCATCGGGGGTAGCAGAGTGAAAGAAACAAGAACTGAATTACAATCTCTGTGACTGATTTGTTATTTAATTTTAAATGTGAAGCTGTTATATGTTTCACACAATTAAAAAGAATATTAAATTTTAAAAAGAGCAAACAACGATAATGTAAACTGATAAAACTGAACTTGAAAGAATATCAAATTAGTGACATAATTGTAAAGACAAAAATGCAATGACTGCTTCCCATTTCAGCCCTTTTGGACAGCCCTCTCAGATAACTCTCTCTTGTAGTTTTAGTAACTATTCCCTTTCTTTGCCCCTTTAAACATAAGAGTGATAATAGCTCCCTTTGTAACTAGTGGGTACTGTACCAACCCTTGTTACTTTCTCAAAACTCCATCTATATCACTGTAGAGAGTTCCTTTAGTAACCTTTCATCAATGTCCCAAACAGAATGTACCATCTATGTCCTATCTGGTATCATGTGAGGTCCCATGAAACAAAAGTGCAAAAATGGGATTCTGGGATTGAATTGCTCATTTATCTATGTAGTGTATATTTGTGGGAAATGGAACACTGGCGACCCACAGCCTGTGGTTACATTATCATTTATTCAGTTAGTACCAGTGTTGGCATAGGATGGAGTACATATGGAATGCAAGGTCCTGGGAGACGAATTGGCTGTGGCAATAACTGTGATTTTAAAAATTGTGGTTTCAGCAAACTGCTCTGAAGTCTTCAAATAATATAAATGTTGGAGGAGAAATTGAAGGCAATAAATACCCAATTCAGAAACAATGTAAAATCTGAGAGGCTTGATGGCAGCTTTGAAGCGCTCTCTTAAATCATGTAGTCTCAGGGTAGATATGACTGCGGATAAGATTAAGGTTTGACTGTAATGGTGTACTCAGTTGCTGAGTTGTGATTCAAATACTAATTGAATCTTCTGCCTAGTGTGGCCTCTCATGGGAAGGCAAGGGCACTGATGAGAAATTTGAGCTTCTGAATCTCTCTGAAACTTCTTAGCATTGGAAGCAACCACCCCTTCTGAGGGAATCAGCCTTCTCTAGCATAAATGCCTCTTACTGACCGGACCCAGGGAATCAGTTCTCTCCTCACTGACATCACCCCTCATTGTCTCCAGGCTACAACTTAGATTCCAACATAACTAAGTCAGAGACATATAAAGCCTGCTAATAAAAGCTTTGTACCACATAGGATAAATGTAAGTATTGATTAGGGCAGATATATTGTCACGGATGGTAATGATCTGGAATTTGATATTTAATATATTGACTTGATACTTGGGGAATGGTGGTAACAGTTTATTGGACTGGCTAATTGAAGGATGGACCAATAAAGAATGGATTTTGTAGATAATCTATACACAACATCTGTTATACTGTAGAGATACAGGGAGGTGGAAATGTTAGAATGAATCTGTTCTGGACAATCTGTTTACCTCCTTGGTTATTAGTGAGAGGAACACTCTCTACACAAAGACATTAAGAAATGCTGAGGATGGGGTGGAACACAGGCATTACTGAAGAGTTCTGTGTGCTTGTCCTCTGTTGGCCTGAGATGACACTGGAATACTGCAATGAAACTGGTTTCTTGGTTTCAGAATGAGTACAAGTTGATACATGCTAAGTGTAGAGTGTAGATATCTGTTCAGCTATCACAGACAAGGTGAAATGACCATAATCTGATAAGGTATGTTGCAATTGGTAATTGATGTGTATTGACCTTCAGAGACCCATGCTGCTGCTGCTGCTGCTGCTGCTGCTGCTGCTGCTAAGTCGCTTCAGTCGTGTCCGACTCCGTGTGACCCCATAGACAGCAGCCCAACAGGCTCCTCCATCCCTGGGGTTCTCCAGGCAAGAACACTGGAGTGGGTTGCCATTTCCTTCTCCAATGCATGAAAGTGAAAAGAGAAAGTGAAGTCGCTCAGTTATGTCCGACTCGTTGCGACCCCATGGACTGCAGCCTACCAGGCTCCTCCGTCCATCAGATTGTCCAGGCAAGAGGACTGGAGTGGGTTGCCATTGCCTTCTCCTTCAGAAACCCATAGTGCTAGCTTATCCCAGGGTTCCAAAATGTGGAATAGGCAGTCAACTAAGGTACTTCTTGATATGTATGGACAAAACAATTCTAGATCCGAAAGCAGAAAACCTAGTCTAAATTGCTGCCTGGGAATTTGTAGCCACTTAACCAGTGGCTACAGAATTTATCTAGCTTACAGATCCAAAATCCCAATATTGAAGAGGATACCAGCTTAGCAATTTTCGATATTTATGGAAATTTTTCTCAAGTAATTTTTTTAATGCTAATAGTCATGCCACACCCATATTTTTATAATTTACTTATTATATTTTTACTGAACATTTTCCCAGTCAGATACACTATAGCTTACTTTAGTATCCTATTTTTGTAAAAGTAGGAATTTTATATTATCATATACCACATCATAATAAACATCTTATTTGAATGAAATCCATGAAGACAAGTTTTTTGGTGAAAAAATGAATTTTGTTATGTCTTATACAAATGTTAAAAATTTTCAAACACATTTTTATAACAATATTTACTGAACAAATAATGATAGATAGTGTTCCTCCTCTACCGTTAATGTCTTTCTGAAGTGTTGACATTTCAGTTGAATGACAAAATACTGTTCTGGACTGGCAGATAAATCCATTTGCAGCTAAACAAAAGTAGGCTAGAAGGCATGAGACCATGTAATCAAAATGTCAATTTTCCATATATAGGAAGACTTCTCTAACTTATTATTTACATTTTCACAGTAATTATAATACATGTAAAGCTGCTTATAAATAGTAGTTCCTTCTTTCCAACTCTTTAACATTATCTATACACTTCTGTTTTAAAGAGTTCTATAAAAACTGAATAATAGATTTTAACATATTTCATTTTTTCTAATAAATTGCTTTTATACAGACAAATGCCACCTATACATGCTTACCCAAAATAAGAATGTTCTTCTGATCAAATAAAAAAAATTTTCATTTCAACGTTAGAACTTCCAATAGGGATACTCTTTATAGTGTTTGAAACTTAAGGTTTACGGAATTCAATACTGCAGAATATTTCTGATGAACACATTAGAAAAGTGTTAAATTAAAAATTAATTATAATCAAATTAAATGATTGCTGGTTATACCACATAAACCTTATATCCTGATTTTAAATTAAGTTCAAAATACTTACAGAACTAGATTGAATTACATTACACTTAAAAAGTAGTACTTAGCATCTTTTTACTTTCATAATGTTTTCACCATTCCAGCTCCTATAAAATTTTCACTATTTCTAATGAGCTAGGGAATAAAAAGCAGCCAACTGAAAGCCAATTTCCTATTCAATACTACAAAATTAAAACATTTGAGATGTTAGTATTTCAATTAAAAGAGGATTTCAGGTTCTCAGTTTGTAAGGCAGACTACATTATAGTTTTATACAAGTTATAACTCAAGTAATAGTCAAGGAAATTGAGGTTAAGGGCTTCCCTGAAATATGAGCTCCCTCGAATGCAACATTAAGAACATGGATGAGCAATATATACAGTGTTTACCATGATTCCCCACCACAAACTGGTTTACTTTCCTATCTCCAAGGACAGTGGCAAGTGATGAAATATAGAAACACTTGCTGCCATTTTTTTCTCTAGGTCTCATTTAATTAAGGCTTTTTTCCCCTGTCCTGCATCAGTTGCTTGGTACTGAATTATATTGGAAAAAACGATCACAGGATATATAAATTGTACTAAATTGTTCAATGATTCTGAAATGACACTGAAATTAGAAGTTCTTTTTCTAAAGGAGCTTCTATACATTTCAAATTGACCAGTTTAGTTGGAAGTTTTGGTAGTGTATATGGGTGTTTGTGAGCTTTCCACTAACTCATAGATTTGCATTTATGGTACTAATGGTTAATGAAAGCAGTTTTAGCATAAACCACAATGGATCGGCAGACACACATCTTCCTTGAATTTCCTGCCATTTTTACGTATGACAAAAAAATATGTTCACTTATCTCTTTTTCTTTTTCCTTTCTCAATATCTGCCATTAGGACCTTGTGAATCTTAATGATACAAATAAGACTTTGCATCTTCAGAACATTGCTATCAAAACTAAATTTCAACAACTATGGAGAAACAATCTCAAATCCTCATTGACTTTCAGAATTCCCAAAACTTGTATGCTTTTTATATTTTACAACACACACACACACTTTAAAAGGTGCTCCTAGAAATATCTTCAGCCTCTTTATTCATGCTTTTATTATCTGTTTCATTGTGATATTTTAGCTGTCTTATTAAATATATATATATACACACATATATATATATACATAGGAGAAACCAAATAGAAACCTCATTTTTTCTCTCCTGATTTGTTTTTAGATATGCTAGTAAGTTTTGTTTATAAGACTCAAGAGCGTAAGTCCAAGATTTTGATAAAAGATTTAAGTGTACATATAGTACATGAGATTTTTTAATCTGATATTACAAAAGTAAAGTGAGATTTTAGTAATTCAATATAAAAAGGGTGAAAGATATCCAGATAAAGCCTTCAAAATCTTCAGAAAACTTTTAGGTAATCTGGCTCAGGGATGAACTAATAATTTTAATATCAATTTATATATCATCTCTTAGTTTTTCTCATATCTACCATGTTTGGCTTCATGTACTTCTAGTTTATTTTTGTTTACCAAATTATTTGATTGATACTTTAGATGCTTTGTTCCTATTTTTAATATATCAATATGCATCAATTGCCTATCTGCTCAGCAAAAGGGAAAAACAATCCCCCCCACAAAAAAAACCAGGAACATAGGGCATGCTTTGAACAAGGAATATATCATAATTCTTTGAATAATTCATTTTAAAGTATATACCAAACACCATTTTCTGAAGGTCTCAAAAATGATTACTTTTGTTTTTATACTATTTTTTTTGTCACCTACTGATTTCAATACAGTCTTGGTAATGAAATGAGGACTGGGACAGGAGCTTAGGAAACCTTGTCTGGATAACGAGTTATTTGTCAAAGAGCATGAAGTTAGATGGCAGTTGAGTCAGGCCTGCCACTCTGCAATGATGTATTAGCTTTTAATGTTTTAAAATAATTATAGCAGGGCCTAAGCCACTATATAAAACCACTATATAAATTCTAGGCCATTATCAACTCCATTTTTCAGGGATTCAATCAATCAGTGGTTCTGAGGAAAACTGCACCCTTTTTACTAATCCCACAAGCATTTAAGTTCAAAAGGTAAGCAGCAGTTGTCAACAGAAATCAAAAGTAAAATGAATCTCCAAGCGAAGCTTTTAATTACGTCTGGAATTTCTGAGATTGGGTCTTAAACTAGGCCTTATGCATATGTGTGTCATTATTTCCACAAGGTTAGAAAAGACTAATGCATATTCAATCAGTTTTAATGATAGTAAGAGAGCCAGGTCTAAGTCTAAAATACATTTTAAAGCTCTAAAATGCCATTTATGCCCATAAATCTGCTAATCACCATTGGAGATTATTTTAAAATCATAACTCATTTATTGACTATACAGTAAGATTTACAGTTTGATAGAGAAGGAATTCAGTCTTTCAAAAACAATAGTGGCCTTCTCAATTCTGAACTTCTTTATCCGGTTTTCCAGAATTCTTAGACTTAAATTATTAGGAGGACATTTTAAGGAGCAGAAAAAAATAAAATTTTCTCCTTGTTTTATTATTTTGATATGAGATTTTGGTGTGCTGGTGTTACAGAAAATTTATTGAGATAAAATATAGGCATTTATTCAGTATATGGGCTCCATATATTCAGATAGATTTCAATATGTAACGTAGATCTGTAACCGAAGAACATAAAATAATTCATATCACAGTAATTTCTTCAACACTGTTGATTGAATAAGCAAATGTGTACAAAGAACAGTTCATGTATTTCTGTGTTTGTGAATGCAAATACATAAGCTGAATGCATTTCAGAATTCCACATTACTTAAAGTTTATCTCCTCCTTTTCTTCCTCCTCTTTTTTAAAATGAGCTATTCAGGTGTCTTCTAGATTCTTTAGGAAGTTCAAAAGGCATTTTCAATCTAGAATCCCTATAGTCACCGAGTAAGGGACTTGGATTGAATTGATGAGCAATGGAAAAAATCAGGAAATATGTTCAAATTCCTGGACTTAAGCAGTAAAACAAAACCATGGATGTAACAAAGTAGGAAGGGAGGTCAGAAAGTAAAGGGTTCAGGGTGAAACTGCAAACCAAAACAAACAAAAATCCTATTAAACCAAGACAAAAGCAGGAAGTAAGAGATTATAAAACAAAGGTCAGGAAGCAAAATAATAAAAGCCTCTATTTGTTGAGTATTTACTAATGCACTAGGCATTGTGTTAAGGGTTTATAAGCATTTTCTTATTTAAAATCACTACAGTCTTATGAAATGATTAGGAAAGCAAGACTGGGTTTTATCAGCCAAGGTCAAGATCACAGAGGAGTAAGGGTAGATGACTCATGCTCACAGGTTCTCACAGACAAGGGAAAAGACCAGTCAGAGAGTGACACATGTCAGATAATCTAGGAAGCTGGATTCTAAGAATCACGGCATCTCTTCCTCTAAGTGTGTTTCTTATGTCAAAGCTTCTGATTTATTACTGCTAGTTCATTTTCTCCCTCTGTTCTCCTCAGTAATAAGAAAGAGCAGGTTCATTATGGGCAGACAAGGTTAAAAAACATTAGGACAGATTCAAACAAAATTAAAGAGTAAGAAGAGTTTAGATATCTGTAAGCATTAGGAAAAATCCTCCTTATTTTGTCTTGGAAATAACTTACTAAGACCATGATACTGTTTTAGATGATAGTAGGAAGGAATCAACTTAAAACATGACCAATATAATTAATAGAAGACTTTGGAAGATGTAACATAGCAGGAAGGTGATACTGCAAAGATGAGAGTCTAATGATAAATGAACTATAGAGAAAACAGGTAGATAGAGAGCTCTTTCCACAGACTTGTTCTAGGAGGCGGGCTCTGATTCCATGTAATTAATTCCATTGTTTGGATGACTCCGCAAGTGAAAGTGTGAAGTGTTAGTTGTTCAGTGTATCTGACTCTGTGATCCCATGAACTGTAGCCCACCAGGCTCCTCAATACATGGAATTCTCCAGACAGGAATACTAGAGTGAGTTGCAATTCTCTTCTCTAGAGGATCTTCCTGACCCAATAATCCAGCCCTGGTCTCCTGTACTGCAGACAGCTTCTTTTCCATCTGAGCCACTATGGTGACGTATAAACTTTTTATTGTATCAGTAAAAAATTATAAGCCGCAATTATTAAAGTTATATCTACTATTTTTCTGTGTAAATTGCTTTCACAAATAAACTTTGTAACTAACCTTAGACACAGTAGGTTATACGCACGTGAATAAAACTTTATAAGTTTTATGTGCAAACAAAATGATGAATTACTTTTTTGTTTCCCCTTTTCCTGAGACATTCATTTACCTTGGTTCTCTGTATAGGTTTATTGAAAATATAAAAAATATATTTTTTTGCTTCTTCCAAGATTTACAAACTTAGAAATTTCATCTATGCACAAATGGCAATATATAAGAGACTCTTGACATTGCTTAATAACTCAGGTTGAAAACAGATATGAAAACTGATATGATTTATTTGAAAACAGATATGCTGGGAGATTTTCATGTGATGATATTATCTGAGGAATTGTTATTAATTATAGTCATATGACTAAGTTCTCATGCAGTTTTTTGCAACTTTCTTTTTTTACTTCTTTCATCATGTTGCTCATGATATAAGCTTAGATTCTAATTCTAATAGAGAAGGAACTTTTCAGCAGTCAGATACTTTATAAAATATTGGTCACTTGTAGACAAGTGATGAATTCCAAATAAATCAAACTAATCACTGACCAGTCATTTTTGTGGTTTAATACACCACTTCACAACATGTTTAAGAGTTCTCGTCTGCCTAATAATCTTTGATGACTCTGGGAGTAATAACTTGAAGGTTATTTGATTTTTTTTCCTTACAAGTGAAATTTTAAAAATTAAAATGACTATATGGTTCATTATAATTATTAGGTAAATTCTGATCGCCTACTTTTTCTTTTGTCCTCTCTTCTCTTTATGGAGCTGTCAAATCCCCCTCTTCTCCCTGCCCTGCCCTGGTCATTATCACTTTGAACAACACAGTCCTTCTTGATAGTTAGGTATGTAAAAGTTTTGCCATATTTTAAAGTATTCTAAAAGCCTCACTATTTTTATATAGCATAATTTTGCACCTTTATAAACACCAGTAATACACACTTAAATATCTGAGCTAACTTTCAATCTGGTTTTCATCACACCTTTGTTCAAATAATTTAGCCAGCGTTTTACCCAAATCATTTAATCAGCACTTGAGTGTTGTAGTATCGCCATGCTTTCCATCCAAGCAATTTCCTCTTCTGAATATGCTAAAAGGGTCCCCAACTAATCTAGTAAAACACAGAATGTAAAGCTATAGTTATGCTATTAAGTTACTATTATTTTTCTAAATAAATCCTTTAAAATTTCATAGAAATTTATGTAATTCTAGTAGTTAAAATATGTAAATATGCAGCACGGTATGATGTTTGGCTGAAAATATCAGAAGTCTTCAAAGTGTACATACGCACATCGTTTAACTCAGAAGCTGCCTTCCTAAAATAAGTTCTTAAGAAAGTAACCAAGGATGTGTATAGACTGAACCACTAGAATGAGCTTTCACTATTTTATAAATATAATAAAGAATTTGGTGAGAAAATTATATACATGTACCTCTGAGTCCAAGCTGAGCTGTTTAAAATCCTAAAAGATGAAGCTGTTAAAGTGCAGCACTCAACATGCCAACAAATTTGGAAAACTCAACAGTGGCCACAGGATTAGAAAAGGTCAATTTTCTTTCCAATCCCAAAGAAGGACTATGCCAAAGAATGTTCAAACTACTGTATAATTGTGTTCATTTCACATGCTAGCAAAGTAATGCTCAAATTTTTCAAGCTAGGTTTCAATAGTACGTGAACTGAAAACTTGTAGATAAGCAAGCTGGGTTTAGAAAAGGCAGAGGAACCAGAGATCAAATTGCCAATATCCATTGGTTCATAGAAAAAGCAGAAGAATTCCAGAAAAACATCTACTTCTGCTTCATTGACTATGCTAAATAAAGCCTTTGACTGTGTGGATCACAAGAAATTATGGAAAATTCTTTAAGAGATGGGAATACCTTATCTGTCTGCTGAGAAACCTGTACACAGATCAAGAAGCAACAGTTAGAACTAGACGTAGGACAACAGACTGGTTCAAAATTGGGAAAGGAGTACGTCAAGGCTGTATTTCATCACCCTGCTTATTTAACTGAAATGCCAGGTTGTATGACTCACAGGCTGGAATAAAGACTGCCAGGAGAAATATTAATAACCTCAGATATTTAGATTATACCACTCTAATGGGCAGAAAGTCAAGTGGAACTAAAGTGCCTCTTGATGAAAGTGAAAGAGGAGAGTAAAAAGCTGGCTTTTCACTCTCAAAAAACTAAATGTACAAAAAACTAAGATCATGGCATCCAGTCCTATTACATCATGGCAAATAGATGGGGAAAAACGTGGAACAGTGACAGATTTTATTTTTTTGGGCTCCAAAATCACTGTGGATGGTGACTGTAGCCATGGAATTAAAAGATACTTGCTCCTTGGAAAGAAAGCTATGACAAACCTAGACAGCATATGAAAAAGCAGAGACATCACTCTGTCGACTACAACAACAAAGGTCTGTTATAGTCAAAGCTATGGTTTTTCCAGTAATCATGTATGAATGTGAGAGTTGGACCTTACAGAAGGCCGAGCACCAAATAACTGATGCTTTCAAATTGTGGTGCTGGAGAAGACTCTTGAGAGTCCCTTGGATTGCAAGGAGATCCAACCAGTCAATCCTAAAAGAAATCAACTCTGAATATTCATTGGAAAGCCTGATGCTGAAGCTGAAGCTCCAGTACTTTGGCCACTTGATGTGAACAGCCACCTCACTGGAAAGGACCCTGATGCTAGGAAAGATTGAGGGTCAGAAGAGAAGGGGGCAACAAAGGATGAGATGGTTGGATAGCATCACCAACACAGTGGACATGAGTTAGAGCAAACTTCAGGAGATAGTGAAGAACTGGGAAGACTGGGAACCCCACTCTATGGGGTTGCAAAGAGTTGGACACAATTTAGCAACTGTCCAACAACACCCCCCACTTATAGTACAGATTCTTATATAAACTATAAAGACTTATATAGCAAATAATGCTGCAGAAGAGTACCTAAATAAATAAATAGGTGTTCAGGATACACTGTTTAATTTTGAACACATTATAAATAGTAGGAAACCACTATTATTAATATATTAATATATTTTCTGTATACTAACACCCACTTAAGTGTTAACTGCTACCATGTGTAGCACTTTTAATCACTCTCTAGAAATGTGGCATATTTCTAATCACTCTCTCTTTTCCAATCTTACTTCCATTTTGTTGTTGTTGTTGTAGTGATTAATGTTTTTCAGGCTATACCACTTCAGTTAAGTCTACTTCAAGAGTCTCATGATTTCAAAGCCATCCAAACTGTCTCTGAATAGCAGAGATCACTAGGCCATTTGGATGAGAAGCTGTTCTTGTTGCTTTAAATAAAGAACCGATATATATTGAGCTGTATTTCATACTTTTATATTTATAAGTACAAAGTCTAATCTAACACAACTCTCTCTCTGTGATTAAGTTATACTCTGCTAGATCATTTGCTGATAAAACTTTCAACAGCATGAATAAAATATTAAATTTATAAGAAAGGACAATGCTTAAATTGATTAATAAGAAGTACTTCTTAAATTTGAAAGAAGTATGACCCTAAGAATTGTTGCAAGCTTAAATTTCCACATTTTCTGTGTTAAAGGAAGGTTTTTCAGATAAAGCATCTTTGTAAAAAATAATATGTCAAATTGAAGATCAAATGTGCTAGATCAAAGCACTTAAAGATCAGCCTAGGAGGCTCCCTATAAGCGTCATCTGAGTCTTCAAACCTCTCAGACTTGCTACAGGATTCTTACCAGCACTTCGTGTTTTTGGCAACTTAATCAACAGTGAATTGAAAATGGGAAAAACAAACTAGAGAACTATAGACTACAACACTTTGGAAATGCTTAACTTATGAAGAGACAGTTTAAAAGTTGGAGGTAGTGGTTTTTTTTTTTATTCTCATAAATTATTTGTAAGAAACCTTTGTGCCCTTCAGAGAGATTATCAAAAAATCACCTGCACAGAAGTCAGAGAAAGGAGACAAGAAGTTTTAATGATGTTTAAGTCTTTTTTCCTATAAAGTCTGTTTCATTTTATTTCGATAGTGACAGACATTGTGATTCAAAAATTAAATCTATATTTTAAAAAGGGGGAATTTTCCACTGGGGCTTTTCTCATTCTTTACTTCATGTGAATTCTCTTATTTCAAGTATTTTTAATTATAGCATTGCTAAAAGACTTGTAAAATAAATTGGAGACAGAAAAGGCACATCTCATAACCATTGCGTTTGTTGACTTGTTTTTATATCATTCAGAAAATCAAGTTGCATTTTAAAATGTCATAAATGAAATGAAAATATAAAAATCTGCAATTTAAAATTAAAATGAATTTTTTAGGACTATTTAGCTACTACTTGAAAGCAAAGAAAAAAATAATCTACATAAAGCTTGTAGATTATTGCTTTGGAAAATCATATATCTTTGGCTATTTTCTGCCACCTGTGCATAATACAATATTTGTTTGCAACGTCATTATTGCTATGAAGTTTATTGAACTATAATTACATACCAGGAGGAGGTATTCTTCTAAAGGAGAATATATATGTACTTAATATGTATGTAATACGTTAGTTTGTAAACTCATAACACTTCATGATGTTATTTACTTGATATATGAAATCACTTACACCTTTTATATGGTGCTTATGTCATTATTTACATTTTCCTCAGTTGATAAGCTACCTAAATTCAATGACAGTCTCAGATAGTAACAGATTTGAGGTTGAAATTGCATTGCAGTCAAGTCTTGGAGTGAAACAAATTAGTATAGCCAGCTTACAAACTTGACCTCTGGAATTATTGTTCATTTTCTAAGCTTTCCTGGGTATAAACGTATGTTAAATTGCCTGTTTGTTCCAAGAATGACTTTTTCTTGGCCAAACTACTCCTTTTTGTTCATGAGTTAAATCTGTATTCTATGTAATTTAGCAGCACATAAGTTATTCATTCCAACTTAAAAGTCTCCATCCTGGACTTTGTATGTGGTCAGCTTCATTATGTTACATTATTATAAAAAATATTTGTGCTACTAAAGCAAATTTTAATGTTTATTCCTTTTAATGAATTATTCAGGTCATCAAATATAATTTCTAACTTGCTTAACCTGATTTAAGTCAGCATTTGTAAAATGTCAATTGGGTCAATACTAGCTCAGAAGAAAAAAATTAAAAATCAATGAACATTAGGGTGAACATTTTAATTTTTACTCTTTAACCTAAACCATTTTCTGTACTTTGAGGATTGAATGAATATTAAAGACTTACTTTAAAATATTTAGTTTTTCAAAACTGTCACTAATCTATACAACTATTTACATCAGCAATAAAGGGACCAGTTGCACTATGTTCTGGTCTCAACAGAAGATTTGAGCTTATTTTTCCTATGGCTTGAAGATTAAGTATAGCCTCAATGGATGAACTGCACATCATTTTCAAAAGAAGGTTTTCTGGAGGATAATGCTGAGTGTACAGATTCCTACTGTGACTGAAATTAGTGTCTATTTAATCTTAGACTCCAGATGGCCTTTTGTGACCAAGTGACTGTGGATTTAAAAATCATGAAAATTTCAAATCAAAGAACTGGCCTTGACAAGGAAAACTGGGAGTAGAATCTTACTGATTTTTTCTTCCTGTGAAAGAAGCCAGTGAATCTGATGCTATTTAGGATATTGGTAGATTTCAAGATCTTTCTGGGTAAAGTGAAGTACACATACATTTCAAATGAAGAAAATAAGAAAGATCTTCAACTCTTTTACACGACAAATATTCTATAGAGAACCATATCTCTGGTGACTTAGGAACAGAGGTCTTATTTAATCCTACTCTGAAATACATTGTATTACTAGTAGCTTGGTTTGATATTGGAAAAAAAAATAGTGCCCACAAAGGTTATTTAGCGGAAAATGGTCTTCTTCAGGAGTAACTAACACAAGTAAAGCTAGAAATGTACCTCTTGTGCCTTTTAATTAACTGTTAATATGTTATCTGAAATGAATATCCATATTTGCTTGATCTGCAGAGTCGAAAACAGTATGGCTGAGTCTTGGAGTTAATGCTTTTTAAAGGTACAATGGATCAGATATATTTTGTAACCAACATATATCTACCTAAATAGATGAACATTCTACACCTATAAAATGTTATCATGACTCACTTAGATACAAATCTACAATTTTTTTGAAAGAATAGCAAAATCCCCAAACATGGATTTGAACACAGAACAGATAATGAATAGCTTTCCAATTAGCACAGTCTGAAACAACCAATCCTATGCACCAGTGATCTCCAGCACTCTCAAAGTAGAAGCACAAGTGAACAAAGCCTG
Organism: Muntiacus reevesi; assembly: GCF_963930625.1. Classification (NCBI taxonomy): domain Eukaryota; kingdom Metazoa; phylum Chordata; class Mammalia; order Artiodactyla; family Cervidae; genus Muntiacus; species Muntiacus reevesi. The sequence continues at coordinate 29,797,696 of NC_089264.1, forward strand.
ATGTCTTCAGAATTAACCGCCCTCTCTGACCTTGCCTCCTTTTAAGCTACTCTTCTGACATATTGAAGCAGGCCCTTAGCATTTGGAAACCTGTACGCAGGCCAGGAAGCAACAGTTAGAACTGGACATGGAACAACAGACTGGTTCCAAATAGGAAAAAGAGTACGTCAAGGCTGTATATTGTCACCCTGCTTATTTAACTTATATGCAGAGTACATCATGAGAAATGCTGGGCTGGAAGAAGCACAGGCTGGAATCAAGATTTCTGGGAGAAATATCAATAATCTCAGATATGCAGATGACACCACCCTTATGGCAGAAAGTGAAGAGTAACTAAAGAGCCTCTTGATGAAAATGAAAGAGGAGACTGAAAAAGTTGGCTTAAAGCTTAACATTCAGAAAACTAAGCTCATGGCATCTGGTCCCATCACCTCATGGGAAATAGATGGGGAGACAGTAGAAACTGTGTCAGACTTTATTTTTCTGGGCTCCAAATCACTGCAGATGGTGACTGCAGCCATGAAATTAAAAGATGCTTACTCCTTGGAAGGAAAGTTATGACCAACCTAGATAGCATATTAAAAAGCAGAGACATTACTTTGCCAACAAAGGTCCGTCTGGTCAGGGCTATGGTTTTTCCAGTGGTCATGTATGGATGTGAGAGTTGGACTGTGAAGAAAGCTGAGCGCTGAAAAATGATGCTTTTGAACTGTGGTGTTGGAGAAGACTCTTGAGAGTCCCTTGGACTGCAAGGAGATCCAACCAGTCCATCCTGAAGGTGATCAGTCCTGAGTGTTCATTGGAAGGACTGATGCTGAAGCTGAAACTCCAATACTTTTGGTCAACTCATGTGATGAGTTGACTCACTGGAAAAGACCCTGATGCTGGCAGGGATTGGGGGCAGGAGGAGAAGGGGGCGACAGAGGATGAGATGGCTGGATGGCATCACCGACTCGATGGGCATGAGTCTGAGTAAACTCCGGGAATTTGTGATGGACAGGGAGGCCTGGCGTGCTGCGGTTCATGGGGTCGCAAAGAGTCGGACACTGAGCGACTGAACTGATATCTGCCCGCTCCTTCCCCAGAGGCTGATATGGCACAGTCCTTCTCATCTTCCAGGTCACTGCTCCAATATCAAATTATCAAAGAGGCTTACTTCAATGAGCCCATGAAAATTACAACCTCTCCACACATACTTCAATTTCCTCTCAGTCTAAGTTTCTTTATCATATTTGAATTCTGATATACTATGTCATTTCTTTATTTATCATGCCTACTGTTTGTTATCTGTCTCCCTTCAGTAGAATATAAGTTCCAGGAAGGTCTTAATCTTTTTGTCAGAAGGTAGTCAGGGAGTTTGAATGGTTCATGTTATATTGTAGACATTCAATAAATGCTGAATCAACAAATGATTTGAAATTTGGGCCACAAATACCTAGTTTTAGAGTACATAAAATATGTTTCATCTGAAAAATAATATTTCTCTCAGCATGTAAAAATTACTCAGTTGACTAAACAGGTATATATCACAGAGGACTTCAGACATATGTAATCTGACTCATATATTTAATAAGACATCTAATGAAAAGATGTATTTTCTAGTAAAAATGATGTACTGATAATATAATTCTAAATAAAACCTCGGGTTGTTGTTTCCTCAGCAGAATAAACTGATTTTCTGGAAAAGTAACAAAGATGTTACCCTTATTGTAAAATCTGTTATGATAATAAATGCATGACAAATTTAACACCTCCTTTGTTCAAGACAGCATTGAATAAAGGAAGTTTATTCCCAATGTAAAATTCGTAGCCAGTAGTGTAGTTAATTAAGAGAAAATGTCAATAGAACTTAACACTGTCACAAGATAATGGTTCCTGCTGCTAGATATATGTCAAGAGACAGATAAATAAGATAGAGTGATTTATTAAGCAGTGCCACACTCCAGGCGATGCATTTCTGGAAGATTATAGTACTCCTTGGGTGGTGATGTAAGACAGAGGACTGAAAACTAAGTGGCCTCAACTCTGTGAATAGCACAACAGTACAGAAGCATGGTGCTTAGAGACAGTCCCTGCTGATACAGAAAAGTTACTTTTATGTTTAGAAAAAACAAAAGACCATCATGATATGATAAGGGGTCTAAGTTAAAACAGAATGCCATCAACAATCTCTAAGGAATTTGCAGATAACTTAATCATCTGGAAAAGTCATACTATATATTTGAATAATTAAAAGCTGAAAAAACTAGGATCACACCTATTTAAAATACAGACTGCTCAAAAATTCTATTTCAGGCCATAAATTATTATTGATTTAGGAACTTGGTCATTTTGTTAACCAAAAACATCCAAAGGTCTTTTATTCCTTTTAAATAAAGTTAATAATATAATTCATTTTTAGATTGTTAATATTGATTAAATAGTATTACAAATGATTTTAGCTTACAATCAACATTTTGAATATTGGTATGGCACATGCTTTGCTTCAAATTTAAATTTTAAATTTGAAGTAAATTAAATTAAAGTAAATTAAATGAAGTAAAGTAAATTAACACTTTCATGTGATTTGACTTTCTCAGATCAAAGTCACAAGTTTCACTAGTTACTGGGAAATTCTTCTCATCTTAAAATTAACCTTATATCTGGTAATATATACTAAGATGCTGTAATAATATAAAATAATAAGAAAACAAAATAACTATATTATTTCATTTCAAAGTATTTATAAGTATTACACATATGTTAACATGTTAACGATGGAAACCATAGTTAAATGGATAGCAGTTTCTGAAGATTGCTTAGTTTGGAAAAAATAGCCTTCTGTATTATGTTTAGGCTTATTTATTCACTATTTCAGCCACAGGTCTCAACATGCAATTCCAAAACTTATATATATATATATATATATATCAGTTCAGTTCAGTCACTCAAGTCGTGTCGACTCTTTGCGACCCCATGGACTGCAGGATGGGGTCCCTGTCCATCACTACTCCTGAAGTTTAGTCAAACTCATGTCCATCGCATCAGTGATGCCACCCAAACATCTCATCCTCTGTTGTCCCGTCTCCTCCCGCCTTCAATCTTTCTCAGCATCAAGGTCTTTTCAAATGACAGTTCTTCGCATCTGGTGGCCAAAGTATTGGAGTTTTAGCTTCAACATCAGTCCTTCCAATGAATATTCAGGACTGATTTCCTTTAGGATTGACTGGTTGGATCTCCGGGCAGTCCAAGGAACTCCCAAGAGTCTTCTCCAACACCACAGTACAAAAGCATCAATTCTTTGGCGCTCAGCTTTCTTTATAATCCAACTCACATCCATACATGACTACTGGAAAAATCATAGCTTTGACTAGACAGACCTTTGTCAGTAAAGCAATGTCTTTGCTTTTTAATATGCTGTCTAGGTTGGTCATAGCTTTTCTTCCAAGGAGCAAGTGTCTTATAATTTCATGGATGCAGTCACCATCTGCAGTGATTTTGAAGCTCCCCAAAATAAAGTCTCTCACCATTTCCATTGTATCCACATCTATTTGCTATGAAATGATGGGACCAGATGCCATGATCTTAGTTTTCTGAATGTTGAGTTTTAAACCACCTTTTTCACTCTCCTCTGTCACTTTCATCAAGAGGCTCTTTAGTTCTTTGCCTTCTGCTATAAGGGTCGTATCACCTGTGTATCTAAGTTTACCAATATTTCTCCCTGAAATCGGGATTCCAGCTTGTGCTTCATCCAGTCCAGCATTTCTCACGATGTACTCTGCATATAAGTTAAAGAAGCATGGTGAAAATATACAGCCTTAATGTAGTCCTTTCCCAATTTGGAACCAGTCTGTTGTTCCATGTCCAGTTCTAACTGTTGCTTCCTGACCTGCATACAGGTTTCACAGGAGGCAGGTCAGGTGGCCTGGTATTCCCATTTCTTTCACAGTTTTCCACAGTTTGTTGTGATCCACACAGTCAAAGGCTTTGACATAGTCAATAAAGCAAAAGTAGATGTTTTTCTGGAACTCTCTTGCTTTTTTGATGAACCAGTGGATGTTGGCAATTTGATCTCTGGTTCCTCACCTTTTCTAAATCCAGCTTGAACATCTGGAAGTTCATGGTTCATGTACTATTGAAGCCTGCCCTGGAGAATTTCGAGCATTACTTTGCTGGCCTATGAGACGAGTCCAATTGTGTGATAGTTTGAGCATTGTTTGGCATTGCCTTTCTTTGGAATTGGAATGAAACCTGACTTTTCCAGTTCTGTGGCTACTGCTGAGTTTTCCAGATTTGTGGGTATATTGAATGCAGCACGTTCACAGCATCATCTTTTAGGATTTGAACTAGCACAATAGAAATTTCATCACGTCTACTAGCTTTGTTCATAGTGATGCTTCCTAAGGCCCACTCGACTTCACATTCCAGGATGTCTGGCTCTAGGTGACCGATGACATCATCGTTATTATATGAGTCATGAAGATCTTTTTTGTCTAGTTCTGTGTATTCTTGCCACCTGTTCTTAATATTTGCCACTTCTGTTATGTCCATACTATTTCTGTCCTTCATTGTGCCCATCTTGCATGAAATGTTCCCTTGGTATCTCTAATTTTCTTGAAGAGATCTCTAGTCTTTCTTATGCTACAGTTTCCCTCTATTTCTTTGCATTGATCACTGAGGAAGGCTTTCTTATCTCTCCTTGCCATTCTTTGGAACTCTACATTCAAATGGGAATATCTTTCCTTTTCTCCTTTGCCTTTAGCTTCTGTTCTTTTCTCAGCTATTTTTAAGGCCTTCTTGACAACCATTTTGCCTTCTTTGCCTTTTTTTTTACTTGGGGATGGTCTTGATCCCTGCCTCCTGTACAATGTCATGCACTTCCGTCCATAGTTCTTCAGGCCCTCTGTCTATCAGATCTAATCCCTTGAATCTGTTTGTCACTTGGCGGCTGCATGGCCCTGGGCAGTTGTGAGGAGATACCCCACACCCAAGGGCAAAGGAGAAGCACAGCAAGATGGTAGGAGGGGCGAATTCATGTTTAGAATTAAACCCCAATCCAGGCAGAGATGCTCAGAGGACTCAATCAAACCTTGTGTGTACCAGGACCCAGGAACCCCAAAGAGACTGAGACAGAACTATGTTTGAGTCTCTCCTGTGGAGGTAATCCCTTGAATCTATCTGTGGACTGCCACACGGACAGGGGCTCTGGGTGCAGCAGACTTGAGTATGACATAAGCCCTCTTGGAGGAAGTTGCCATTAACCCCACCATAGGGCTGCCGGAATTTACACAGGACTGGGAAACAGACGCTTGGAGGGCACAAACAGAATCTTGTGTGCACCAGGACCCAGGAGAAAGGAGCAGTGACCCCATAAGAGACTGATGCAGACTTGCCCGGGACTGTCCTGGAGGGTACAGCAGAGCCATGGTTCGGTGGTGGCCTGCTGCAGGCTTAGGGGCAGTGAGTGCAGCAGTACATGCATGGGATCTTTTGAGGAGGTCACCATTATCTTCATTACGTCCACCATAATTTGGCCCCAGGTAAACAGCAGGGAGGGAACATAGCTCCACTCATTAACAGAAAATTGGATTAAAGATTTACTGAGCATGGCCCCGCCTATCAGAACAAGACCCAGTTTCTCCCTCAGTCAGTATCTCCCATCATAAAACTTCCATAAGCCTCTTATCTGTCTCCATTAGTGGACAGACAGAATGAAAACCACAATCACAGAAAAGTAACCAATCTGATCACATGGACCAGAACCTTGTCTAACTCAATGAAACTATGAGACATGCCATGTAGGGCCATGTACATAGACGGGTCATGTAGAGAGTTCTGACAAAATGTGGTCCACTGGGGAAGGGAATGGCAAATCACTTCAGTATTCTTGCCTTGAGAACCTCATGAACAGTATGAAAAGGCAAAATGATAGGACACTGAAAGATGAACTCCCCAGGTCCATAGGCGCCCAATATGCACCTGGAGATCAGTGGAGAAATAACTCCAGAAAGAATGAAGGGATGGAGCCAAAGCAAAAACAACACACAGTTGTGACTGGTAACAGAAGCAAAGTCTGATGCTGTAAAGAGCAATATTGCAAAGGAACGTGGAACGTTAAGTCCATGAATCAAGGCAAATTGGAAGTGGTCAAACAGGAGATGGCAAGACTGAACGTCAACATCTTAGAGATAAGCAAATTAAAATGGACTGGAATGGGTGAATTTAGCTTAGATGACCATTATATCTACTACTGTGGGCAAGAATCCCTTAGAAGAAATGGAGTAGCCCTCATAGTCATCAAAAGAGTCCACAATGCAGTACTTGGATGCAATCACAAAAACGATAGAGTGATCTCTGTTTACTTCCAAGGCAAACCATTCAATATCACTGTAATCCAAGTCTATGCCCCAACCAGTAACGCTGAAGAAGCTGAACGGTTCTATGAAGACCTATAAGACCTTCTAGAACTAACACCCCCAAAAGATGTCCTTTTCATTATAGGGGGCTGGAATGCAAAAGTAGGAAGTCAAGAAACACCTGGAGTAACAGGCAAATTTGACCTTGGGAGTAGAGAATGAAGCAGGGCAAAGGCTAACAGAGTTTTGCCAAGAGAATGCACTGGTCATAACAAACACCCTCTTCCAACAACACAAGAGAGACTCTACACATGGACATCACCAGATGGTCAATACTGAAATCAGATTGATTATATTCTTTGCAGCCAAAGATGGAAAAGTTCTATACAGTCAGCAAAAACAAGACTGGGAGTTGACTATGGCTCAGATCATGAACTCCTTATTGCCAAATTCAGACCTAAATTAAAAAGGGAAAACCACCAGACCATTCAGGTATGACCTAAATCAAATCCCATACGATTATACAGGGGAAGTGAGAAATAGATTCAAGGGATTAGATCTGATAGACAGAGTGCCTGAAGTACTATGGACAGAGGTTTGTGACACTGTATAGGAGGCAGGGATCAAGACCATCCCCAAGAAAAAGAAATGCAAAAAAGCAAAATGATTTTCTGAGGAGGCTTTAGAAATAGCTGTGAAAAGAAGAGAAGCGAAAGGCAAAGGAGAAAAGGAAAGATATACCCGCTTGAATGTAGCATTCCAAAGAATATCAAGGAGAGATAAGAAAGCCTTTCTCAGTGATCAGTGCAAAGAAATAGAGGAAAACAATAGAATGGGAAAGACTAGAGATTTCTTCAAGAAAATTAGAGATACCAAGGGAGCATTTCATGCAAATATGGGCACAATAAAGGACAGGAATGGTATGGACCTAATAGAAGTAGCAGATATTAAGGAAAGAATACAAAGAAGAACTATACAAAAAAAAATCTTCAATCCCAGATAATCATGATGGTTACTCATCTAGAGCCAGACATTCTGGAATGAGAAGTTAAGTGGGCCTTAGAAAGGATCACTACCAAAAAAGCTAGTGGAGGTGATGGAATTCCAGTTGACCTATTGAAAATCCTAAAATGATGATGTGAAAGTTCTCCACTCAATATGCCAACAAATGTGGAAAATTTAGCAGTGGCCACACTACTGGAAAAGGTCAGTTTTCATTTCAATCAAAGAAAGGCAATGTCAAATATTGCTCAAACTACTGCACAATTGCACTCATCTCACACGCTAGTAAAGTAATGCTCAAAATTCTCCAAGGCAGGCTTCAACAGTACGTGTACTATGAACTTCCAAATTTTCAAGCTGGTTTTAGAGAAGGCAGAGGAACCAGAGACCAAATTGACAACATCCATTGAATTATTAAAAAAGCAAGAGAGTTTCAGAAAACATCTACTTCTCCTTTATTGACTATGACAAAGCCTTTGACTGTGTGGATCACAACAAACTGTGGAAAACTGTGAAAGAGATGGGAATACTAGGCCACCTGACCTGCCTCCTGAGAAATTTGTATGCAGGTCAGGAAGCAACAGTTAGAACTGGACATGGAACAACAGACTGGTTCTAAATTGGGGAAGAAGTACATTAAGGCTGTATAGTGTCACCCCACTTATTTAACTTATATGCAGAGTACATCATCAGAAACGCTGGACTGGAAGAAGCACAAGCTGGAATCAAGATTGCCAGGAGAAATGCCAATAACCTCAGATATGCAGATGACACCACCCTTATGGCAGAAAGTGAAGAGGAACTAAAAAGCCTCTTGATGAAAGTGAAATAGGAGAGTGAAAAAGTTGGCTTAAAGCTCAACATTCAGAAAACTAAGATCACGGCATCTGTCCCATCACTTCATGGCAAATAGATGGAGAAGCAATGGAAACAGTGATTGACTTCATTTTTGGGGGGCTCCAAAATAACTGCACATGGTGACTGCAGCTGTGAAATTAAAAGACACTTGCTCTTTAGAAAAAATGTTATGACCAACCTAGACAGCATATTAAAAAGCAGAGACATTACTTTGCCAACAAAGGTCTGTCTAGTCAAGGCTATGGTTTTTCCACTAGTCAACTATGGATGTGGGAGTTGGATTATTAAGAAAACTGAGCACCAAAAAATCGATGCTTTTGGCCTGTGGTGTTGGAGAAGACTCTTGAGAGTCCCTTGGACTGCAAGGAGATCTAAGTAGTCGATCCTAAAGGAAAGCAGTCCTGAATATTCATTGGAAGGACTGTTGTTAAAGCTGAAACTCCAAGACTTTGGCTACCTGATGCGAAGACCCAACTCATTTGAAAAGACCTTGATGGTGGGAAAGATTGAGGTGGTAGGAGAATGGGATGACAGAGGAAGAGAAGGTTTGATAATATCACCAATTCAATGGACATGAGTTTGAATAAACTCCGGGAGTTGGTGATGGACAGGGAGGCCTGGGATGCTGCAGTCAATGGGTTCGCAAAGAGTCAGACATGACTGAATGACTGAGCTGAAATGTATAATTATAAGGGATTTGTTTTATGTCATACCTGAATGGTCAAGTGGTTTTCCCTACTTTCTTCAATTTAAGTCTCATTTTGTCAATAAGGAGTTCGTGATCTGAGCCACAGTCAGCTTCCAGTCTTGTTTTTGCTGACTGTATAGAGCTTCTCCATGTTTGGCTGCAAAGAATATAATCAACCTGATTTATTTCAGTATTGACCATCTGGTGACGTACAAGTGTAGAGCCGTTCTTGTGTTGTTGGTTGAGGGTGTTTGCTATGACCAGTGCGTTGCCTTAGCAAAACTCTGTTAGCCTTTGACCTCATTCGTTTTGTACTCTAAGGTCAAATTTGCCTGTTACTCCAGGAATCTCTTGACTTCCTACTTTTGCATTCTAGTCCCCTATAATGAACAGGACATCTTTTTTGGATGTTAGTTCTAGAATGTCTACAATTTTTATAGTTTAGCCTCTAAAAGATTATTTAGTCTTTTTAGCCCAAAGAACTGCATTTGTAAACTGGAAGCATCCTGAATAAAAACTTCATTAAGTTTTTGTTTCTTTAGAGATATGATTCTATAGTTTATTACAAATACACATGGTAATGATGTTTTTACATAGGACAAAATGTCCCTGTAGCTTTTTAGGGTTAGTTGAATGACAAAAAGTTATTATGAATTTGCTATTGTATGATTTTATTATAAGAATTTTCATTAGCTGGACTGATTTTTTAATACATTTCCTTATGACTAATTACAATATGCTTCTTTGAAATACTGCTTAATTTCTGTGTGGTAATAATGAATATCCAAAGCATTAAACAATGTGGCTGATTTCATCTCTTGCTGTGAATGGCAAAAACAGTGAGAAAATAATAATTACAACGTTGAGTGCTTATTTTATGTCTTTCATACAGTTTTAAGTGTCTTATATACATGAACTCTTAATTTTTCAAACAGCTGATATAGTAGGTAATTATTATTTGCAGAACTAAAGTACCTAGTGGCCAAGAAATCTGTCCAATGACACACAGCTAGTAGGTGGAGAGACAGAGGATTTAAAACTGAACTGTCTTTTAAAGAAACACAAAGACATGAAAAGAGCAGTTTTACATAGATATTTGTATTATACAACTATACAACCTCATAACTGAAAAGTTTTTAAAAAATAATCTGACACTATCTTTTATAGATCAAGAAACAAAGATCAAGTGAATTAATGGGCCAATTCATTTTTTCCATTGTCACTAGATGAAAAGAATATCAGTTCCTAGTCTGTGTCCATCTCTTTAATAGGTCATCACTTGGGATGAGTTTGACCTAATTGTAATGCACCAAATAGTGGCATATCTTAACTTCACCTATGTTGTGACTTGTGCTTTCCTCAGTGTGATAATGACTTTATGATGGAGTTGTGTGTTTACCAGTTTGTTTCTCTCATATATTGAAAGCTCCAGGAAGACAGACATTATGCTGTCCTATTCATTCTCAGTAGTGGTCACAATACAGGAAAAGGTCAGTTTTCATTTCAATCCCAAAGAAAGGCAATGCCCAAGAATGCTCAAACTACTGCACAATTGCACTCATCTCACGTGCTAGTAAAGTAATGCTTAAAATTCTTCAAGCCAGGCTCCAGCAATACGTGAACTGTGAACTTCCAGATGAGATGTTCAAGCTGGTTTTAGAAAAGGCAGAGGAATCAGAGATCAAATTGTCGACATCCGCTGGATCATCAAAAAACAAGAGAGTTCCAGAAAAACATCTATTTTTGCTTTATTGACTATGCCAAAGCCTTTGACTGTGTGGATCACAGCAAACTGTGGAAAATTCTGAAAGAGATGGGAATATCAGACCACCTGACATGCCTCTTGAGAAATCTATATGCAGGTCAGGAAGCAACAGTTAGAACTGGACATGGAACAACAGACTGGTTCCAAAAAGGAAAAGGAGTACGTCAAGGCTGTATATTGTCACCCTACTTATTTAACTTATATGCAGAGTACATCATCAGAAACGCTGGACTGGAAGAAGCACAAGCTGGAATCAAGATTGCCAGGAGAAATGCCAATAACCTCAGATATGCAGATGACACTACCCTTATGGCAGAAAGTGAAGAGGAACGAAAGAGCCTCTTGATGAAAGTGAAAGAGGAGAGTGAAAAAGTTGGCTTAGAGCTCAACATTCAGAAAACTAAGATCATGGCATCTGGTCGCATCACTTCATGGGAAATAGATGGGGAAACAGTGTCAGATTTTATTTTTCTGGGCTCCAAAATCATGGCAGATGGTGACTGCAGCCATGAAATTAAAAGATGCTTACTCCTTGGAAGGAAAGTTATGACCAACCTAGATAGCATATTAAAAAGCAGAGACATTACTTTGTCAACAAAGGTCCGTCTAATCAAGGCTATTGTTTTTCCATTGTTCATGTATGGATGTGAGAGTTGGACTGTGAAGAAAGCTGAGCACCGAAGAATTGATGCTTCTGAACTGTGGTGTTGGAGAAGACTCTTGAGAGTCCCTTGGACTGCAAGAAGATCCAACCAGTCCATCCTAAAGGAGATCAGTCCTGGGTGTTCATTGGAAGGACTGATGCTGAAGCTGAAACTCCAATAGTTTGGCCACCTCATGTGAAGAGTTGACTCAACTGGAAAAGACCCTGATGCTGGGAGGGATTGGGTGGAGGAGGAGACAGGGACAACAGAGGATTAGACAGCTGGATGGCATCACAGACTCAATGCACATGGGTTTGGGTAGACTCTGGGAGTTGGTGATGGACAGGGAGGCCTGGCATGCTGCGGTTCATGGGGTCGCAAAGAGTTGGACACGACTGAGCGACTGAACTAAACTGGTCCAGTCTTGTGACTAGATGAATAATTCTTATTTTAATATCCAAGGAGACGCTTTCTAGAGAATGAAGAATTTTATTTTTATTTTATTATTTTTTAAGATTAGAGTAAAATTGCTTTACAAACTTGTATTAGTTCTGCTGTACATGGATCAGCCATACACATATGTAATTCCCCTCCCTCTTGATTCTTCTTCCCACTCCCTCTATCCCACCCTTCTGGGTCATCACAGAACACTGAGCTGAGCTCCCTGTGCTTAGAGCTGCTTCCCAGTAGGTATATCTTTTGCACATGGTAGCGTGTATTTGTCAGTGCTTATTCTCAATAGGTGCCATCTACTTCTTCCCCCTGGGTCTACAAGTTTGTTCTCTATGTCTGCATCTCTATCCTCACTCTGCAAAGAGTTTCATCAGTACCATTTTTCTAGATTCTATATGTATGCATTAATGTGCTTTCTTTTTTAGAGAATCAATAATTTTAAATGGTAAAGGCAGCAGATACACCTTTCAGAATGTTAAAGCAGAGTTTAAACAATGGATATTATTATTAACTGCTAGAAAAAAAAACTGAAGCTGACAGAACAACTGAAGTTTTCCGTACAGCTGTTCCAAATGGAGTGTTAGAGTCTGAGAGACAGAGCTGTAAATATAAAGATAATCTATAAAGTTTGGTCACCCACAAATCAAAGAGCAATTTTACATTTCCACAGTGTAGAAGTGTGGCTCATGCACTGATATTTTGCTACATCTTGATTCAAGAAAAGCAACTGCCATCAAGAAATGTAGTTTACAAATAAGAAACACTAATATATATGATGTGAATTTTCACTTTATATTATGCATTGGAATTTCTCTGCCCTCTAATAGTGAAAAGCTCAAGTACAGGCTGTGCCACATTTAAGGGTACTTAACAAAAGTATCACAGGACGTTATTACTTATCAGTTGTATAAAGACATTTATGAATTTAGAGACAGAAGCTCTAAATTCAGCATTATATGTGTTATAGTTGGCTTCTAAGTATGCATCTTAGAGATAGGATAAGTGGTAAAAGTCTTATTTTTCAAAATATAATTTTGTTTTTAAAAGCTATGTTAAGATTTTCATACTTTTAGAAATGTGACCATCATAATTAAATTTCTAACTACATATTCACAGGTGAAGGGGAAAATGGACTCAATTCAAACAAAAATTGAATCTCCAAATTGACATTCTAAACTGATGGTGTTTATTATCACATGTTATCCTTTGATACAAATACTTTAACTTTAATCAATCTTAAATCATCTGTGGAAGAAATTTATCTTTGGAGATGTCTTTGCCTATTTTGGGATTCCCAGGCGGTGCAGCGGTAAAGAATCCACCTGCGATGCAGAAGAAGAAGACACGCGCTCAATCCCTGAGTCAGGAAGATCTCCTGGAAGAGGGCATGGCAACCTATTCCAGTATCTTGCCTAGAAAACCCCATGGACAGAGGAGCCTGGTGGGTTGCAGTCCATGAGGAAACAAAGTCAGACACAACTGAAGTCTCTGAGCAGTAGCAGCAGTCTCTATTTTATTTTTCCCTTGCTCATCTTTGTTTATTTCCCTTTCAGTTTTACTGAAATATTATTGACTCAGTACTGTATAAGTTTATGGTATATTGATATACATATTGATATATATTGATTTGTCTTCTATACATCATGACATGATTGCCACAGTTAAGTTTAGTGAATATCCATCATTCTTTATAGATAAAAATTTTTAAAAATTTCCTTGTGATGAGAACTCAGAATTTCCACCCTTAATTTTCATATATAATATTCAGCAGTGTTAATTATATTTATCATGTTGTACATAATGACCCTAGTACTTATTTATACCATAACTAGAAATTTGTACTTTTTAGCTACTTTCATCCAATTCCCTCTCCCTCAACTCCCTCACCTCCCATTTCTAGTTACCACAATCTGATCTCTTTTTCTATGAGTTTGCTTGTTTGTTTTGAACTACAACACTATGTTAGTTCCTGGTGCACAGTGATTTGATATTTCTATGCATTTAAAAATGATCACCACCTAATTACCACCTATCACCATACAGAAACAGTACATTATTATTGACTATATTCTTCTCACTGTACATTTTGTCCCTAATCTTAAGCTGAAGGGTATTGTATGGTATGGTACTATGGTGCCAGTGATATTTTAAAGAATCTATGACACATGCTTTTTATCATTTAAATTTGGATTATAAAATATATATTTTCTTATAACATTTTGGGAAAGAAGAAAAACCAACTCAGAACATCTTGAAATCACCCTTCAATTATTTTAAATGTCTCTTAGAAACAACTCCTTTGTTTTAAAAACTAAAGTGCTTTTAATTACTGTAGGTGATAAGTAGTTCAGAATAGTCAAGGAAATACTGTGCATACTAGTTCTTGTTTTTATAAGCAAAAATCTGATTTGTGCTTCATGTTCCTTAATTACTTGTAACTCTTCAAAAGCCTAGTTCAGCAAGAGAAAGAATTTTCTGGCTTAAATCATAAAGAGATAGTATCAAAATAAATGAAACCCAGGTGATATTGCATGCATTGAGTTCATGGAGTAATTGCTTAGGAATTGACTGGGAATGTAAAAAAACTCGTGGATTCATATCTTAGAATCATGACATTGTTTTCTGGTCACATACATTACTCATATGCCACACCCATAATGACAGACTTTAAACAATTTCTGAAAGTATCAAAGTTCACCTTTTCTTTAGTGTTGGAGAATTCTGTTTATAAAAGGAAAGAAAATAAGCACCTCGTCATGTTTTAAATTAGCATGGGGAAATTCTCAAGTAGATGTGACAGCACTCAGAGGACTTGGCTCTCCCTTCGTTAAGGACTGCCAATCATAATTAGCAACAACAGAGATGTTATTCAAACCTAAATAAAAATTACAGAGAGCCTTTTTGAGTTAATATCTGTAAGAAGGAATATAGAAAAGAACTTGTCTCTGTAGCCTAGCTAACCTGTCACTGGGAATTACTCTCATTTTCTCTGTGTTCATTAGGGTCAGTAAACAACAGAGCCAGCCAATATCATTTTTGTTATATTCAAATTGAATGTGAAATATCAGATAACATTACAAAGGGACGCCTTTAGCTACTGCATTTCACGGCTTGAATCCTTTGGGGTTTTCTGACTAGGACACTGGCAAATTTCATATATTTGGCAATCTACACCGTTAAAATGGATGTCTTTTGGAATTATTCTCCTACTCTAAGTTTTAAAGAGATGCTTTCTCATCGACAGTCTTTTCTGTTGTCTAATTTGATAGAGAAGAATGTCTGACTCTTTGTGGAAATGAAAAAGTTGTGATTCTCTGTAACACTGTGATCCATCTGGTAGTGGGAAGAGTTCTTTATTTTCTTCCAAAAATTGTCCTAGGGTCTCAAAGTCAGTGGGTTGCCTTTCATGTTAACTCTTGGGCAGCAGCCACCACGTTATCTTCTATCATTACTAAAGGTCCTCTTTCTCTTCATCACTAGCATCTGTGGAACTATTTGATCCTTAAGAAAACTACCAAAGGGATTTTCCTTCTTTACTCCTTTCAGTATTTCTGTCTGCTCCTCTCATCAGCAGTGGTTTGTGCTGTGCTAAGTCAATTCAGTCATGTCTGATCTTTGCAAAGCTATGGACTGTAGTCTGCCAGGCTCCTCTGTCCATGGGGTTCTCCAGACGAGAATACTGGAGTGGGTTCCCATTTTCTTTCTCCAGGGGATCTGCTCGACTCAGGGATCAAACCCTTATTCTTGCATCTTCTGCAGGTTCTTTATTGCTAGCACCATCAAAGGTGGTTTATTTGGTCCCAATTTGACTGTGGCCCACTTAAATGATGTTGAACATTCCTGCAAGGACTGTGTCTTTCTTATGATCATATTCAAAATATCTAGGCTGGGAATGCCATACACTATACCCAAGGAATATTTATTAATTCAATTAATATAGTTATTTCTTGTTTTCTTTTGCTCTTCGTGCTCTCCTGACACATAGCGGGTATAGTAAATGCTTGCTGGTATATGGTGCAGTGATAAAGAATCTGCCTGCCAATCCAGGAGACACAGTTTCGATCCCTGGGTTGGGAAGATCCCCTGGAGAAGGAAATGGCAACCCACTCCAGTACTCTTGCCTGGAATATTTCATGGACAGTTCACGGGGTCACAAAGAGTTTGGAAATAAACATATGTGATAGTCTCAAACATTTTACATGACTATAAATATTTACAGTTCAAAGCACAAGACAAAACCCTCTAAAGTAGACTCTGAAATTTCCATTTGCAAGTAAACAGCAAATGAATTACAGACATTCACGTGTGTGAATAAGTCATAGAGGCCCTTCGTGGCCAGGATGATATGAGTCACTGACCATAAACTAAATATCAGGGATCTTCAAAAATCAAGCCTCAGTTTTTTTTTAGGTATGTGGATTGCACAGTCATGAAGATAAGGGAGGATATAAAATGGCAACAAAACTTGCATAAAATTGGTCTCTCATTCATGCATTAAACTACCTAATTCACAAGCTCTAATGTTCTAGCCAAACAGATGTACTAAGTTTATCTCTATAATGGACCATACTGCTTTTGCACAGTTGGATTCCCTGAGCTGTCTTTCTGGAATGGTTTGAGGTTACAGAATTTTTAAAAAAAAATCAGGCTTAGTAAATCACTCGCATATATTTCACATTTTTCTGCTTTTAGCCATCCCTGAACTTTTTTCAAACATCTCTATAATACTGAAATGCCTCTTTATTCCTACTCAATCTGGTCTAGTGGCTCAATAAAGACCATAATTATGAAATAACTGCTGTACTTCTCCTTAAAAGACTATATTTTTATTAGAAATTATCACTAATTCCAACTTTATTGCCTGTGCCTGGATACTGTCATAGATTGATTCTATTTTTCATAGGGTTTTTTGAGACTGTCCTTAATTTATTTTTAATCAAAGTGTAAAGATGCTCTCAGTATCTTTTAATGAGTTCACCTTTTCATTGTTAACCAGTGGAAGAATAGCAGCATTTCAAAGATGAAGTAGTTAATCTTATCCAATTGAGCATGATTCATCATTATGAATTTGTATAAATGTATAATCAACCTACAAGCTGTACCACTTATTTAAGGGAGCGGTTGAGATAGAAAAGTGCTTAACATATTTATAACTTTTGATATCTGCAGCTTGTTTACAGAACTGGAAAAGAATTTAAACCATATGGATACTTTTCTTTTGAGTATTCTCCAAAACTTGATGAAATTGGACCACCTGGAGATAAGAATTCAGAAAGCCAATCCAGAAGCTTGTCAGCATTCTCAAAAATAAGACTTCAACCAATGGGGGACTTTATACATTTCTCATCTTAGCTATTTAAAAAAATACACTAGTGGAGACATTCTGGATAATTTTCCATCCGGTTTAAATGAGTTTCATGGCATTGGGCAACAGAATGTAATCTAATAAACACAGTATTGCAGCTAACTCTATCCTTGATTTAGTTAAGCATTTGCTGTGCTTAGTCGCTCAGTCGTTTCTGTCTCTTTGTGACCCCATGGTCTGCAGCCCATCAGGCTCCTCTATCCAAGGGGATTCTCCAGGCAAGAATACTGGGGTGGGTTGCCATGCCCTCCTCCAGGGGAGTTAAGTTAGCACTTATTAGTTTATTTAATTGATCAGTATGCATTTATCAAACACCTAATATGTCGCAAAGAGTTGGGCATGACTGAGTGACTTACACTTTCTCTTTTCATGTACAAGACACGGAATTAGGTAAAGGGGCTTTAAAGATAAATAGGACACTGTCTTCTGTTCAAAGGACTCAGGTGGAGACAAATTTAAAAAAAAGGCAATTACACTACAGTTAAGTACTATGATAAATATATCTGACAGAGCATGGAAGATGGTCCTTAATCCCAGCAAAGACTTCCTGAAAAAAGTGAGATCAGAAGAAGAATTAGAAGATGCACAAGAATCTGCCATATGAAAGCAGGAAGAGGGAGGAGAGATTAAGAAATTGGTAATAAAGGCATTTCAGGAGTTGAGAAGTGTAAAATCAGAGACATGACACAGTCTCATGTTCAAGAGACAAATACAGAAATACATTTTGGAGAAACTGGACAATTAGACATGAGCCATAAGTGACAGGAAATGAGATTCAAGATGGGAGAAGGGTCAGATGATGGAATATTGTTTATGCTCTAAATTACTTTTAAACTGTGGGCATTGGGGAGCCAAGGAAATATTTGAAGAAAGGGAATTATGTGATCAGCTTTCCATGACAGTGATAATTTGGGTATACATGAAAGTATGTGGATCATATAGTTACAGGAAATAAATTTGGAAAAGGGAGATGTATTATGAGATTCCTGTAGTTCAGATAAAAAATGAGATAGGCCTAATCGAGGTAACAATCTAGGATTTATCTCTCTAGATGAGAAGAGATTTCCACTCCTAGAAATAAACTGGTAAATTTTGCAGGACTTGAAAATAGGTGGATATAAGGAATAGAAAGAAGAAGAAATCAAAATGGTTTTCAAAGTTTCTAACCCATTTAAGTCATTAATGCATCAGCTGGAATAGAGAATATGAGAGGCTAAAAGGTTTAAAGTGCAAAATAAATTCATTTATTGACATATTGGATTCTGTGGAATCTCTGATATATCCTGAGAGTCTAGTGACAGTACACAAAACTAAAATTTAAGAATGGATGATGTAGATTTGGAGACGTCTGCATTTTGGTAGTAATTGAAACCACACACAGAAAAACTGGCTAGAATGCGAAGAAGTGAGATAAAAAAAAGATTAATTGCATTTAGCTTTACCACCTTCTGTTTCTAGTCAATGCTCATATCTATGAAATCCTACTTATCTATCCTCACTTACTGACAATTTTGACACATGGTTTATTTTCTTTTTCTCTAATCTAAGTCAACCATCATTAGATATGGTTCATCTAATCCTCGGTATCTCATTTGATTAAGTTTGAGGTCCTTCACAACCTCTTCAGTCCAGTTCAGTCATTTAAATGTGTCTGAATTTTTGCGACCCCATGGACTGAAGCATGCCAGCCTTCCCTGACCAACACCAACTCCCAGAGCTAGTTCAAACTCATGTCCATTGAGTCGGTCATGCCATCCAACCATCTCATCCTCTGTTGTCCCGTTCTTCTCCTGCTTTCCATCTTTCCCAGCATCAGGGTCTTTTCCAATGAGTCATTTCTTTGCATCAGGTGGCCAAAATATTGGAGTTTCAGCTTCAGCATCAGTCCTTCCAATGACTAATCAGGACTGATTTCCTTGAGGATGGACTGGTTGGATCTCCTTTTAGTCCTCTCAAGTCTTCTCCAACATCACAGTTCAAAAGCATCAATTCTTTGGTGCTCGGCTTTCTTTATGGCCCAACTCTCACGTCCATACATGACCACTGGAAAAACCATAGCCTTGACTAGACAGATCTTTGTCAGCAAAGTAATGTCTCTGCTTTTTAATATGCTGTCTAGGTTGGTCATAGTTTTTCTTCAAAGGAGTGTGTGTCTTTTAATTTCATGGATGCAGTCACCATCTGCAGCAATTTTGGAGCCCCCCAAAATGAAGTCTGTCACTGTTTCCATTGTTTCCCCATCTATTTGCCATGAAGTGATGGGACCAAATGCCATGATCTTTGTTTTTTGAATGCTGAGTTTTAAACTAGATTTTTCACTCTCCTCTTTCACTTTCATCAGGAGCTCTTCAGTTCCTCTTTGCTTTCTGCCTTAAGGGTGGTGTCATCTGCATATCTGAGGTTATTGGTATTTCTCCCCGAAATCTTGATTCCACCTTGTGCTTCATCCATCTGGTATTTCAAATGATGTACTCTGCATATAAGTTTAAAAAAACAAGGTGACAATATACAGCCTTTATGTACTCCTTTCCCTATTTGGAACCAGTCTGTTCTTTCATGTCCAGTTCTAACTGTTGCTTCCTGACCTGCATACAGATTTCTCAAGAAGCAGGTCAGGTGGTCTGGTATTCCCATCTCTTTTAGAATTTTCCACAGTTTGTTGTGATCCACACAGTCAAAGGCTTTGGCATAGTCAATAAAACAGAAGTAGATGTTTTTCTGGAACTCTCTTGCTTTTTGGATGATCCAACAAATGTTGACAATTTGATCTCTGGTTCCTCTGCCTTTTCTAAATACAGTTTGAACATCTGGAAGTTCCTGGCTCACGTACTGTTGAAGCCTAGCTTAGAGAATTTTGAGCATTACTTTGCTAGCATGTGAGATGTAGCAATTGTGAGGTAGTTTTGAACATTCTTTGGCATTGCCTTTTATGGGACTGGAATGGAAACTGACATTTCCAGTCCTGTGGCCACTGCTGAGTTTTCCAAATTTGCTGGCATATTGAGTGCAGCACTTTAACAGCATCATCTTTTAAGATTTAAATTGCTCAGCTGGAATTCCAGCACCTCTGATAGCTTTGTTCATAGTGATGCTACCTAAGGCCCACTTGACTTTGGAGGTCTGGCACTAGGTGAGTGATCATACCTTCATCGTTATCTGGGTCATTAAGATCTTTTTTGTATACTACCTCCTCAGGAATCCACATCCACATGTCCCATTTGGTAAATACAAACTTTGGACGCTCACACTAATGTTTCCACTATTGTTCTTTGGCCTCATTGAGAACTGTACTCTCTCCTACTACTACTCTATTACCTTCTGGTCTTACTCACTATTGGACTCATCATTAGTCCTTGTATTTTTTTTTATTTCTCCATGTACCCTAGAATCTATGATTTCAACCACAGTCTTGGCAATAATCTAAAGTAATTTGCTTTGTTACCCTTTTTTTCATGCACCTAACTATTCATAGTTGAGCCTAAGTTTTTGTTTTTTATTTAGTAAACACTCATGTGATACCGTGTAAATTATTGCATCTAAGAAGTTCACATTTTAAAGCCATTTATTACAAAGCAATGAGGTGGCACATACAGAGTGTTTCCTGCAAGAGAAGCTCACACCATCATACAAATTTGTAATCCCCAACCTGGACTACAGAATTCTTCTGTTTCATTGACTCTTTTCTCTATTTTGAGGATGCTCTCTATGGAGAAATCAACCATCATGCTGTGAGAAAGCCAAATTACCCTATAGAGAAAGGCCACAGAGGAAAATAGCTCTCAGCTAGCATTAACTACCAGACATGTGAGTAGAATGAACAAGCCTTCAGATGAGTTTAGCTTGCAAACTTTGGGCTGTCTAGCGGGAGTTCAGAGATTATTGAGCGAAGACAAACCACCCTCACCATGTTTGTCTGAATCTGTGATGCACAAAATTGATAGGTTTTAAATTAATTTATTACACAGTTAGAGTCACTGGAAGACTACCAATAAAAAGGTTATCATGAAATCCAATGAACACCTTTCAAGTATTAATTTTAATCAACTCATTGAAATGTTTAACTCTGTCAACCAAACCTTCCATATTCAAATATTATCTTTACTTTGTGTGTGTACAACTAGATGGTATATGTGGTACTTGCTTCTTTCTTGTCATTTTTTATAATTTATCACCGAAATCTCCTCTACCCATTCATTTCCACAGGGCTCTGTCCTAGGCCTTTTCTGGGTAGTGGTTCTCAGTCAGGAGTAAGCAGTTGAGAACAACTACTCTGTATGATATAATTCACTTTCTTGGCTTCAATTATCTCCTATATGCCAATATCGCCTCAATATAATCCAATATAATTCAATATCGCCAAAATATAATCCAGCCCAGATGCCTTTTCTGTGCTTCTGACAAATATATCAAACCACTAACAAGCATTAGAAATATACCCCTGGATATTTCACAGATACCATAACTCAAAGGGACCAAAATGCATGTATTATCTTCCCTATCACACCTGCTCTCCCTAATTTTTTTTCCCCAGAAATGACATCAACATCCAATACATCTAACTTCCCAATCCAGAAACCTAGTATAAAATTTCACCTCCGTTGTGTCCTTCGATATCAATCCCCATGCCACTGTATAATTTATCATGTTCTATTGACTCCAATTCAACAATACCCTTCTCTTTATTCCTGATGCCATCTTTCCTTTGTGCAAATCACACTGCCTCTTAAGTTATTACAATACTCAGATAATTTTTCTCCCTTTCCACATTGTTCTTTTTCAATTTTCTCCATTTGATGATCAGAATATTTCTATAGTTAAAATTTAAACATGTATTCTCCTGTTTAATGTTTTTTAACTGCTGATAATTTCCCTGAAGATCAAATTCAAATTCCTCGTATTAACAAATATATCTTCAGTCTTAGGTTTATCGGTTATATCCTGCAATGTTTACTGCACTTTCTCTCTCACTTCTTAATCTTCAATTCTGTCCTACCATCTATGTACCCTTCCTCCATCCGCTTCTCCAATAAGCCCTTCGCATAGTTAATTATGTCTGTTCATACAGTATTAACTCAAAAAGCCTTCTTTGCCACATTAAGACATATGTAGCCTCCCTACCTCTATGATCTCATAATAGTCTGTGCTGATCTTTACCACATGTGGGTTTTACATGTTTGTGTCCCAAAGGACTTGTAGATCAATGATGGCAAAGACTCTTTTGTTCACAACTGTATACTCAGTGCCTAGCAAAGTTTTATTAAATAAAAGGTGTGGATTAAATGTCTACTCCATGGACTTCCTAGGTGGCACTAGTGGTAAAGAATCTGCCTGCCAATGCAGGAGACACAAGAGATGCAGGTTCAATCCCTGGTATGGGAAAATCCCCTGGAGAAGGAAATGGCAACCCTCTCCAGGATTCATGCCTGAGAAATCCCATGGAGAGAGAAGTTTGGCAGGTTATATACAGTCCATGGAGTCAGAAAGAGTTGCACATTACCGAGCATGCACGGATGCAAATATCTACTAGATTAGTGGTTACGTAATGGACCAAAACTTTCTGTGATAAATATATGAAGATACAGAAAGGTAGTGGGGAAAAGCATGGTTAAGGGGCAGATTTTAAGAGAGATTAAAAGTCTAGACAAAACATAATTAGTCAAATGAGAACAGAAAGGATGAAATTTAATGGAAGATCCAATAGCAAGTGTATTTAAAAAATAAGATGCTATTGAGAGTCGTATTAATAAATATTAAGGCAAAAGCATCATGTGTCTCCACTGTGACACCTATGTCTCTTCTTCAATAGATATAACACGTTTGCAATAAACTAATAATTCCCTAAGTATTTTATTATTTTGTTTTCTATGATGGCAGTAGTCTCAAATAAGGGATTTAATAAGCATTGTCCAATTCTGAAACAGAGTCAAGTAATTACATAGACAAGTTTAAAGAGTAGGCAGATTGACTATCAAACAACACAGCAAAGACCTTCTGTAGAATACAGTGAAATTTCAGTTAAATAACCGGTAAAGAATATGTATTAAAGTGAAAGATATAGCATAAAATTTCTTATTGGAATCTTGAGGGCTTTCAACTGCCAATAAATATTTTTAATACACGAAATGATTTCTTTCAACAAAAAGCAAGTCTCAACATCTCTTACATATGTAAATAATTAAGCAATATCTGCTCGTACTAAGTATTTTCATCCCAGTAAGACTATTTCTCAGAATTTCAGAGTTTGGGAAAATCTCATCTTGAGTTTCTTATGAACCTGACATCTGACATTTATCTTTGTCTTTGTTGATGAAATTGAATTTACATCAAAAGGTGCTGTACCATTTTTTTTCCTGGAAATCTGGTGTTTGAGGCCCACTAGGAAATAGTAGAATATGTTCTTTTCTGAGTGTTTCTCTGAAGACCTTTTAGGCAATTTATTGATGTCAAGATACAGAACCTTCCTAACTGAATTCATGGCATATGAAACAACACACTTCTTTTTTATACTATACCATATTTTTTATCCTTACCTTGTTGTACAAAGGATCCATACACAAACCACATGGAGTTGTAGAGAGTAGTAGAAGTCATTGAACCCATTTGTAATCGTGGAGGATTAAGCCAATTCAAGAGGTAGACCAGCAGACCCACCAGAAGGACTGTGCCAGCAATGCAAGCCCATAGTGAGAGATCGAATGGTGCAAGACAAGCAAACATATCCACTGTCTTTTCAGCCCTTCGAAGGAGGACTCCCACTGAGTAGTCCATGTAACGCGTGGTGAAGTCCACCACATTCTCACGGTCTGGGGTGATGGTTAAAGCAGAAATTCCTATGTCGGCTCTCTGAGAAATGGAAGAGAAAGGAATATGTTAGCAGTGTGAAAAACATCTTTATTTGTGGCACTGTAGCTTGTCTTGAGGGAAAAAAATAGATGCCTCAGGCAAATCTTAAGCCTTTTTATAAAAACTGAAAAGCATAGCAGAGACTTCTTAGAGAATAGCCATATGTGAATTTTGCATTTCCTACTGCAAATCTTAGCTCAGGAGAGTTAGACAAAGTACCTTGTTCATATTATCAGTGCATGTGAAATCAGTGAATATTTCAGACACAAGTAACTCCTGAAGGAAACTGTCTTTTTTCCTTGGGTAACTTTATCAAAGCCATCATTAACACAATAGCAAAGATAAAACTTTTTCTAAATAATTCTTCCTGAGGAAATATTTCCAAGAAATTCAATATATTATTACTGTGTAAATTATTAGGTTATTAAAAACATTCAACATGGCATTTCACCCTTGGTTTAGACTTCTCTGCATCAAAATTTATATTATTAGGTTCTACATACATTAGAGTTATTAGAGCTTTTATGGCACTAAGCTATAGCATCATACACGAGAAGTTTCTACCATAATTTTATTTTTTAAACCTCAGAAACATTTTAGTAAACAATTAAAGATTAAGGAGACAGATACTCTTCTTGGAGCAATAACTATTCTTCTCAGAGTGTGCCTTAGATCCTCAGTATTTAGCACTCAAAATCATAGCATATGCTATTTTGCTTATATAACAAGGCACATGGAATTGTAGTGAAAGCACAGAACAAATGACTTCACATTTAAATTCTATGATGTAAAAAATATTTAAATATCTAAACGATGCATGTTGTTTGAAATAATGATCTATAGCTGTGACTAAACTTGCAGAAAACTTCTTTCAGACAAACACAAACAATAGTAAGTTATTGAACATTTCCACTGTTCTTTTTGTTTAATGAAAGAATACAGAAAGTGGTTTTAATGCTTTTGGAGGAAAAAAGACATGAAAAGTAACATGGCTAGTGGAATGCTAAACCAACTCAGATACATCTAGCTTCTGAAATAATAACAGCTACAAAGATACTCTACCTAAAATTAAGCTCTGTGTGTGTGTGTGTGTGTGTGTGTGTGTGTGTGTGTGTGTGTGTGTATCAGCTCACCCATATATTTTGGTGCTAGGCCCTGTGGTAAGTATCAGAAAAACTTTTCTCATTTAATCCTTACAATGAGTTATGAATTACATGTTTTCTTCTCCATTTCATAGATGAAGAAACTAAAACTTCAAGAGTTTAAGTAACTTATTTCAGTCCTCACAGCTACGAAGTTTTCAGAAGCCAAATATTAAAGCTATGTTTTTCTTACTGCAAAGCCTGTGCTTATAATCATTTTACCATACTGCAAGAAATCATTCATTTGCCAAATGGCTCATATTGTAGGTAATTAGGATAACTAGTTTTAGGAAAATTTTTACTTTAAAAGAGCTTGAAACTTTGCTTTTCTTAATTTTACTATTTATACTGCAACAAGGCTAGATTATCATTAACTACTGTGAATTTAGGCTTATTAACTGAGAAGCATTAAACTTAGTAACACTATATGGAAATGAATTTTCAGAGAAATAGTTATTGCTGTCAAGCTCATGTATTTATTTTGCATTGTTTAGTTACTAGGAATCGGGTTTTTTCTGAAAGAAATGTAATCTGGATCCTTAGTACTTTAGTCCTATTTTTTCTAAGCTTCAGTTTACCTGTTTGTGAAATAAATATAACTGTCTTTAGTATGACTATCGTGAGCTGACTCACATATCCCAACCTCAGTGGTGAATAAGTAACTCCTCATGATTCAATTAAACTCTCAAAAAACACATTTCCTTTTTCAGGCTATTAAAGTACTGTGGATCAGTAATTTACGAATTGATGCACTAGGGACTCAAAGCACTTTATGAGTCAAAGTAAAAAAAAATTTCCAACTAAGGAGGAATTTGCTGAAAACTTTAATATTTAATAGATTAAATATTTGTAAATGTTCACAAATATTTCACTGATAAATAACTAGATGTTTTACATTTAATGATTATGAATCAGAATAATCACTATACTGATTTTTAATAATAGATACTTGCACGTATCACACGGCAAATTTCTGTAATGTAATAAAAATGTCTGGGGAACACTGTGTTGTGTTACTGTTTTCTTTTGGAGAAGTGAACTGATTATTTTGCATGTGCTAAAATATTTATTAAAAATAATAATTGCTCTTCCTGTTTCTATGAAGAGCTTCCTAAATTCTAGTCTACTGTCAACACTTGGTTATTCTGTGCTCAAGGAGAAATTCCCAGTCACCCTGCGGAGAGGATATTAGAATCATAAAATGGGCTTTTAAACTGCACAAATGCATTTTCAAACACAACACACACCCAAAAACATACAGATTTTTCTGTCTCTGAGATTTGTATACAACTTCCTGAGGAAGTGCCTCACTCCAGACTCGTGAATCAGTAATATAGCAGACCATTGTGCCTGTTATTAGTATGTGATCTTCTATACTTCTAATAAAGAAGCTGTACTGGAGCGAAGGAAAAAGCAAGAACCACTGACTCAGAAGGATGGTCCTAAAACTTCTTGAAAAGGTCCAAATAACCAAAAATACTCCAACAAGCATGCCTTTCTTTCGTCCCCTCTTTGTCTATCATTTGTCTATGTCTTTATGTATCTATGCATGCATGTATGTATGTGTATTTCAACTCACTAGTTCAGATTCTACAATGACTTTTCATATCTTTAGCCTCATAAAATATTTAATTTTCTCAGTCCCTCTCTCAGAAGATGACCTCCACTGCTATTTTACAGAGGACACAGAAGATACTGAATTAAAATTCATACTTATTTCTATTTCTCAATCTATATCGCACATCCAGCCTATCTGATTCATTTTATGTGCTATGAAGAAACTGTCCTATTTAATGCCAACTCTCTATCAATAAACTTAACAACCATTCCTTTCCATTTCAGAGGCTTAAACATCCATTTCTCGCCAGTTTGACATTGGCAATCCCCTGGACTTGGGCCCTTTTCTTATTTGAGATCCTCTGCCTCTGCAAGCCCATTCATATCCAATACCCCCATTGATCCCCATCTACACACATGATTCACAAATTTATACTTCTAGATTTAGAGCTGAGCTCTGGAGTCTAGACTGATTTATGTAATTACATCATTGATATTTCTATTAGATGTCTCCAAAACACTTCAAATTTAATGTGGCCAAGACCACAACACAGGTATTCAACTCAAATCAGTCCTCTTCCAATGTTCCCTGCTTCACTGAATATCTTTTCACATAAGTCTTAAATCTTGGCAGTCTTTCTGTTGAGCAAATCTCATCCTGTTTCCTACCACAGTTTAAAGGTTTTCTGTGGATTTGTACTGCTTTTAAGAAAGGAGATTAAAATCTTTAACAAAGTCTATACATCTTTGGATAGACTATCCTCCATCTACCTCAACATATTCCTACTGGACCATTTTTCTTTCCAGCACTTCTTTGTGAGACATGATCTTCTTACATGCTGATTATACTGTCTGAATTGATCCTTCTGAAACTTCGAGTGAACTCTTTTTCATATTCATAAATCAGCTCAATTATCACTTCCACAGTGAAGCTATCCGTGGGCTGCTTTGACTAGACTAGAATAATAATTCTGTTCTTTACACTCTCAGAAGGAGTATCCACTTTCCTAGAGTTATACCAGTTGTAATTTTACCCATATTTGTATGATTTTTGACCAATGACATTTTCTATTAGACCAAAATTCCTGTGAAGTCAGGGACTGTCACTTTAATACAAAAAATTGGCATATTCTTGTATCCAGCACACTTATCTGGCATAGATTCATCATCAATAAATTCTTGCTTCATATATGAAGGAAGGTGGAACATTTATTAGATTTGCATTAACCAATTCTTATAAGTTTTCTATTTCTCAGCATAACTGACAAAGAGGGGATTTTACAGAATAAAAATAAAATGGTAATATAAGAATGTACTATTTTATAGAAGTTATAGAAGATTTATATCTTAATTATTTCAATAATTAAAATCAGGTTCTTGCTTTATCAATATACTTATGTTTATGGTATTTACCATTAGCTAAGGTAGAGTCTACTAGGGCCGGTTCAATATATTACAAACTATTATTATATGTCAAGTGTTTAATGTAAAAGTGCTTATTTGAATTTTGATAAGATCTAGCACTAAAACTATTGTAGAATATAAATATTTTTCAACTGTTCTAATTACATAGTTGTAGTATTTACCTTGACAAGAGATAGAAGATTTGCATTCTTCTAGTCATATAAAGAGATGGATGGATAATACAATGAAAGTGAAGTAAAAGAGCTAGTTGCTCAGTCATGTCTGACTCTTTGCGACCACATGAACTGTAGCCTGCCAGGCTTCTCTGTCCATGGACTTCTCCAGAAATTCCAAGAAAACTGGAGTGGGTAGCCATTCCCTTCTCCAAGGGATCTTCCCAACCCAGGGATCGAACCCAGGTCTTCCACATTGCAGGCAGATTCTCTACTGTCTGAGCCACCTACAAAGCCCTGGATAATACAAGGGACGTGCCTAATAAGCTATAGGATCACTGACTTTCAGAAACTTACACTCAAAGTATTGAAACACATTTACTCTAAGTTTAATTTGAAATAAATGAGCATATCCAAAAAACAGTCATGTAATTTATGCTTGAACATAATGCTGAGAACATTATATTACTAATACCAATAGCTATACATTTATTTAATGTTTACTATATATCTAGTGCCATGTTACATGCTCCACATACATTATATTATTTAATATTCTAACAAGCCCAATTACAAAGATGAAAAATTTACATTTGAAATATTCTAATTAATATAACGTATTGATTTTATTATGAACTGATATATACTTCTCTGTATCCTCTATTAAGTATGTTTCTGATACATCACATTATAAATCTAAATAGATCTCCCTCTATGACAATTGTTCAAATACTTAGAGAATACTAGCTTATTCTCTACTTAGAAAAGTTACTTTAAAATAAAAATAATTTTTTTCTTCAATCACTCTTCTCAAGATATGATTTCCATATCCCTCAAAATACTGGGTATGTTCCTGTGAATATAATCTAATTTATCATTGTCTCCTCAACTGGTATGAATAATATAGTTTTTTGAAACAACACTGGAGACTGAATCATTTTTTACTTGGTGAATTATAACACTGACTTATCCTAAGTTCAGTTCAGTCATTTAGTCATGCTCAACTCTTTGGGACACCATGGACTGCAGCACACCAGGCCTCTGTCCATCACCAACTCCCGGAGTTTGCTCAAACTCATGTCCATTGAGTCGGTGATGCCATCCAACCGTTTCATTCTCTGTTGTCCCCTTCTCCTCCTGCCTTCAATCTTTCCCGTCATCAGGGTCTTTTCAAATGAGTCAGTTCTTCACATCACGTGACCAAAGTATTGGAGATTCAGCTTCAGCATCAGTCCTTCCAATGAATATTCAGTACTGATTTCCTTTAGGATGGACTGGTTGGATCTCCTTCCAGTCCAAGGGACTTTCAAGAGTCTTGTCCAACACCACAGTGCAAAAGCATCAATTCTTCGGCACTCAGCTTTCTTTATAGTCCAACTCTCACATCCATATATGACCACTGGAAAAAACCATAGCTTTGACTAGATGGACCTTTCTTGGCAAAGTAATGTCTCTGCTTTTTAATAAGCTATCTAGGTTGGTCATAACTTTTCTTCCAAGGAGCAAGCGGCTTTTAATTTCATGGCTGCAGTCACCATCTACAAGTGATTATGGAGCCCAAGAAAATAAGCCTGTCATTGTTTCCACTGTTTCCCCATCTATTTCCCATGAAGTGATGGGACCAGATGTCATGAAGCTAGTTTTCTGAATGTTGAGTTTTAATTCAACTTTTTCACTCTCCTCTTTCACTTTCATCAAGAGGCTCTTTAGTTCTTCTTTGCTTTCTGTCATAAGGGTGGTGTCATCTGCATATCCGAGTTTATTGGTATTTCTCCCAGAAATCTTGATTCCAGCTTGAGCTTCATCCAGTCCAGCAGCATTTGTCATGATGTACTCTGCATATAAGTTAAATAAGCAGGGTGACAATATACAGCCTTGACCTACTCCTTTCCTTATTTCGAACCAGTCTGTTGTTCCATGTCCAGTTCTAACTGTTGCTTCTTGACCTGCATACAGATTTCTCAGGAGGCAGGTCAGGTGGTCTGCTTTTCCCATCTCTTGAAGAATTTTTCACAGTTTGTTGTGATCCATACAGTCAAAGGCTTTGGCATAGTCAGTAAAGCAAAAGTAGATGTTTTCTGGAACTCTCTTGCTTTTTCAATGATCCAATGCATGTTGGCAATTTGATCTCTTGTTCTTCTGCCTTTTCTAAAACCAACTTGAACATCTGGAAGTTCACACTTCACGTCCTGTTGAAGCCTGGCTTGGAGAATTTTGAGCATTACTTTGCTAGCGTGTGAGATAAGTGCATTGATGTGGTACTTTGAGCATTGTTTGGCATTGCTTTTCTTTGGGATTGGAATGAAAACTGACCTTTTCCAGTCCTGTGGCCACTGCAGAGTTCCAAATTTGCTGGCATATTGAGTGTAGCACATTCACAGCATCATCTTTTAGGATTTTCAACAGTTCAACTGGAATTCCATCACCTCCACTATCTTTGTTCGTAGTGATGATTCCTAAGGCCCACTTGACTTCGCATTCCAGGATGTCTGGCTCTAAGTGTGTCGTCACACCATCATGATTATCTGGGTCATGAAGATCTTTTTTGTATAGTTCTTCTGTGTATTCTTACCACCTCTTCTTAATATCTTCTGCTTCTGTTAGGTACATACCATTTCTGTCCTTTATTGTGCCCATTATTTCATGACCATTATATCTACTACTGTGGGTAAGAATCCGTTAGAAGAAATGGAGCAGCCATCATAGTCAACAAAAGAGTCCAAAATGCAGTACTTGGATGAAATCTCAGAAACAACAGAATAATCTGTTCATTTCCAAGGCAAACCATTCAATATTACAGTAAACCAAGTCTCTTCCCCGATCAGTAATGCTGAAGAAGCTGAAGTTGAACAGTTCCTTGAACACCTCCAAGACCTTCTAGAACTAACACCCAAAAAAGATGTCCTTTTCATTATAGAGGACTGGAATGCAAAAATAAGAAGTCAAGAAGTACCTGAAGTAACGGGAAAATTTGGCATACAGAATGAAGCAGGTCAAAGGCTAACAGAGTTTTGCCAAGCGAACACCCTCTTTCAACAACACAAGAGAAGTCTCTACACATGGACATCACCAGTTGATCAATATCAAAATCAGTTTGATTATAGTCTTTGAAGCCAAAGATGGAGAAGCTCTACACAGTCAGCAAAAACAAGACTGGGGGTTGACTGTGGCTCAGATTATGAACTCCTTATTGCCAAATTCAGACTTAATATGAAAGTGTAGGGAAAACCACTAGACCATTCAGGTATAACCTAAATCAAATCCCTTAAGACTATACAGTGGAAGTGAGAAATCGATTCAAGGGATTAGATATGATAGACAGAGTGCCTGAGGAATTATGGATGGAGGTTCATGACATTGTATAGGAGGCAGGGACCAAACCATAACCAAGAAAAAGAAATGCAAAAGGGTAAAACTGTTGTGTGAGGAGGTCTTACAAACAGCTATGAAAAGAAGAGAAGTGAAAGGCAAAGGATAAAAGGGAAGATATTCCCATATGAATGCAGAATTCCAAAGAACAGCAAGGAGAGATAAGAAAGCCTTCCTTAGAGATCAATGCAAAAAGAAATAGAGGAAAACAACAGAAGAGGGAAGACTAGAGATCTTTTCAAGAAACTTAGAGACACCAAGGATGCTTTTCATGCAAAGATGGACTTAGACTATACTTGGGATCAAATAAAAATTACTGATCTTAAAATTATAAAATATTTAAAAACAAAATACTGCTGATACAGAAGTCCTCAGAAATCCTGTGCAATTGATTTTGAAGCAAAATATTGAATTTTACATAATTTATGGGGTTCTTGAGGCAAAATATTGAAGTGGTTTGCCATTCTCTCCTCCAGTGGACCTCCTTTTGTCAGAACTCTCCACTATGACCCATTCATCTTGGGTGCCCCTGCATGGCATGCCTCATAACTGCACTGAGTTACACAAGCCACTTACCACTACAAGGGTGTGATCCATGTTGAATTTTATATTTGTCTTTCACCAATTTCATTCTTTGGTTCTTTTGATCTTCACATCTATCTAAAACATTTTGAATCTTTACTATCAACAATACATCACCTTTTCCTGCTCATTTTGCCTCATTTGGAAGTTTGAGAAGCAGGCCTTTACTTCTTTATTCACATGACTAGTAAAATACTTATAAAGAGTGCGTAGGCAAATTCAAAGTATTGAAACTTACCTCTACAGTGCTACCCACTTTGACAATAGTTCATTAGTTAACACTTCAGATATGATGTTTTTAGTCATCCACAAGTATTTTTACTATATTGTCATCCAGTCAATTTTCCCTATATAATTTTTAAATGCTTTGTAAAAGGCATTATTGAACTCAAAATATATGAGCAATCATATTCATCTTATGAATAGCTAATGCCATCAAAAAAGAAAATGAACTGCTTACTTCATTGCCACCTGTAACACATCTGATTAATAATCCATTCCATAAATTTATCAGAAAATAAAATCAAATTCATTGCTTTGTGAGAATGAATTTTCTTTTCTAATTTTGAATATGTTAATCCCAAATGATATAACAACTCTCTTTTTCTTGTTTTGCACATATTATCTATAGTAACTCATATATCACCTCAGGAAATGCATTTATTCCCTTAGGATATCATTCATATAGACTTGGAAATTTGAACTCATTAAAGGTGTCTCATGAAAGACTCTTGGACTACAAGGAGATCCAACCAGTCCATCCTAAAGGAAATCAGTCCCGAATATTCATTGGAAGGACTGATGCTGAAGCTGAAACTGCAATACTTTGGCCACCTGATGCAAGGAACTGACTCATTGGAAAAAACCCTGATGCTGGGGAAGATTGAAGGTGGGAGGAGAAGTGGACAACAGAGAATGAAATGGTTGAATGGCATCATCGACTCAATGGACATGAGTTTGAGGAAACTCCAGGAGTTGGTGATGGACAGGGAAGTTTGGCGTGATGCAGTCCATGGGGTTGCAAGGAGCTGGACACAACTGAGCAACTGAACTGAACTGAATTGAAAGGTGCCTTCAATTCTTTTAAGTATTTTCCACTATCATTGTTCTTCTTCTTTTTTTTTTGCTGCCCTGCATGGCATGTAGGATCTTAGTTCTTAACCAGGGATCAAACCTGCACTCTGCTTTGGAAGTATAGAGTCTGAACCACTGAACCATCTGGGAAGTCCTTCCGCCTATTCTCTCATTTTCACCTTAAAAACTTTTTTGCACAAAGTGGAGGAAAAATCATTATTGAAGAGCTTTAGCACATATTTAATAAGCCACTAGGTCTATCCTGCCTATTCAACTTCTTAAATCGTACATTTGTTCTCCTACTCTCCACAAGAATGAACCATTCACAGACTTTAAAAAATTTCTTGACAGTTTTCTTAAACATTGTTTTTTATTCTTTGATCTTGAAATAATATTTTAATGTAAAAATTTCAGGTTTGCTTGGGAGAAAACAGGCATTGAAGAAATGCTAGAGAGGATGAAAAGAAGGGTTGGGGAGGGAGGGAAGAAGGGGAGGGAAAGGTGGCAGAGAAGAAAGAAAGAATGTATTCAAGTCTTAACCTTTACTTAATGATATATGACATGACTTTTGGCAAGCAGGCAAACCTAAATCATTTTAGATTACTCATCTGTATAAAGAATAGATTGAATTGGTAATATAGAGCCTTTCCAACTTTGAAATTTTAATTCTAAAAATCACTTATTGAGACCTTATATTATGGTCATTTTCTGCTAATATGGGAATATAAACATTCTTGTTCTAAAGACCTTACATTAAAGACCTTAAAGTTTCAACCGGTCTTTCTTAGAAAATACAATATGTCAGTTGTTACTGCCCTTACAAAAAAACAAAACATAAGTACTGGGAGAAAAAACCAATCAAATTGTCAGAGTAATCACAAATGATTAATTTTCTCAATGTTAAGATTTTATGTATTTCTTTGAAAGAAACAAATATGTTTTTCACATGTCATTGTTATATATTAATATGTCAGTTTCAGTCATATTAATAAAAACATAGTACAATATCCATTGCTTTTCAAATATTCCACTGGAAGTGAATAAATATCCAGGCAAAACCAATGAGGTTGTCATTAAAGTAACTTTCATTCTTTAAGATTATAATCTTAAGAAATCTTAAGAAATTAAGATTATACTTAAAAATTCTGGAGAATTTTTAAAGAACAAAAAATTATAAAGAAAACAGTCAAATCCCAATAGGATGATTGGTACTGTAACTCCCTTAATGTTTTTATATATTTACTTTTACACTTCTATGCTTGAACAGCAAGGAGATCAAACCAGGCAATCCTGAAGGAAATCAACCCTGAATACTTATTGGAAGGACTGATGCTGAAGCTGAAGATCCAATATTTTCGCCACCTGATGCGAACATCTGACTCATTCGAAAAGACCCTGATGCTGGAAAAGATTGAAGGCAGAAGGAGAAGAGGGTAACATAGGATGAGATAGTTGGATGGCATCACTGATGCAATAGACATGAACTTGGGCAAACTCCGGGAGTGGTGAGGGACAGAGAGGCATGGCCTGTTGCAGTCATGGAGTCACAGAGTTGGACACGACTTTTGACTGAACAACATCCACACTTCTATGCAGAGTATTTGCAAGCTCATTGAAAGAAAGATTTTTTTTTTGAAGTACATTGATTTACAACATTATATTAGTTTTAGGTGTACAGCATAGTGATTATTTTTATAGATTATACTCCATTAAAAGTTATTACAAAATAACAACTATAATTCTCTGTGCTATACAGATTATCCTTGTTGCTTATCTATTTTATCATACTACTTTCTATTTCTTAATCTGATACCCCTATCTTGCTCTTCCCTTCTTCCCTGTCTCTACTGTAACAACTAGTATATTTTGTATATCTGTCTGTTTCTATTTGCTGTATACATTAACTTGTTTAATATTTTAGATTCTACATATAAGTGATGTCATACAGTATTTGTTTTTCTCTGTCTGACTTACTTCACTAAGCATGATATTCTCTAGGTCCATCCATATTGCTGCAAATGGAATAGTTTCATTCTTTTTTATTCCTGAATAATATTAAGAATGGTATTAATTTGATTATAACTTGGAGCATGATAAGGGAACTAATAATCTAATTAAGACAAGTACTAAGAATATTTTGTTACTACACTATAGCTACTAATATTTAACATCTATACAGTAGTAGCTATATTAGCTATACTAGCTATATTATATTAGCTATTTAACATCAATACAGTGCTTGTGTGTGTGCTAAGTTGCTTCAGTTATGTTCAACCCTTTGCAACCCTATGGATTGTAGCCTGCCATGCTTCTCTGTCCATGGGATTCTCCAGGCAAGAATACTGGAGTGGGTTGCCATTCCCTTCTCCAGGCGATCTTCCCGACCCAGGGATTGAACCCAGGTCTCCTGTACTGCAGGTGGGTTCTTTACCATCTGATCCACCAGGGAAACCATCATATACTGCTGCTGCTGCTGCTGCTAAGTCGCTTCAGTCGTATCCGACTCTGTGCGACCCCAGAGACGGCAGCCCACCAGGCTCCGCTGTTCCTGGGATTCTCCAGGCAAGAACAGTGGAGTGGGTTGCCATTTCCTTCTCCAGTGCAAGAAAGTGAAGAGTGAAAGTGAAAGTGAAGTTGCTCAGTCGTGTCCGACTCTGTGCGAGCCCATAGATGGCAGCCCACCAGGCTCCCCCATCCCTGGGATTCTCCAGGCAAGAACACTGGAGTGGGTTGCCATTTCCTTCTCCAATGCATAAAAGTGAGAAGTGAAAGTGAAGTCGCTCAGTCGTGTCTGACTCTTAGCGACCCCATGGACTGCAGCCCAGCAGGCTCCTCCATCCATGGGATTCTCCAGGCAAGAGTACTGGAGTGGGGTGCCATTGCCTTCTCTGATATATAGTGCTAGTAAGGACTAAATAAATTGCTAAAATGGGACAGTATTGGGATAGTAATGAACTGAAACCAGTCAATCTTAAAGGAAATCAGCCCTGAATACTCTTTAGAAGTACTAATATTGAAGCTGAAACTCCTATACTTTGGCCACCTGATGGGAAGAACTTACTTATTGGAAAAGACCCTGATGCTGGGAAAGATTGAGGGCAGAAGGAAAGGAGGGTGACAGAGGATGAGATGGTTGGATGGCAGGTTGTCTCCATAGTCTCTGTGATGTGAACATAATCACTACCCCTCCAAACAATGAGCCCACTCTCTCAGTACTGCTCTAGAAGAATGTACAATTTCTTTCCTGATTTGAAATGACTCTTTCAACATATGCTTAATTCATACAATCACACACACACACACATGTTCTGGGACTTCTTTTCTATTGGCCCAATTTCATACAATTTTAATTTTTTTATCTTTATGTCAATATTGTCAATATCTACAGTTCATGAATTTCTTACTTTCCATTATTTTCACCTTCAGAATTTTTGAAGCTAAAACTATGTAAATATATCTTCCAATTCATTTTAAATCACTCTTATAAATTCATAAAGTCACTTTGGAATTCTGAATGAACTCGAAGATAACATAATTTGGTCAAAATAATATTTTAACAGTCTTTGGATCTAAGAACATTATTTTTCTATTTATTCTAGTCTATTCAAGTTTGTTTATTCTCTCTTTTACAGCACAACCATATACATTATTTTAAAAATAACAGTGATATTCTGCAGACAGAACTATGTACTACTATCAAATTGAGGAAATTTAACATCGATACCATACTTTAATCTGCAGTCTATATTACAGCTTTGTCATTGGTCCCAATACTGTTCCATATTAGCAATTTAGTTCAGGATCAAGTCTTGTATTTAGTAGTTGTGTCTCTTAGTCTCCCTTGATCTGGAGCAGCAGTGAAGGATTTATCCTCTAAAGAACTGGTTGAGTTCACCTGTGAAACACTCTAGGCAAGGTCCTCTTGTGTGAGATAGTTCCTTGATAACTTTCGTATACATTGGTCTAAGTTCTCTTTTACTTGACTGGTTTAGATAATATGCTGTCTCTTTTGTTGATTATTTTCCAAGAACCAAGATTTAATTTATTAATTTAATTTGCTTAAAAATTTGTTTGCCTTATTACTTTCTCCTTTTATTTTTATCTTCCTTATATCTTCTGTTAAAATTTGTTGCACTTTTTTTAGCTTTTTAAAAAATTTATTTTTAATTGGAGGATAATTGCTTTACAATGTGTGTTGGTTTCTGCCATATATAAACATGAATAAGCTTTAGGTATTTTTAAAAATTGTATTTATTTTTAATTTTTTAGCTTTTGAAGATGGAATTAAATATATTTATTTTCATTTTTATTGATACCGATTTTTAAGACTATAAATAATTCCTTATAGATTCAGATAAGCAGTGATCTATTTTTAATTAATTTAATTATTTATTTTTGCTGCCCTCAGTCTTCGTAGCTGCATGCAGTTTTTCTCTAGTTGTGATGTGCATGCTTCTCATCGCGGTGGCTTCTCTTGTTGTGGTGCACCAGCTCTAGGCATGCGAGTTTCAGGAGTTGTGGCGAAACCGCTTAGTTGTTGTGAGACAGGTGGGGTCTTCCTGGATCAGGGGTCAAACCTGTGTCCCCTGCGTTGGCGTGTAGATTCTTAAGCACTGGACCACCAGAGATGCCCTGTAGTGTTTTCATCACCACTGCTTAAAAAAAGCCGGTGATATATATTTGCATTTCTCCTTTCTCTCCAAGAGTTGTTTAATAGAAGACTTCGTTAATTTCAGATGGAAATATTTTTTAAGTATTGGTCTTTTTCTAGTTTTACTGTATCTGGATCAGAGAAAGTTATTTGTCATACATCCTCCTCAATGGAACTTAATGGTGTTTTCCATGAGCCCTAATCTCTTACTGATTTTTGTTAATTTTTCATGTTTGCTTGAGAAAACAGTATATTATCACGATGTTATATTGGATATATATACAAAAAATTTACTAATATTTCATTATTTATGTTATTTATTATTTTTTGAATTTTGTTATATTTACTGCGTTTTTCTCTGTAATGCATTTTTGATGTTTTTATTTAGCTTTTGAAACGGTCTGTTCTTTTGTTATAGTGGTTAACTTTATATTTATACCTTTTATAATGCCTTTACTCCCCATTTTTCTTTCCCACTTAACCTTTTTTCTCTAAGTTTTAAATGAAATAGATGACTTATACTCACAGTTAATAATGATATTCTATTTTCCCCTTTCTTTTCTTCTTTTTCTTCCAGTGTTTAATAAAACCATCATTTCACTTTTACAACATATGATGATTTCATATTATCATTTAATCCATGTTTCTAACCTTGTTTTAGCATCAGTTTTACAGTTAAATGTACTAAATGATCATGATTAGTCATTCTACTAAGTTTCTCCTGTTATTTCTTGGTCAAAAGAAGCTCATGCTCTGCTAGTTTCGTTTCGAGGGGCCCATGTGTCCACTTTTCTCTTAGCACCTGTTTGTTTGAAACTGTTTTCTCTGTAGACATAATGGAGATCGTGAATGGATATAGGATCTCTGGCTAGCACTTAAAAAAATTCTTGATCATGCTTCTCTAGTGCTGGCTTGAAGAAGCTCTTGAGAAGTCTGATAGTGATATAACTTTTTACCATTAAAAATAGTTTGATCCTTTTGCCTTGAGGATTTTTTTTCTTTGTCTTTTAAGTTTAATAATTTTTACTAAGCTATAGTTCAGAGTTTATTGTCCTGAATCAGTCTTTCTAGGAATATTAAGTACATTTGTTTCATTTTCCAGAAGTTACCTTAGATTATAGATTTAAATATTAATTGTATCATTGTGTGTTTCGCTTCTTTAGAGACTTCAAATATATGTGGTATATTTTTGGCCTATTTTTCATTTTGTTTCTTTCACTCTGAACCTTTTGCTTCTTTAATTTTAATGATTTTCTTTATTATTCTTCACTGTAATGTAATTTAATCTCCTTTGAGCAATTTGTAATTCATGTCTTATACTTTTTGTCTTTTGTTTTTCAAAATATACCCTGAGATTTGTTGGATTTCTCTGTCATTTGGCCAATTCCATGATTCAGTTGAGTTCAGTTGCTCAATCGTGTCTGACTCTTTGCAACCCCATGAGCCGCAGCATGCCAGGCCTCCCTGTCCATCACCAACTCCTGCAGTTTACCTAAACTCATGTCCATTGAGTCAGTGATGCCATCCAACCATCTCATCCTCTGTCATCCCCTTCCCCTCCTGCCTTCAATCTTTCTTAACATCAGGGTCTTTTCAAGTGAATCAGCTCTTCACATCAGGTGGCCAAAATATTGGAGCTTCAGCTTCAACAACAGTCCTTCCAATGAACACCCAGGACTGATTTCCGTGATTAGCTTTTGAATTTATGATTCTGTTAGATTTTCTTTTTAAAACATTTCAAATGACTGTTTGAGGCATTAACTTCAGTTTGAAGTGTTATGTTACAATTTTATTTTGCTTTATGGTTGTCTTTATCAAGGAAAATATTGACCAACTTAAAAAACATATTGACATACTTTCTTTTCTTCTTAGAGTAGCTTTGAATAGAACTTGTCCGATTAGTTTTCTATTCCTGGGTAACTCGTAGACAAGACTCCTTGCTCAATAGCGCTTCCTTCTCTCCGTGCAGTAACCTGCTTTTTTAATGGAGGATTTTGTGGGTGGGTGGCATGTATTGTTTCTGCTTAGTTTCTACAGAATTCTTAATTTTGCTCTTTCATGGCCTTCTACCTTCACTACCATGACTTCAAGGAGTACATATCTTCCCTCTTCACTCCTGCTGCTCCAGAAGTAAGGCTTTCCTGAGGGAACTGTCCTGGTGCACTTGCTTTTAAGTCCCTTTCCCTCAGCCAGTGTTGTGGATTACCAAGTTTCAGATTTGTTTTCTGCACATTGACAACTGGTATTAAACTTTCTCTTTCTGAAAGTTATTTTAGCTCTGCTTCCTTTTCTTCTTTCTTATGAAGTCACTTATGCCTTCCTTTCTCTCTCTTGTCATCCATAGACTTGCAATTTCCCTTGGGACTCCACTGTTAGCTTTGTTGGAATTTGATACTTACTTATTTGTAAGTTAAACATTTCCCAAATTTTAATTGTTAAAAATATGAGAAAAGATAATTTCTAACTTGAATTTCCAAATAAATGTGTAAATTTGTCAGGTTAGTTAAATCATATGAGTCCATTTAGCTCAACATGGAAGATAGGCCAAGGTAAAGAAAAAAAAAAAACAAAACAGAAAAGCATTTATTTCATCACTGGAGTAACTTTGGCATCTATAAAACATAGAAACGCAAAACTAAGATGAAAAATAAGTAAATTTAAAACAGTAAACCAGAGAAAAAAGTGAAAGTGAAAGTGTTAGTCACTCAGTCATGTCTGACTCTTTGTGACCCCATGGACTGTAGCCCACCAGGCTCCTCTGTCCGTGGGATTTCCCAGGTGAGAATACTGAAGTGAATAGCTATGCCCTCCTCCAGAGGATCTCCCCAACCAAGGGACTGAACCCAGGTCTCCTGCATCACAGGCTGACTCTTTATCGTTTGAGCCACTAGGGAATTAAACTATAAAAACAGTATACATTTTCATTTTTAAATTATATAAAACCAGTCTATGTACTTCTTATAAGTGAAAGGAATGCTCAAAATATCACTGACTTAAATGTCAATATAAACCAACTTCCATGGCTGACAGTCCCAGGCTGGTAAAAGCTTCCAGTCTTTCCCACACCTTCACATAGATAACCATTGTTTTGAGATTGATGCATGTCCTTTCAGATTCTTTTCTATTTTACATATATATATGTCTACATATTTTTTCCAACATTTGATAAAACTTTACATAGTATTATATAATATCTTTGAGTAACACAAACACACACAGAGCTGTTCAGTCTTTCTAAAGTCTGCACAGAGTTTAAAGCAACAACTATTTTTGTCACCTTTGAATTTTCAGCACATAAATAACAGATGGTCGGAACTCAATATGATTATGATGGTACTCTGATAAATTTAATCATTTTCCCTTGAAGAATTTTTAGAATGTTTCCTTTTTCTTGCCTCTTATAAGCAACAGAATTTGATCTTGCAATTTGGATTATATTCAATTGAAAATTGTTTCTTGGAACTTACCACACTAATTCTAGAAATTGATATTTTTCATTATTTCAATAGATGTTTTGTCTCTGACACCACCACTGTGACAAAACAGTATTATTAATTTAGTTTTCATGCCGTCATTAGTCTTATTTCTAAGCCTCTTCCCAGAAGCCACACACGTCCCTTATAGCTCTCTCTTTCTTCAAACCCCTGCCCTCTACCATGCATATTGACATAATCATGTAATTTTCAAGTCCTTTAGAAATAGTTTAGCTTTCACTAGTCTATCTATATTATCTATTTATCTAAGTGTACCTGTGTGTGTGTGTGTAGCATTTTTACCTGAGTTCATGACATTTTCCCTCACTTGGAGCTTTAACCCTCATTTCTCTGTTTTCTGTATTTCTTATGTAGCACTTATCCCTATTTTAATCTTCTCAATTATAAACTTCTTGAGCTAAGAGCTTTTATTTCATAGTGTTCTGTCTCCCTAAATATTTCTTTACACTGCTTTGCTCACAGTAGAATTCCAAAACAAGTTTGGTGACTTACTTGCTCTTTGCTGAGTGGTGAGAGAAACAGGTATTTTTATAACACCCTAAATTGTGAAAGATAAGGAATAGATTTCAAGGCTGTCTACTGCTTGAAGAGGGTTCTGTCACTAAGAAGAAGTCATTGACTTTGTAGGTTTTTTCCATATCACACTATCAGCCAGATCTTCTGACCCTAGTAGTTCAGATGCTAATGTTTTCAGCTCACATAGGTGGGATGAACCTCCACGTACAACCCTGTACAGGGGAATCACTGCCCTCCTTGCACAGAGGACAAACTGAGGTTCAGAGAAAGTGAGTAGCTTGCCAAAGTTACAGGTGAGCAACTGGTGGAATTGGCCATACTTTGCATGAGTTTGAGTAAACTCCGGGAGTTGGCGATGGACAGGGAGGCCTGGTGTGCTGCGATTCATGGGGTCGCAAAGAGTCGACATGACTGAGCGACTGAACTGAACTGAACTGATCATACTGTACTTGCTATATCTGATAAACTTTTGCTTTTATGGTTTCTGTATTACCTCTGTCTACCAATCACTTACCCGGAAATTATTCATTGCTGCATTTTTCTTTCTTTTGGCATGTGTGTGGTTTTAAATCCTTACTCTTATTTTTCAGACTTCTGATCTGCCCTGAAGAAATACCCACTTTGGGGAAGTAACCAGGAGGAAGAGATTAACAGACATGATGGAGCATGTACATGTGTATGAATGAGCAAGAAGGCATTGTGGGCAGTTGTAAGAATTTGAATACACACTTCCCCCTAATAAGGTGGAAAACCTTTGGAGGCTTTTAGGGAGAGTGTGGTATGATCTGATTGACATTAGGGAAAAAAAGAATCACTTTGACTGCTGTATTGAAAATGGATTACAGAAGGGAAAAGTTGCAGTCTGGTAGACAGTTAAGAGGCTATGGAAGTAGCCCTAAAGAGATGAAATAATGGTTTGCACCAGTGGGTATTGGTGGAGTAGTACGAAATGATCATATAGGGTTTACTACAGATTTATGGCCAGAGAAAATCATTGATGCAGAGTATGAGGTATAATGGAGGAAAGAGAAGTCAAGCATAACTCAAAGATTTTTTACTAACTTGGAGACTGGAATTTTGCTTACATGCACTATGACAACCATACACTATGCCAGGGAAGGCTGTGGGCAGACGTGTTCGGTGGTGGTGAAATCAGGAAGTCAGTTTTGAACATGTTACCTTTGAGGTGCCCAGTAGACATTAAGAGGAAATGCTTAGTAGTACTAAGAAATGTGGGCATTCCCACATGGTGCAGTGGTAAATAACCCACCTGTTAATGCAGGAGACATAAGAGACTAGGGTTCAGTCCCCGAGTTGAGAAGATTCCCTGAAGGAGGAAATGGCTACCCACTGCAGTATTCTTGCCTGGATAATTTCATAGACAAAGAAGCCTGGCAGGCTACGGTCCATGGGGTGGCAAAGAGTCAGACACGACAGAGAGACTGGGCACTGAGGCATACACTAAGAACTGTAAGTCTGTAATTCAGGTGAGATGTCTGGGGTGAAGAAACAAATTTAAAAGTTGTCTACTTATAGATGATAATAAATCCTTGAGACTGGCCAACTTTATCAGAAGTTGAAGCGTAGACAGTAAGAAAAGTGTTGGATGTGTATTGGATCTCTCTCTCTCCCCCTTCTAATTCTTACCAAGCTACTTAGCTCTTAGAGAACAAGAACTCTGTGTTCTATAGTTTATGTGTTCCCCACAATGCCGGCTACACATTAGGTCCCAATAAATTCTTACTGAATGCCAAATGGGAAGCAAGCTACAAGTTATTTATAAATTACAATGTTTCAGGCATTATCCTGAAGCATTAAAAGAGATTTAAAAATACTAGTATTTCTGCAGTTCTCAAGAGGAATGCTACCATCTTCAAAGAAGACTTTTTTAATCATGTAGAGAGATTTTTTTTTTTTTTTAACTTTCTGAGAAGTCATCTTAAGGCTGTTTGTGAGCAGAGCATATAGAAGCAATCTCTACCTGAAATGCCGAAACTGTAAATCCACATTTCAGTAAAATGCAAACCAAGGATAATGACCAAAATCGAATTAATTTTAATTTTCATTACTGTAGACTTTTCAATCATTCTAGAAATCACTTAAGACTGCTCTTTAAAGATGTTTTAAGAGCTCTGCAGTGGGGAAATGTGTTCTTTCTAAATGAGGAAGAACTAGCTCCCAGAAACAGTTTGTCTCTATGAGAAGTGAACCTATAATGGCTGTTCTCCAAATAATTCTGTGTGGCATTAAATGAAATATAAAATTAATAAGAGATACATTAGATGTCCTCATACATGTATCTGGAGCATCTGCAGTCACCTTCTCCCTTGATTACAGTTGAGTCTTGATAGGTGCTCACATGTTTGCTTGTTTTTGAATCAGGGGAATTTGACTTTTTGTAATGCTTGCCACTATAAAGTTTATCAAATTATAAACAGAAAACTCAGAATTCCCTAAGATTATGTTCATAGAA
Source organism: Muntiacus reevesi (assembly GCF_963930625.1). Lineage (NCBI taxonomy): Eukaryota > Metazoa > Chordata > Mammalia > Artiodactyla > Cervidae > Muntiacus > Muntiacus reevesi. Next base: position 29,842,084 of record NC_089264.1, read on the forward strand.
TCATACGGAATTTCATGGGTAAAATGCTCTTTAAAAGATAGAATGGTCTCACCCAAAGCTGCAGTCTCTTATACATGGAAGTTATTTTACTTACTAATTTTATCCCTAAACCATGACCAGAGATAGATGAAAATATAATAGATGGCATTTCAATAGCCAATGGTAGACTTTAGGATTTATATATCCTCAATTTATGAGATTTTTTTCATCATAGCACCAGTCTTTATATCACCTTGCCTTTGACTAATGCAGTAGTCTGTTAATTTATATCCTATAACCCATCAAATATTTTTAGTTGTACACATATTTTACTGAATTTTTGTTTGTCCTTGCCTGCAAGTTCTCTTGAAACCTTAAAGCCATTCCTGGACAGCATCATTCCCTTTGGCAAATACTCATTCTCTATTCTTTAGTTCTGATTCAAGACTGATTATTCACCACTTATCTGTGCTTGCCATCTATTAGAACAAGTACTTAATGATTCAAGTCCTTTATCTGATTGAATTGCTCCTTACTGTTTGCAATGTCTGCCAATTAAATATCACCTGCAAATTTAGAAAATTGCTTCTACAACCATTCACTAAGTCATTTGCATCTACATAATTTATTTCCACTCACAGATCTCTTTTTATCCTTCTCCTTCATCAGTGTTAAAATCTTTCTTTATCAACAACAAATATTTTGGGCCATTTTTTTATCTTTTACTTACATACATTCAGCTTGTGTGATTTCCCACATCTGTGATTCCACTCCATCCTATATGTATACATATATTGGATTATTTTTGAACATTCACTGTTCAGACATACAAACATGCATTCTTAAGACCACATGTACTTTTTCAGCTTCTTGCCTGACAGTAGCTGACATACTCTGGGATATTCAATAAGTCCATTAATACTTATTCAATATAATTTAAAAATTAAAATCTTAGTTATTGTCTAATTTAAAGTCTCTATAAGAACTTCTTTTCTCTTTATACATTTTATTCTGGTTCAATTTGCAAAGCTACCTTTTCTTTCTTTTTTTAATATTTATTTATTTGGCTGTATCAGGTTTCAGCTGAGTTGTTTGTCAGGGAAGATCTTTTGTAGTGGTTTACAAATTCTCTACTTGTGGTGCATGGGCTTAGTTGCCCCGTGGCATTTGGGATCTTAATTCCCAAACCAAGGATCAAACCCACATCCCCCACATTGCAAGGTAGATTCTTAGCCACTGGACCACCCAGGAAGGTCCCCGAAGCTACCTTTTCATTTCGCAAGCTTCATAAGCATTGTCACTGGGTGGGTGTGTGTGGAGGGAGAAGTTCTTTGGTGAGTGAAGTTTCATCAGTGGATACGGATATTTTCAAGGCTGGTTTGTAGTCATGGGAAGACAGAATTGAAATCCATATGGATCTGTATGTGTGTGCAGGGACCATGGGACATATGTGATGATTTTCAGGCACCCAACGGAGAATCTTCTTCATCCACAAACACAGTTTCCCACCCACCGCATTCTCCTGATCCAGGGGGGGGCTTCTTCAGCTTCTGCCCTTTGTCCTAGCTAACCACCTCTGTCTTCTCCAGACCGAAGGAGCCATCTCAACCCTGACTTCGTAAAGAATGGAGATGAGAGTGGTGTTAACCACTGTGCTCCCCACAACTTGTACTGTGACACAGACAAACCCAACTATGGGCTTATCTTTATGCCCGAAGCCTTCCCGATGGCTCCACAACTCCCTTCTTCAGTATGGATGGGAAAGCGGCAACTCACCGCATTCTCAGGTTCTCTAAACTCCCCTCCTGAGTGAGCTCTCTCTTTCCTTGAGTGGTTTTTTTTTTTTTTTTTGGTAGCAAAAGCAATAATAACTTTTCCTTTATCCGAGCTCAAGTACAATCACTTAGGACCTTAAATAACCATTTTGTGCACATCTTCATGTTAATTCAATACTCCCCATTTAGTTTTTATAATGGAGGTGAGAAAAAGGCCTATACTTCTTAAACTTTTTTGCCCTAGGCATCATTCATATGGGTTCCAGACGCATTTACTTATCTTTCCTAGACAATTCCATTTGGATCTTCTTCAGCCATCCTAAAATCAAAATGTCTACAGCCAAGTTCTGTATCTCTGCTGCCCTTTTCCAATCTGGTCTCCTTCTGTATTCCCTATTTCTGTCATTGAGTGTCCGTCTGCTCATGTTCCTCTGCTAAATTTCTCACCAAGTCTCAACACCTCCTTTCTCTTCTCCTCCAATTTATCAAGTTCAAATCAGTTTTTCTTGGAATATTGACTGCTTTCTCAAAATCATTTTTGAGAGCTATTGCTGTTGTTTTAGTTTAGACATCTTTAATTTCTCTCTAGATTGTTGAAAAGACATTTCTCTTTTCCCTTCTTCACTTGAATGCATCCTTGGCCTTAGCCTGAGTTATCTTTCTTAAACATAAATTAAATCTTATTTTTCTCTTATGTAAAAGCCTTTCATAATTTTCACTAGCTAAACGATAAAATTAACCCTATTGTTGCCTTCAAACTCCTACTCGTCTTCAAAACCTAGCTTGATTTTCTCTTCTTATGTGAAAATCTTTTCAACTCCCCAGAGAGGCTGCCACTCCACCCCTGGGTTGCCATGGCACCCCGTATGCATTACCCTATGGCACTGATTGCACTGTGTTTTAATGATTTATTTACACATTTGTCTTCTGTGTACACTGTGAGATCTTTGAAGGCAGGACCAATGTCGTCCATTCCTTTGTGTCCGTGATGCTAGGCACAGTGCCCAGAACATACCATGCATTCAAAAACACGAGGGGAATGAAATGATGAATATAGGGCACTCTGCTCGGCATGCAAAATAAATATAACCTCAACTCTCTGGTCTCCAAAATATGGACTATGGAAAGAAAAGGAAAAGATCAGTCTGTCCCTCTCTCTCTCTCTGTCTATATACATATATATATATATATATATTTTTTTTTTTCCCCCCCTCAAAGGGTCATTTGAAAAGAAGTGAAAAACATGTACTGAGAAGACTGAGTTATCAAAAATGGGAATGGTTTGAAATCCTTATGATCAAAGCCTGAGTTTAGCTGGGGTTGAAATTATAGGAAGATGAAGTGAGTGAGGACAGCCAAAGCAGATGGAAGCTGAATGCGACCTACATGGAGTGTGATAAAATGTAGGAAAATGAGACACAGTCTGCAGAAAATAACATATACCTTTCTAAGGAGCTTTAATTTTTCTTAAAAAAAAAAAAGTAAAAGATGAAGCCAGGTTTTTGAGAAAAAAGTGAGATTTTTTGAGACGTTTAGAGATGCAAATGTTTTTAGTCACTCCCCAAATCCTTTTCTATGTAATCTTATTTTTGATCTTCAACTATATCCAACCAAACTCCATCTGAATCTTCTTTGAATTTGCACATCTTAAAAAAAAAACAAAAAACCTGTGCTGAGTTGTTCCTGAGAATGATCTTCCTCACTGTCTGTGACTTGGTTTATTAAAATGCTTTTAAACGAAACAGACTAAATGCCCGGGTTTGAGTCATGAATTTTCCACAACTTGGCTAAGTGACCATAGGCAAGTCACTTTAGCTCTTCGTTTCATCCTCCACACTACTGGTATAATAGGAGTACTTACCTCAAAAGGTTGCTGTGAGTATGGAATGCTAATACATGCAAAGTTTGTTCAATTGATTTGACAATAGTAAGCTCTACATAAGTGCTAATAATTATTCTTTGGTCAATTTTAAACTATGTTTTTTTCCCCCCCATTCTCTATGGCATCTGTCTTGTCACTGCATCAAGCATATCACTGACTGAAATATGTGGCTCTAATTACAATGATATTCTATTTTTTATTACAAAACACAGCATATAAAAGAGTTCCAAGTTACACAACCCAGAGTTTTAGCTCTTTCCTTATAAAAGTACTAAACATTCCTATGTAATCTATTTCCTTATTTTTTTCTTTATTAATTGCCTACTCCACTACATTAGACTTCCTTTTAGATATCTATTATTTATCAGTTTATTCTTTTCAAAGTCTAGTTCATATCTTTTATAGCTTTACCTATGGAGATCTAAGTATTTTCTTACAGATTTTACACTTTTAGTGTAGCAGTGAAGCAGTGAGGATAACAATACATCATACTTTTGCAAATATTTTCCAGCCTATCATTTGTAATTTAATTTAGTTATTATTGGTTTTGACTTATTGATAATTTAAATTTTTGTATACATGTAACTATTGATAGTTTCCATGTCACTTATTCCATTATTTTTATGTTTCTGAAAGATACCTTTTTTCTTTCTGGTATTCATTTTTTCCACCCTCTGATAACAACATGGGTGCTTTCCTGGGGAATCAGCATTTTCCCTTGCTTCCTCTGAGTACTGTCCATGAGCTCCCCCTACTGACGTGGGTGCATGGCATGGGCCTGGTACCAACAGCACGGCTTCCTCCCAGCCATCTCAGTGCTAGAATTGTGTGTAAATCTGAGGTTTTTTTTTTTTTTTTTTTTTTTAATTTTTTATTTTTCAGTGGGTTTTGCCATACATTGACATGAATCAGCCATAGAGTTACACGTATTCCCCATCCCGGTCCCCCATCCCACCTCCCTCTCCACCCAACTCCTCTGGGTCTTCCCAGTGCACCAGGCCCGGGCACTTGACTCATGCTTCCCACCTGGGCTGGTGATCTGTTTCACCACAGATAATATACATGCTGTTCTTTCGAAACAGGTGAAAAGAATCTATGTTCACAATGAGGTGCAAAGGAGGATGAAATCTAAGTCTGGACCTGCTGAAGTCACTTTGCTGCCTGAGAAGCAGAGTGTGCCTGAGGACTGGGACAACACAATGGAAAGCAGAACTGAGATGCAGAGATAGCACTTTCAAGGCCTGAGGACATGAGCCTGGACCTCAGCCCTGCCTGGTTGTGAAATAATAAATTATCTTTCACTTCAACTGGACTGCCATTTGCAACCAACAACATCTAATTAATCTAGCAGAGAAAAAACCAGAAAGGTTATTTTTAAGATAAAGAATTCCTGAATCAGTTTATATGCAGTTGGAAAGAAAAGATGTGACGGAAACTAAAGACAAAAGGAAAGTAAAGAAAGATGGAGAGGAAATTTAAATTTCACTCTATGCTGATTAGCCTCAGGTGTATCTGATCACCCCAGAGTCCTATAGGACTCTAGACACATATATCAAATACTTATTTCATTTTCTGTTTGGATTACTCCAAGGGCGTATCCACAGTGGTTAAGGGGTTGGGCTCTGGAGTCAAATATCTTAAGCTCTTGTCCTGGTGCGGTGTGACCTCGGACAAGGTGCTTAGAATCTTATCTGTGTAATAGGAACAAAAGTTGTATCTATTTCAAAGAATTGTTAGGAGGATTTAAGGAATCAGTATTCATAAAGCTTTGGAATAGCATCTGGTTATTTTACAGTGTTAGTTACTCTTACTCTTTCCAAAATGTTACTCTTGATCCCACATTCCCCACCCTCCGCCAAATATTTCCTTCCTTAGTCTTCCCTAAACCAGCAAACGTACAGTCTCAATTCAATTATACTGAGTGGTTGTGATCAAATGTAACAAGCTATATAGTCAATTAACAATAAGTTTAAGTGATAGGAACAGAAGTCCAAAGTTTAAACTGGTAATACAGATAGAAACTTCTTTTAAATAAGGCCAAACTTAGCAGGCTTTGGGAGGTTGGTTAACTTTATTAATGAACCATGAGATGTCATTGAACAATTTCACAGAAGTGTTATTATCTAATATATGTCTTAAAATGTCCCTTGACTGCTATTCATTCTTTTTTGTCACAGCTTTCTAGATACTAACTTTCAGCAGGAAACCAAATGTACAAAATAGTTGCCCCAAATAAGGTTACATTTTAGTAGTGGAAGATAGATGAACCAGAAAATATAGTAAGATGGTGGTATGTGTTAGAACAAGAACACAAGATATGGGAATAGGTAGTGGCTGTTTATGGGGTGGCTATGGAAGGCCTCTCTAATAACTTTTTAGCAGAGACTGGGAAAATGAGGTGGAGAGAAAGATACGGGGCAGAGTAATCTAGGAAGATGGGACAGAAGTACAAAAAGTCAAGTTCAGCAAGTGTGAGGAAGAGAGAGGAAGTCTGTGGGCCTGGAGTGTGGTGAGGGAGGAAGAGAGACGAGATTATAAAGAAAGTTCGCTGGGCAGAGTATGCAGATAATTTTAAGGACAGTTTTTACTCTTGGGATTGGAAGGCTATCAAATGGTTTTCGGCAGAGGAGTGACTGATCATTCTGGCTGCTGTGTTCAAAATATACTGAGGGCAGTTAAGAGTGGAAAGAGGTGGGAAAATGGGAACAAATGAAGCCTTTTACTGCTGCTGTAGCTAAAAAGATCAGAAATAAAGCTTTTGAGTAAGAAGATATCATTGACTTTGTTTGTTCTCTTTGCTCTTTCCTATATAGTCTATCAGCAAATCCCACCAGTTCACATTCAAAATATATGTTGAACTTACTATATATATATATGTATATATACTATATATATGTATATATATATGTATATCAGTTTATGTATATACATATATATACATATATGTATGTATATACATACATATATATACTTTCTTTTTTTCTTTTTACCATGAAACCTGATGAAGATTTCACCCATCTATCAGAGCCAGCAGATAAGATGAAACCTATTTGTCTTCCCTGCAAAGTGATCCTGAATTCATTTGCTAGGCTAATATTCACAATAGTTTTATCTTGCAGATGTGGAGATTGCAATTCAAAGAGGTTAAAAACTCTCTGAGGCTTACAAGGCGGGTAACTGTGTTCCCTGCGTTCACAACTAATGTCTGTTTCAATCCAAAGTATGTGTTGCCACTAAGGACCAGAGAAGAGGTAGAAGGACGTTGAGGTTGAAGAGTAAGAAACAAGGACTCACACTAGATCCACATAGTCTTTGAGTAAACCATGAGTTTTAACAACTAGAAATGAGAAGTGTCAATAATGGAAAGTAGGACTAGGAGGAGAGACTTGAAAAGTATAGAAAATGTTTGAAACAGCCACTGTGGAGACTGAAATTTAAAAAAATCAATATCTAATAAATTAAAGGACAATGGAGAATCAGTGAAGGCTCTGTTGATGACATTAGCTAGTAGGACACTGAAGTGAATTCAGTCCGCCAAGTTCATGACCTTCTATAGCTGTAGCCACGTGCAGGATCAGAGAAGTATGGATGGAGATGAGCACAGGGAGCATGGGAAAAGATGGAGAGCTGAGGATGACTTGAACAGAAATATATGCTTGAGTTTCAACAGAGTGAGAATTCACTTCTATCACTTTCATGATATACTAGAGGCCAAGAAATTTTGCCACTTTTTTTAGACATGCGGGGACCTGATTTCTGTTCTTCATTAGTGAGATGCATGCTACTTTCCTTTTGTTGTGTTATGCCAGTTACATGTGTGCTCCTGACGGGGACTTGTCTTGTCATCTCAGACTTATCACCAGACAGACTTCACAATATTTTCTTCTTATGCAACTTTCTAACAAATTTCAGTATCAACATAGATGCCCCTTACAATAATCATTTGGAGCCTTTTTTTTTTTCAAAAAATATTATTTTTGCAGAAAAATTGACCATAAAATACAAAAAGTTCCCATATACCCTTCTCTGGTCTGCATTCCCCAATACAATTTTTCTTAACATCCTTCATCAGAATGGTACATTTGTAGCAACTGATGAACAAATATTGATATATTATTATTAACTAAAATCTATAGTTTATATCAGGGTTCACTCTTTTATGGGTCTTGATAAAGGCATGGTGTCATGTATTCACCATTACAGTGCCATATAGAATTGTTTCATGGCCCTAAAAATCCTCTGTGCTTCAACCATTTGTTTCTCCCTATCTTGCGCAATTGGGGGCCATTTTACTGAACTTAAACTCCAACTCCTTTTGTCTCCTATAATGTTTCTACTGTGACCCACAAGGTCAGCTTCTGTTAATACATTCCATCCCTAGAACGTCTACATTTCAGTCTCTGGTAACCTCTTACCATTCTACTAGTTCTTTCATGTCTTCACTTAGACTTAGCCTGTTTTCAACCTCATATTCATATTCCGATTACTTTTCCCAAAATTTTATCCAGTTCTATCTCCCAACTTATGACCAAACTCCCTTGAACATTTTAAGTTGTCTTTTATCTCACTAAATTTCCTTGCTGAGTTCATCCAGTATATCTCAACTTTGATTATGGATGTTTTCATCTTCACTGCTTGGGCCGCATTGTTTTGGCAATTCCAGCCCTGGTTGAGGGGTACCTCTTTGCTGCTGCTGCTAAGTCACTTCAGTCGTGTCTGACTCTGCGCAACCACATTAGGCAGCCCATCAGGCTCCCCCATCCCTGGGATTCTCCAGGCAAGAACACTGGAGTGGCTTGCCATTTCCTTTTCCAATGCATGAAAGTGAAAAGTGAAAGTGAAGTCGCTCAGCTGTGTCCGACTCTTTGGGACCCCATGGACTGCAGCCCACCAGGCTCCTCTGTCCACGGGATGGGGTACCACTGCCTTCTCTGGTACCTCTTTGGGAGGCACACAATCAACTGGAGCATTACCAGCTCCTGATACTTGCATTTTACATCTTCTCTTTTGTGTTTTCATTCCTTCCCATGAGTTTGTGATCAATCTCTGTGATTAAATCTCTCCTCTTTGAAATTCCAAGAGTGGTTTCTATTTTCCTAACTTATATGAGTTGTGTCATAAATACTGATAATGTAAAATAAAGTTGTCAAAATCATTCTTTAAAATGTACCCATTAGAATCTAAATAGTATAGTGATTTGAACCCCACCCTTCTCAAACAGATGGGGATATTTATATCATGTCATCTTTGAACTATGTTTATATTCCACATTCACAACATTTTTATCCAAATATAAAATAAAGGCATGCTTAAAAGTGGTTTTTTTTTTTTTTTGCTTACCAAATTATACCTTTGTACAAAAAGTATATATTCAAATTCAATCTCTGTTGAACAACCTGTGACCATAATATTTCAGGTGTAAAATATTTCTTTTGGATTGAGTCATCATTGCCTTAGTACACAATATATTGATTCATTAGGCTTTAAAAATGCTACCCAAAAAAAGAACTAAAAACTAGAATACACAGCTAACTCATAGTCCTTCTTCATTGTTTTCTTAATTTTTTGTTCTTCCATCCTAAACTTGATATACTTGTTATTTTCTATAGTATCAAGGTCTCTGGGTTCTTCTCACTTTTGTTCTTTTACATCAGAGAAAATAATTTATCAGTCACATTAACTCACACATAACAATTTCTCCTATACGGAACAGGACATATCTCTAATTTAACTATTTCACATTGAAACACCTTTTGGCCAGATCTGTGTTCTCATAAATTTTAAGAGCATATTAATTGCAGAAAGTTATAAAAGTAGTGGCACAGATAAGGAATGGAGTTGACTTTGCTACACTGTCAGTTTTTAAATCACTTCTATATGTACATTTAGGCAATTCTTTGCTCTCCCTGGTGGTATTTTCCAGTTTAAGAATTATGTACATACATGATTCCTGACATTCTGTTATAGTGGAAAGTCACTTTAATATGAGATCATCCTAACCTGATGTCTCAGTGCCAGCCTTGGAAATCACTGTTGAACAATCATATGAACTCAGAAATTTCCCATGTTCCCTCTCTGATCATTTTAAATGTATTTTTCCATAATCATCATGACAAAGACCCTAGAAAACATTCTTTTAATTTTGGTTTCCCCTAGGAAGACGGACAACCTTGTTAATTTCATGTCATGTCATGTAGAGAGGTATTCAATGGCAGTATTTATTGTTATTTAAAACATACTTAGATCCATGAAAAAAAGCCTACACTAGTAAAAATATATATAGCAATAATAAGCTCACTTTTCTGGAGCTCTGTCATACATCACTATGCCAATTCAATAGTGATATTTTGCTCTACAGGGGTAAATAAACCTGATAAAATTTTAATATGATGTGTGTATAAGCCAGATAAAATTTTAATATGATGAGTCTTGAATAATCTAAATTACTTTATGATATTTTTACTGCCTGACTATTTGTGTATTTGAATTGTCATTTTTAAGTTGCTTAAAATTAGAGCATACTTCTCTATTGGTAATAGAAGACAGTTAAAGAGAACTCTGAACCCTCAGTATAACATTATCGCAGTCATCCTGTAATGCTAACTGTCCTCTCCTTGTGAAAATGCTCTCTTCCTGTATCACACTCTGTTTTCTTCCCATCTCGCCACCTGCTCCTGCAAACTCTTACGTAGGCTTCTCCTCTTTTACCTAGTTAACAAGTATTTCTTAAAGCCCAAGTCAGAATGGCTAAATATCTTTTTGAAGGAAGTAAAAATCTAATTGCAGTAAATAGTGTTAGTCGCTCGGTCGTGTCTGTCTCTTTGCGACCCCATGGACTGTAGCCCACCAGGCTCCTCTGTCCATGGGATACTCCATGCCAGAATACTGGAATGGATTGCCATTTCCTCCTCCAGGGGAGCTTCCTGACCCAGGGATTATTGAACCCAGGTCTCCGGCATTGCAGACAGTTTCTTTACCCTCTGAGCCACCAGGGCGTGGGGTGGGGGGCATCTCAGTAAAAGTACACAGTAACAGCATGGATCACAAGTCCCTTGAAAGTCTATGATCCGACAGATTAGGTTAGTAGTTCTAATTGCAGTAAATACATTTATAGTTTTTCCAGCTAAAAAAACACACATTTGTCAGTCAGCTTTTTTAAACCTGAATTTTTGCTTTGTGAAAGGACCCTGCTGATCTTTATATTATCATATAATAACATGTTCTTACATGCAAATAAAAACAAATTATTATGAAGAACATCTGATGCGAAGAACTGACTCATTGGAAAAGACCCTGATGCTGGGAAAGATGGAAAGCAGGAGAAGGGGACAACAGAGAATTGGACGGTTGGATGGCATCACCAACTGGATGGATGTGAGTTTGAGCAAGCTCTGGGAGTTAGTGATGGACAGGGAAGCCTGGTGTGCTGCAGTCCATGGGGTCGCAAAGAGTTGGACATGACTGAGCAACTGAACTGATGAAGAACATCATACTATTGCTGAGTGTGATTTTTATGTAATCAAGTCTTAAAATGATTTTATTTTATTTTATTTGTTTTCATTTTTTATTAGTTGGAGGCTAATTACTTTACAATATTGTAGTGGTTTTTGTCATACATTGACATGAATCAACCATGGATTTACATGTATTCCCCATCCCGATCCCGCCTCTCACCTCTCTCTCTACCCAATCCCTCTGGGTCTTCCCAGTGCACCAGGCCCGAGCACTTGTCTCATGCATCCAACCTGGGCTGGTGATCTTTAAAATGATTTTAGAAGATTATAGTTGGATGAGATATTCCCACTAAAACACCTGTATCCCTCATTTCATAGATGAGGAGGTAAGTCTCAAAAATTTAACTAATTGGAGCAAGCACACAACCAAATTAAAAACAGCAGCAATATCAGACTAATTTTAATGCTTATTACTTTTAACTAGCATTTATTAACAGTAAGTGAAGTTTACCATTACTTGTCCACTAAGATAACTCTTAGAAATTTTTATCTACTATATACACATAAAAAAACTTGTATAATGTTTCTTCCTTTTCCTTATATTTATTTTAATATAATTGTTTATTTGGGTTCAGTTCAGGCAGGACTTCTCAAAAATACAAAGATAAGATGCTTGTTTTGTGTTCATAGTAAGGAACATAAGATAAAGGGTCATAGATATAATACGAGCGGTGAGGATTGATGACTCCTGTTTTCCAATTGTAATCTTTATAATAACCTTTTACAAATAAAATTACATATGCAAAGGGTTTATTAAATAGACTGATACTATTTTTCAAGTTTTAAAGAATATGAAAAACAGCTTTATTACTTTTCCTACCACTGTCTTCAAAACCTCTTATTTGTTTCTCGTCTACATCTCTTGGAAACAACTTAGCTAGATCCTTTAGTTTTTTGAAAACTTTTATAAATAATTCCAGTTCTGGTAATAAGGGAATATTTTTTAATTGGGTTAACCCAACAAAGAATAATGATAAATTCTAGGTCAGATTTTTTTTAAAACCCCACAAATTGAATAGATGGTGTATCAGTCAAAAACAGGCATAAACTGTAGGCTCTTCAACCCTTTAAAGACAGTAACTGCTTGGGGATAGCTCCTTTTTTCTATAGCTCATTTACTGAGAACACACCTCAGTTAGGCAAAAGAAGGTAGGTAAAGCTCAAGCAGAAAGTCAGAAGAACCTCATTAGCTGGATGTGTCAGAGGGCAGTGTTTGAGGTAACCAGACTGTCCAGAAATCAAAACAGACTCACATAAAGGAGGGAGCCACAGAGAAAGAAGCCCCATAATCTATGTATAAGCTTCCCTCAAATCATTGGTTGACTCCTAACCAACACAAGCATGAGAATAATTCTAGTTATCTAGAATAAAAAAGCTACTGAATGAACTTAATGGAAATTGGAGATGGCAAAGAAAGAATCAATAACCTGAAAGCACATCAAGATATATTAACTAATCTAAAGTTCAGAGAGTAAAATATCATAATAAAATGAACAAGACCTCAGGGATGACGACCCCTCCACTATAAAAAAGGAGCAAAGTACAAATGATGGCTAACTTCTCATCAGAAACAATATTTGGCAAAAGACAATAGAATGATATATTTAAAGTCATGAACATTTAAAAAAATATGTATGGTAGTGAATGTTAACTAGACTTCTTGTGGTAATCATTTTGCAATATATCCATACATCAAAGCATTATGTTGTAAACTTGAAACTATTTATGTCATAAACATTGATATATAACTATATTATGTATGTATGTTAACCATGTTATGTATCAATGTTATTGTGAAATAATGAAACCATTTATTATTGTATGAAAAATTATTGAATGATAATTTTGCTTTGATTTTTGAAATAAAAAGTTACTCTTGCTTTAAAATCACCAGCCTTGATTTTAGGAATAATAATATTTCACCTATAATATTCTTCTCACACAATAAAAAAGTATAAAGAAAAAGATATTTTGATTATAAGTGATTGTGTTCTGAGATTCAGTGCTCTTGTCAAACATAAATCAAAATTAGCAGGGTCACTATTTGGAATATTTGAAAACACTAAGCTAAAAGTACCTAGTGAAAATAATCCTGTCAACTCAGAATTTGTTATATGCTAATAATATTATTCAAAAATGAGGGTAAACAAAGAAATCTTAAGGTAAGCTAGTGTAAAGGGTATATGCCACTTGTAGGACTGGATGTCAAGACATTCTAAAGGGAATGTCTTCAGGTTGAAGTAAGTGATACCAGTTAGAAGCTCAGACGTATAGAAAGGAATAAAATGCCCCAGAAATAGTAGAAAAATAGTTAAAATATTAGACACTGTTTCCCTTCCCTTTATACCTTTGAAAATCAATTGATTGTTTAAATAAAAAAGTATAAAATTTTACTTTGGAGTTCATCAAATATAAATATATAACCATAATAACACAAAGGCTATGGTGAGTATAAATGGAATTATATTGCTGTATATTTATTATTTTTTTCATTTATTATTTTTTAAATGAGAAATTATATGATTTTAATTTACATAAGGTGTGGTAAGTTAAGAACGCACATTACTATCCTAGACTAACCAAAGACAAACAAACAAACAAGAACCAAATAAATACAAATAAGAAGCTAAAAGGGAAATAAAATCAAACGCACAAAATATCAGCTAACCCAGAGGAAGGCCAGAAATGAAGGAACAGAGGGAAAAATGAGATACACAGAAATAAAAAAGTAATTTACAGACCTAAATATGATTATTCAACTCATCAGGAAAGCATAATATTTTAAAATGTGGTGCACTTAGTAATAGAGCTTCCAAAAAGGAAGCAAAAACTGACAGGAACAGGGATAAACTAATGGGGAAATTTAAAACACTTCTCTGAGAATTGCAGGAACAAGGAGAAAAATATAAGTAAAAGTAGATATACCTTATTTAGATCCAAAAATGAAATGATCAGTTCCTAAGTGATCAGAATCTTATTTATTTCTTGAACTTGTTTTTTAAAAGAACACAATGACATGAACTGTGTTGGAAAAGGCATCGTGACTTCGTCATGTACCAAACAGTGATAATATGTTTGGAGTATAACTTTGGTAAAGGTAAATCCTTGCTCTAAATATTTTTCTATTATAGGACATATTTTGAAATTTAGGTTTGTATTGTCATCAATTTTTCTTTCCACAAAGTTCATGAAATAGTATTGGCTGAGACTTGCATTCAACACCACCACCTAAGGCCTTGCCTTACACTTATTTTAAATGAGATTAGCTTCCAAGGGTTATAGTCAACTTTAGATATGTGATAAACAAACAAATGCTTACCTTAAACACTAGTTCTCCTACCAAGCCATTCCATGTTCCATCTTCTTGTGGACTTCCATACTTGTGATCCGGTGCAACATAAATTTCATAGTTAAAACCCAGGTAGTTGGATAAGGCATCCAGAACATCAATGGAGAAGCCTTGGTATTTTTTCGGCTTACCAAGGACATTTTCAGACACCATTACAAAAGGTTCTTCCTATATGGAATTAAAAGAAATCATTGGTGTCAATCTATATTGCTCTTTTAAAGCAAAGATTAATTCTTAAAAGAATTCAACTTACAGTCTAAAATTGATTTCATACTGTGAGAGAATAACTTTGAAATAAAACTTATGTGTTACTAATGTATCATTTTATCAAACAATGTTTAATCACCCAGTTTCTTGTCACCTCTCATTTAATTATTACCATATCAAAAAATTAGATGCAAGTGATTACAAAACTTCAGGAACCATAAATTCATTTCTCTTGCCATTTCAGGATGAACCTAAGATTCATCAACAATAATTATATTTAAGAAACCATGAATTTATTGTTTCTATCCTCTATATTTGTAAAAATACATAAAAATATTTTAAGAGATATAATAGACACAAATTGTTTTGAAAAGATACAAAAATTCTAAGAATTTATAATTTAGTTAAAATTTATAATATCACATTTACTGGGAGTTATTTGCTAAGTAATTTTGAAACTTGGATATAAACACACATTTCATTGCAAAAGTAGTTTCTCCACTACTGTTATGAGAAATTCACTTACCTTTCTGGTAATCTGTGTAATTTAGTAAATTTAGCAAATTGGTTTCCATTTCTACCTCTTTCATCTTTTTGCATTGTTGTGCTGTTACAGTTAACAAATGGTCCCCTTTCACTTTCTAGAGCACCTGGTGTTATGAGTCTGAAATTGGTCTGACACATGCTGGCAGACTACAGAAAATTAGATAACCTATTTCTTAATTTCCTAAACTTGTTCAGAAAACTTTCAGCAACAGTAATATTTACAGATAACCATCCACAGTGTATATCTCTACCTAGTCCTGTGGGCAGGTTAAAATCTATCCTCCGTCTAAGTCAGAATACCTAAGGATTGTAACCTTAAGGACTCACAAAACAGCCTTCATTGATTTGTAAAATAGTACTTGGCTTTTGGCTCTTACTCAAAGACACTGTCAGTGCCTTATAAAATCAACTGCATCTATGATAGGAATATTGTCCACCATAACATTCAGTTCTCCATAAATATTACCATAAGTTTTTATATTGTCCAGAGGCAAGAGAGCTTAATTTTGCTTCAGGAATGCCTTTTTAAAAATAATGAAAAAAAGTAAATAATCATTTAGATATCCTATTTCACTTTAGATACCCAGGAGACCACAGTGCTCATCCATAACTATGTTGACATTGTGGTATTTGTAATTTTCAAAAAATCTAGGTTTTCCAAATTGCTGATACTTTTTTATTAAAGAAATGGTCTTGTTTAACTGTTTATAACTTATCTTAGAGCAAAATAAATCAGTAAATGAACAGTTAGATGAAGGAGATGACTGCTATTTGTTCCCCAGTAGTGGGAACAATTAATTGTTCTTCATTAATTATACATATCTATTTTCAAATCAGCAGTTGAGAATATAGACAATCCACAATCTCCCTTTAGGCAAAGTGAGATCATGTGACTAGTTCTGAGAAGTGTGATGTAACCAGGGTGGTTTGTGCAACTCTTGTGTCCTTTCTACTTCTTCCAGCTAGAGTGAACACATAACAGCTGGAAGATCTGGTAACTATCTTAGCTCACACATAATAGAGAAATAATACAGAAATGTATGTCCTTGACATTTGAAATGCTATAGAATACTCTCACTGACTCTCTACTGCTCTAAAACATAAAAAAGAAAGAAAGAAAGAAAGAAAACTTCAATTTCTTATTGTTGTTAAGCTCCAGATATTTTTTTTGGTTTTACCAGTATTTGATGCTAATGAACAAAGATAGATTGATATATATCAATAGGTTGGAAACTTTGAGAATGAATGAAAATTTTTAACAATTCTGACTTGTTTAATCTAAATGATATCAACTATATAAAAAGTAAAAATCCAACAAATCCTTTAACACTATGCATAAAATACAGAACATTTTCTTGATTCTAAATGAAAACTTCCAGCTAACATAGCAGAGTTTATCACTGTTCATTTGGTTGTGTGCACAAAACACAGACCTAGTTAATGATAATGCATTGCACAATGTATCTGTGACCTGAAGTCACAAAGTTCATAATAGTTCAAAGAAATTCCAAAATAAAGATCATGTTCAGAGAGCATGAAACTAAGATCAGGAAATTCTAGAATTAAATGGGCATTGATTATTTATATTATGTTATGCATGCTGGCACAGAGAGCATGTACTTATTTCCTTATACACATCTCATTCATGGCTATATTTTGAACATCTATCCATCGACAAACTAATGAAAAGATGCTTCATAAAAGACTTTATTGGTCCTCTACCAATAATTTTGACCATATATATTCTTTTTTTAATCCATGGACTTAAAATCTAACAAATCTCTTAGGTTCAGCAGCAATTTAATCACCAGGAAATGGAAAACCAGTCTTTAGGGTGACATTTGGAAAATTAAGAGGACTAATTATAATGCAAAGCTAACCGCTCTATGTGGCAAAAATAATACCCCAATGTATGCATTCATATGAAATAGTGTTTCTTTTCAATTCTATTAACATATCTTTAGAACAATTGTTTAATATGCTAAGTTGTGTCATATTTGCTTAGTATGCTGAATTTACCCCTAGAAAATATTTTTAATTGCAACTTTATAAGTAAATCCCTAGGCAAATGGATCCCTTTCAGAAGTTTGTTGTCAAAATCTGTTCCTAGCAACATCAGCTAAAAGTGATTAAAGATACAGAATAAAAATGATTACACTAAGGGTTTTTTAAAGAGAGTTGATGAATTATTGATGAATACGCTTTTTAATTTTACACCCTAAATAAACTTTATTACATTTTATCACTATCCTCTAGATCAATGTTCGTAAGCTTTGTTTTTAAGCTCTATTACACATTGGGATTGCTATGCATAAATCCTACCTAAGACCAGTTGTGTTTTATGAGGACAATCAGCCAATATATTGGACAAGTAAACACAGCAACAGAAGTTCAACTGAAACTCTGGGACCGATAATAGAAAAGATATTTGCTCCTTCTTTATGGCAAGTAATACTGAGTTTGGTTTAATCACTTTTATCTATGTACCTATTTTCAAAATTTATTTACTCATTGAGTCCTCCATTTAACATGCATTAAGCAGTTATTGAATCAAATTACTACACTCAATATAGTGAGAGATATTGGTAAAAAGTCATGGACACCATCTTCAAAACAATTACAACCTAGTATTGGGGAAGTTATGTACTCAAAAAACATAAAGCAAAACTTAAGTATCACACACCATGACTGGCACGAACAGAAGACCAGAGCAATACAAAGGAAACTGTAAAAATAATGGAAATAGGGAGTTTCATAGTGGTCCAGTGGCTAAGACTCCATGCTCCCAATGCAGGGAGCTAAGGTTGGATCCTTGGCCAGGGAACTAGATTCTGCATGCCCCACAACTAAAGGTCTAAGATTCCACTTGTCACAACTAAGACTTGACCTTGCCAAATAGATATTAACAAAAAAGGAAAATTACTATGCTGGGGGTTACAGGCATGCACTATTTTAACAGATAAGAAAAACTAGAAACAAAAGTTTCAACTCAAAATCACACAATAATTTACAGAAGACAAAGGCATTGTCATAGTGCATCTTACTTCAACTTAATCTCTTTGAACCTCAACATTTTCAGTGAGTAGATTAAAATACAAGATACCATAATTTGTTTCATATTTTAAAGCAAGTTAAGTTGGTGTGAGACTGATAGACTCCAGATTCCTGACAGAAAAAAAAAAATCCTCTGGGAAGAAAGTATTTTCATTTTAATTCTTACATTGTCCCTTCAAACAATTGGTTGAATATTCTGTCCAAGCAAAAGTTAAAGATATTATGTAAAGTGTTAGTCACTCAGTCGAGTCTGATTTCTGTGAGCTCATGGACTGAGGCCTGCCTGGCTTCTCTATCCATGGAATTCTCCAGGCAAGAATACTGGAGCGGGTTGGCCATTCTCTTCTCTAATTATGTAAAAGGAAATTCTATTTCATATATAGAAGCAGCAGAAATAATATATAACAGAAACATCCTTTAAAGAAGTTAAATGCTGAAATTTTCAAATGCATACTATAAAAATTGTGTTTACTATTTTTAAGGAAATAGGAGAAACCTTTTGGCAGGAAATACAAAACTAAAGAAAGTGTCAATGTAAAAATTAAAAAGAACTAAACAGAAATTTAAGAGTTAGACTAGACAATGACCAAAGTAAGTAACTAAATGTCTTAGTTTATCAGCATAATTGTAAACAGATGAATAGAGAATTAGTGACCTGTTACAGATTAGAATTTAATATCCAGGGTATAAAGGGATAAACAAACAAAAAATGAAAAAAGAAGGGAGGGGTAGGGATGAGAAAAAGAAAGAAATATGGCAAAATTAGTATGATAATCCCAAATAGTGTGAAGGATATGAAGAAATAGGAGTTAACATGACTTTTGAGGGATGTTTAAATTGGTGCAACCACTGTGAAAAACATTTTGACATACCTAGTAGAGACTGAAAATACTTATATGCAAGTTAATTTTGAGTGCTACATAACAAATTGCCTAGTGTGAAGATATGGACAGTTATGTCCTAGCAACTTCACTCTGAATATGAACACTACAGAATGCAGGGCACAAAAATATATCCCCAAGAATGTTTATAGCAGTATTGTCTATAGTAGCCCAAATCTAGAAATGATCTCAGACCATGAACTCATTGCCAAATTCAGACTTAATATGAAAGTGTAGGGAAAACCACTAGACCATTCAGGTATAACCTAAATCAAACCCCTTAAAATTATACAGTGGAAATGACAAATAGATTCAAGGGACTAGATCTGATAGACAGAGTGCCTGATGAACTATGGATGGAGGTTTGTGACACTGTATAGGAGGCAGTGATTAAGAACATCCTCAAGAAAAAGAAATGCAAAAAGGCAAAATGGTTGTCTGAGGAGGCCTTACAAATTGCTGTGAAAAGAAGAGAAGTAAAAGGCAAAGGAGAAAAGGAAAGATATACCCAATTGAATGCAGAGTTCCAAAGAATAGCAAGGAGAGATAAGAAAGTCATCTTCAGTGACCAATGCAAAGAAATAGAGGAAAACAACAGAATGGGAAAGATAGAGATCTCGTCAAGAAAATCAGAGATACCAAGGGAACATTTCATGCAAAGATGGACTCAATATAGGACAGAAATAGTATGGAACTAATAGAAGCAGAAGATATTAAGAAGAGGTGGCAAGAGTACACAGAGGAACTATACGAAAAAGATCTTTATGACCCAGAAAATCACAATAGTATGATCACTCACCTAGAGCCAGACATCCTGTAATGTGAAGTCAAGTGGGCCTTAGGAAGCATCACTACAAACAAAGCTAGTGTAGGTGATGGAATTCCAGTTGAGCTATTGAAAATTCTAAAAGATGATGCTGTGAAAGTGCTGCACTCAATATGCCAGCAAATTTGGAAAACTCAGCATTGGCCACAGGACTGGAAAAGGTCCGTCTTCATTCCAATCCCAAGAAAGGCAATGCCAAAGAATGCTCAAACTACTACACAACTGCACTCATCTCACACACTAGCAAACTAATGCTCAAAATTCTCAAGCCAGACTTCAACAGTATGTGAACTGTGAACTTCCAGATGTTCAACCTGGATTAAGAAAAGGCACAGGAACCAGAGATCAAATTGCCAACATCTGTTGGATCATAGAAAAAGCAAGAGTTCCAGAAAACCTCTACTTCTGTTTCATTGACTATGCCAAAGTCTTTGACTATTTAGATCACAATAAACTATCAAAAATTCTTCAAGAGATGGAAATAACAGACCACAGGACCTGCCTCATGAGAAATCTGTATGCAGGTCAGGAAGCAACAGTTAGAACTGGACATGGAATAACAGACTGGTTCCAAATTGGGAAAGGAGTACCTCAAGGCTGTATACTGTCACCATGCTTAATTAACTTATATGCAGAGTACATCATGAGAAACGCTGGGCTGGAAGAAGCACAACCTGGAATCAAGATTGCCAGGAGAAATATCAATAACCTCAGATATGCAGACGAGACCACTCATGACAGAAAGCGAAGAAGAACTAAAGAGTCTCTTGATAAAAGTGAAAGAGGAGAGTGAAAAAGTTGGCTTAAAGCTCAATATTCAGAAAACTAAGATCATGGCATCTGTCCATTACTTCATGGCAAAGAGTTGGAGAAGCAATGGAAACAGTGACAGACATAATTTTTTTGGGCTTCAAAATCACTGTAGATGGTGACTGCAGCCTTGAAATTAAAAGATGCTTGCTCCTTGGAAGAAAAGTTATGACCAACCTAGACAGCATATTAAAAAGCAGAGACATTACTTTGCTGACAGAGGTCCATCTTCAAAGTAATAATTTCTCCAATAGTCATGTATGGATATGAGAGTAGGACTATAAAGAAAGCTGAGCACCAAAGAATTGATGCTTTCACACTGTGGTGTTGGAGAAGACTCTTGAGAGTCCCTTGGACTGCAAGGAGATTCAGCCAATCCATCCTAAAGAAAATCGGTCCTGAATATTCATTGGAAGGGCTGATGCTGAGCTAAAACTCCAATACTTTGGCTACCTGATTCGAAGAACTGACTTATTGGAAAAGACCCAGATGCTGGGAATGATTGAAGGCGGGAGAAGGGGAAAATAGGATGAGAGGGTTGGGTGGCATCACCGACTCAATGAACATGAGTTTGAGTAAACTCTGGGAGTTGGTGATGGACATGGGGGCCTGGTGTGCTGCATTCCATGGGTTTGCTAAGAATCTGACATGACTGAGTGACTGAAGTGAAGTGAGAAATAATCTAAAAATCCAAATGTACATCAACTTGGAAAAGTGAATACATTGTGGTATATTAATACAATGTAGTATTAAACAGCTTAAACTGAAGAAATAAGAGTGATACCCAGTAACATGAAAGGACCTTTACAAGAATCATGATGGGGGAGGAGCCAAGATGGCGGAGGAGTAGGACGGAGAGACCACTTTCTCTCCTAGAAATTCATCAAAAAAAATAACTGAACGCAGAGCAAACTTCACAAAACAACTTCTGATCGCTAGCTGAGGTCATCAGGCGCCCAGAAAAGCAGCCCATTGTCTTCGAAAGGAGGTAGGACAAAATATAAAAGATAAAAAGCGAAACAAAAGAGCTAAGGACGGAGATCCGTCCCGGGAAGGGACTTAATAGAGGACGTTCCCAGACACCGGGAAACCCTCGCTCTGGCGGGCCTGGGGGAAGTGTTGGAATCTCAAGAGTTTGAATCTGACTGGGAGGGATACAATAAATAAAACCCACAGATTAAGAGCCTAAAAGCAACTCCCAGCAGAAAAGTACCCCAGACGCCCGCATCCGCCACCAGCAAGTGGGGACGGAACGGAGAGGAGCGGGCGGCATTACTTGGGGCTGGATCCGGGCCTGAGCACCCTGAGGACAATCAGAGGGAGCTTTTGTGAGTTGCCAACTTGAACTGTGGGACAGCAAAAGAGACAGAAAATTAACCGGCCCGAACACACTGCCGGCCGTTCGCAGAACAAAGGGACCGAGATTCTGGGCGGCCGAAGCCCGCCGGGAGGGTCGTGGCGAGACGGAGGGCGCGGGCGCCCGACCGGCGCGGGCGGGAACTGCGGCTGGGGACACGGAGGGCAGAGGGCGCGCGCTCCCGACTGGCGCCGGCGGGGACTGAGACTGGGACCGCGCGGGGCAGAGGACGCGCCGCACCCGGGGAGAGAGCGCCCGTCAAGCGCCTGGCTGCCTGGGCCGCTCGGGCGGCGTGGGGACGGAGCGCGGGCCCGGCTTTGTGTGCCGCGCTTTTGTGAATCGCCCGAGGGCTGGAGCCGCCGCGCAGCGTGGCGCGCGCTTCAGACGGAGCAGCCCGGAGCCTGAGCAGCGCAGATCGAGAAAAGAGCGCAAGCCTCTCCCGGGAGCGCCGGCCCCTCCCCGCACGGCCCCTCCCCGCAGCGCGACGGAACTAGCTACCTGAATAAGAATCCACCTCCGCCCCCTGTGTCAGGGCAGAAATTAGGCGCGGAAGAGAGACCGGCAACAGAACCCAAATAAACAAAGGGACCGGTGTAACAGATTAAAATCCCTGAAGAAACCACGGACTGACTACACCGGAAGGGCCTGTAGATATCGAGAAGTGTAAGCTGGAACGAGGAGCTATCTGAAGCTGAGCCGAACCCACACTGACCGCAACAGCTCCAGGGAAACTCCTAGATATATTTTTTCTTTTTCTTTTTTTTTTTTTTTTTCTTTTTTTTTTTTTTTTTTAAGTAAGGAAAAAAAAAATTTTTTTTTTCTTTCTTTTTTCTTGGTTCTCTTTTATTTTCCTTTAAAAATTCCTTATTACTCCCCCATTACTCCTTAACTTTCATTTTCATAGATTTTTACGATTTTTTTTAATTACGCAAAACAATTTTTTTTCTCATTCTTTTTTCTTTTTTTTTTTCTTCTTTTTTTCTTTTCTTTTTTCTTCTCTTCTATTTTCTTTTTCTTTTTCTCTTATTTCTTTTAAAGCCCTGTAGCACTCCTTTTACTACGCCTTAATTTTCATTTTCAATCCACTATAACCTTACAGAAGAAAGAGAAAGGGAAGAAAAAAAAAAAAAAAAAAGAAGAGAAGCCCTATTTTTATACCAAACTTCATATATATTTCTAAAATTTCTTTTGTGTGTTTTGGTTTTTGTTTTCAATATAGTATTTTTAAGAGTCTAACCTCTACTCTAGATTTTTAATTTTTGTTTTTCAGTATATGATATAAATTGTGAACATTTAAGAATCCAATATTCAGCTCCCATTTTTATTCACGAGTGTGTTGATTATTCTCTCCCAATCTTGACTCTGTTTTCTACCTCAGAACACCTCTATTTCCTCCTTCCCCCTTCTCTTCCCAATCCAATTCTGTGAATCTTTGTGGGTGTCTGGGCTACGGAGAACACTCTGGGATCAGACAACTTCGTAGATCTGTCTCTCTCCTCTTGAGTCCCCCTCTTTCTCCTCCTGCCCATCTCTATCTCCCTCCTCCCTCTCCTCTTCTCCATGTAACTCGGTGAACCTCTCTGGGTATCCCTAACGGGGGAGAAACTTTCCACCATTAACATAGAAGTTTTATTATCAGTGCTGTATAGTTGGAGAAGTCCTGAGACTATAGGAAGAATAAAACTGAAATCCAGAAGCAGGAGACTTAAGCCCAAAACCTGAGAACACCAGAAAACTCCTGACTACATGAATCTTTAAGTAATAAGTGACCCTACAAAAGCCTCCATACCTGCAACGAAACCAACCACCACCCAAGAGCCAATAAGTTCTAGAGCACGACATACCACGCAAATTCTCCAGCAACGCAGGAACATTGCCCTGAACGTCAACATACAGACTGCCCAAGGTCACACCTAACACATAGACCCATCTCAAAACTCATTACTGGGCACTCCATTGCTATCCAAAGAGAAGAAATCAAGATCCGCACACCAGAACACTGACGCAAGCTTCGCTAATCAGGAAACCTTGACAAGCCAATCGTCTAACCCCACCCACTGGGTAAAACCTCCACAATAAAAAGGAACCACAGACCTCCAGAATACAGAAAGCCCACTCCAGACACAGCAATCTAAACAAGATGAAAAGGCAGAGAAATACCCAACAGGTAAAGGAACATGAAAAGGGCCCACCAAGTCAAACAAAAGAGGAGGAGATAGGGAATCTACCTGAAAAAGAATTTAGAATAATGATAATAAAAATGATCCAAAATCTTGAAAGCAAAATGGAGGTACAGATAAATAGCCTGGAGACAAAGATTGAAAAGATGCAAGAAATGTTTAATAAAGATCTAGAAGAAATAAAAAAGAGTCAATTGAAAATGAATAATGCAATGAATGAGATCAAAAACACTCTGGAGGGAACCAAGAGTAGAATAACGGAGACAGAAGATAGAATAAGTGAGGTAGAAGATAAAATGGTGGAAATAAATGAAGCAGAGAGGAAAAAAGAAAAAAGGATCAAAAGAAATGAGGACAACCTCAGGGACCTCTGGGACAATGTGAAACGCCCCAACATTCGAATCATAGGAGTTCCAGAAGAAGAAGACAAAAAGAAAGGCCATGAGAAAATACTCGAGGAGATAATAGCTGAAAACTTCCCTAAAATGGGGAAGGAAATAGCCACCCAAGTCCAAGAAACCCAGAGAGTCCCAAACAGGATAAACCCAAGGTGAAACACCCCAAGACACATATTAATCAAATTAACAAAGATCAAACACAAAGAACAAATACTAAAAGCAGCAAGGGAGAAACAACAAATAACACACAAAGGGATTCCTATAAGGATAACAGCTGATCTATCAATAGAAACCCTCCAGGCCAGAAGGGAATGGCAGGACATACTGAAAGTAATGAAAGAGAATAACCTACAACCTAGATTACTGTACCCAGCAAGGATCTCATTCAGATATGAAGGAGAATTCAAAAGCTTTACAGACAAGCAAAAGCTGAGAGAATTCAGCACCACCAAACCAGCTCTTCAACAAATGCTAAAGGATCTTCTCTAGACAGGAAATGCAGAAAGGTTGTATAAACGTGAACCCAAAACAACAAAGTAAATGACAACGGGACCACACCTATCAATAATTACCTTAAATGTAAATGGGTTGAATGCCCCAACCAAAAGACAAAGATTGGCTGAATGGATACAAAAACAAGACCCCTATATATGCTGTCTACAAGAGACCCACCTCAAAACAAGGGACACATACAGACTCAAAGTGAAGGGCTGGAAAAAAATATTTCACGCAAACGGAGACCAAAAGAAAGCAGGAGTTGCAATACTCATATCAGATAAAATAGACTTTCAAATAAAGGATGTGAAAAGAGACAAAGAAGGTCACTACATAATGATCAAAGGATCAATCCAAGAAGAAGATATAACAATTATAAATATATATGCACCCAACATAGGAGCACCGCAATATGTACGGCAAACACTAACGAGTATGAAAGAGGAAATTAATAGTAACACAATAATAGTGGGAGACTTTAATACCCCACTCACAACCATGGATAGATCAACTAAACAGAAAATCAACAAGGAAACACAAACCTTAAATGATACAATGGACCAGCTAGACCTAATTGATATCTATAGGACATTTCACCCCAAAACAATCAACTTCACCTTTTTCTCAAGTGCACACGGAACCTTCTCCAGAATAGATCACATCCTGGGCCATAAATCTGGTCTTGGAAAATTCAAAAAAATTGAAATCATTCCAGTCATCTTTTCTGACCACAGTGCAGTAAGATTAGATCTCAATTACAGGAAAAAAATTGTTAAAAATTCCAACATATGGAGGCTAAATAACACGCTTCTGAATAACCAACAAATCATAGAAGAAATCAAAAAAGAAATCAAAGTATGTATAGAAATAAATGAAAATGAAAACACAACAACCCAAAACCTATGGGACACTGTAAAAGCAGTGCTAAGGGGAAGGTTCATAGCATTACAGGCACACATCAAGAAACAAGAAAAAAGCCAAATAAATAACCTAACTCTACACCTAAAACAATTAGAGAAGGAAGAAATGAAGAACCCCAGGGTTAGCAGAAGGAAAGAAATCTTAAAAATTAGGGCAGAAATAAATGCAAAAGAAACTAAAGAGACCATAGCAAAAATCAACAAAGCTAAAAGCTGGTTTTTTGAAAAAATAAACAAAATTGACAAACCATTAGCAAGACTCATTAAGAAACAAAGAGAGAAGAACCAAATTAACAAAATAAGAAATGAAAAGGGTGAGATCACAACAGACAACACTGAAATACAAAGGATCATAAGAGACTACTACCAGCAGCTCTATGCCAATAAAATGGACAACTTGGATGAAATGGACAAATTCTTAGAAAAGTATAACTTTCCAAAACTGAACCAGGAAGAAATAGAAGATCTTAACAGAGCCATCACAAGCAAGGAAATCGAAACTGTAATCAGAAATCTTCCAGCAAACAAAAGCCCAGGACCAGATGGCTTCACAGCTGAATTCTACCAAAAATTTAGAGAAGAGCTAACACCTATCTTACTCAAACTCTTCCAGAAAATTGCAGAAGAAGGTAAACTTCCAAACTCATTCTATGAGGCCACCATCACCCTCATTCCAAAACCAGACAAAGATGCCACAAAAAAAGAAAACTACAGGCCAATATCACTGATGAACATAGATGCAAAAATCCTTAACAAAATTCTAGCAAACAGAATCCAACAACATATTAAAAAAATCATACACCATGACCAAGTGGGCTTTATCCCAGGAATGCAAGGATTCTTTAATATCCGCAAATCGATCAACGTAATACACCACATTAACAAATTGAAAGATAAAAAACATATGATTATCTCAATAGATGCAGAGAAAGCCTTTGACAAAATTCAACACTCATTTATGATTAAAACTCTCCAGAAAGCAGGAATAGAAGGAACATACCTCAACATAATAAAAGCTATATATGACAAACCCACAGCAAGCATCACCCTCAATGGTGAAAAATTGAAAGCATTTCCTCTGAAATCAGGAACAAGACAAGGATGCCCACTCTCACCACTACTATTCAACATAGTGTTGGAAGTTTTGGCCACAGCAATCAGAGCAGAAAAAGACATAAAAGGAATCCAGATAGGAAAAGAAGAAGTGAAACTCTCGCTGTTTGCAGATGACATGATCCTCTACATAGAAAACCCTAAAGACTCTACCAGAAAATTACTAGAGCTAATTAATGAATATAGTAAAGTTGCAGGATATAAAATTAACACACAGAAATCCCTTGCATTCCTATACACTAACAATGAAAAAACAGAAAGAGAAATTAAGGAAACAATACCATTCACCATTGCAACAAAAAGAATAAAATACTTAGGAGTATATCTACCTAAAGAAACAAAAGACCTATACATAGAAAACTATAAAACACTGATGAAAGAAATCAAAGAGGACACAAACAGTTGGAGAAACATACCGTGTTCATGGATTGGAAGAATCAATATTGTCAAAATGGCTATTCTACCCAAAGCAATCTATAGATTCAATGCAATCCCTATCAAGCTACCAACGGTATTTTTCACAGAATTAGAACAAATAATTTCACAATTTGTATGGAAATACAAAAAACCTCGAATAGCCAAAGTAATCTTGAGAAAGAAGAATGGAACTGGAGGAATCAACCTGCCTGACTTCAGACTCTACTACAAAGCCACAGTCATCAAGACAGTATGGTACTGGCACAAAGACAGAAATATAGATCAATGGAACAGAATAGAAAGCCCAGAGATAAATCCACGAACCTATGGACAGCTTATCTTTGACAAAGGAGGCAAGGATATACAATGGAAAAAAGACAATCTCTTTAACAAGTGGTGCTGGGAAAACTGGTTAACCACTTGTAAAAGAATGAAACTAGAACACTCCCTAACACCATACACAAAAATAAACTCAAAATGGATTAAAGATCTAAATGTAAGACCAGAAACTATAAAACTCCTAGAGGAGAACATAGGCAAAACACTCTCCGACATAAATCACAGCAAGATCTTCTATGACCCACCTCCCAGAATATTGGAAATAAAAGCAAAAATAAACAAATGGGACTTAATGAAAATTAAAAGCTTTTGCACAACAAAGGAAACTATAAGTAAGGTGAAAAGACAGCCCTCAGATTGGGAGAAAATAATAACAAATGAGGAAACAGACAAAGGATTAATCTCAAAAATATACAAGCAACTCCTGAAGCTCAATTCCAGAAAAATAAACGACCCAATCAAAAAATGGGCCAAAGAACTAAACAGACATTTCTCCAAAGAAGACATACAGATGGCTAACAAACACATGAAAAGATGCTCAACATCACTCATCATCAGAGAAATGCAAATCAAAACCACGCCAGTCAGGATGGCTGCTATCCAAAAGTCTACAAGCAATAAATGCTGGAGAGGGTGTGGAGAAAAGGGAACCCTCTTACACTGTTGGTGGGAATGCAAACTAGTACAGCCACTATGGAAAACAGTGTGGAGATTTCTTAAAAAACTGGAAATAGAACTGCCATATGACCCAGCAATACCACTTCTGGGCATACACACTGAGGAATCCAGATCTGAAAGAGACACGTGCACCCCAATGTTCATCGCAGCACTGTTTATAATAGCCAGGACATGGAAGCAACCTAGATGCCCATCAGCAGATGAATGGATAAGGAAGCTGTGGTACATATACACCATGGAATATTACTCAGCCGTTAAAAAGAATTCATTTGAATCAGTTCTAATGAGATGGATGAAACTGGAGCCCATTATACAGAGTGAAGTAAGTCAGAAAGATAAAGAACATTACAGTATACTAACACATATATACGGAATTTAGATAGATGGTGGCGATAACCCTATATGCAAAACAGAAAAAGAGACACAGAAATACAGAACAGACTTTTGAACTCTGGGGGAGAACGTGAGGGTGGGATGTTTTGAAAGAACAGCATGTATATTATCTATGGTGAAACGGACCACCAGCCCAGGTGGGATACATGAGTCAGGTGCTCGGGCCTGGTGCACTGGGAGGACCCTGAGGAGTCGGGTGGGGAGGGAGGTGGGAGGGGGGATCGGGATGGGGAATACATGTAACTATATGGCTGATTCATGTCAATGTATGACAAAACCCACTGAAATGTTGTAAAGTGATTGGCCTCCAACTAATAAAATAATATTAAAAAAAAAAAAAAAAAAAAAAAAAAAGAATCATGATGAGTGAAAAAAAGCAATATTCCAAGGAACAGCTTGGTTCCACTTTTGTATCATTCAAAAACCAAAAACCTGGTGAAATAGCTATGTGTTTAAGGAGTCACACCTTAAATAGGTGGAAACACTATAAAGAAAATCAAGGAAGGAATCAGCTTTGGCTGCTCTGAGATGCTGGAGAGGGTATGATAAGAAAGATGCACAAGGATAGCTACCTCTTGTAGGTAATGACAATATTCTATTTTTTGTTCTGAGCAGTAGTTATCTGGATATTACTTTCAGTTCAGTTCTGTTCAGTCGCTCAGTCATGTCTGACTCTTTGCGACCCCATGAATCGCAGCACGAAGGCCTCCATCACAAACTCCCGGAGTCTACTCAAATTCATGTCCATCGAGTCGGTGATGCCATCCAGCCATCTCGTCTTCTGTCGTCCCCTTCTCCTCCTGCCCCTAATCCCTCCCAGCTTCAGGGTCTTTTCCAATGAGTCAACTTGTCGCATGAGGTGGCCAGAGTACTGGAGTTTCAGCTTATGCATCAATCCCTCCAATGAACATTCAGGACTGATCTCCTCTAGGATGGACCGGTTGGATCTCCTTTGCAGTCCAAGGGACTCTCAAGAGTCTTCAACACCACAGTTCAAAAGCATCAATTCTTCAGCCCTCAGCTTTCTTCACAGTTCAACTCTCACATCCATACATGACCACTGGAAAAACCATAGCCTTGACTAGACAGACCTTTGTTGGCAAAGTAATGTCTCTGCTTTTTAATATGCTGTCTAGGTTGGTCATAACTTTCCTTCCAAGGAGTAAGCATCTTTTAATTTCATGGCTGCAATCACCATCGGCAGTGATTTTGGAGCCCAGAAAAATAAAGTCAGCCACTGTTTCCCCATCTATTGCCATGAAGTGATGGGACCAGATGCCATGATCTTAGTTTTCTGAATATTGAGCTTTAAGCCAACTTTTTCACTCTCCTCTTTCACTTTCATCAAGAGGCTCTTTAGTTCTTTTTCACTTCCTGCCATAAGGGTGGTGTCATCTGCACATCTGAGGTTATTGATATTTCTGCCGGCAATCTTGATTCCAGCTAGTGCTTCTTCCAGCCCAGCGTTTCTCATGATGTACTCTGCATATAACTTAAATAAGCAGGGTGACAATTTACAGCCTTGAGGTACTCCTTTCCCAATTTGGAACCGGTCTGTTGTTCCATGTCCAGTTCTAACTGTTGCTTCCTGACCCGCATATGGGTTTCTCAAGAGGCAGGACAGGTGGTCTGGTATTCCCAAATATTTCAGAATTTTCCACAATTTCTTGTGATCCACACAGTCAAAGGCTTTGGCATAGTCAATAAAGCAGAACTAGATGTTTTTCTGGGGCTCTCTTGCTTTTTTGATGATCCAGAGGATGTTGGCAATTTGATCTCTGGTTCCTGTGCCTTTTCTAAAACCAGCTTGAACACCTGGAAGTTCACAATTCACGTATTGCTGAAGCCTGGCTTAGAGAAGTTTGAGCATTACTTTACTAGTGTGTGAGATGAGTGCAATTGTGTAGTAATTTGAGCATTCTTTGGCATTGCCTTTCTTGGGATTGGAATGAAGACGGACCTTTTCCAGTCCTGTGGCCAATGCTGAGTTTTCCAAATTTGCTGGCATATTGAGTGCAGCACTTTCACAGCATCGTCTTTCAGGATTTGAAATAGCTCAACTGGAATTCCATCACCTACACTAGCTTTGTTTGTAGTGATGCTTCCTAAGGCTCAGTTGACTTCACATTCCAGGATGTCTGGTTCTAGGTGAGTGATCACACCATCGTGATTATATGTGTCGTGAAGATCTTTTTTGTACAGTACTTCTGTGTATTCTTGCCACCTCTTCTTAATATCTTCTGTTTCTGTTAGGTCCATACTATTTCTGTCCTATATTGAGCCCATCTATGCATGAAATGTTCCCTTGGTATCTCTGATTTTCTTGACGAGATCTCTATCTTTCCCATTCTGTTGTTTTCCTCTATTTCTTTGTGGAGGAAGGCTTTCTTATCTCTCCTTGCTATTCTTTGGAACTTTGGAACTCAAATGGGAATACCTTTCCTTTTCTCCTTTGTATTTCACTTCTTTTCACAGCTACTTGTAAGGCCTCCTCAGACAACCATTTTGCCTTTTTGCATTTCTTTTCCATGGGGATGGTCTTGATCCCTGTCTCCTGTACGATGTCAGGAACCTCCGTCTGTAGTTCATCAGGCACTCTGTCTATCAGATCTAGTCCCTTAAATCTATTTCTCACTTCCACTCTATAGTCATAAAGGATTTGAACAGGTCATACCTGAATGGTCTTGTGTTTTTCCCTACTTTCTTCAATTTAAGTCTGAGCTATGCATTAACTAATGGTTTAAACATTTTTGTGTGTGGGTGTTATATTGTAATATAAAGAAAAATAAAGCACATTAAGTGGGAGAAGATATAGAGGATGTTGAAGCCATATTAAGGTTAGTGTCTTTTATCTGTCACGGAACCAGAATTTTTTGGAAGGGAAACAGCATAATCAGAAAGTAACTTTGAAAGAAGAGTGTAGCATGGACTGTGACAGAGTAGGGAGTAAGGGTCCTTAGTAACCATACAGATGATAGGGGATTATGGCCCATGCCTGTTAAACATAGATTTGAAAGTTGTATACAGGTGGGTTGGAATCTTCTATTACAGGGACAGAAAAAGAAAAACAGAAATTATAAAACTCTGCCTTTAAAATTCACTTCCCAGCAATTAGTTTCAAACAGTATTAATAGGACTGAGTCTAAATTGGTAAAAATGTGCCTGCCTATTAAATGAAAACAAATTGCGGACTTCGATTTGCTGATCATTTGGATGAAAGAATCTCTAAACACAATCCTCAGCAACTGGAACAAATGACGCTTTCACCGAATGCCTGTAGTTTATCAATCTAAAGCATTAGCATGAGGATCCACAGACCGGCTTATAGAAAAATGGGTTTCTGTCATTGGTAATTTTCATATTAGCAAGGATTTAGTCACATCACTTGTTAGGTTATTAGATAATAACTTCATAATTCTGAGCTTGTGTTCAATCACTTAAAAAATCTCATGCTAATTGCCTAGCTGATTTACAACAATGTTTGCAACTTGCAGACTTTGTTGTTAAATCCCCATATTTTAATAGTTATGCAATACTGTTTGCTAGTGATAGAGTTTGGAAAAAGCATCTGACATTTTTGGTGGGTGCAAGTGACAAGCTCTACTCTGAAGGCTTTACTGAGGGCTTTATAGAAGTTAAAATATGCATGACTTCACAGAGTGCTGGGATGGTCAAAACTTGGAATGAGTCACTGGAAATTCCTTACCATTCTGCTCACATATGCAGCTCAAAGACATTAACTAGAGAATGAGAATATTTCTTAATGACCTGTATAAAAACTTATCCCCATAAACGATGCTCTTGGCTGAAGCAAACAAAAACTGTCTTCATGCACAGTGTGAGCTTATATTTTGCTTAGGGATGACACATTCCACTGTGATATATGCAGAATTAATGACTACCATTCTTCTTGGAAAAACCTCATTATTTTTATAGACCGTATACAAAATATTAGAAACTACTATATGTTTAAAAAGGCAAAAGGTATGGAGTTGGTTATTTAAAAGATATTGAAACACCAGGACAGGAAAACAAAAATAAAAAAACATCAGAAGAGGAATAAACAATGCAGGCGTTGTAAAAACAAAAACATCTGAGTTGCATGGAGAGAAGAAAACCGGGTCATAGGGATATGCAATGAAAACATTTTTTCAAAGGGCTTCTGCAGAAGGATTTTATGCAGGAACAAAGATTTAGAAAATATTGCACTAATAGAATTTTTACTAAATATATTTGTCAGACAATATACTATCTTTGCTTAAATATATTTATCAGACAACAAGATTCAAATTATAAGTGATATCAGTAAATAAAAATATTTACTCACTCTAACTTCCTTAAATCATACCTTACATATTGTTTCTGACTCCTATTTTGTAAGCAATTATATAAGTGAAAAAGATATTTTAAATTGAACATAAAGTTAAAGCTATTAAAATGCAAGGTAATTGATTTTCACAATAGCATGTTTGATTTTATACATTCCTTTCAAATCATGAAATGGCTATATTTTAGTGACTTAATGGAGGGTGGCAAAACCAAAAAATATGTTTCTTTTGTTTCTATGAGAATCTGAAAGAAACATAAGATCCTGTAAATGGAAATACAAGGTTATCAAAGACAATGGGTGATCACAACAATCCTGAGTACATTAGTTTTCATTTATTGGTTTTCCCTCACAGGCATTTGAAAATACATTTTAGGAGGCTTAGGTTTTATAGACCACAAGATTACCATATATAAACTTAGAAATATTAGACTTGCAGTTTGCTTTCTGAATATAAGTGCTGGATAATACTTACTGTTTGTTTGGTCCTGTCTTCATTATTTTGCTAAAATTCAACACTCACATGAACCTTACAAGGGCGCAGCCACATACAAGAGTCAATTCTATTCCATAAATACTGTCAAAAGTTTACTAGTACAGAATACTTTGTAAGTGCAGTCATGTCAAATAAAACTATCAAAAGTATGTTTTCAGATATAGAATATTGCAGCTGCAAAAAGTGATTGGCTTCACCAAATGTCAGAATTCTACAAAATATTTTACTCAAGAACCTGGTAACATCTGACTTCAAAATGATGATAATGTTTACAAACACTCCAGTCAATACAGTCATAGTCCTATAAAAATATCGTCAATGACGGTACTGTTAGTACTGTCAGCAGAGCTTTATGATAAGACAGTCTATGTCGGGACATAAGGATGTTCAATAAATATAAAATGAAGCTAACTAAACATGAGAATACAATAAAAAGTTATACTTGAAATGCTTAAGGTTAGTGGTATATCTATCCAAAATAATATTATTACAGAAAAGCAGCAGAAATTCATATATTGATATATTCACGAGTGTCAATGCTACGCAATGCTATGCTAAGAACACAACAATGAACAAAGCAATCAGTAAACAGACCTCTCTATCCTTCTAGACCTAGGTGCTAATGGAAGTGATGGACAATACACAAAATAAGTACTGTTTTATGTTATATCAGGTGATGATAAGAACTGTGGGGAGAAAATTAAATAAATATTGAGGACAAAGAGCATGTGAGAAAGTGTTGTACCTTGTTAGGAAGAGCCTCTTTCGAAAAGCCTTTCAGGGTGAAAAGAGAGTAAGTGTGAATGTGTCAGCAGGAATCTCTCTGACATGACTTAGAGATAGAAGGGACGCTGATGTAGTAGGAACTGAGGAAGCTAGGGTCAGACAGGAAATATCTGAGAGATAATAGGTGTGTGTCCAGAAGCCCCTGTGACGACTTTAGCTCTTTGACTGAGATGGGCAGCCTGATGGGCTCTAAGCAGAGGGGGTGTGTGATCTGCTATGTTTTAACAGTTTTTAAGACAGTTGATAGTTGCTATTGACCAAAAGCTAGAAGGGCCAAGGACAGAAGCTAGGAGAGTAGTTAGGAATCCTTTGCAATTAGCCAGTGAGTTTGGCAGTAAGCTGAATTTGATGCGAAGTAATTGGATTCTGGGTAATTTTTGAAGGAAGAGCTGATGGGATTCACTGATACATCAGATGTGCAGTTATTAGTACTTAGAATTGATAGGATGCTATGCCATACTTCTGGAAATTCTAAGTGGAGACCTCAGCCTTTAGAAGTGTATGGACTCCTGAGATTCTCCCTGAATGTTTTTCATTTGGCATATGCAACATAATTTTATTAGAGGGATTAAAACTTTCAATCAATAGACCAAAGTCCTTAGGGCAAATGTTCAATACAGAATCAAAGGTAATATTTTGAACAAACCTACTGCATTGAATGCAAAATTAATACATATTCAAATTTAACAGAAAGAAAATGTGCACTTTCTTTTTACCCTGCATATTTATGATTCACATAATCAGTTAAAAGGGAAATAATATTTAGCAGAAGAAATAACAATCATTAAAATCATCATAATCTTTAAAGCTTGAATTTTAAAAGAAGAAAGTTCAATATCAAACATTAAGGGTTAATTATTTATTTTTGTTCTTTGAATGCACCTTTGAGAAATAGAAATTTCAAAAAAAGACAAGTTATTTATAGCTAGTTGGGTTGGCAAAGAAGAAAAAGAATGTTAATTTTTAACCATATAAGGAAGCAGACTTTCTTATACACTACTTATGTGAGTTAAAATTGGTACAACCTTTAAGCAAACAAATTCATGGTAGGAAAGCAAACATTTGGAAATTTTTGTGTTATTTCTTCTGGTAACTTTACAACTAGGAAGGTAATAATAAATGAACATAGGTATGTAGATGCTGCTGCTGCTGCTGCTAAGTCTCATCAGTCGTGTCTGACTCTGCGACCCCATAGACGGCCGCTAAAGAGTGTTAATTGCAACTTCTCTAGTGAGAACTTGAAAACAAGCTAAATGTCCAACAATTAGGGATTGCTTTTTAAAAAATCTCTATGATGGACTGAGACACAGCACATTCAGCTGTCATCTCATGTCTCAGTGCCCTGTTAAACAGTTATTTGCTCAGAATCAGGCCACAGAAGGGTTTATTTAAAAAACCAAAAACATTTTAAAGGTTGGAGTTAGTTTGTTTTTGTTTGTACTAAAGATTCAAAATATTACTGTAAAAACATTACTTTCATTTGCATTCCAACATATTTCAGTAAATGGGACACGAAAATGTTGAATTACAGTTGGCATTCTGGGAATTATGTACAGTTCTGAACAAATTAATGGACGTTTGAGGCAACTGTAAGGCTAATTCATCAAGCAGATGAAAAAAAAATATTGATTACATCTGTTGTACAAAGGATACTTGTTTACATAAAAGATAGTCATATATATTTTGCTTAATGGGAAGAAAATGTACAAAACTATTCATGAGTATGTGTGTGGGTGTCTTAGTCAATTTGGACTGCTATAACAAATTACTGTTGACTGGGTGGCTTAAACATTGAATACATTTCTCACAGTTGTGAAGCCTGGAAAGTCCAAGATAAATGTGCCAATAGATCTAGGGTTTGATGAGAGCTTGCTTCCTCTGCCTCACAGGGCAGAGAGCAGAGAGATCATCTTTCTCATGTCTCATCTTGTGAGGGCACTAATCTGATTCACGAAGGCTCCACTCTCGTGAGATTGCATGTGCACATGTAAATAAACCTTGACTTTCTCCTGTTGTCATTTAATTCACAGGCCCCCAAACATATGAACCTAAGAAGGTAGAAGAAAAGTTTTCCTTCCTCCCAACAGTACCAAGCCTTTTTCATGCAAGAAGATAGTCTTTCCCTTAAAATCCATCTGGAGATAACAAGGTACATAATAATTACCCTTTGCTGAAACTGCATTCCCTATTTCTGCCACTGACCTGCCTGATCTAAGGTTTTAAGAAAAAGGTGACAGGTTTTCTATTTCCAGTGAACTGAATGCTTTCTGAAGGACATACTTTTTTATTTTGATTTTATTATGAACCACAGGGGGAAACTTAAAGAAAAGATTTCCTGCAAAGAGGGCAGAAACAGAAGAGTGGAAAACAGAAATGTGCTGATATTTAAAAGCAAGAAACAAATCTGTGGGGATTTATGGAATGTAGAGAAGTCTCAGCTTAAAGTGGTAAAGACCATATTCTATGTTTCAAGAATGAGTAAGGGTATGAAAGATTACTGAAGTATTATTTAAGTCAATAAAAAGCATATAAAAGTAGATTCTGTGCTAGCTTATCAGGTCTGTAGATATGTACTACAGTACTGAATTAATTAAGGGGACCATATTAAGGAATTAGAGGAATATACCCATAATTTAGGCTTCCCTGATAGCTCAGTTAGTAAAGAATCCATCTGCAATGCAGGAGACCCTGATTCAATTCCTGAGTCAGAAAGATCTGCTGAAGAAGGGATAGGCTACCCACTCCAGTATTCTTGGGCTTCCCTTGTGGCTCAGCTGGTAAAGACTCTGCTGCAATGTGGGAGACCTGGGTTAGATCCCCAGGTTGGGAAGCTCCCCTGGAGAAGATAAAGGTTACCCACTCCAGTATTCTGGCCTGAAGAATTCCATGGACTATATAGTCCTTGGGGTTGCAAAGAGTTGGACACAACTGAGCTACTTTCACTACATCCATAATTTAAGGAAAAATGTAAAGATGTATGCAACTTTTTCCCCATCACTATCTTTTAATTGCATAGTAGAATGGAATGTTTGGCGTAAAACTAGTTATAATACTTACCCCCTTGACATACTTCATTGGATGGAGCTAATATCACTTAGAGTAGCAAAACATTGAGCATTGATCCCTCTATTTTTACATTCCTCAGCAGATACTCCAGGAGTAATCCCAAATGTAACATTGGATGTATAGAAAATCATCTTAGTTTTGGGGCTGAAGACTAAAGGTCATTCTTAAATTTTGAAAGGACTCATTAAACAAAGGTGAGAGATAGTTTTCAAAGTCTTTGTTCTTGATGAGTGATCACTTTTTTATTCTCCTTGACTTTTAAAAAATTAAAAGACTTTGCTTTCTAATGCTAATCAGTTGCTTCTTTATTCCCCAGTAGACTTCAGACCATTCAGCCTCAATACTTTATTTTCTTGAGATCTTTATTGACCATGGTCTTAGAGATTATATTTGACTCAGAACAACACAACAGCTTGTTATTTTTAATTGAACTGCAGACTACATTAGTCTACATAAGAATCAATGGGAAAAATTAATTTGAACATTTCATTTTCCCATTTCATGCCACTGGCAATGTTTAAAAATAAAAAAGAGAAAAGGAAAAAAGAAACACCTTCAAACCTATCCCCCAAAATCTAAAATATGTAAAGTGCATATCCTTGTGCTAACTCCCATCACATAGAGAACCTGAAATTCTTTGCTCAAAATTTTAAAACATCCAAGAGACACAAATTTGCTTTTCAGCATGATGGCTTTTCTGTTTCCAGGTTAAAATAATTAGTACACAGTTTACATGGAGATGCTGTGAAGAGATACCTTAAAATCCAAACCTCTTTGTATTTCTTCTGATCATTAAAAAACCCAGGGGGTGTATTCTGGAAGAGTATGCATTTGCCTTCCTTTCCTTGACCAACTTTTTCATTTCTGGGGCCTCCATGCAATATGGTGGTTCTCTCCTTGACTGCCTCCCACCTCCCAGAGGGAGCTGACTTTTAATAGCTGTTTGTGTTCTAGAAGCTGACAGATGAGTAAACTATTCCCATGTCGGGTACTTTTTGGAGGTAACTTTTCTCATTTCAGACCACCCTGGAGTCCTATTTAATGCAATGGATAGTGACTTGATGAATGGTCCCCCATTGGTCAAAACCTGTTACTGTGCTTTTGAAAAACTCCAAATCACGCCTGAGGCCTATATTCCTCATTGGTAAGGCTGCCATATGAGGTTTTGGCTCTTGGAGAGGGACTGGGAAAGCAGACAAGGTTTTCTCAAAACGTATTTCCCTTGTAAACTGAAATCTAATGATTACACTTTAATTCAGAACACTAGCTTTCCCTCCTAGTTGGGAAGATTTCTAAGATATAAGAAAGGACAACTTCCTGTGACTTTTTTTTTTTTTTTGCATCTGTTTGCCTACTCTCAATTTATGTCCCTGTAAACAGCAACATCAACATGCTATGGGCACTTAGACATGACAACTGAATATGCATCTTCCTAATGAAAGGCCGAACCCTTTGAGAGGTCAAGGCAACATTTAGAACACTGATATAGCAAGATGTGTGGGAGTATCCTACTCTATGTATTTGTGCACCTAAATATTTATTACTATACAATTAAAAGGCAAATACATGCTTTTCATATCCTTTTAAATAAAATCTTTGTTCAGTAAGATCTTCCCAGGACTAGAAACTTGTCTCAAAAGCCTCTAATATTTTAAACTGTGTCCAGTACATATCTTCTTAGAAAATGAATTATAACAAAGTTGAGAAATAAAAGTTTATCTTTTTAGTTAAAAAAAACTGGGAATTGATATGCTTTTTGTCATTCTTTGCCTAGCATTGCAGAATTTCTCTGTATGTTATACGACCTATTACTCAGCCAAGACTCAAAAAGACCCCCTAAGCAAATTTCTGCAAGTATTCTCAGATAGTTCTCTCTTTTCCAACATGTTCCCCATGGCTGGTAGGAAGCCAAACAAGCATTCAATGCTCATTTTTGCCCCAAATATAACTTGAAGTTATTTAACTTCTAAGTCTCAGCTATATCAACAAATTGCAAATAATATTCTTCAGGGCTCCATGGAGATTAAAATAACTGAAAATAATAAGTGTGCCCTAAATGCTGGCTGGTAACACTATCTGTAATCTTTAATAGTTCTTAATTCATTAATATACTCCTTTGTAACTCTAGAAAGTAAAATCTATGTCAGAAGCATTTCTCTAGTTTTCATATTTTTACTTATACTTGTTTTTTAGGAATTATATATAGAACTGGTTTTGTGTTTTTTGTAACTATGCCAAAGCTACTTCATTAGCAAAAAGTAACTTAAAACTTAACATCTGGATTTCTTTTAGATACAGTGCTATATATAATTCTAAAAGTAAAGTCTAATATAGTTCATATGATGTTGGTTGAAATATTATAGAAGTTATGTAAATCATATAGATCTACTGTTTCTACATCTTTGAATTTTCAAATGACTATGTCAATATCTTTCTAAACTTCTAGAGACAAATAGTAAATATATTTTTCAGAAGTGAATTATGTAATGTATCTCTGAAATATCTATTCAGTGTTTATTCTAAGAATTCAGGTTTCATCTTCCAAAAGGAAGAAAAGTTGGGTCATGCACGGTTATCTCAGTGCTGTAGTGATCCTTGCATGTTTGCATGACAGCTATCATCTTAAGAATTGGTGTGATGAGAAAGAATAAGAAATTGTCAATTCATTGTCATGCATCAATTCTCATGATAATTTTATTCACTCAGCACTGAAGTGAATACATATTTCAGTGTTGCTATGAATTACATTGTTTGCCTCAGCCAGTCTTCCTCAAGAGTCTGTTTATAAAAATTGCTTTCTCCTCTTTTTCTCTCACATGAGCTGGGTATAAGCAGCAGAAGAGACAACAAAATATGCATACCGTAAAGAGCTATGTCTACTGATTACACTGCTTCAGTGATAAAAATGAGATCCATTTTACCTAATCTTCCAGCTAGATCAGGATGTCAACGATGGTATTTTTAACTTGTTAATGAATATTATCTAAATTATATAATGCTAACCTTATTCTCACAGAAAATTTCTAATTAAATTGTCTCTAAAGGAGCTCTTAAAAAAAAAAGAACACCTAACACACAGGCTGCTGGAATTGCCTGCATTTCAATTTCATTTGCTTTAGGTGATACTGCAGCTTACTTATAGAGTAATTTAAATTCTTGATATCTGCATACTTTTGTGTATATTCTTTACAATATTGAATATTCCTTCCCTTTTAACTATGCCGTGTTAGTCCCTGCCCATGCTTCAGAACTAATTTGTGTCATTCTTTAAGCCTTTTCCACTGCCCTACCCATGCGATAGATACTTCTTTTATGTTCTCTTTAACACTCTGTGCATAATAAGAACTAACGCCTAGATATAGTATTTCCTACATGCCAGGTTCTATTTGAAGAAGTCTTTTGTTTTTTGCATATATTAGTTCCTTTAATTTTCTTAACAGCTCTATGACACAGATCATGTTACCTGCATTTTAAAAATGAAGAAATAGAATCATGAAGAGTTTGGGATGGCCATGTACACACTGCTATATTTAAAATGGATAACCAACAAGGACCTACTGTATAGCACATGGAACTCTGCTAAATGTTATGGGACAGCCTAAGGGAATAGCCAAACACTCCAGTATCCTTGCCTGGAAAATCCCACGGACAGAGGAGCATGGCGGGCTGCAGTCCATGGGTCGCGAAGAATTGGGCACGACTAAGTGACCAGCACTAGACAGGAGGGGAGTTTGGGGGAGAATGGATGCATGGATGTGTATGGCTGAGTCCCGTCGCTGTTCACCTAAAACTATCACAATACTGTTCATCAGCTATACCCCTCACCAAAATAAAAAGTTTCTTAAAAAAAAGTAAAACATCTTAAAAAAAAAAAAAGAAATAGAACCATAAAGAGTTTAAATACATGGCCTAAATTCACATATAGAAGACCTGGAAATTTAAATATAATCTGGTTCTGGTGTCTGTTTTTTCAATAGCTTCATTGAAATATAACTCACATACCATATAATTTACCCATTCAAATACAATTCAACAACTCTACTACATTCACAGACTTGTGCTACCACCATAGTAGTTTTAGAATACTACTCTGTAAAGAAATTCAGTTTTAGAATATTACTCTATAAAGAAATCCAGTTTCCATTAGCCATCATTTCTCAGTCCTGTAATCTCTCTCAGTCCTAGTCACTAATCTACGTTCTGACCCTATACACTTGCCTATTCCATATAAATGGAGTCATATAATATGTGACCTGCTGTGACTGGCTTTTAATTAGCATATTTTCAAGGTTCCTCCAGTACCTTGTTATCAGTGCTTCATTACATTTTATTGCCACACTGTTTCATTTTATGGGTAGACCACTCTTCTTCCATTCATCGATTGATATACATTTTGGTTGTCTCCATTTTTTGTTATTGTAAATAAAGCTGCTATGAAACATTTGTGTACAAGTTTTTGTGTGGACACACATTTTCATTTCTCTGGGAACATACCTGGAGTAGAATTTCTGGAGTAGAAACACATACATTATGTTTGTGTTTAATCATTTACCAAACTGCTAGACTATTTTCTGAAACAGCTGCATTATTTCACATTCCCACCAGAAACACAAATGTTTCATTTCTCCACAGCTCTGCCACACTTGTTTTTATCTGTCTTTTTGATTTACAGCCATTCTAGTGGGTATAAGGACTTCCTTCGGGGCTCAGATAGTAAAGAATCTGCCTGCTATGAAGTGTTAAATGGGTTCAATCCCTGTGTCAAGAAGATCTCCTGGAAAAGCGAATTGCAACCCACTCCAGTATTCTTGACTGGGAAATCCCATGGACAGAAGTCTGGTGGGCTACAGTCCATGGAGTCACAAAAGAGTTGGACACGACTTAAGAGTCTAAGCATGTATGCACAATTGTATATAGTGCATGTTGTAAAGTGGTAGCATATTGTGATTTTCATTTGCATGTCTATGATAACAAATGGTGTTGAGAATCTTATTTATATGCTTATTGGTCATTTTGATACCTTCTATGAAAAACCACCCAGATCCTTTGCCCATTTTTAATTGGTTTATGTTTTTCACGTTGTCATTTTTAAAACTTTATTCTTTTTATGTACCAAATACAAGTCCCTCATCAGACACACGATCTGCAAATATCTTATACCATGCTGTGGGTTGTCTTCTCATTTTTTTGCATTCTATCCTTTGAGACATAGATATTTTTAATGTTAGTGAAATCTAATTCATCTATTTGTTGGTTGTTTATGCTTTGAGTGTTATATTTAAGAATCCACTGCTAAAATAAAGTCACAAAGATTTACGTCTAATATTTTCTTCTAAGAATTTTATAGTTTCAATGTATACATTTAAATTTATGATATATTTTGAGTTGATTTTTCTATGCTATTTTAGGCAAGGATCTTAGTTTATTCTTTTGCACCTTTTGCATGTGGGTATCTGGTTGAAAAGACTACTATTCTTTCCTTCATTGATCTTGACAACCTTGTTGAAAAATCAATAAACCATAGATACAT
This sequence comes from Muntiacus reevesi, assembly GCF_963930625.1. Taxonomy (NCBI): domain Eukaryota; kingdom Metazoa; phylum Chordata; class Mammalia; order Artiodactyla; family Cervidae; genus Muntiacus; species Muntiacus reevesi. The sequence goes on from NC_089264.1 coordinate 29,885,402, forward strand.
GGATTAATTCTGGACACTCACTTCTGTTCTACTGATCTAAATGTCTTTCCTTGAACTAGTTTGATTACTGTAGCTTTTTACTAAGTTTTAAAACTGAAAGTGTGAGTCTTCCTACTGTTCTTTTTCAAGATTTTGTGGGTTTTTTGTTTGCTTGTTTTTTCCCTATTCTGATTCTCTTGCAGTCCCATGTGAATTTTAGGATCTGCTGGTCACTTATGGCAAAAAGAAAAAGAAAAAAGACAGGTAGAATTTTGATAGAAATTTCACTGAATCTGTAGGTCTATTTGGATAATATTGCATCTTTACAATATTGAGCTTTCCAATCCATGACTATATGCTATCTCTCCATATTTTTAGGATGTTTTAATTTCTTTCAAAGAATGTTTTGTATCATTTAGTGTACAAATATTGCAGTTGTTCTGTTTATTCTTAATTATTTTTTCTTCTTGATATATTTAAATAAAAATAAATTTATTAATTTCTTTTTTGTAATCTTCATTGCTAGTACACAAAAATACAATTGATCTTTGTAAAGTGTTTACACTTCAGAGCAGTTGAAGCCTTTATTAACTCTAATTGTGTATGTGTGTGTTAACACACATACTCTTTAGGATTTTCTATATGGAGGACCATGTCATCTGTAAATAGGGAAAGTTTTACTTTTTCCTTTCTAATTTCAATCCTTTTACTTAGTTTCCTTGCCTAATTGGGGTGGCTAGAAATTCCAGCACGATATTGAACAGAATTAGTGAAAACTTTAGGGATTTAAAGGGGGTTTTCAGCATTTCACCATTAAAATGATGTTACTGTGGGTTTATATATACTCTTTATTAGTTCAGAAAATTCCTTCTCTTTCATTACAAGATTGTCGACTTTTTTTTTTTTTTAATTGGGAAAGGGAGCTAGATTTTATTAAATGGCTTTCTTACATAGGTTGAGATGATCATGTGGGTTTATGCCTTTATTAATATGGTATATGATATTACTTTTCATAAACTGAGCCAACCTTGTACTCCTGGGATTAACTTCACTTGTTTATGGTGTATAATCCTTTTTATATATTGTTGGATTCAGTTTTCAGCATTTTGTTGAGGATGCTTGTGTCTGTATTCAAATGTATCATAGTCATTAAAGTCATTAAATGATAAACTTCACTGATTACTGGTTGATTGCCTTACTGTTTTCAGCAGTTCCTCGGATTTGCTCAGTAGTTTGAAGGAACTAAATTTTGGTAGGGGTCATATTTGAAGTTAGGTTTTAAAACTTATTCTGACCTCAGGAGGGATATTCTTAGCTATCTTTTTTTCTGACTTTCCCTGGTGAACTAGCTGGCTTATGCTTATTGTTTTTAATTAAGAGGAGCCATAGATTTGAAATTCCCCATGCTCTGTTACAGATAATTGGAAAATGCTTAAGCATTCTCTTTTGCTATGGACTGCCTCTCCCCTGGACAAAGTCTTTGCTACAATTCTGGGTACTGAGTAGGGTGGCAGCCTCTGGCCTTCTCTACTTACCTCAGTTGGCGTGGAACCCCTGCCTTATAACAAGGTGGGGTGATGGAAATCAAAGCCCCAGTATCCTAAGTCTGTTACACCTGGGATAGAGACTGTATCCTATGTGTCATAGTTAGGTGGAGAAAGGGAGCCCACAAATTCTTGGTCACACTCACCAGGAATTTAACTTTTTCCGATAATATTTGGTACATTCAGGGTGATATGGTCTTAAGACTTAACACTTTCAAATTACATTTAGATTGCAATGGAAATGGAAATGGAAAATGCTAGCAGACTCCAGGAGAGATAACCCTTAATTGGAAACTATTAAGGGAGATGGAGCCCTGTCTTCTTGGCCAAATCGGCTTGGAGTGGCGCTTCCATCAAGCTGAGTAAGGCAGAGAATGAGGTGGAAGGGGAAAGAGAAGGAGGAGGTTGAGATGCTATAGACTCCTATTGTTTTTACTGAGTTTCCGTAGATTTTCTTAAGTGTTACTTCATTTTTTGTATGCCCTTAGGAAATTTACAGAGATTTTAAATGGCTTCTATTTATTTACTTACTTATTTAGCTAGTCAGTCAGTTAGCTTTTTGTGGAGCTTACTTTGGTGAGGAGTGGGTCTATGAAACTTCTCAGTCTGCCACCTCAGAAGTGGAATTCCTACAAGGACAGTGTTCTTAACCACGATGCTTATTGTATTTTCAGTGTAGTAGTTATTACATGGCACTTACCAAGTTTTATTGAGAATTTTAGCTTAATTTATTTAAGACAGTATCCATAGGAAATGTCCTCAGCCAGAGTTGTCATTTTTGCCTGGAGCTTTGAAGCAAACTTTATTAATACTTGAAAGGAGCCCTCTTCAGACATTGCTGTGGGCCCACTAAGAGATGGCCATCAAACTTCCTTCCCTTATCTGTGCCCTGAATGCCTACCCAGGAGAGCCTTTTGTCAAGTTCACTCTTCCTGCTCCTAAATTTGCCTCTAGGTTCAGGTGACTCAAAGGCTGAGACTCAGGAAAGCTTAAACCTTGGTGGGGGTTCAAAACACTGAAGGTCTCCGAGTAGTAAAAACGTGGACAATGTCCTTGGCAAAAAACTAAGCAAAATGACATTTCAGGGTTGTTCTTAGTGTATTTTCTTAGTTACATATTAATATATAGAATCTATGTAAAGCTAGCCTAAAACCAAACATGATTCCTGAGCCAATACACTCAGCATACCAAACTTTTAGAAATTTGTACAGTTTATTATTTGGATTTTTAAAATATCAGATATTTGTGTAATTTAGTCTCTCGGCAGCACCATCTTCACTAGGAGGAGAGTTGTGGTTGTTCTCAGCAGATTTTCAAAGGAAAGTAACAGTAAACGGGATTAAAAGTCATGATTCTGCAGTTTATGTTCTCCTTGTATAACTTAGGGTACTTTAAATAATTTCCCATCAAAATCTAAAGCTTGATGACACTGATTAATTATGCCTTCATGATCACTCATGCTCATTTTTTTTCTTTTCTTCACTTAATTTACACATCATTGTTCCACTGTAGAGATAATAGCATCTTATATTTAGAAACACTGGTATGTACTGGTATGTAGTTTAGAGTCTAACACTAATGAAACTATTACCAAATACAGAGTTACAAAGAGTTCTGGGTGAAAGAACACAGTAAATGAGGAATCAAATTGTTCTGTAGCTCCACAAAGCTGGTCCTTGATGTCACTGTTGAGATTACATCATAAAAGACTGTGACATTCGTTGCATGCACCCTCCCTTCCTCTCTCATCATTCTTTCCCAGGCTCCTGCTAAATGTATTTAATTCCTTCACCAACAGGTCCTATTTTCTGATAGAGAACTTACTAATGTTGATAAAATGGTTCCTAGGGAACTCCTCAAGAGCAGGAACTGTGTATATATATATATATATATATATATATATATATTTTTTTTTTTCTTTGCCTTCCTGGGATTGGCACAGTACTTAGCTTATAATAAATGCTCAGTGATAGTTATTGAGTCAAAGCTAATAGTTTAGGGTGTACTATACAATACTGTTTTACCTTTTCCTGATCTCAGATAACATTTCCATTTTTAGAGGCAAATAAGGCCTGCTTAATATAATTCCCAAGAAGTTAGACTTACAATAAAATATTTTAGGAAAGGGAAAATTCTCTTCATATGATAGTTCGGTAGGTAGTTATCTGCTACACCCTCCTCATGGTGACTGCTTGGGAAAATTTACCTGTTTCAACAGAGTTTGGACTTCACTTTTTGTGGTGTTGTTTTAATATAAACTGCTTTGGTATATTTTCTGTGTTTATATTTCTATGGGTCTAGTGATAGCTTTAGTTCAGATAGTAGTTTTTTTCACTGTTGTTATGCTCCTATTTTTAAAAACTGGCTTCATTTCCTATGTTATTTCTTTCCTTTAGGAAGTATTCTTAGTCTGTCTCTTTACCATGGCTTCATGCCCAGTTTTGTTAAATTTAAGTTTCCAGGAATATCCATTAACTTAACTAATTTTGTAAAGATACCATCCACATATTATTTCATCTAAAATGTTTTCAATTGTAAGATGCACAATTGTTTCACCTACCACTAATAAAGACAAAAAATGCTACCAATATTAATTGCAAGAAGACATCAATGGAAAGATGCATCCTGATTCAAAGATATTAAAATATGAAAAACTATGCTTTTGAATTTATAACATACAGGAAAAGCACCACTACAGCTCTAACACAAATTTCCAATCATATTTACATAAAGTTATATAATTATGTTTATGGTAGTTTTAGGCAAAATAATATTGCATTATATATTCAATGCAGAAAAAAGGCATTTCATTTTTTTCAAAAATATTCTTGGAGCTTTGGATGTCTTGCTAGAATGAAACTCCCCAAAGTCAATATCTTTATTGGTTTTGCATGTACCCCAAGCAACTAGAAGAGGGCCCTCAATAGATACTTCTCAAATAAATTTATGAGTGAGTTTATGTTTCATTAGAGATGCCACATTTCTGTTTTAAGAAAACTAGATCAATAAAATAATAGTTACTAACCAGTGATCTCCTTCTAAATGCCAGTTTATGTTTTCCAGATATCTAGTACTTTTTCTTACAGAATAGCTTCTTAAATCTTCCATTTGTCACAAACTTCTTTCCATTTTATTTTCATAAAGATTCATGATTATTATGATACTTACAACTCAGTGATGTTTCCAATAACTTTTGTGAATAACCATGAAAAAACTGAATGGCATAATTGACACTTATGGCTATCCATAGTTGTACAACTTATGAAATGAAAAGAAAAAAATAATCCTAAAAAATGCCTCATATGAAGACAGTTGGTCCACTTGGTAAGCAGTAGAGATCAGTAGACCAAATATGGAAACAGAGTTTGGCAGGAGTTTTATTGACATTCTTTCTTTTCCTCCATTTCTAAGAAACTTATATGGCTTTGGTGATGGCTGAAAATAAAGTTATCTTTATGCAATACCATTTAAAAAAAATGTTTTTAAATTACGGAATTCAATAACATCTGTAATCCCAAAAGTTACATTTAACTTAAACCTAACAAGCATTCATTCTGATTCCAAAGACAGAATGTTAGAGAGGCTAAAGACACAGCCACTGGGATCAGGATCTTTGGGCTTGAAACTCATCTCTGGCTCTTGTTAGTTTTATGGACGTGGAAATTTAGTTAATTCTTTGGAGCTCTGTTTTCATTCTTTAATGTAATTAGCGTATATCTTGTAGAGTTTTTGTAAGAATTCAGTTAGTTAACACACATAAAGTTCTTAACAGGTCAGATCAAATAACAGATGCTGAAGATGGTTTTTCCTTGTTTGCCCTTGAGTTCCTCACGGCCCTGCGCTGTGACCTAGGAAGAAGACCTTCATGGTCTTCATTACTTGGGCTCCCCTGCCCTCTGATTTCTGGTTGGATTTGCAATTGGAAATGATGGAAGTAGATGGAAAGATGGGAGGAGTGACTTTGGAGCACCCCACCTCTCCATTTCTTTGCTGCCTGAATGTGATTTGAGTGCTTCTCCTCCAACCTCTTCCTATAGCCAAAGTCACTACTTCTAAGATGCAGTTTCTCTTCCGTGGCTCTAGCTTTGCCAGACTCTCTCCCATACCACATCAGTCTTTAGGGCTGCTGCACATCTAGGCCCTGGCACTTCAACACCCTTGTTGATTTATTCAACTTAATTTGCATTATTTGTTAATAATCCCTTCATTTAATTCTCTTTACTTAACCATTTGAGTCCCATTCACTTGCCCCTGGCATCATAAACAATACAGTGTTGAATTATTTAGTTTAAGATAAATATTAGATTATCTTCTTCAAGTGTATGAAGAAGATACAGTGATGGGAATGGGAGTTTCAAAACTTAAGTAAGAAAAATCAATTCTATTAACCTGTGTGTCTTTGATAACATTACTTTCCTAAAAAGTAAAGAATCTGTGGTGTGTGTGTGTGGATAACTGGGACTAGATTAGTTAGAATGGAATAAAGGCTAAGAGACCTCCTCTCACAGCCTTTACACATGATTTCCCACACCCCCCCCCCCCCTTTCTCTCTCTGGAAATGGCTAGTGGTAAATACTTGGAATACAAGCGGTTACTGTTTAGGTGACTGAATAAAATCCAATATAGAATTCTGAGTTTCAGGTTTAGTTGACACCATGATTTTAAAGTCGCTGCATGGTCTTAGGGAAGAGTGATTCTCAGTGTTGGGTGGAAGAAGCTTGCAAGGTCATATAAGTAGGAGCTACACCTGGAAAGGGTCTTACAGGAAATAAATAAGAAAGTCATGGCTGCTTTCCATTCAAATAGGAATTACAGGGAAAACCAGAAAGCCTGAAAAATTATTAAGTACAATGACTGTATACTGAGGAAGTTTGATAAGTGTAACAACCTTTTGCTAAACTGGGCACCAACTCATAAATCCATATCGTACCACAGAAGACTTTGGGGAAACAGACTTTCCATATCTCCTCTCACTAAGCACACTCAGGGTTAGTGCAGGGCTAAGCTTGAAGAAAACGGATCATTTACACGCCACAAAGGTGAGAATAGGGCACGCAGGTATTAACACTGTGTGAGGCAATACCATTTCATGCACAAAATAGCAATCATTTTTCTTGGCCTAGAAATGAATTGAAAATAATTGGTTCTATGAAGCTTTCCCAGTAAAACTCACTTTCATCTTATTCAGAGTTAAGCATTTCTACCTCTCAAGAAAATCCAATAGCTATTGCAATTCTCACACTTATCACAGTAGGAATAGAGGGAGTAAATACAATGTTAAGGAGGAAGAAGTTAAAGAGATCTAGAGTCTGACTTTTTCGATTTGAATCTCAATTCTCTGCTGCTTATGATCTGTAAAATTGTCCACATTTTTTTCAGCCTCTGTATGTCTCAGTTCCTTCAACCAGATTCTTGGGATCATAATACTATTTATTTATTGAAAATAATATGAGGACTGAATAAGATCATACATGGAAACAACTCAGTAGAGTATCTGCACATCAGTTCAGTTCAGTTCAGTCACTCAGTCATGTCTGACTCTTTGCGACCCCAAGAATCGCAGCACGCCAGGCCTCCCTGTCCATCATCAACTCCCGGAGCTTACTTAAACTCATGCCCATCGAGTCGGTGATGCCATCCAGCCATCTCATCCTCTGTCACCCCCTTCTCCTCCTGCCCCCAATCCCTCCCAGCATCAGGGTCTTTTCAAATGAGTCAAATCTTCGCATGAGGTGGCCAAAGTACTGAAGTTTCAGCTTCAACATCAGTCTTTCCAATGAACACCCAGGACTGATCTCCTTTAGGATGGACTGGTTGGATCTCCTTGCAGTCCAAGGGACTCTCAAGAGTCTTCTCCAACACCACAGTTCAAAAGCATCAATTTTTCGGTGCTCAGCTTTCTTCACAGTCCAACTCTCACATTCATACATGACCACTGCAAAAACCATAGCCTTGACCAGAGGGACCTTTGTTGGCAAAGTAATGTCTCTGCTTTTTAATATGCTATCTAGGTTGGTCATAACTTTTCTTCCAAGGAGTAAGCGTCTTTTAATGTCATGGCTGCAGTCACCATCTGCAGTGATTTTGGAGCCCAAAAAAATGAAGTCCGACACTGTTTCCACTGTCTCCCCATCTATTTCCCATGAGGTGATGGGATGAGATGTCATGATCTTAGTTTTCTGAATGTTAAGCTTTAAGCCAACTTTTTCACTCTCCTCTTTCACTTTCATCAAGAGGCTTTTTAGTTCCTCTTCACCTTCCTAGTTCCAGACACCTAGGGACTGGTGTCCCTAGGTGTGGTGGTGTCTGCACATAGTTAGTATTAAATAAATCTCAGCTGTTTCATTACATATGCACCTCCCAGCAAAAGTCTATGTATAACTTGAGGTATAAATATGCATATAAGTATATGTGTCATTCATCTTATACCCATTGCCAAATAACTCTATCATACTGTAAGTACTAGATATATATTTAATTACTAAATGAGGTTAGCTTGCCTAAAATATGTATGTCAAAGGCAAAAGCAAAGTACATATATTTTCTTTTATTGTGGTTTTCACCTGAGCTTCCATGTTAATCACTAGAAAAGAGACTATTATAGTTTATTATTTTTTGGGGGCTCCAAAATCACTGCAGATGGTGACTGCAGCCATGAAATTAAAAGATGCTTACTCCTTGGAAGGAAAGTTATGACCAACCTAGATAGCATATTACAAAGCAGAGTCATTACTTTGCCAACAAAGGTCTGTCTGGTAAAGGCTATGGTTTTTCCAGTGGTCATGTATGAATGTGAGAGTTGGACTCTGAAGGAAGCTGAGAGCTGAAGAATTGATGCTTTTGAACTGTGGTGTTGGAGAAGACTCTTGAGAGTCCCTTGGACTGCAAGGAGATCCAACCAGTCCATCCTAAAGGAGATCAGTCCTGAGTGTTCTATTGGAAGGACTGATGTTGAAGCTGAAACTCCAGTACTTTGGCCACCTGATGCGAAGAATTGACTCATTGGAAAAGCCCCTGATGCTGGGAAAGATTGAGGGCAGGAGGAGAAGGGGACGACAAGATGAGATGGCTGGATGGCATCACTGACTCGATGGGCATGGGTTTGGGTAAACTCCAGAAGTTGGTGATGGACAGGGAGGCCTGGTATGCTGCAATTCATGGGGTCGCAAAGAGTCGGACACGACTGAGCAATTGAACTGAGCAATACTTTAAATACCTTTTTAAAAAAACACTAACACATCAGTGAAAATGCATAGCTACACTTTTGAGTATGTACAGAAGCACCTGTACAATTAAGTTTTCAAGTACTCATAATATAATTATTTGCCAAACAATGAAAATCTTGTTAAAACAATAGCTAAAAATAAATTATAGGCACAAAAAGTGAAGATAGACTCATCGTCTAAATTTCTTTTTATAGAGAGTATCACAGGTCCTTCTTATAGACAATGAAATTATGTTGAGTCTGCTTAATTTGTATTAAACAATGTACAAAGGGCCGTCATCGCTGTTATAAATCCTGATAAACATTCAATTAGCATCAACACATCAAAAAAGACCACTTCTCATGTTTGCTAATTCTATGATTTTTTTAGCCTATAAGAAAGAATTGTTCAAATTTAAAAACAAGTGGGCTTTTCTGAAGAAAATTGAAGTTAATAACTATGGGTTATTTGCTTTTGAAATGTATTATAAAGTAGCATGAGGTTAAACACATTGAGATAGGCAGGGAGAATGCATGTCTTCTTCCATTTTGGCTATTTAGACAGCACCAATTTGAGCATTTTGCTATTGAAGACTATTTCTATTAACATTTTATTTACATATCATGTGAGAAAATAATAATATTTAGAATAATTATAACAGTTACCATTTATTGCTTTTTCTACAAAATGGAATTATAATAAATGTTTCACACGTATAATCCCATGTAATAGCCACAGAATCACTGGATGATAAACTCAAAACAACAGAATCATATCTGTCCATTTTAATTAGTAGCATCCCCAGGGATTAGTACTGAGCTTAAATACAGTTGAGACTCGATAAATAATTACTAAACAATAGAATGAGCTTCACTTTGAAGTAGGTACTTCCAGGAAAGTATTGTCTTAGTCTGCCAATGTTTCAGCGTTACTGAATGTACTGGGTTTGATCAAATCCACCCTTGTTTGGCATGGTTATCTTCATTTACACAGACCATCAGATTCAGTGAGAGGATGCCTGAGAGATGAGTCCATCTTATCATGTGTAGAAAACCATAGAAGGATAGAAATCTGGTCTAAGCTGTCCAGGAAAGTTATGAAATTAGTACTGTAATTAAAGGAAAAGTATGTAAAAGCCCGATTCTGACACACAAATTGAAGGCTGGAAAATATGATCACTACAAGTACCACACAATGCATAGTCCGGATTTGCTAAAAGCTCTTCTAATATTGTGACATCAGTTAATAAAACATAAGGAAGTGAAGCATAAAATAACGTATTAGAAGCCAAAACCACAAGGCTGAGACCAGACTTACCAGAACAGTCACCACGCGTAGAACCACTCCACGCATGTTATTCTCCAGTTTCTTGTCAGTCAGGGACCCATTCAGCCCTGTGACAGGATTCCAGCACCCAAGCTGAAAGATAAAATAGCTTGGTCACTTTTCTGCCTGAGGAACCGTCCAATCACCTATATATAGACCTTTCAGAGGACTGCATGATAAATCTTGGAATAAATGATAACAGAAAAGGTCCTGTGCAGTTTTTCCTTTTTAATAGCAAATGAAGCAATCAAAAATGCTATTTACTGCTTTTAAATATCATATGGCATATGACACTATCCAGCGGGCTTTAGGGGACTCACTGAAGACATTTGACTTAATGAGGAGTTATAAATACAACAATAATTCAGTCTCAGTAATACACTAATTAGAAAAATAATAGCACATATAATTCTAGCATAATGCCTGTTCTAATATATCAATTACTGCACAAGTTAGATTTTCTTACAGTTTAAATGGTTTTAATTAGATCTCACATTGCTTTTATTGGGGAAAAAACTGGTTTTTAATGTGGTTAGAGAGGTTACAGTTTTTACTGGAGGAAAAGAAAACATGTATAAGGCTTTTTTGTTTTCAGAGATCCACAGTACATAAAACAATGCAATTTGCCTCTTTTGTCAGTGCTATCAATCTACATGGGAGATTTTGGCAGCAGTCTTTCCCTTAAAGTCTCGCAATGATTTACTGCTCTTTGCTCTCCAAAGTACTGGTGTAATTTTACATTCTTATGTAGTTGTTATCTCTTGTAACATTAAAATCTGAGGGCTACTAGTTTTAAAATTACTGCCTATAAATTGCAATGGGATAAAAATGGATGACTCTCAATTCAAAAATAAAGAGGAAAGAGAGATGCTGTGATTTGAATTAGCAGATAACTGCTCAAGAAGTGAAGTTGCAGAGGTTGTTGCAACACACATTTTGGGAAGATATACCATGTCATGGAGAAGGAAATGGCAACCCACTCCAGTCCTCTTGCCTGGAAAATCCCATGGACGGAGGAGCGTGGTAGGCTACAGTCCATGGGGTCATAAAGAGTCGGACAGGACTGAGTGACCACTTCACTTTCACTTTCACCATGTCATGAATCCCGATACCAGCCCCATGAGCCTTCCCATTTGGGAACTTATTCCATATTTGCATGCTTTAAAAATATAACAGAACTTTAGTCATATTCAGAGACTGTTTTGATCAATTGAATGGTTTATAGGGGCACCTGGTTATTCGTGCTGTTTCCTGTTAAAGACTGTATTATTTCCTTGTATTGCATTTTGTTTGAAGCTTCTGAAGTCATCAATATACCAGCAAGTCTTCCTCACAAACAAACAATTTAGGTGCTTCCTATTAGAACTCATGTCTCTTTTTCAGCTCCTCAAAAGGTGCTTAATTAAGAAAACTAAAATGTACACAATATATCTTAAGAGAAGGGGTTATCACATGTAAGCAAAAAGGCAGCTTTTTCTGTATTAAAATAATTTGGAAAAAGCTGCTAATTGTTGGTTTCAACTGTAAATGCACATTAAATTCATACAATGATGTGTCATTTTTAGTTACATAAAAGTCTAATTAGAACTTAGATCCAATTAGCAAATCCAAATGTGTTGAAAGTCTAATTATCAGAGATATTGTAGTCCTCTTGCCAAATTTAAAACCTTATGAAATTTCTTTTGAGTTTTTGTTCTCTTCTGAGGTCAACCAGTCAATCCTCAATTATTTTCATTGATGTGCACTTTTTCTAATTACTTCTTCAAGAAGAGTTTAATTTCATAGAGCAAATGATATTGGTGGAAAAATATCTAAAACAAAGTGAAAAGCTAAATTTCCATTTCTCTATCCACCTTTTACAATTACATTACCTAATTCTAAGTAAATGAATAGCTTTTAGGACATCATCTTATTCATGACTAGTGGATCTCAACTGCCAAAGTAAACACAGGGCTTTTTTTTTTTCCTCTCTTGGAGTTGTTTTTTAAGTTTGATGAACTTACTGCCAGTCTTCCTAAATAAATTACATTTGTTAGTGCCAACTTGAACACAGCATTTTGGTGTATTAACTAGTCAAAATATTTACTACTGGAATAACAACAAAACCTGATAAGCAGTTTGTTTCAATAATGCTTTGGATAAACAATTAAAAATAGATAATTTCCAGCTTCTTCTTAATTATGTCTTCCTTCAAACAGAACTAAATGCAGTCAATGATTTAAAAATTCTAAAGTACTCTAGTATTGGGGGGTTTGAAATATTGATAATGAAAGAGAATTTGGAGGAAGTAGAGGAGATGGCTATATCTTATCTTCTGATCTTGGCAGTGACTTAAACAGTATTTGTTTATTTTATATATACATGTATATATATAATGTTTCTTTTTTCTCTCTCTCCTCTCTCTGTCTTTCACTTTTTTTGCTTTTTAACTCACACTGATTTCTTCCAGTGGCCATGCATGGCCACTAACTCCATCCCACCTTTTGGAGAATTGCTTTCTTTTTTCATCCTTAGACAACTGCTTTCCCTTTTTCATCCCCCTACTTTTTTCATGACTCTGACTCTCTGGTTTAGCAATTGTTAGTAATTGGTTGTTTGACCCGAGCCAATAAAAGTCCTTCCTTGGAGGTTTATTTTTAATATCAAGTGTGTGCATGGTGGGCAGATCAATAAGTTGATATGAAGTTTTTTTAATGTTTGGCCAGATTCTCTCATATATACTACAGAACATATAATTTTCTCCTTTGCTTTATGAAGCTCTTTCACCTTTCTGTTTTCTTTCTTCTTTCTTGCCATCCTTTTCACATGTCTATGAATTATAGCACTTAGAAAGTTGAAAAGTAGTTGCTGTTCTTAATGAAAGCAGTCTAGATTTTAAGACTGTTAACTTTTTTTTACTCAACTCAGATATCCTTTCATATTCACCTGTTCTGATGCTTAATATTAGCTAAATGTTAGCTGTGGTCACCAAAAACTAGAGATGGAATTTTGACATAGAGAAATTCAGGATACAGACTCTCTGGAAAACTAGAAATAAAGAATATCACATATAAACACAGTCATAACAAAGAAATTATTAAGAAATTAATACTAATTTCTACATTGAATAGAACTTTTTAAAAAAAACATTTTTTGTAATACTTTCTATGTGTCAGCCATGGTACTGGGGCTTTTCATATGTGTGTGTTCTTAGTCATTCAGTCATGTGCAACTCTTTGCAACTCCATGGACTGTATCCCACCAGGCATCTCTGTCCATGGGGTCTTTCAGGCAAGGATACTGGAGTGTTTTGCCATTCCTTTAGGCTGCCCCCTAACATTAAGCAGAGTTCCATGTGCTATACAGGAGGTCCTTGTTGGTTATCCATTTTAAATATAGCAGTGTGTACATGACCATCCCAAAGTCTTAATTGATATTTTTTAAAAGGCGTATTATCACCATTATCATCATTTTTATAAAAATAACTATAACACATACATAGTACATATGCATGAATGCTCAGTCACTCAGTCATGTTTGACTCTCTGCAACGCTATGGACTGTTAGCCCGCCAGGCTCCTCTGTCCATGAGATTTTCCCAGCAAGTATACTGGAGCAGGTTGCTATTTTCTTCTCTAGGGGATCTTCCTGATCTAGGGATCGAACCATGTCTCTTGCATCTCCTGCACTGCAGTGGATTCTTTACTGCTGAGCCACCAGGAAAGCTCACCATGCAGTGAAATATGTACTAATCATCTGTAAAGTGAAGTCGCTCAGTCGTGTCCGACTCTTTGCGACCCCAGGGACTGTAGCCTACCAGGTTCCTCCATCCATGGGATTTTCCAGGCAAGAATACTGGAGTGTGTTGCCATTTCCTTCTCCAGGAGATCTTCCCGACCCAGAGATTGAAGCTGGGTCTCCCACATTGTAGGCAGATGCTTTACTATCTGAGCCACAGGAGCTGTGCATATATTGATTAATTTATTTCTCAAAACCACCAAATGATGAAGGTATCATTATTACTCCATTATAATGGAAATGCTGATTTTATACATCTTTTTCAAGGATTGCTCAAGGGTTGAGATTCCTTATTTTCTGCTCATATCCAAGCTTCTCCCTGAGATTCACTTCAAGCTATTCTGTTTGATTATAAAAACTCCTTCCAATAATAAGCCATAAAAATGGGTTAGGTTCACACAGATCCAAACTGAATTTGTCTCTACAGTGGGTCATAGCCCTTGCAGCAGAGCAAGATTGACAGGAAAATTGTTAGATAGAATCTAGAATTTCACTCAGGTTTAAGTGTGAGACTTAACTAACAACTTCTCTGGTTCATTGTTTGAAATGTTTTTAGCTTAACTTTGCTTCAGAGGTTGTTTTTGTCTGGTTGTGTTGTTTCTGTTTTAAACAATGAGGCCGGAGACTAACAAAGATAATGCACACAAAATTTCATACTAATCTATTTGGCTGAGCATTTTCTAAATAAAAATAATAAAAGTGGGCCCTGCAGCACATGAGATTTACAGAAAGTTGCACTGCTGATGGCAAAACAAGATGCATTATCTTCCATGGTCTGACCGTCTAGAGAACATTTAGAAGGGATTAAAAAATAAAGACCAATTCAATTTCCTTTCAATTACAGTATATCGATTTCCTATAGTGTTTTCTGGTGATTGCCTAAAGTCATTTTAAAATCTTAAAATGTTTAAAGCTTTAATTATTTCCTTCATTGACGCTTTAGCAATAATAACCTTGCAGCTTTCTGTTCAAATCAATGTAATATCTGTGTTCGACAAACTGGGTGATGTATGTTCATGGGCACAGTAGGATGCTCCTAACATTACGTACTGTGTCATTAGGAGATGACCAAGCTTTAGACATTTACTCTTTCCCCTCAATGTTTCCACTTTTCGTTTTTCCATGGGCTTTAAAGGGTGACATTTGACTTGGGCTTTACATCACTATTTTTCAGGCAGTGTTTCAATGTCAAAAAGAGCTGAACTGTTCAACTTCAATTTTACACTCACTAGTTTGTAGCTTTAATAACAGGAGCTAAGAGAGCTCTTAATTGAATACCAAACAATTCCCTACATGTATTACACTGTATTCATAGGCAACAAGCCAAGACAGGTTACAGCACTGTAGCTTCAGGACACAAAATATCCACAACACTGGGGATTTTGCACTCCCAAAAACTACATTTGCTTTCTCAGCCTTCAAAGGAAGAGAGGGAACAACAAAAGCTGGGCAAAGTGCTGAAAGCCAGCCATTTAGAAATGCACAGCATTATTTGGTAGGTATTATTTCTGTAATGGGATAGAAAGTGTAAGAAAAAAATACATGTGGCAGGTTGACTCCGATACATGTTTTACAGAGTTAAATTGGAATTTTTTTCTTTGACATGCATAGAAATGCAGTGTGTCAGTAATCCTTCCAATGATACTTTTCTTTATGGTATTTCTACCTGTAAAATAGGTTCGATTTGTTAGACTTGCTCACTGGGGGATGATTACTTCCTCCTAAGATTTTATTCCTACAGCTTGGTCATTACCATGAAGTAAGAGTCATTCTTTAGATTACATGGAATAGCCTTAGCACTTGAGTTTCCTTCAGGAGAAAATGAAAAGTCAGAAAAAAAAAATTACCTGTTTCCACAGCTTATATCTCCCTGCCTGCTGCTGAAGAGAAAAACTTCTGGACTATGTAACAATGTACATGTACAACAAGACAGACTTGTTAACTGATTTCCATAAATTAAGAATATAAACATGGAATATGTATATTAAACATATACATGAATTTACTTGTATATTTATATAAATATATATAAAATGTAGTTCAAAAGTGTTTATGGCTGCATTATAACCACTTCCAGTCATCAACTGGTATTTGACTGGTTTAATGATCTATATCTCTATCCACTCAGTCGTGACCAACTCTTTGTGATCCCATGGACTGTATCCTGCCAGACTCCTCTGTCCATGGAATTCTCTAGGCAAGAATACTGGAGTGGGTTGCCATTTGCTTCTGCAGGGATCTTCCCAACCTAGGGATTGTGTCTCCCGCATGGCAGGCAGATTCTTTACCCTCTGAGCCCCCAAGGAAGATGGTTTAATGATACTCTACCATTATTATCGGAGAAGGCAATGGTAACCCACTCCAGTACTCTTGCCTGGAAAATCTCAAGGACAGAGGAGCCTGGTAGGCTGCAGTCTATGGGGTCGCGGAGTCAGACACGACTGAGTGACTTCACTTTCACTTTTCACTTTCATGCACTGGAGGAAACGGCAACCCACTCCTGTGTTCTTGCCTGGAGAACCCCAGGGATGGTGGAGCCTGGGGGGCTGCCGTCTATGTGGTCGCACAGAGTCGGACACAACTGAAGTGACTTGGCAGCGGCAGTCATTATTTTATGTCTTCCCTTCTTTTATAATTCTCAATGTAAAATTACTACTACATAATATTTACAGAAAATATTGCATAGCAATTAAAATCAGGAACTCCGGAACCAGATGTGTTCAAGGACCTGCCCTGATACTTGCCGGGTCTGGCCACTGGGGCTCTGATCCCTCTCAAATGGGAAGAATAAAAATGACTTCCTCATAACTGGCTTAACATATGTTAAATATTTAGAATTGTTCCTGGCACACAAAGATTAGAGAATTGTTCATTATTATTATTCCTGTGTAATCAGCATGCTTTTATTCCTCTCCCAGACTTCTCATCTGGAGTCACTCACTTGTTTCAGTGATGAAACATACCTCAAAAGTGTGGTTCTCAACTCTGGCTGCACATTAGAATTACCTGGAAGCTTTATACAATTCTGATGTCCTGCCTAACCCCAGAACAATTAAATCCTAATTTCCACTACTCTAAAACTTGATCTAACACCCAGGGAATGCAATCCCATAAAATGGCTACTTAACCTTATTGACTAAAGGCATCCTTTTTACTGGTTTCCTTTGCAAAAGCTAACTAGGGACACTTTCTCAAATAAACAGGCTCTTTTATTTTTCTTGTTTTAAGTAGTATAGCAGACAATAAACTCTGAACCTGAATAACACTTACCTTGTTTGCTGTTGTAGTCCTACTCCTTATCATAGCTTTGGTGTGTTGGTACATGATTAGTCCTAATAGAGATCTGATAAATGAAATGCATATATTACAATTCCTGTTGTCTTCTTTAATATTCTACATTTTGGGCTTTCCAGTTTGACATGAATAAAAACCAAAATATCCCCAATCTGATACTGTGTTCAACTATATAATATTGTATCTCTGGCAATTTTTGTGATTCTTCAGGACAATTGCTCCATACTAAAATTCAACTAGCTCTCTCTTTCTTTCTGATCAGAATTTTCTTCCAAATAACATTTTGGCACTTATTGATTAGAAAAGACCCTGATTCTGGGAGGGATTGGGGGCAGGAGGAGAAGGGGACGACAGAGGATGAGATGGCTGGATGGCATCACCGACTCGATGGACATGAGTTTGAGTAAACTTCGGGAGTTGGTGATGGACTGGGAGGCCTGGCGTGCTGCAATTCATGGGGTTGCAAAGAGTTGGACATGATTGAGCGACTGAACTGAACTGATTATGATCTGATAAAAGTGGTTGGATTTCTTCTCTTTCATTCCGTGCTACCTTGAGATGTTTTAAAGGGGATCTTCATTTTAAAACCACATTAGATGTGTCAGTCTTTCCTATGTCCTCATCTTAATGATCTGCAGGTGCCCAATGCCTTCTACGATAGTGTTTTGTACCAGTAAAACAGTTATTTTTACAGAACTTGCATGATTTAATGTAAAGTTATTGCACTTTAGATCTTTGTTCCCAAACAACCTAAAACCTCATGCCCAGATGTATCCTTATGTTCTACCCTCTCTTTACTATCTGTTTAGATACCTCAAAGGCACCTCAAATATCATAAGAGTAGGCTCATAATTCACCTTTACCAGTTCCACTAGCCAGCAACCAAGGAGTCAGTCTTATTAACTCTCATACTTTATCTACTGCCAGTCTGCCAATTTCAAGTCCTTAAAAAACAAAACAAAACTTTCAAACCCATTTCTCTTCATCTCCTTGCCAGCATCCTAGTCCAAGCTTTTACAATCTCTACACTGCAAACATAAACATATATTTAGATATAATGTCCTCTCCTATGATCTTTCTGTAGTTTTCTATTTTTCTCAAGAAAAAGACTAAATTTCTAATATGACCGATCAAGACCTCTGTGATTTGTCATATTTTAGAGTCACAGTCTCAGGTCATGTCACATTCCCTCTCATTCTCTGGACTCCAATCACTAGTCTTACTTCAAATTTCTTGAGTTAGACATAATCCTCCTGCCTGAAGGATTAACCACTTGAGAAGTTAAAAAAAATCCCAACGCCAAAGCCATATGCCATGTTAAATAAATCAGAAAGTGTTGAAAGTGTTAGTTACTCAGTCGTGCCTGACTCTTTGCGGCCCCACGGACTCTAGCCCACCAGGCTCCTCTGTCCATGGGGATTCTTCAGGCAAGAAGACTGGAGTGGGTTGCCATGCCCTCCTCCTTCCTGACCCAGGGATTGAACCTGGGTCTCCCACATTGCAGGCAGATTCTCTAACATCCAAGCCACCAGGGAAGCCCAAAATCAAAAATTCTGGGCAATTTTCAGGTATCAGTATTTTTCAAAAATTTCTAAGATGATTCCAAAGTTTAGCCAAATTTGGTAATCAATGGTTTTAAACATACAGTCTTACTTGATTGGAAGAATCTTAGAAACCTGCCATTCTTCAGTGAATTACTGAATTCACTCTTACTCACCCTATAGACCTCAATGCAAACATTTACAGCCTGGGGTAAACCTTCACTGACAATCTGATCCACCCCCAGGCTAGCTCAGGTCCTTTCAATACAGCATCAAGTTCCTCTATTTATAGTAATATCATAATTAAAATTTTAATCTGTATTTTATATGATTAACATTTATTGTGCCAGTTATCTGTAAGTTTCCATGGAGTCAGGAAGATTGATATTTTGTATCATTCACTTTATTAAATACATAATTCCTGGCACAAAGTGGGGCTTCAATTTTCATTGAGTACTAAACAAATTTAGATGGTTTTTAAATGAGAAACTTAATATATCTTGCAGCAATTGTTGATTGTTTCTTAAATGATGTCTTAAATGAGGATCATAATGATATGGCCAAGATACTGTGCTGTCAGCTAATAGCTGAGCTTTTTTATGTTTGTTTTAATTTAGAAGGAAGATTTGCAACTCTCATTCTTCCTGGGTACAAATGGGTGAACTCTGCATAAAGATCAGGGAATGCTTTTCAAAAACCTTCAATATGAGGAATTATGATCTTACCTAAGTCTGTAGAGAATAAGTTGTCATATTAGAGCTATAATTGGAACAATTATATAGAAAACAATAGCAATAATAAAAATAGTATATAGCCTATGAAAGGTGCTTCTATATTCCAGGCCTCATTTTAAGGCATGTACTTATTCCATCTCAATAACAAGAGATCTACTGTATACCCAGGAAATATAAACTGTTGAAACTTTGGAGAATGAAACATTACCCATCTAGCAGAAAGCCCTCCTGAGAACAGAGAAGGCTCTTGAGAAATCCAGCCCCTGGCTAAAAACCTATATATGATTTTTTTAAACCTGACCATAGGCAATTACAAAGGCTTTACCTGACAGGTCTGTTGAAGGGAATTTCAGTCAAGAACTCAGGCCTTTTGGCCCACCATACTTGTATTTGTATCTGCATTGTTAGCCTAGGAGCCTCTATTCAGAGGCCTCACTATTGGAACCCTGGGCTCTGAGAACATCCTATTCACAGAAAGGGGTAACCTTGAGAATATGTTATTTCATTATTAAATAACACTCAGTACTTGTCCATTCCTAGTCCTTCCTTTCTTCCTTCCCCTCCATTCCGCACTCAGGTCCATAAAACTGATCCTCTTGACTGGGATTCCTCCAGCAGCGACACAACTCCCCCATCCCATCTGTGCTGTTACACCAACTTTCTCTCAGTGTCATCCTATAGACAAACATTTGGGAAGCAATGACTTTCTTTTTATAGACTTGCTTTTCCTTTGGCAGGGTTTCTGAAACCCAGGTTCGATACTTGCGTCACTCAGATCCCCTGAAGAAGGGAATGGAAACCCACTCCAGTATTCTTTCCTGGAGAATCCTATGGGCAGAGGAGCCTGGTGGGCTTCAATCCATGGCGTGGCAAAGAGTCAGACACGACTGAGCAAATAACACTGGAACCTCCTATGGCAGTAGAGAGTAAAGCCTTAATTCCTACTTGCATTTCAACTTGCTGTCTTAATCCACTGCACCCACACTGGCAGGGCAGCTCTCCCAGCTCAGCCTTGGCATCTCTCACTTTAGAAGGGTAGTTCACGTCTACTGATACTTCCTATGAAGTGAGCACTGTCCCAAGTCTTGGATACCACCTAATTTGCTTTTCTGCTGTAATCTTATGTAGCCACTATAATTATCCTAATTTTAATAGATAAGAAAATTGAGATTAGAGAGTTTAATTGACCAGGTCATTCACCTAACAAGTGAAATAGTGAAGATTTAAACTCAGGCAGTATAGCCCCGGAAACACGATGTCTTTCTGACCTCAAGTAGCAAGATACTTCTCAGAAAATAAAACATCAAGGGAGCTTAAAGACAGTCCTCATGGATTTTGAGTGCTCGTTTCCCCAGTTTAGCTCTATTTGTGTTGTGGAGTCCTTGAGAAATTGAAATTTCCTTATAACAACTTTTTATTTTTTGTCTCAACTATTCACTTTGGGTTTCTGTCACATGGGGTTCCCAGGTAGCTCTAGTGGTAAAGAACCTGCCTGATATGGACAGGTTTGATCCCTGGGTTGGAAAGATCCCCTGGAGAAGGGCTTGGTAACCCAGTGCAGTATTCTTGCCTGAAGAATCCCATGGGCAGAGGAGCCTGGCAGGCTATTGTCCATAAGATTGCAAAGAGTCAGATACAACTGTAGTAACTTAGCATGCACATGGATTTATAGCTAAAGTATATGGACATTGTTCTAGGTTGTATGAATACACTCTATAACTAAGTCAATGTAGGAAAAGAAAGATATTTTTGAAAGGAGGGCAAACAGTAAAGAACATTGGATTGGGTATTAGTAGGTTTTACTCCAAATAAGAATCATACTTTTTGAATCTTAGCATTTTCATCTGAAAGTGAAATGGTTTGTTAATGTAAATGAATTCCAAACTCATTTCTCACAACTCACAACTTGTTAGTGATTGGGTTTACTTTGTGGATAGATTTTTTTTGTCATGTGAGCAAATCAATTTAAAAAACATTTAAAACCAAGTAAGGATTATTGTTATTGACAAAGGGGAAACTCATGGAATCATTTATATCCCCCTATTAAACTGAAAGCCTCACAAAGGCAAAGATCTCAGCCAGGTTTATTTGTTGATGCAAAGTAAGCACCCATATGGTTCACACATAACAAATATTTGTTGAATGAATGAATGAGTCTTATTTTTCTCAAAGAATAAATTAAATTTCAGTGCCTCGAGTATTTTGCAGCACTCAAGTTTTATCTTGAGGTGAGGAATAGATCAGCTAATCTCATAAAATCCTGTCTAGCTTTGTGATTCTACAATTGTTTAACATGACTGGATATATACACAGTGTCATTCCTGTGATGGACAAGAGAGGATTTCTCATTCAAATTTTCCAAAATAACTCTGACTATAAGCAGTACAATCAGCCACTTCAATCAGTTTATCTGATGCTAATGCTGACATGACACTTTTGTCCAGGTCACCGTGTAATTCTTCCTTTCAAGCTCCCACTTAATCAGATCTGTGCTTATGTGCAAAATGAGGGTGGAGTGCTTAAATTTCCTGGGTAGCTGTGAATCATCAAATGATTGACTATGCCTCTAAGCATTCTTAACTAGCTTGGAATATAATCTTTATTTCATTGTAAAATATTACAAACATTCAAGCAATTGAAACTTCCATAAATCAGGAATGTTTTAAAATGCTAGTATACTTCAAAAAAGAGTTGATACTACTTTGTGGATTTATGTGTTTTTCTAATTGCTCTTTTCTAAATAGGACTCCTCTGATACACTTCCATGGGCAATTATTACCTATAACCACATATATACGAAAAGCACGGGAAAATGCAGGGGTATTTGGAAAAGGTTAGGACTAACTAATCACAATACTCTGCAAGAGATTTGGCAATGGACAATCTAGTGGACTCTAATACAACACTGTACATAGTCTAAACACATTATTCTCTGTCACTCAACATTTATAATCAAGAGGATACTAATTTATCAAAAACTTACTGTGCTGGTATTATGAGATACAAGGAAATATAAAGCACATCATCTTTTACATCCAAAAGTCTGTGATCTTTTTGACATAATAAAGCATAAAATTTTTTTAAAAGAAAAAAGCTACAAGAAATTCCACATATTCATAATTCCCAAAAGATGATATAAATTAGAAGTATTTAAAGATGAGAGGTAATCTGTGATAAAGGACTGGTGGACGTCAAAGAAAATTATTAGAAAAAGCAGAGCATTGTAAAAAGAAAGAAAAGACAGAGTATTATATAAGTAGATTGCAAGACAGCCACATATAATTCCTCCTATGCCTGTGCATGCATAGTGATTTTTCATCAACAGGTGTGGTCCATTTCCCTCTCTTGGCTCCGGGTTTGCTTTATGACTTCTTTCACAAACAGAATGAGGTAGAAGCGATGACATGTGATCTGAGCTGGAGCCTGGGTCTTAAGAGATCTTGTATCATTCTTTTCCCCATTTTTAGAAGCCAGAAAACAAGTTTTCAAAAAGGAATGGGCTAGAATACTTAGTAATGACAGACTATGTGGAAAGAAAAAGAAGCCACATGGAAGAGACCTAAAGAACACCAGTCAACAGCTAATACCAAGGCACCAGACATGAGTGACACCATCTTGGATTCTCTGGCCCCAGCTGAGTAATATCAGTCAACACCATGTGGCGCACAGGTGATCCAGCCCCACTGGGCCAAGGCTGAATATCAGATCCACAGAATTCTTAGAAATAAAATAGCTTTTGTTTTAAGTCAATAATATTGGGGCTGTTTTGTTACTCAGTAATCAGTAATTGAAACCCAAGGTTTATGGGAAGTCAATAGTTGCCTTTGCCTCTGAAGTTGACTGGAAATCTTCAAGGCTTCTAGAAAGCAGTAGGAAGTTGAATATATGTACATGTGTGAGGAATTTTCTTTTATTTTCCCAATAACTTCCTTTATATTATAATGCTTTAAAAAAGAGAGAGAGAGAGAGAGAGAGAGAGAGAGAGAGAGAGAAATGGTGGAGGAGTAGGTGGACATGGAGTATCTCTCTCCATTGATACATCAGGAATACACCTTCAGACACAGATGTGCACGGAGAACACCATTTGAGAGTGGACAGGAGTACCTGACCAGCGGAAAAGACTATATAAACCACACAAAACTCGGTAGGATGAAGGAACTGGGGGGGAAACAGGAGTGTTAGTAGGATTGGACCTGCCCTCAGCGGATGAGGGAAGTGAAGGAGGTGTCCAATCCCCACATCAGGGCAATTGTCTGAGTCAGAGGAGAAACATTTAAGGCTGAGGGTGAAACAGCTGATCTGTGGCAGCCTAAATGGAATGAGAATCAGACAGTCCTTGCCACAGCCATACATACCCCGGACAGGGATGCAGGTCCGCTGGAAGACACAGCAGCTGAGAGCTGGAGTTTAGGGATTGTGGGGCAATCCCACGGCAAGGGCTGCTGTTGACTGTGGAGAGACCAATCGAGGGGATGTGAGGGAGGAGACCGTGGTGGGAAATGCCTGTGGAGGAAAGCCAGGCAGCCATGGAAGCGAGGTGATACTGCTGAGTCAGGAGTAGGGGGTGGAGCCATCACCAAAGCCTCTCTCCTCCCACCTGCCAGCATCAGGAACTGAACAATTAAGAGGCTGGCCCATCAAATGCCTGATGCACTGAACTATAGAGTAGGACCCCACCCAGGGTGCTCCGTTACATGACTGATGCGCTGAACTACAGAGTAGGATCTATAGAGTAGGTCCCCTGCCAGGGGGGCCCCTCTATGTGCCTGACTCACTGAACAACAGAAAAGGACCCCAGGCAAGGGAGTCCTCTAAGTGCCTGAATCTGTGGAGTTATGCAGAAAGACTGGCCAAAGAGGCCTTCTGATCACCAACTACAAGAGGCTCGAAAAAAGACTCTGATAGGGCCATAACTCCTGCTGTGGAGGCAGTACGGGTCCCTGCACAATTGGTGCCACCAGGGTATCCTCAAGCCAAGCAGCTGCGCCACCTTCACACTCAACTCTCAGTGGGGCAGAGCTGCCACAGGCAAAAAATCTTGCATGTATGCACACAGGGTCACTTCAGTCGTGTCCAGCTCTGTGACCATGTAGATTGTGGCCTGCCAGGCTTCTCTGTCAGGGGAGTTCTCCAGGCAAGAATCAGTTCAGTTCAGTTCAATTGCTCAGCCGTGTCTGACTCTTTGCAATCCCATGGACTGCATTACACTAGGCTTCCCTTCCCATCACCAATTCCTGGAGCTTATTCAAACTCATGTCCATAGAGTCAGTGATGCCATCCAACCATCTCATCTTCTGTCGTCCCCTTCTCCTGCCTTCAGTCTTTCCCAGAATCAGGGTCTTTTCAAGTGAGTCAGTTCTTTGCATCAGGTGGCCAAAGTATCAGAGTTTCAGCTTCAGCATCAGCCCTTCCAATGAATATTCAGGACTGATTTTCTTTAGGATGGACTGGTTGGATCTCCTTGCAGTCCAAGGGATTCTCAAGAGTCTCCTTCAACACCACAGTTCAAAAGCATCAATTCTTTGGTGCTCGACTTTCTTTATAGTCCAACTCTCACATCCATACATGACTACTGGAAAAAACCATAGCTTTGACTAGACAGACCTTTGTACGTAAACTAATGCCTCTGCTTTTTGATAAGCTGTCTAGATTGGTCACAGCTTTTCTTCCAAGGAGCAAGTGTCTTTTAATTTCATGACTGCAATCACCATCTGCAGTGATTTTGGAGCCCCCTAAAATAAAGTCTCTCACTGTTTCCATTGTTTCCCCATCTTTTGCCATGAAGTGATGGGACCAGATTGCATAATCTTAGCTTTCTGAATGTTGAGCTTTAAGATAGCTTTTTAATTCTCTTCTTTCACTTTCATCAATAAGCTCTTTAGTTCTTCTCCTCTTTCTGCTATAAGAGTGGTATCATCTAAATATCTGAGGTTATTGATAATTCTCCCAGCAATCTTGATTCCAGCTTGTGGTTCATCCAGTCCAGCATTTCTCATGATATACTCTGCATATAAGTTAAATAAGTAGGGTGACAGTATACAGCCTTGACCTACTCCTTTCCCTATTTGGAACCAGTCTGTTGTTCCATGTCCAGTTCTAACTGTTTCTTCCTGACCTGCATACAGATTTCTCAGAAGGCAAGTCAGGTGGTCCTGTATTCCCATCTCTTGAAAAATTTTTCACAGTTTGTTGTGATCCACACAGTCAAAGGCTTTGGTGTAGTCAATAAAGCAGAAGTATATGTTTTTCTGGAGCTCTCTTGCTTTTTTGATGATCCAGCAGATATTGGCAATTTGATCTCTGGTTCCTCTGCCTTTTCCAAATCCAGCTTGAACATCTGGAAGTTCACAGTTTTTTATTGCTGAAGCCTGGCTTGGAAAATTTTGAGCATTACTTTGCTAGCATGTGAGATGAGTCCAATTGTGTGGTAGTTTGAGCATTCTTTAGCATTGCCTTTCTTTGGAATTGGAATGAAAACTGACCTTTTCCAGTCCTGTGGCCACTGCTGAGTTTTCCAAATTTGCTGGTATATTGAGTGCAGCACTTTAACATCATTGCCTTTTAGGATTCGAAATAGCTTAGCTGGAATCTGGGCAAGAATACTGGAGTGTACTGGCCAATACTGGTTGCCATGCCCTTCTAGAGCACTGTATTTCCTGCTGCCCTAGCCACAAACTCCCCTGAATATGTGGTGCTGCCAGAACCCCTGCGACCCAAGCAGCTGCACCACCTCAACACCTGGCCCTCACAGGGACAGACCCAAGTCCTCCAGGGCAGACTCAGGAGCAAATCCCAGTGGACAACACACATGTAGAGGTGGAAAGAAAACCACAATCAAAACCCAGGGGCAGGAAGAAGACACAAAAGCTTCCCACCAGCCATACAAGTTGCAAATTAAATCCACAGGATCAACAAGGCAGACTGTGTGTCTATGGAAAATATAAAAGGAAACTGAGATCTCCCACAAAAGAAAACGCACTAGTTCTGCTAGCTGTGGACATTGGAGGCAAGAACACACAGGAGTAGGACCAGCTTAGAATCTGAGCTGCCTCCACAGCAGGTCCAGAGACCAGCACAGTGCTGGAGGGCGTCCTAGGGAGGTGAGGTGGACTCTGACTCCCAGCGAGGGAAAGGACTCTGACAGCAGTGACTCAAGAAAAACATTTATTATTCTTATGTCTTGACTTGTACTGTAGATTCTTTTGGATTTTTTTTTCTTTTTTCCCCTCCCCCTGCCCCCTGTTGTAGTTGTCGATTTTATTGGAAGTATGAAATATAATTAAGCTTTTGAGCTTTTTTTTTCTCAGTCACATTTTTTATTGTTATAAACCATTGCTTCTACGTTGGACTTCTGCAGTTCTGTGGAGTTTTCCTTTTTCTTTCTCTTTTTTAAATTTTAATTTTTAACTTTTTGAATCTATTAATATTTTTTTCTACATTTATTCCTTTGTTTGCTTGCCCTACTGTTCTTTTCCCCTTGCAGTTAATCTTTAATGGATATAAAGCTTTTTCATCTACCTCTATTTAACTGTGCATGATTCTTTCTTTCCTTTCCTTTCTTTGCAATGTATTTATTAGTTTTATTTTCATTGCTCTATCCCCAAATTGGCACCTTGCTTTAGTTTTGTTTTCCAGTTTGTGGTTTAGCTAGTTTTGTCATTAACTGGTAGGTATAATTCTTGGTTTCTTTTGTTCACTGGGTCAATCTACTGTACTTTATTTTTGTTGGACTGTTTTGATTTTGCTTATGGGTGTATACGTATATGTGTACATTCAGTCACACTTTTTATTATTGCTATAAACCTCTGCCTCTACTTTGGGCTTTTGCAGTTCTGTGGAGTTTTCCTTTTTTTCTTTTTTTCATTCTTCTTCCTTTTTTCTTTTCTCTTTTTTATAATTTTACTTTTTAATTTTTTTAAAACCTATTATATTTTTTCTATATTTATTCCTTTGTATGCTTTTCCAACTGTTCTTCTCCCCTTGTAGTTAATCTTAAATGTATATAAATCTTCTTCATCTACCTCTATTTAACTGTGCATGTCTAGTCTTTCTTTCTTTCCTTTCGTCTCAATACATTTGTTAGTTTTGTTTTCATTGCTTTATTCCCCACCAGGCACCTTGCTTTAGTTTTGTTTTCCAGTTTGTGCTTTAGTTAGCTTTGTTCTTAACTGGCAAATATAATTTTTGATTCCCTTTGTTCCCATTTCAATCTACTGTACTTAATATTTGTTGGACTGTTTTGATTTTGCTTATGGGTATATATGTATATGTATATATTCCATTATTTTAATTATTATTTGCCTGATTCTGTAACTGCCATATGTCTATGGTTCCTATTTGGTTTCTCATTTTTGGGTATTTGTTTTAATCTCACTTAATGCCATAACAAATCACTTGTGGAATCTTTGTTCCTGACCAGAGATCAAGCCCAGAGCCTTTGGATTGGGTGCAATGAGTTCAAGACCCTAGACCCTAGACTACCAGAAAACTAGCCCTAGGGAATATCAAATAGTGAGAACTCACACAAAGGAAACCACTTGAATACCAGACCCAGCATCACCCAACCACCAGTAGCACCCTGTACACCTCATCTAAACAAACAAAACAAAAATACAAACCTAATCATCAGCAGACAGAATTACCACCTCAGTCTTGCCCATCAGAGGAAAAACAAACAGACAAACTCAGCACAAATCTCACCCTATAAGAAGCTTTCACAAACCACTGGACCAATCTTAGGAATGCACAAACCAAGAGGAATAAAAAAATTCAACCTTGAAGCCTAGGAAAATGAGACCTCAAACACAATAAGTTAAAAAAATAATGAAAATGCAGAGAAATATTACACAAATGAAGTAACAAACCAGACACACAGAAGTCCAAATAAATGAAGAGGAAATAGGCAAACTATATGAAAAAGAATTCAGAATAATGATAGTAGAGATGATCAAAAACTTTAAAAACAAAATGGAGGAAATGCAAGAATCAATCAACAAAGACCTAGAAGAATTAAAGAACAAACATACAGAGACAAAAAACATAATTACTGAAATTAAAAATACTCTAGAAGGAATCAATAGTGGAATATTCGAAGCAGAAAAATGAATCAGTGAGCTGGAAGATGAACCTATGGGATGCAGCAAAAGCAGTTCTAAGAGGGAAATTTATAGCAGTACAATCCTACCTCAAGGAACAAGAAAAGCATCGAATTGACAACCTAACTTTACACCCAGAACAACTGGAAAAAAAAGATTAAAATCTCAAAATTAGTAGAAGGAAAGAAATCATAAAGATCTGAGCAGAAATAAATGGAAAAGAAATGAAAGAAACAATAGTAAAGATTAATAAAACTAAGAGTTGGTTCTTTGAGAAGATAAAATTGACAAGCCTTTAGCCAGACTCATCAAGAAAAAAAGAGAGAAGAATCTAATCAACAAAACTGGAAATGAAAAAGGAGAGTTTACAATAGACAATGCAGAAATATAAAGGATTACAAGAGACTATTATGAACAACTATATGGCAACAAAATGGATATTCTGGAAGAGATGGACAGATTCTTAGGAAAGTTCAATCTTCCAAGACTGAACCAGGAAGAAATAGAAATTATGAGCAACTGAATTACAAACACTGAAATTGAATCTGTGATCAAAAATCTCCCAAAACACAAAAGCCCAAGACCAGATGGCTTCACAGGAGAATTCTATCAAACATTTAGAGAGGAGCTAATGCCTATCCTTTTAAAACTCTTTCAAAAATTGCAGAGGAAGGAGCACTTCCAAACTCATTCTCCAAGGCCACCATTACCCTAATACCGAAACCAGACAAAGACAACACAAAAAAAGAAAACCACAGGCCAATATCACGGATGAACATAGATGCAAAAATCCTCAACAAAATTTTACCAAACAGAATTCAGCAACACATCAAAAAGCTCATACATCATGATCAAGGTGGGTTTATTCCTGGAATGCAAGTATTCTTCAGTATACATATGCAAATCAATCAATGTGATACACCATATTAACAAACTGAAAGATAAAAAACATAATCAACTCAATAGATGCAGAAAAAGCCTTTGACAAAATTCAGAACCCACTTATGATGAAAACTCTTCAAAAAATGGGCATAGAAGAAACCTACATCAACATAGTAAACGCCATATATGATAAGACTACAGCAAACATTATTTTCAATGGTGAAAAACTGAAAGCATTCCCCCAAAGATCAGGAACAAGACAAGGGTGTCCACTTTCACCAGTATTATTCAACATAGCTCTGGAAGTCCTAGCTATAGCAATCAGAGAAGAAAACGAAATAAAAAGAATCCAGATCAGAAAAGAAGAAGTAAAGCTCTGTTTGCAGATGACATGATCCTGTACATAGAAAACCCTAAAGATAGCATCAGAAAATTACTAGAGGTAATCAGTGAATTTAGCAAAGTTTCAGGATTCAAATCAATACACAGAAATCAGTTGCATTTCTATATACTAACAATGAAAAATCAGAAAGAGAAATTAAGGAATCAATCCCATTCACCATTGCAAAATAAATAAATAAATAAATATCTAGGAATAAACCTACAGAAGGAGACAAAAGAACTGTACCCAGAAAATTATAAGACACTAATGAAAGAAATCAAAGATGACATAAACATTCCGGGTTCCTGGGTAGAAAGAATCAATGCTGTGAAAATGACTGTATTACCAAATACAATGTACAGATTCAATGCAATCTCTTTCAAATTCCAATGACATTATTCAGAGAACTAGAACAAAAAATTTCACAATTTATATGGAAACACAAAAGACCCCAAATATCCAAAAAAGTCTTGAGAAAGAAGAATGGAATTGGAGGAATCAACCTTCCTGCCTTTAGATTATACTACAAAGCTACAGTCATCAAGACAGTATGGTAGTAGCACAAAAATAGAAATATAGACCAATGGAACAAGATAGAAAGTCCAGAAATAATCCCATGCACCTATGGGTATTTTATTTTTGACAAAGGAGGCAATATACAATGGGGCAAGACAGCCTCTTCAATAAATGGTGCTGGGAGAACTTGATGGCTGCATATAAAAGAATGAAATTAGAACACCTCCTAACATCATACATAAAGATAAACTCAAAATGGATTAAAGGCCTAAATATAAGACCAGAAACTATAAAACTCTTAGAGGAAAACATAGGCAAAACACTCGATGACATAAATCAAAGCAAGATCCTCTATGACCCACCTCCTAGAGTAACAGAAATAAGAACAAAAGTAAACAAGTGGGACATGATTAAATGTAAAAGCTTTTGCACAGCAAAGGAATCTATAAGCAAGGTGACAAGACAACCCTCAGAATGGGAGAAAATAATGCATGAAACAACTGACAAAGGATTAATTTCCAAAATATACAAGCAGCACATACAACTCAATACCTGAAGGACAAACAATTCAATCAAGAAGTGGGGAAAAGACCTAAACAGACATTTCTCCAAAGAAGACATACAGATGGCTAACAAACACATGAAAAGATGCTCAACATCACTTATTATTAGAGAAATGCAAATCAGAACTACAATGATATATCACCTCACACAGGTCAGAATGGCCATCATCAAAAAGTCTACAAACAATAAATGCTGGATAGGGTGTGGAGAAAAGGGAACACTCTTGCACTGTTGGTGGGAATGCAAATCAATACAGCCACTAGGAAAGATGGTATGGAGATTCCTTAAAAAACTAGGAATAAAACCATCATATGACCCAGCAATCCCACTCCTAAGCATATACCCTGAGGAAACCAAAATTGAAAAGACATATATATCCCTTTGTTCATTGCAGAACTATTTACAATAGGTAGACATGGAAGCAAACTAGATGTCCATTGATAAATGAATGGATAAAGAAGGAGTGGTACATGTATCCAATGGACTATTACTCAGTCATGAAAAGGAACACATTTGAGTCAGTTCTAATGAGGTGGATGAACCTAGAACCTATTATACAGAGTGAAGTAAGTCAGAAAGAGAAAGATAAAAATCATATTCTAACACATATATACAAAATCTAGAAAAATGGTACTGAAGCATTTATTTTTAGGGCAGCAATGGAGAAACAGACATAGAGAATAGACTCATGGACATGGGGAGAGAGGAAAAAAACCAACAACAAACACTATGATGTGCTGTAGTATATAAAAATAATGTATATTTAAATGTAAAAAAGAAAATGTTCCCTACTGTAATTCATATAGACATTTCTACATGCACTTTCATCTTTGTAGTGACTGAACCACTTTCAAAATTGTCTATGCTTTGCAAAATAAGGCAAATTAGATCATGATTTGTTTTCTATGGCTACCACAATAAATTACCACAACTGTAGCAGTTTAAAACAGCATTAATTTGTTCTCTCACAGTTCTAGAAAATAGATCTGAAATCAAGATGTTGTCAGGGCTCTGTTTTCTCCAAAGCATCTAGACGAGAATCTTTCCTTGCCTTTTCCATGTTCTGGTGGGTCCAGGCAGTCCTCAGCTTGTGGCTGAGAAATTCCAATCTCTGCCTCTAAGGTCTTTACACAGCCACTCTGTCTTTGTCCTTTTCTGTCTTAAATCTCCCACCATCTTTCTAACGATATTTATGGTCTGCCTGGGTAATCCATGGTGACTTCATTTTTAAGTCCTTATATTAGTTACATGTGCAAAGGCTTTTCTCTCGAATAAGCTCACATTCACAGGTTTCAGGGGTTAGTTCATGGACATATTTTTGCAGGGGTACATGGGATGACCATTCAGTTCAGTACAGATCATAGTTCATAAATCCTCACTTTAGTATCAAGTTTTTGCTGTTGTTATTGTAGTATCAAGTTTTTGGGATTTTTGACTGATTGCTTTAAATTTCCTCAAATTAGAATCAAGAAAGCACTTACCAAATAATGATGCGTTTGCTCTTGACACATGTCTCAAACAAGACTCCTGTAGCACTTATTATCTGGGCTAATTAATCTAGTTTTTAGTCACTGACCTGCTTATTTCCCCCAGCAGAATCATCTTTTTTACTTATTATAATACCTGCAGCACTTTTGTCAGAGAAGGCAATGGCACCCCACTCCAGTATTCTTGCCTGGAAAATCCCAGGAACAGAGGAGCCTGGTAGGCTGCCATCCATGGGATCGCTAAGAGTTGGACACGACTGAGCATCTTCACTTTCACTTTTCACTTTCATGCATTGGAGAAGGAAATGGCAACCCACTCCAGTGTTCTTGCCTGGAAAATCCCAGAGACGGGGGAGCCTGGTGGGCTGCCGTCTATGGGGTCGCACAGAGTCAGACACGACTGAAGTGACTTAGCAGTAGCAGCAGCACTTTTGTATTACTAACATACAATATATAGCCAATAAATGGCTTTGATTCAAATATTTGTTTCTTTATCCTCAATACATTGCACTCGGTTTAACAAATGTATGGGCAAAACAGGAGAAACCTTCACTGAGGAGACTTTGGTCATGGCCCTCTCCCAGAATGTTCCCTCTCCCGGCCCTCAGGGGATCATTAGGCACCACGGCTCTAATGCAAAAATAAAAAAGAAAACGAAAAAAAAAGAAACAGAACAAACAGGGTAAAAAATTCAAAGAGGCAGAACCTGAAGAATTTGTTGTAGAAAAAGAACTAGACTGACATGCAGTAAGAGGGAAGGTGAGGTATTTCCTGAAATGGAAGAGATTAACAGATGCAGACAATACTGTAGAACCAGAAGAAAATTTAGATTGTCCAGAGTTAATTGAAGCATTTCTTAACTCTCAAAAAGCTGGTAAAGAAAAATATCTGATAGTGAACCTGGTGATAGCAAATCATAGAAGAAAAGAGATCCTGCTTGAGCAAGAAGTTTTACCAGAGGTCTTGATCCAGAATAAATAATTGGTGCCACAGACAGCAGTGGA
Source organism: Muntiacus reevesi (assembly GCF_963930625.1). Lineage (NCBI taxonomy): Eukaryota > Metazoa > Chordata > Mammalia > Artiodactyla > Cervidae > Muntiacus > Muntiacus reevesi. Next base: position 29,918,732 of record NC_089264.1, read on the forward strand.
GAGTTTAATAGTTTTCATGAAATGGAAAAATTCAGATGAGGCAGGATTGGTGTGGGCAAAGGAGGTGAATATGAAGTGTCCTCAAATTGTAATTGCTTTTTTTTGAAGAGAGACTGACTTAGCATTTTTGTCCAGAAGATAAAGAAATAACAACATTCTAAAGAAAATCAAGTTTGATATGCTCATTTTGAAGTAGTATTGGGGAAGTTGTTGGGTTTTTTTGTTAGTTTTCGTATCTGTAGCACTTGTTATTTTATACAAATAAAACATTTCTGTAGTTGCTTCCTTTAGCAGAAATGAACATTTGATACCATGGTATATTATTTCTTCTGCATTAGAGAAGAACTTTTCTAAATGTTGGGGAAAATCTTCACAGTCATTACTCAGTCAGGATTTGCCATTTGCATTTACTCATATATGCCTAACCCGGAGGAGGGCATGGCAACCCACTTCAGTATTCTTGCCTGGAGAATCCCATGGACAGAGGAGCCTGGAGGGCTACAGTACATAGGTCATAAAGAGTCAAACACGACTGAAGTGACAGCACATATATGCTTAAGGGCCATTCTAGGCTTTTCATATGTGTATACACAAAATACATATGTAAATAGTTTGGGGGGTTTGTTGTTGTTTAAATATGTCTGTTGTTTAGTCACTACGTCCTGTCCCATTCTTTTGTGACCTCATGGACTGTAGACCTCCAGGCTCCTCTGTCTATAGGATTTTCCAGGCAAGAATACTGGAGTGGGTTACCATTTCCTTCTCCAGGAGATCTTCTCAACTCGGGATCCAACTCATGTCTCCTGCATTGGGAGGCAAATTCTTTACCTCTGAGCTACTAGGAAGCCCTTAAATATGTTCACTAAAACAAAAACAGCCATTCACAACCATGAATAAGCCCATATTTCTGGGATTCCATCATTTTGAGCAATATAAGAAGTCACTTTAAATTAAAGACAAAATTTTTTGAAGCCTTAATCTTTCATGCTAAATAATTTTATAGTTAATTGACAAGGTAATGTAAACCATTTAAATTGGACAATGTTTTAAAGCAGCCCTATCAGAATCTGCATCCATATCTTCAATCATCCAAATGGAATTTTATATGCATAGCCCCTGAAAGGAAAATTTTATCATTATCAACAACCTTCTCACTCAAATGAAAAAACTAGAAAAATTCTTGTATGTTTTAATTAGCCAAAGAAGCCTTAGTTAAATGGACATTCAAAGGTTCCTTAGGAAAAACCACTCTTTTACAGCAAGTTAAAATCCCTGTGCTTTCTTTACTGAAAGGTTGTGATACATGTAATGCCTCAGACTTATTCATGGAAACCTAATCAGATGGTTAGATATGTTGACATTTTAGGATTTGCAGGAATAAATGTGTGAACAAATTTTTTCTAATCTAAACTTGACCTGCATGTTTTGTCAAACTTTACCCCAACCCATTTTACATATAGAATTGATCTCAGTATTTTGGGTTACTGGGTTCAGCAGAAGTCAGGAAAAACAATAACTTTGTAGTAATCAGAATGTTATTAACTCTATATTATTCACTTTATGGTAAATACTGGTGAATAGTGGTCAAATATATTCCTTTAAAAAATAGATGTATGAATGGACTTATTATTATTTAGACATACCAGATGCAATTTCATATATACTTTTATATATGCTATAGAGAAAAACAGTAGAAAAATATCTTTCACTTCTTTAATCTATGTTTGGCTTTTTAAAGCCGATTATAAAAAAGAAGGGAAAGGATAAGCTATGTGTGATTAACTGCTGTCAGACATAGATACTAAAATCAGAGCTAGTAAACAGCACATGCCACTCAAATATTTTTGAATAACTTTTACATTCTATATTTTTATCACTATGTCAATGCAGTCAACATTTTGACTTCAATACTTTTATATTTAAATATGTAATTTGTTTTATCTATAACAGCAAGTAAAAAGAGTAAACTTTCAATGACCACTGGTTATTTATGTTATGTGCACTGAAAACCTTTCTACGACAACATAATTTTTCCATAGGCTTGCCTATTGCATACTCTATGTGAAGGTTATTATATTATTTAATATATCTTTCCTTAATGTAAAGAATCAATAAGTTTCATTCGTGCCCTATGAATAATAAAGGTCACAAGTTACTGAGGATGAAACTGTTAATCAATCTTGCTTTTCTGTAGGAATTATTCAGGAGGTAACAGAGAAAATTTTTGCAAAAAGATGCTCTATTCAACTAAGGAAATGATTTTCAGCTGGGAACATATTCTCCCAGAAAAAAACAAACTGTAACCTTTCTCCAAAGTCAAAGCATAATGGAGTACCAGATACATAAAGGTTTCAAGCCAAAGAATAACAATACTTGGTTAGTATCAGAAAATTTGGGGGGGGAAAAAAAGGAATATAGGCAGACTAAAACTGAGATAATTCTCCTAGACATACCTTTCTAAAAAATATCTCTAGTTCTTTATTAAAAATGCATTTAAAAATTAGTATCAGAATCCCAACACATGCCTTTGTGAAGTTTTTTGAACCATATAGTAAAATGTATAAAATTTTATTATACTAAAGTAATAAAATCCAGAGTAAATGAACCTGGAAGAATCTGAACAACTTATAGTAACAATTATGGAATCCTTAATAGAAAAATATATAAGAACTTTCCTTCATATGATGTTGCTTTAAAAGGTTTATTTTTAAGGAATACTGACTCAATGATTATTCTGAGTATTTCTGTATAATTCTCTGCTGAAATTGGAGATGTCAGTCACTTTTCTTTGTGTGAAAACAATTTTGGGGGTTTATTAAAATCTCAATATAATTTAAACAAGTATTAATTTGGTTAAAGTAAAAAAATCATCTCTGGATTTAAGCATATTAGATTGTCTTCAAAACACAGTATAAATAAAATAGTCAGGCTTAAAATTCTCTCCAAGATGTAATTTTGAGGAGAAAAAACAAAAACGAACATTTATAGCCGTCATTATATCTATCATTTATGGAGGGTTTACTGTGTATCTGAAATGGATGAGCATTGCATTTACATACATTATTTCATCTAATCTTAATCACAAAGTTTTCTGAGCAGTAATTTAATAAGTTAAACCTTATAAAATTACTAAAATTTTATAATTTTGACCTGAACATTGAAGCTACACATTCTGCAATAAAAATGTAGAGATAGAAGAATTTTGTTTTAGAGTATATTCTTGTTCATTTAATATGTAAGATATCAGAAAATCACTTTTTTCCCCCTTTCTTGAATCTTTTCTAAATACAATGCTACTGTGGAAAGTAAAATAGAAACTATGATTTTGACATTAATTTTGGTTCTGTAAAGCTGTTTTCTAACCCAGGGGGGAAAGGCTCTTGAAACACTTCAAATATCACCCCAGTCCTCAAAAGTGTTATTACAGTATTTTATGCAGTCAAGCTAACAGCTGGATTGGACATATTTTGAAATGTATTTGGGACAGGAGGGCATAAAATGACAAGCACCACTGTGTGAAGTCTAAATTTATTGAGCTGAACATTATCGGAGAAACATCTGGGCAGGTTACCACAGGTGACTAAAATATTGTGCTAATGAGGGTAGCATCAAAGCTTAACACTCGTATAAGGTAGTTTGCTTGGAGAGCAGAAACACTTCCCTCCAACCAGAGCTTGTTCTCCGAACCTCAGCTAGCTCTCCAATGCACATAATTAACCTTACAAGGAAAACTCAGGAGACAGACAGACTGCTTCATCAAAATGCATCATTACAATAGGAAAAACAACTAAAAAGATGTATCAAATACCACTTTGTGATCATTTGCTAAATTAAAAATGCCAGTATAAAACTTTACAACTTTTATTACAAAAAATTTTAAATATACATAGACATAATTGAATCATGAATCTAAATACTCATCACTCTGCTTAAGCAATTATCAATGCATTTTCCATCCTGTTTATTTATACTCCTATTCCTTTCAGCCACCATCCCTGTATAATTTATTTGAAATAATGCCAGATATTATATAATTTTATTTCTAATTGTCTCAGTAAATATCTCTAAGAATTAAGAGGTATTTAAAAACACAATCATGATGTCATTATCATGCTTCCTAAAATTTATAATTTCTTAAAATTATCAAATATATTTGTATTCCAGCTGCCCTAATTCAAATTAGGATCCATATTTCACAATAGTTAATATGTCTCTTGAATCTTTTTATTTAAGGATTCTCCATTGTCTACCTTCATCTCTTCCTATAATCCAAGCATCAAAGAAAAACAAATTATATCTTCTGTACTTTCCCAAAGTCTGGGTTGTGATGAATCCTTCTGCATGACTTAACATGTCCCTTTGCCCACTGTTTTCTGTAAATTGGTAAACCTAGAGAGTTGATCTAATGTATATAATATTTGGCAAGAATCTGGTGTTGTGTACTTTAATCATCAACAACCTCAGATATGCAGATGATACCACTTTAAAAGGCAGAATGTGAAGAGGAACTAGAGAGTCTCTTGATGAATGTGAAAGAGGACAGTGAAAAGCTGACTTGAAACTCAACATTCAAAAAACGAAGATCATAAAAAAAAAAAAAAAACGAAGATCATGGCATCTGGTTCTATCACTTGATGGCAAATAGGGAAAATGTGTAAATAGTGTCAGATTTCATTTTCTTGGGCTTCAAAATCAATGTGGATGGTGACTGCAGTCCCAGGGTTAAAAGATGCTTGCTCCTTGGAAGAATAGGTATGACAAATCTAGACAGTATATTAAAAAGCAGAGACGCCACTTTGCCAACAAACGTCCATATAGTCAAAGCTATGGTTTTTCTAGTAGTCATGTATGAATGTGTGAGTCGAACTGTAAAGAAGGCTGAGCACTGAAGAATTGGTGCTTTTGAACTGTGGTGTTGGAGAAGACTATTGAGAGTCCCTTGGATGGCAAGTAGACCAAGCCAGTCAATCCTAAGGGAAATCAACCCTGAATATTCAATGGAAGGACTGATGCTGAAGCTGAAGCTCCAATACTTTGGCCACCTGATACGAACAGCCAACTCTTAGGAAAAGACCATGATGCTGGGAAAGTTTGAAGGCAGGAGGAAAAAGCAGCAAAAGAGGACGAGATTGCTGGATGGCCTTACTGACTCGATGGACATGAATTTGAGCAAACTCAGGGAGACAGTGAAGGACAGAGAAGCCTGGCGTGCTGCAGTTCATGGGGTCACAAAGAGACAGACACGGCTTAGAGACTAAACTACAACAACTTTAAATAGAAGCCACATGCCCTCCATCTCCTTCTCTCTTAGTGATATTATCAACGACTACGTTCATTTATTATGTTCATTAGTGTTACGTTGCCCTGAAATTCATATATTGAAGCCCTAATCTCCATACTTCAGAATGTGACTGTATTTGTAGAAAGGGCCTCCAAAAGAGGTAATTCAAGTTAAGTGAGGTCACATGAGTTGTCCCTAATCTAATCAGATCGGTGTTATTATGGGTAGAGGATGTGGGAATATACAGAGAGACACCAGGGATGCAAGAACTATGAGGAAAGACCACCTAAGGATGCAGTTGGAAGGTGTCCATCTGCAGGCAAAGGAGAGAGGCCTCAGAAGAAACTTCAGCTGCTGACACCTTGAACTTGGACTTCCAGCATCCAGAACTGTCAGCAAATAAACTGCTTAAGCCACCCAGAGTGTGATGCTTTCTTACAGTAGCCTTGGAGAACTAATAAATTCGTAATGCCAAAATACCAAAGTTTTAATTATATCATTTCTTCTTAGATATGGGGAATATTTGAATAAAAACCCTATTTTTCTTCATTCATTATTTGGTTAGCCTGAGGTAGGTTTTGTCTTCACACACATGCACAAAAATAAATTGGCTCATTGCTGCTAAGTCGCTTCAGTTGTGTCTGACTCTGCGACCCCCATAGACAGCAGTCCACCAGGCCCCGTCGTCCCTGGGATTCTCCAGGCAAGAACACTGGAGTGGGTTGCCATTTCCTTCTCCAATGAAGGAAAGTGAAACGTGAAAGTGAAGTCGCTCAGTCCTGTCTGACTGTTCGTGACCCTATCAACTGTAGCCTACCAGGCTCTTCCGGCCATGGGATTTTATAGCCAGGAGTACTGGAGTGGGGTGCCATTGAAAACTGGCTCATTAGCACCCTTTAAAGAGGAATATATCATTATAACTCATTATTTAAACACATTTGGTGGTGAAATAATAAGTGCTCTGGCTTTCTGCCCTAAGATCAAGCCTGGGGAAACTGCAGTGAAACACAGATTCCAGAAACCTATATAACAGCACTGTGGGGATCTCCTGGGAAGGGGAAGCATATACTGAAGTGTTGTATCTGGAATATATGTAGTTTCAGCCTAGGGATAGGGTAACTGAAGCCAACAATGATATAGATCAAAGTGTTTTAAATTTAGCTCATGCCTTTTCCATGTGTTGACTTGGAATACCATTGCCTAGTTCTTCCTTGCAGAAATCTGATGCAGTTACCCACAGCACAAATCAACTTACTGGGAGTGGGTCAGTGCAAAAAATAGCTGAACAGAACAAAAGTTTTGCTGGGATATGGAATTGAAAAATGCAGATACCGGTTGACCAGCTTTGCACACTACCTAAACCACACTTGCCCCCTCCAAACCTCTAGGACTAGGAGATTACAACCCAGCGATAATTCCCATTCCCATAGCTGCTTCTTCCTTAAAGATTTTAACAACTTATTTTTGATGTAGTGGCAAAAAGTGATGAACTGTAGTACTGTAGTATATGGTGGTCCCTTCCCTAGGACTCATCACTTTTCTAAGCCTCGAATCTATGAAGAAAAACAGAGACTGAAGTGACTATCTCTTACACATTATGAGAAAAGCATATTCTCAGATGAATATGAGTCCACAAGCCAAAACAGTTATATATCTGAGGCTTCAAAAGAAAACACAACAACCAGAACAACAGATTGTCAAGACTGTAAATGGCTTCAGATTTGACCCTATTTTCAAGCTAACATTATCTTACACTATTTCACGATGTAATCAAAAGGCATACTCCTAGGTCAGATATTATTTCCCATAGCAATAGCAGTATCTTCACTGGCACCTATTCCTCAAGTTCCAGGTAACACAGGAGGGTTCAAAGAGGGCCAGGTGATGCCTACAAAAGCAGTATATTGCCTTATAAGAGAGAAACCCTGTGCTTAGGGAACCCAAATCTTTTACAACTAGCAATAAACTTGCCTGACATTTGTTTCTGAAGGAGATATCATTTTATTATACTGGACAGCAAACAAATCTGACCTTTGCTTTGGAGAATGATACTATTTCTATCTTCCAAGGCTGTTCACTATACAAACATTTTTGAAAGAATAATTTAAAGAAGTCAGTGCCTCAGTTAATGACAGTTGCAAAAACCCTAGAGGCTCGTGAAAAACTGTCTTTCAACATATGCAATGTGAAGCTTAAAGTAGAAAAATTTTGTTCCAGTATTTATAAGAGGGATATTCTAGGAGATAAATTATAAAAAAAAAAAAATGAAAAGCTATTGATATACACATAATGTGTACACACACACACACACACACACACACACACACAATTTAATTGTGGCTAGAATGAAAACCACCTATTTCTGGATTAGAGTAATCTCCAGGGATGCATATGGGGAGGGCTTCATGGGTGATTTCAACTGGCTGACTCTTTAACTGACAAGGAAAGGTAAAATCATGTATTTATTCCAAAGTTAAACAAAGAAAATTGAAATATTATCTGGCAAAACTCAAATCATTAGTTAGGGAAAACTAAGATCATGGCATCTATTCCCATCACTTCATGGCAAATAGATGGGGAAACAGTGGAAACAGTGGTTGACTTTAATTTTGGGGGGCTACAAAATCACTGCAGATGGTGATTGCAGCCATGAAATTAAAAGACGCTTACTCCTTGGAAGGAAAGTTATGACCAACCTAGATAGCATATTAAAAAGCAGAGACATCACTTTGCCAACAAAGGTTTGTCTAGTCAAGGCTATGGTTCTTCCAGTAGTCATGTATGGATGTGAGAGTTGGACTGTGAAGAAAGCTGAGCATCAAAGAATTGATGCTTTTGAACTGTGGTGTTGGAGAAGACTCTTGAGAGTCCCTTGGACTGCAAGGAGATCCAACCAGTCCATCCTAAAGGAGATCAGTCCTGGGTGTTCATTGGAGGGACTGATGCTGAAGCTGAAACTCCAATACTTTGGCCACCTCATGCAAAGAGTTGACTCACTGGAAAAGACCCTAATGCTGGGAAGGATTGGGGGCAGAAGGAGAAGGGGACGGCAGAGGATGAGATGGCTGGATGTCATCACTGACTCGATGGACATGAGTTTGAGTAAACTCTGGGAGTTGGTGATGGACAGGGAGGCCTGGCGTGCTGCAGTTCATGGGGTCACAAAGAGTTGGACACGACTGAGCGACTGAGCTGAACTGAACTGACTGAACCAAATAAATATTGACCCAGCTATATTTGCACCTCTGTATTTTAGGATAAGTACAATTTCTGACCATACTATTTCCTCAGCTTATACACTTTTTTCTTTTTTAACAGATTGATTGATAACATGAAGGGTTAGTAAGCATGAAACAACTAGCGCACTTGAGCACTCTTGCTATTACTGTTTCCTCACATGTGGTCCACTGTTATCCTGAATTGATTCTCAAATGGTGACGTGATTTAATCAAAATATGCTGCAATGATTGGAATCTGAACTTGAAAAGATAATATAACATAGTATTGCCTTCCTTAGGCACAAAGAAAAACACATTAAAAATGATATAATTTAAAATGAATTTTCTTCATCTACATGACAACATCTGTTGGAATTATAATGACCTAACTTGACAGTGCAATCTAACTGTCCCAAGTATTTAAGTGGAAAGTGACATATAATAAATGCATGGTGGATTTTAAACCAAGAATTGGCATGGAAACAACAACTTGCCACTTAAGACAATACATGATAGCATGAAACTATTCTAATAAGCCTTCTGTAGTATATCTAATTCTTTGAAAACCAAGCTATTGTTTCAAGCTTTTCTAAATCTATTTCCTTTCAAATATTTTTATTATTTAAAAACAACAAACATTTCCTAAGTGCTCTAGTACCTTCCCCAATTGACATCTGTTGTTTGAATTACAGAACAAAAGAATAATTTTAGTGACCATTTTCTCAATTTCCCCAAGATTGGCACATGTTATCACTAGCACCAGTCAAGACTCATAGAAGAGAAGTTAGTTAATTATAGCCAACCGATGCTTTAGTATTAAGCCTAATTCTCTGTGTGAGCAAAACTGCTAAGGTTAACTACCGCAGTGAAGATTCACTTAGGGAAGATTTCATATTCTTTCTGTCTATTAAGACTATGGGGAAATAACAAGATCCATTAATGAAGAAAAAGGCCCTTTAGAGTACAAAGATATATAAGACATAGTTCCTGTCCAGAGTTTATAACATCTTGTTGGTGAGATGATAAATGAGTATAAGTCAACAAATCACATTCTATGTAACTGCACCATATACTGATAAAAATAAATGATTACTGCATTATAATATGAAGAGATTAAATAGAAAGTCACATTACCATTTGCCAACACACAAATGACATTAAAGAAAGAAAACATTTTATCTAGGTCGTGGGGGTGGGAGGGGGAACCTTAGTAAAGAGGTGTTATTTGAACTACAAGTATAAAATGAATAAGAACAAAAGATATCAGAAAATTCTATTTTGAAGCATAGCAGAAGCAAAACCCCAAGTTTACATGTGATAAATATTAGCAAGTTCAGAGCTAAAGAAGGGATTAAAGAGATAATAAATGGTTCCTGTGGGGAAATGATGGAAAGCAAGGTTGAATGCAGAAGGTAGGAAAGATTATTCAGGACTCTGAAGGCTAGATGGGTTTAAGGTGAGGTTAGAAAGAGTGAATCTTTTCAAGTGGACACTCATGTGTCCACCACCAAGCCTAATAAGGATTATGATGGCTTTTTGGAGGGCTTGGGTAGTAATATAGGTGCTCAAAAGAGTATTATCTATTTACATATTATATACCTATCAAATTATCAGTACTGGCTGGGAGTTGCAATTGTTCAGTCACTAAGTTGTGTCTGACTCTGCAATCCCATGTTCTGCAGCACGTCAGCTTTCCTTCCTTCACTATCTCTCAGAGTTTGCTCAAACTTAACGTCCTTTGAGTCAGAGATATTATCCAACCATCCCCTCTTCTGTCGCCCCCTTCTCAGTCTTTCCCAGCATCAGGGTCTTTACCAATGAGTCTGCTCTTCACATCAGGTGGCCAGAGTACTAGAGATTCTGCTTCAGCATTAGTCCTTCCAATGAATATTCAGGACTGATTTCTTTTAGGATTGACTGGCTTGATCTCCTTGCTGTCCAAGGGGCTCTCTATATTTTAAACATATTTTCATAATTATCTTACAAACTGGGCATTATTAGTGAGGCTTTCAAAGGTTACTATCTTCCTCTGCTCATGTAACCAGGTATGTATTATCTACCATTGTATCACAGAAAGGTGCATCTGATTCCAATGCTATTTAAGCAAACAATATCCATGATGAAAACAATATTTATGGAAAATTAGTTTGGAAACAGAGTGGAAATGCAATGAAGGAAAAAGATACTACAGGCACAAAAATCATTTAAGAGACAATTAAATGAATTTTCCATTAATGATAAAGCCCCAAAGAGAAAAAGAAAGGGAAATCAATTGATTAAATAATTAAGATTTAGAGAATAATGGAGAAAATGTGGATATGCAGTCATGGTATGTAACTGAAGATAGACCAACAAGGAAAAATTTGCAATCAGGGCAGTGGAATATAGGAAGAGGTCAGGAAAATAACAAAAATAATTTTTATAATAATTCTCATTGTTAAATGTGCATGCATAGCTCCATTTTTCTGGAAAGTTCTCCTCTCAGTCTTTTCCAGTTGCTACATTCCTTAAAGACAAATTCAAAATTAATTTCCTGGTATAAAATACTCTTTAATATTTTCTGAAAGATGAAGCAGTCCTGAGATCTTTCACATTTACATATTGCTATTTTATCATGTTACATATTGTTACCATGGCTTACTTGTGTTTCTTTAATAGTGTACAATGAGGGTAGTGAAGGCAGGGATCCTTTCTTATATTTATATTAGAACACAAAGTATGTGGGCTTCCCTGGTGGCTCAGTGGTAAAGAAGATGCCTGCCAATACAGGAGACACATGTTCAATCCCTGGATTGGGAAGATCCCCTGGAGTAGGAAATGCCAACCCATTCCAGTATTCTTGCCTGGAAAATCCCATGGACAGAGGAGCATGGTGGGCTCTTCCATGGGGTGGCAAAGAGTTGGACATGACTAAGTGACTAAACAAAATTCTTGACAAATATGCTTTAGTGCCTTTGATATTAAAGATAGCTATTTAAAAATTATTTTTAAATTATCTGGCTTTATTCAGTACCAATAATGCTTTGTACTCGAATATTTTCTGGATAAACAATCCAATGTGTCTTTCTATTTAATTGTAGGAGATAGATAGAGCACACTGACATCCTGGTTCTGGATGCATTTGCTTAATCCTTTAACGGTATTTATGATTATAAAATAAATACAGGTAAGTCATGTCATTTAAATGCATCAAAGGCTTTCATTTAAATCAATGTAGTTCATAAGAGGTTTATGAGCATCTACCGTGTGTCAAGAACCATGCACACATATGGCAGTATAAAGATAGATAGGATCCTGTCTGCCTTCAAGGAAGTCATAGTCTAAAAGATAAATCACACAAGACAAATCATTAAACAAAATATGACACACACAGTAATAGAGTTCCATATAAAAGATACAAAGATAAAGACTATGGATCAGAGAGAACAAAAGAGAAAATGTAATATTTGACTTGTGCCTTAATATCTATGCAGAAAATTTTAAAGTAGAAAAGAGAGGGAAGAATACTCTGATTTTCAGGGCATAATTGGAGCAAATTCAGTGAGATGTTAAAGAAACAGTGAACAATTCCTTGTGATTCAAACATCTGAGAAGTGTGTGTGTGTGTGTGTGTGTGTGTGTGTGCGCGCGCACGTGCACACACACATGCGTGCATGTGTAGTACCAAGGAGTAAGGGGAGGAATGCTAAGTGAAAGCAATAGAGATTAGTAATTTATGAGAAGCCCTGCATGCTTTTAAAAGAAAGCTGGTCTTCATTTATGAATCTGAAAGTTAGAGAGATTGTTAAGCAGGGAACACAGTGAGATCTGTGTTTGACAAATATATGTATTTGCTGTTTATGTGAAGGTGAACAGTAGGGTCAAGAATTAGAAGCAGAACATCAATTAGAAGGCAACATCCCTAGGATAAATTGTTTGGGCTTAACCTAACGAGAATTAGCAGAAAGGAGAAGCACTTGAGATCCATTTCAGAAACAGAATCAATAGGCCTTTGTGCCAGATTGCAAAGCAGCATGAAGAGAATGTGCATTGAAGATGAATATCTGGGATGCTAATTTAGACAAATAGGTGGATTACATTTTCATAACCTTAGTTTTCCTGAAGTGGATAATACTTTAATTCTGCTAAAGATGCTCTTTGTGTTCATAGAGCATCATGAACTATTTATTCTAAGAAAAAGAGAATCGCCTTATGTATACATTAATGTGGTGATAGAAAACTGATTTTAAAATATAAGAGCATTTTCTAGGAGGCACGTATTTGGAAAAGGTTTATTTTTATGCTTAACTATTTTGTCTGGATATATTAAACTATTTTTATTTGTAAAACTAATTTTCAAGTATCTCTAGACCTATCAAAATTTGCCCATAGTTAAGAAGAATGTATTTATCTCCCCTTCCTCAAAATTCTCCCTTTTATTCTGCCCCAAATTTTCAAAAATTACCAGGTTTTTAGTTACATTTCATATTTTTACTAAGTAGTGGTTACAACTTTACCATAGCCCTCTAGCTAGCTAAGAATTCACCACCACTTTCTCAATTGGATAAATTATAGATACTACTTGGGTTGAACTGGTGTTCTCAGCTGAGACATTAGTTAGTTAACTGTATGTTCTGTCCGAGAAGTTCCAGTTTGAAGATCTTCAAGCAATGAAACTTGATAGAATTCATTTTTGTGATAAAAATATGGAATCATTAAATAAAATTGCATTGTTTTCTTTATTTTTTCTCTAAAATAGCTTCATGTCTTTATACAGTTTCTATAATCACCTGTGTCCCCTGATAAATTATCTGCTCTAATTCAATCAACCTCATGTTATTATTTTTTCCAAAATATAATAAAACATTTAGTGGTAATTCAACCTAAGACTCACACCTATGACATTTAACTGAAGATTTCACTCAGTGCATTAGCTCATTGACATTAATCAACACTCTCCTTTGTATGTCTTTTTAACCAGCTTACATTTCACTTAATGGTTATTCAAGCCAACTCAAATTAATTTTGCAATCAAAATTTCACATGGCATTTTCTCCAGTACTTTGCTCGAAGTCAAGATGCATTACGCCTCCTCCACTCTGCTCATTTATTAAGGCTGTAAAGCTATCAAGAAAGAAACTAGCTTTGTCTGGCACGCGTTGCTCCATATTCACTTATTCATTCTATTTATTTCTCATGGCTGTGCTTTTCTTTCAAACATGTGGTAGCATTTTCAGAATAACTTCTCATTTTTGTACTTTCTTATTTCAATCAATAAGATTAATTACATCTAAGAAATTAGTCATTTTTGTTTTAAGACACTTATAGAATTCTAAAAATAAGAAAAAGCATTAAACTTTAGGTTAAAAAAAAAGAGATAACTAGACTTTTGAGAGGGCTTGAGTTGGTGGACTTAATTTACGGTGATGTAGTCCTAGGCGGGGAGGAGCCTCTGTTGTGGGACCTTTGTTCTCTACACCCGTATGGAACAAAAGCCTTCACTCACTGTGAGCTGTCCCAGGCACTGGTGAAAACCCACTGAAACTTGAGGAAAGGGTGAAAGATAAATAATCCAACTATTACAGGAGGGGTAAAATCTCTCATTAGCATCAAGCCTGCCGAATACTTAAGGCAAAGTTGAGGTTTCCACGAGGACAGGCAGTACCAAGGAGGAAGGCGCCGGCTCAGTCCAGGGACACAGGGCCTGCATAAGCCCAAGACTGGCTCCTCCACCCTCCACGACCCAGTGCTAAGTAACAAGTAACGGCTCTCTACCATTGAGAGATGGGCCACAGTGTAAAAAATCACTTTTGGAGTCATAGGCTCACAGGGAAATCTAATGATGAGGAACAGTGAGAAATTTCCTCTGGTGATCAATCCCCAACCTAGTATAATGTATCAATAAGAGGATTTGAAGCCTGTGGTGCATTGAATGCAAAAAGTAAAAGCAAAGCCTAAACCTGGGGAGACTGAGTCTTGACTTAATTGATGTCTGTTGTTTAAGTTGCTAAGTCATGTCCAACTCTTTGTGACCTCATGGACTGCAGCACACCAGGCTTCTCTGCCCTTCACTATCTCCTGAGTTTGCTCCAACTCATGTCCATTGAGTCTGTGATGCCATCCAACCATCTTGTCCTCTGTTGCCCCTTTTCCTCTCTCAATCTTTCCCAGCATCAGGGTCTTTTCCAAAGAGCTGGTTTTGGAATCAGGCCAAAGTATTGGAGCTTCAGCTTCAGCATTGGTCCTTCCAATGAATATTCAGGGTTGTTTCCTTTAGGATTGACTGACTTGATCTCCTTGCTGTTCAAGGGACTCTCAAGAGTTTTCTCCAGCACCATAGTTCAAAAGCATCAGTTCTTCAGTGCTCAGCTTTCTTTATAGTACAGCTCTCACATTCTTACATGTCTACTGGAAAAACCATAGCTTTGACTATCCAGAGCTTTGTTGGCAAAGTGATGTCTCTGTTTTTTAATATGCTGTCTAAGTTTGTCATAGCTTTTCTTCCAAGGAAAAAGCATATTTTAATTTCACGGCTGCAGCCACTGTCCACATTGATTTTTGAGCCCAAGAAAATAAAATCTGACATTGTCTCCACATTTTCCCCATCTATTTGACATGAAGTGATAGGACCAGATGCCATGATCTTCATTTTTCGAATGTTCAGTTTTAAGCCAGTCTCTTCACTCTCCTCTTTCATCTTCATCAAGAGGCTCTTTAGTCACATTTTGCCATTAAAGTGTTATCATCTGCATATCTGAGGTTGTTGATATTTCTCCCAGCAATCTTGATTCCAGCATGTGATTCATCCAATCCAGTATTTGCATGATGCGCTCTACATATAAGTTACTACATAAGCAGGGTGACAATATACTAACACCACACAATAAAGCCACAGAAGGGGCATGCCCATTTCCAGACATAAAAACTATTTGCCTTAGTCTCTACTCTCTTTGCACAATGTTCATCTTCTAGTCAAACATTTCAAGACACATAGAAAGGCAAGCAAAATACCCACCCATTGTTGAGAGATAACCCAGTCACTGAACTAGATGCATATATGAACCAGATGTTGGAAGTGAAAGATAGGATATTTAAAACAACCATGATTAATATGATGAAGCTTTTACAGAAAAGGTGGACAAAATACATAAACAGATAGAAAATTTCATAAAGAGATGGACTCTATTAGAAGTAATCAAGTGGAAATTCTAGAAATAATAATATATATATATATTTTTAAATACTCTCTCTCTCTCTTTTATTTTTAATATGTAGAAATAAGACATACAGATACAAGGGGGGAGGGGGGTGGGATGACATGAAAGATTGAAATTGGCATATATACACTACTGTGTGTAAAATAAATAGCTAGGGAGAACATGTTATAAAACACAGGATGCTCAGCTTGGTGCTTTGTGATGACCCAGAGATGTGGGATGGGAGTTGGGGGGGAGGGAGCGGATTTATGTACACAAATGTCTGATTCACTTCACTGTGCAGCAGAAACTAATACAACACTGTAAAACAACTATATTCAAGTTTAAAAAAACATTAAATATTTCCTTTTAAGAAAAGTTATTTTTTTTTTTAATTTTATTTTATTAGTTGGAGGCCAATTACTTCACAACATTTCAGTGGGTTTTGTCATACATTGACACTGAACCCCAATGTTCATTGCAGCACTGTTTATAATAGAAATAATAATATTAATAGTAATAATAAACACAGGAACTGATATGAAAAATGTCTTTGATGGGCTTCTCAGTTGATTTGACATAGCCATGAAAAGACTTAATGAACTTAAAGAGGGGGGAAATTAATTAATATGAGACTACGCAGCATATAAAAAAGAAGGAATGGAATATAATTTCTAAAAACTGTTAGGAGGCAGCTAGTTCAGGTTCAAATTCCAGCTCTGCTATTTATCAACTTTAAGACTTTGAACAATTTACATAAATTCCCTCTTTCAGCTTTATACCTCAGTAAAGGGAACAATGATCATACTTACTTCAGAAGGTTCTTGTGAGGACTCTAACAGTTGTATGTAAAATATTTAATAACTGTTTATGTTCCACAGTATTTATAATTGTTGGCTACATTGTTACTGAAAAATTAAAAATAAAGAATCCAGGGTAGCAATAATTACGTCAGACAAAATGGAATTTGAGGAGTATTATTAAATATTATAAAATGTTGCAAAAATACAGCCAATGAAACTTTATACATGAAAAAAGGCAGCACACATATATAGTGTAAAAATATTAGAAATATAAGAGAAATAAAGAAATACATATGAAGAGAGATATGCACATATAGCTATAGACTGAAGTGCATATGAGGTAGAAAAATTTAAATACCAGTAGTTATCTATTATTGACAATATAAAAATAACTACATGAAAAATTTTAGTAATGTTATAGTTCATATACTTCAATGACTAACTATAAAATAAACTGTACATTCCACAGAGAAGACAGCATATTTTTCACTATTCATGGAACATACTTTATATTTGTCAACTGGAATAACTGCAAATATTTGAAATTTGAAGCAAGTTATAAAATAAATAGGATAGTTCACATTTTATGACAAAAATGCAATTATAGGCATTAATAACAGATATATTTTTTAAAAAATGACTAATGAGAGATTTAAATAAATATCTCTACCTAAAAACTGATATAAAAGGATGTCTCAGGAATTTAGAAAACAGGAATATTGGAATACAAATCAAAACTTACATGGTAAAGCCAAACTGATCCCAGATGAGTATTCAAGTAAGTTCTATTTTTAAGTACAGAAAAATTAAAATAAATAATAAGCATTGCACTAAAGAAGCCAGAGAGAATAGTAAAATGAATTCTTTGTAAGGTAAATAATAGAACCTATAAAAGTCAGAAACTGACTATTAGAAAGAGGAACACAGTGAAACTAATACAAAGAATTCTAAAAACAGGCTCTATTAAACCATTAATAAAATGGGCATGCTTCTGATAAGACCAGTTAAGGATGAGTAAGGAACATAAGAATAAACAACTTTAGGAATGAAATATTATTAAAGCCACAAAGTTTTTTCATTAAGAAAAGGTTAGGCAGGAAAATCTTTATCAAAAGAAGAAGGTTTACATAGTGAAAACTGGGTTAAAAAGACTAGAGAACATAACTTGTGACAGATAATCCCTACATTATTTTTTAAAAATTGCAAGGAATAAGAAAGAAGAAATTCTTTGTGTTGTGGTTTGACTGTACTATTGACCCAACTTTCACACCTCTTGGCATCTACATGCCATATGATAATGTCTTTTCACGCTAACCCTGGGTCTGGCTATGTCATTTGCCTAGCCTAGTGAACAGCAGCAAACATAATGTAAGCAGAAATTTTCCAATGCACATGAACAAGTTGACTTTCTCTCTTTTGGCCCCCTGACACCACCATGTCTGGACTAGAGAGATAAAAGGAGAGAGGAATCATCCCCACAAAGGACACCTTACATCAGTTCTCTCTCATGTGACTCCACATGATGACCACGCTAACTAAGATGAGCAGAACCAACTGATCAGTTCATACACTCATGAGAAATACTGTGTTGTGGCTTTAAGCATCAATTTAGGGATGGTAGCATATTGGGCACCTACTGATATAGGGAGTTCATCTTTCAGTGTCCTATCTTTGTGCTTTTTCATACTGTTCATGGGGTTCTCAAGGCAAGAATACTGAAGTGGTTTGCCATTCCCTTCTCCAGTGGACTACATTCTGTCAGACCTCTCCATCATGACCCAGCCGTCTTGGGTGGCCCCACATGGCATGGCTTAGTTTCATTGAGTTAGACAAGGCTGTGGTCCTGTGATCAGATTGGCTAGCTGTCTACGACTGTAGTTTCAGAAAACTAAGACCATGGCATCTGGTCCCATCACTTCATGGGAAATAGATAGGGAAACAGTGGAAACAGTGACTGACTTTACTTTTCTGGGCTCCAAAGTCACTGCAGACGCTGACTGCAGCCATGAAATTAAAAGATGCTTACTCCTTGGAGGCAAGGATATCCAATGGGAAAAAGACAACCTCTTTAACAAGTGGTGCTGGGAAAACTGGTCAACCACTTGTAAAAGAATGAAACTAGAACACTTTCTAACACCATACACAAAAATAAACTCAAAATGGATTAAAGATCTAAATGTAAGACCAGAAGCTATAAAACTCCTAGAGGAGAACATAGGCAAAACACTCTCCGACATAAATCACAGTACGATCCTCTATGACCCACCTCTCAGAATACTGGAAATAAAAGCAAAACTAAACAAATGGGACCTAATGAAACTTAAAAGCTTTTGCACTACAAAGGAAACTATAAGTAAGGTGAAAAGACAGCCCTCAGATTGGGAGAAAATAATAGCAAATGAAGAAACAGACAAAGGATTAATCTCAAAAATATACAAGCAATTCCTACAGCTCAATTCCAGAAAAATAAATGACCCAATCAAAAAATGGGCCAAAGAACTAAACAGACATTTCTCCAAAGAAGACATACAGATGGCTAACGAACACATGAAAAGACGCTCAACATCACTCATTATTAGAGAAATGCAAATCAAAACCACAATGAGGTACCATTACACGCCAGTCAGGATGGTTGCTATCCAAAAGTCTACAAGCAATAAATGCTGGAGATGGTGTGGAGAAAAGGGAACCCTCTTACACTGTTGGTGGGAATGCAAACTAGTACAGCCACTATGGAAAACAGTGTGAAGATTTCTTAAAAAACTGGAAATAGAACTGCCGTATGACCCAGCAATACAACTTCTGGGCATACACACTGAGGAAGCCAGATCTGAAAGAGACACATGCATCCCAATGTTCATTGCAGCACTGTTTATAATAGCCAGGACATGGAAGCAACCTAGATGCCCATCAGCAGATGAATGGATAAGGAAGCTGTGGTACATATACACCATGGAATATTACTCAGCTGTTAAAAAGAATTCATTTGAATCAGTTCTAATGAGGTGGATGAAACTGGAGCCCATTATAACAGAGTGAGGTAAACCAGAAAGACAAAGAACATTACAGCATACTAACACATATATATGGAATTTAGAAAGATGGTAATGATAACCCTATATGCAAAATAGAAAAAGAGACACAGAAGTACAGAACAGACTTTTGAACTCTGTGGGAGAAGGTGAGGGTGGGATGTTTCGAAAGAACAGCATGTATATTATCTATGGTGAAACAGATCACCGGCCCAGGTGGGATGCATGAGACAAGTGCTCGGGCCTGGTGCACTGGGAAGACCCAGAGGAATCAGGTGGAGAGGGAGAGGGGAGGGGGGATCAGGATGGGGAATACGTGTAACTCTATGGCTGATTCATGTCAATGTATGACAAAACCCACTGAAATATTGTGAAGTAATTAGCCTCCAACTAATTTAAAAAAAAAAAGATGCTTACTCCTTGGAAGGAAAGTTATGACCAACCTAGATAGCGTATTAAAAAGCAGAGACATTACTTTGTCAACAAAGGTCCATCTAGTCAAGGCTATGGTTTTTCCAGTAGTCATGTATGGATGTGAGAGTTGGACTATAAAGAAAGCTGAGTGCCGAAGAATTGATGCTTCTGAACTGTGGTGTTGGAGAAGACTCTTGAGAGTCCCTTGGACTGCAAGGAGATCAAACCAGTCCATCCTAAAGGAGATCAGTCCTGGGTGTTCATTGGAGGGACTGATGTTGAACCTGAATACTCCAATACTTTGGCCACCTCATCTGAAGAGCTGACTCACTTGAAAGGACCCTGATGCTGGGAAAGATTGATGGCAGGAGGAGAAGGGGAATGACAGAGGATGAGATGGTTGGATGGCATCACTGACTCAATGGACTTGGGTTTGTGTGGACTCAGGGAGTTGGTGATGGACAGGGATGCCTGGCGTGCTGTGGTTCATGGGGTCACAAAGAGTTGGACACAACTGAGCAACTGAAGTGAACTTAGGGATGGTTTCTTGATTATAATGTGATCCTAACTAATATTCTTCCCAACTGTCAAATACAGTCAAAATTCCAGACATCAAAATGTGACAAAAATAACACAAAAAGGAAAATCTCCCTTATGTAAAATTACCATATTAATAGTCACAGCATACCAAATCCAATATTATTTTATTAAGTAATATAGTAACTAAATCTTATTTATCCAAAGATATTCACTACTAGATCAAGGGGGAAAGAAAACTCATTTGAGTAGATGTTGAAGTAGAATTTGATGAAATACAATCTAAACTTTTCTTAATTTTTAATATAAAGGTGAAGTGCAATTTCTTAACTTACTAAAATCACTCACCTAGAGCCAGACATCATGGAGTGTGAAGTCAAGTGAGACTTAGGAAGCATTACTACAAACAAAGTTAGTGGAGGTGACGGAATTGCAGCTGAGCTATTTCGAATTGTAAAAGATGATGGTGTTAAAGTGCTGCACTCAATATACCAGCAAATTTGGAAAACTCAGCAGTGGCCACAGGACAGGAAAAGGTCAGTTTTCATTCCAATGAAGAAGAATGATCAAACTACCATACAGTTGAGCCTATTTCACATGCTAGCAAAGTAATGCTCAAAATCCTTCAAGCTAGACATCAACAGTACATGAACCTAGAACTTGCACATGTACAAGCTGGATTTAGAAAAGACAGAGAAACCAGAGATCAAATTGCCATTTTTTGGATCATAGAGACAGCAAGGAATTCCAGAAAACCATGTATTTCTGCTTCATTGACTATGCTAAGGTCTTTGACTATGTGGATAACGACAACTATGGGAAATTCTTAAAGAAATTGCAATAACAGACCTTCTTACCTGCCTCCTGAGAAACTGGTATTTAGGTCAAGAAGTAACAGTTAGAATCAGACATGAAACAACTGACTGGTTCAAAATTGGGAAAGGAGCACAACAAGGCTATATATTGTCACGCTACTTATTTAACTTATATGCAGAGTATATTATGTGAAATACCGGGCTGGATGACTCACAAGCTGGAATCAAGACCGCTGGAAAAATATCAATAACCTCAGATATGCAGATGACATCACCCTAATGGCAGAAAACAAAGAGGAACTAAAGAGCCTCTGGATGAAGGTGAAAGAAGACAGTGAAAAAGTTAGCTTAAAATTCAACGTTCAAAAAACTAAGATCATGGCATCTAATCCCATCACTTCATGGCAAATAGATGGGGAAACAATGGAAACAGTGTGACACTTTATTTTCTTGGGCTCCAAAAATCAGTGCAGATGGTGACTGCAGCCATGAAATTAAAAGATGCTTGCTACTTGGAAGAAAAGCTATGACAACCGAGACAGCATATTAAAAGGCAAAGATACCACTTTGCTGACAAAGGTCTGGGTGGTCAAAGCTATGATTTTTCCAGTAGTCATACAGATGTGACAGTTGGACCATAAAGATGGCTGAGCACTGAAGAGTTGACGCTTTCAAACTGTGGTGTTGGAGAATACTCTTGAGAATCCTGTGGACAGCAATAGATCAAGCCAATCAACTCTAAAGGAAATCAACCCTGAATATTCATTGGAAGGACTGATGCTGGAGCTGAAGCTCTAACACTCTGGCCACCTGATGCGAAGAGACAACTCACTGGGAAAGACATTAATGCTGGGAATGATTGAGGTTAGGAAGAGAAGGAACAACAGGGGATGAGATGGTTGGATGGCATCATCGACTCAACGGACAGGAGTTTGAGCAAACTCTGGGAGATAGTGAAGGACAGGGAAGTGTGGCATGGTGCAGTCCATGAGGTTGAAGAGTTGGGCACGACTGAGTGACTGAAGGACAAAAACCAGCTTCTCATAAATTATCACATTGCAATGAACAAATTATATTATAATCATAAATAAGACAAATGAGTATATTTTGCTACTATTATTTAATATTGTGGATGCAATAGCTAATCAAGTTTGATAAGAACAAAACAAGAAAAAATATTTAAAGCAGGAGCTCAAGTCATCATTTCTTATTGAGGATATAATTACCTGTCTGGAACTCTTCTAAATTAAAGGAAGAAATATTTTAAAGATGTTTGTTTCTTCAAAATTAATCTAAAAATCTGATGCAAGACCAATGAAATTATCTTAAGGACTTTTGTTGCTGCTGTTGTTAACAAAATTAAAAAATTCTAAAACACCTCTAAACCTGAAAAGTCAAAGTAGTTAAAGAATGCTTCAGAAAATAAAAATATTATAGTGACATAACCTATCGATATTGTATTTAATATATATCATTAATTTTCTATAATAAAAACTCTATGTCAAAACAGAAAAATAAAATAAAACATGTAAGCACAAGCTAAATATTTCAGCAGGTGAGAAGATGCAAAAGAAAGGATTACTCAGTAAATGATATTTGAACAACTTGAATTTTGACAAAATAAATTTAGGTTCTTCCTTCACATTTATTTTAAATTGCTAAAATATTTAAGTATAACATTATATTGCTATAGAACATGTAAGATTATATTCATATAAATTTGTAGATCAAAAGGAAGACTTTTTAAAGTATCAGCTAGAGGAGCAACTCTAAAGTGCAAGATGAATGATTACATAAAAATTTGAAAGGTTTTTTTTATCATAAGAAAGAACATATGAAGAATTTAAGAATAATTGACAAGTTGAGAATAAATATTTTCAACATATAATGTATACAGCATATTTTATTTTTAATGTCCAGAGGGTATTTTCAAGTTAATATGAACAAGTAACCAAACAAAGACAACTAGGGCAAAATATTCAGCAGCATTTGTAATCAAAGAAATGCATTTAAAGCAATATTAGTATAGCTTTTTATTTTTTAATTAATTTATTTATTTGAATTGGAGGCTAATTACAGTACAATATTGTGGTGGTTTTTGCCATATGCTGACATGAATCAGCCATGGTGTACATGTGGCCCCCATCCTGAATCTCCTTCCCACCTCCCTCCCCATCCCATTCCTTAGGGTTTTCTCAGTATACTGATTTTGAGGGCTCTGTTTCATGCATCAAATTTGGACTGGTCATCTATTTCACATATGGTAATATATATGTTTCGATGCTATTCTCTCAAATCACCCCACCCTCACCTTCTCCCGCAGAGTCCAAAAGCCTTTTCTTTATATCTGTGTTTCTTTTGCTATCTCACATATAGGGTCACCGTTACCATCTTTCTAAATTCCATATATATGCGTTAATATACTGTATTGGTGTTTTTCTTTCAGACTTACTTCACTCTGTATAATAGGCTCCAGTTTCATCCACCTCATTAGAACTGATTCAAATGTATTCATTTTAATGGCTGAGTAATATTCCATGGTGTATATGTACCACAGCTTCCTTATCCATTCATCTGCCGATGGACATCTAGGTTGCCTCTATGTCCTGGCTATTGTAAACAGTGCTGCAATGAACATCAGGGTACACGTGTGTCTTTTTCAATTCTGGTTTTCTTGGTGTGTATGTCCAGCAGAGGCATTGCTGCATCATATGGCAGTTCTGTATCCAGTTTTTAAAGGAATCTCCACACTGTTCTCCATAGTGGCTGTACTAGTTTGCATTCCTGCCAACAGTGTAAGAGGGTTCCCTTTTCTCCACACCCTCTCCAGCATTTATTGTTTGTAGACTTTGTGATAGCAGCCATTCTGACCGGCATGAGATGGTACCTCATTGTGGTTTTGATTTGCATTTCTCTGATCATGAGTGATGTTGAGCATCTTTTCATGTGTTTGTTAGCCATCTGTATGTCTTCTTTGGAGAAATGTCTGTTTAGATCTTTGGCCCATTTTTGATTGGGTCATTTATTTTTCTGGTGTTGAGCTGCATGAGCTGCTTGTATATTTTTGAGATTAATTCTTTGTCAGCTGTTTTGTTTGCTATTATTTTCTCCCATTCTGAAGGCTGTCTTTTCACCTTGCTTACAGTTTCCTTCATTGTACAAAAGCTTTTTAATTTACTGAGTTGGCAAAAATAGACTTCTCTACTCTAATCCACACAGAAGTTTAATTTTACCAATTCTCTGTTGTAGTCCTAGGTGGTGCAGTGGTAATCCACCTGCCCATGCAAGAGATGCAAGAGACGTGAGTTTGATCCCTGGGTTGTGAAGATGCCCTGGAGTAGGAAATGGCAACCCATCCCAGTATTCCTGTCTTGAATATCCTATGGACAGAGGACCCTGACGGCCTACAGTCCATGGTGTTGCAGAGTCGGACACAACTGAAGAACTGAGCATGCATGTTCATTCTAATCCATAAAGCTACTGTTTTCTTAAAATAAAAAACAAAAAACAGGGAAGATTCCCTTCCTGTTGTTTCATCTATATTCAGTATTTCTGCAGCCTTAAGATTCTGTTATTCCCAACTTCATATTACCTAAAGATTTGATCAGTATGACATGATTTGTATGTTTCAATAGTTGGTCACTTTAATGTCTAAATAGTGGAAGATTTTCGCTTCCCTTGTGGCTCAGTTGGTAAAGAATCCACCTGCAATGCGGGAGACCTAGGTTCAATCCCTGGGTTGGGAAGATCCCCTGGAGAATGGAAAGGCTACCCACTCCAGTATTCTGGCCCGAAGAATTCCATATACTCTATAGTCCATGGGGTTGCAAAGTGGAGCAAGTGTCTTTAAATGCATGGTTGCAGTCACCATTTGCAGTGATTTGGGAGCGCAAGAAAATAAAATATGTTACTGCTTCTACTTTTCCCCCTTCTATTTGCCATGAAGTGATGAGACTGGATGCCATGATCTTTATCCATTAAATGGTGATCATTACAGACATATAATCATAAGATCTTTATGGAGACTAAGTGAGATAATATAAAGTGATAGAGCAACCCTGACATATGTTGAGGGCTGTCATTTCTATCTGACACCTGTGCCTGGCTTGGAAATGCAGTGTGCAGCAATAGAATGACTGCGAGTGTCAGAGACAGGGATTAAGTCTTCAGTCTTGCTACTTGTTAGCTACGTGACCCTAGGAAATTATTTCATATTGGAGCTTCTGTCTTTTTTATGTGAAATGATGATGCTGTGCTTAGTCATGTCTGACTCTTTGTGACCACATGGACTGTAGCCCACTAGGCTCCTCTGTCCATGGGGATTCTCCAGCAAGAAAAATGGAGTGTGTTGTTGTGCCCTCCTCCAGGGGATCTTCCCAACCCAGGGATTGAAACCAGATCTCTCACACCATCTGAGCCACCAGAGAAGCCCAAGAATACTGGGGTGTATAGCCTATCCCTCCTCCAGGGGAACTGCTCAACCCAGAAATTGAACCAGGGTGTCCTGCACTGCAGGTGGACTCTTTACCAGCTGAGCTACCAGGGAAGTCATTATGATAAGAGTACCCTTATCACAGGATTGAGGTGATAATTAAGGTGTGGCAGACAAAACTGTGGAAAATTCTGAAAGAGATGGGAATACCAGACCACCTGACCTGCCTCTTAAGAAACCTATATACATGTCAGGAAGCAACAGTTAGAACTGGACATGGAACAACAGACTAGTTCCAAATAGGAAAAGGAGTACTTCAAGGCTGTATATTGTCACCCTGCGTATTTAACTTATATGCAGAGTACATCATGAGAAACGCTGGGCTGGAGGAAGCACATGCTGGAATCAAGACTGCTGGGAGAAATATCAATAACCTCAGATATGCAGATGGCACCACCCTTATGGCAGAAAGTGAAGAGGAACTAAAAAGCCTCTTGATGAAAGTGAAAGAGGAGAGTGAAAAAGTTGGCTTAAAGCTCAACATTCAGAAAACTAAGATCATGGCAACCGGTCCCATCACTTCATGGCAAATAGATGGGGAAACAGTGGAAACAGTGGCTGACTTTATTTTTCTGGGCTCCAAAATAACTGCAGATGGTGATTGCAGCCATGAAATTAAAAGATACTTACTCTTTGGAAGGAAAGTTATAACCAACCTAGATAGCATATTAAAAAGCAGAGACACTACTTTGCCAACAAATGTCCATCTAGTCAAGGCTATGGTTTTTCCAGTAGTCATGTACGGATGTGAGAGTTGGACTATAAAGAAAGCTGAGTGCTGAAGAATTGATGATTTTGAACTGTGGTGTTGGAGAAGACTCTTGAGAGTCCCTTGGACTGCAAGGAGATCCAACCAGTCCATCCTAAAGCAGATCAGTCCTGGGTGTTCATTGGAAGGCCTGATGTTAAAGCTGAAACTCCAGTACTTTGTCCACCTGATGCAAAGAACTGACTCATTTGAAAAGACCCTGATGCTGGGAAAGACTGGGGGCAGGAGGAGAAGGGGACACCAGAGGATAAGATTGATGAATGGCATCATCGACTCATGGACATGGGTTTGGGTGGACTCCGGGAGCTGGTGATGGGCAGGGATGCCTGGCGTGCTGTGGTTCATGGGGACACCACTGAGCGACTGAACTGAACTGAACTGAACCGAGACCAAACTAATCAATCCTAAAGGAATTCAACCCCGAATATTCATTGAAAGGACTAATGCAGAAGCTCCAATACTTTGGCCCCCTGATGAAAAGAGCGAAATCATCAGAAAAGACCCTGATGGTGGGAAAGACTGAATGCAAAAGAAGGAGGTGGCAGAGGGTGAGATGGTTAGATAGCATTACTCATCCAATGAACACAAATTTGAGCAAACTTTGGGAGATACTGAAGGACAGAGGAGCCTAGCGTGCTGCAGTCTATGTGGTCATAAAGAGTCAGACACGACTTAGCAATTGAACAGCAACAGAGTAAGAGTTTAAAATGTGGGACACAAAATAAACACTCCTCCATTGGAAGCTGTAAATGTTTCTAAGACTCTCCCTGTTCTCAAGTGTCTTTTATCATATTTGGGAGGCAACATTAGGCTGTGATTAAGATCTTTGTTCTAAAGTTAGGTTTAGGTTTAAATTGTGGCTCTGATCCTTGTCAGCTTCTTAACTTGGGAAGTTTCTTAAACTCTCAATCTCTCATTCCTCATTTACAAAATAGATATTTACACAATATCATTGTAAGATAATAGTCAAAGCTATGGTTTTTCCAGTAGTCATGAATGGATGTGAGAGTTAGAACATAAAAGAAAGCTGAGCGCTGAAGAATTGATGCTTTTGAACTGTGGTGTTGGAGAAGACTCTTAAGAGTTCCTTGGACTGCAAGGAGATCAAACCAGTCAATCTTAAAGGAAATCAGTCCTGTATACTCATTGGAAGTACTGAGCTGAAGCGGAAGCTCCCATACTTTGGCCACATGATGCGAAGAACTGACTCATTGAAAAAGACCCTGATGCTGGGAAATATTGAAGGCAGGAGGAGAAGGGGATGACAGATGATGAGATATCTGGATGGCATCACTGACTCAACGTACATGATTTTGAGCAAGCTCTGGGAGTTGGTGATGGACAGGGAAACCTGGTGGGCTTTAGTCCCATGGGGTCACAAAGAGTCAGACACGGCTGAGCAACTGAACTGACTGATTGTAAAATAAAATGAAATAATCTAAATAAAGAGCTTAGCACAATGCCCAGAGCATCATAGTTGCTCTCCCTATTATCATTACCTTTACTTCATTTTCATGAAACATATTTCTGACTATATTTTGTAGATTTGCCTACAAAAATAAAATAGAGTTAGTAATGGACATCAAATTTCCAGTCAGCCGGATAGTTGTATTTCTAATTGTCAATGAATAATTCAGAATTGCATTGTATCAGTTTCTCATGAATGTCAATAGCCACAAACAGTCTCAAAAGGCTAATTCACTTTGTTTAATGACAAGTTTCAATCATAGAACCAGCAAATCTGTGGTTCAGTTGCCAGGATTTGGGGACAAGGGTATGTGTGCTGTCACTCTGGGAGGCCCTGTGGGGTGGAGAGTTGAACTCCGTAAAAAACTCTGATCCAACTAAATACTTATATCAGCGAGGAAGATTTTTGGAAATAACCTAAAGAGTGGCAAATATAGACTACTGAGACATCAGCAAAAATTTAAGATTTCTGAGGGGTGAAGAGAGTCTATGTATGAACATAACTTACATTTTAAAAAGGTGGTAAACATTAATAAATTATTACAGTTACAATTATTTCAGTAAGGACTGGAATTTGATTCCTGGTTCTGCTGGTTATTACATATGCGACTGTATACTTAGCTTCCTGGTCTTCAAAAAAAGCTGTATTAGCCCTAACATTATAGAGATATTATGAACATTAAAATATATATTACATGCATGTAACTAGTATGTACAAGTTACCTAGTAGATACTCAAACAATATTTATTCTTAGTCTATTTTTCAATCCCTCGCTGCATTATATTATCTACCACTCAAACTCTTTGCTGATTACTCTGCAGAATGACCCATGAGGACTTAATCCAAATCTGCTTCTCACGCCCTGACTGTAGTTTACTGGCTGTACTTTCTGATGTTACCAGTTCTTAATATTATTTTCTGTATCTTCCCTGGGGAATCTTCCCAACGCGGGGATCTTCCCAACTCAGGGGTCGAACTCAGGTCTCCCTCATTGCAGGCAGATTCTTTACTATCTGAGCCACCAAGGAAGCCCAACTATCTTCCCTAATAGTAACATGATAATGCCTTGGAAGGACATTGCTGAGAAATGCAACTGGAACAAACATCGTGTGTAAGGGTAGCTTCTATGAACTGACAGTTCTTTAGAGTTGCTAAAGCCTGGGTTGTCTAAAGGTGAATGAAGAGAAAAGCAGGTGAACAGTGGTGGTGGGAACAACGAAGGATGCTGCAGAGACAGGGCTAAGAAGTTTGTCCTTTATCTTGCAGGTGTTGGGTGTTTTTACAAAACAATGACAGACTTCTGGAAATCTTAAAATTTCTGCTGATGTCTCGGTATTCTATATTTGCCACTCTTTAGGGTTTTTCTGTAAATGAAATAAATCTATTTTACTCTGAACAAGATATAAAATGTTCTGAGCTCTATGTATGTATAACATGCCATTAATTCTGGGTTTTCCTCAAATCAGTGAACATCAGATTATGAAGATCACCCTTTTAATCTTTTTTTTTTTTCCTTTTAATCATTTTTATAAAAAAAGAAAAAAAAAAAGAGAAGCAGTAATGATTTTTAATATCCTTTCTCCTGTGCTGTGCTTAGTCACTTAGTCATGTCCGACTCTGTGACCCAGTGGACTGTAGCCCACCAGGATCCTCTGTCCATGGGGATTCTCCAGGCAAGAATTCTGGGAGTGGGTTGCCATGCCCTCTTCCAGGGGCTCTTCCCAACCCAGGAATCAAACCCATGTCTTCTGCGTTGCAGGTGGATTCTTTACCATCTGAGCCACCCATCCCTTCTCCTACTCACACTATTTTCTTGTTGTTTATATGCTCAGTCCTGTCTGACTCTTTGCGACCCCATGGAGTGCAGCACACCAGGCTTCTCTGTCCTTCACTATCTCCTAAAGTTATTTCCTTACATTTATTTATTACATTACAGTTAAGGTATAGCATTAATCTACTTATCTGTGCTCAGGCCATAGATGAGACATTTTTACTGTTATTGCATTAGACTTATTATTTGTTTTATGTTTAAAGCAAAGTACTGCAGTTGATGATGCTGAATCTGAAACTCCAGTACTTGGGCCACCTCATGCGAAGAGTTAACTCATTGGAAAAGACCCTGATGCTGGGAGGGATTGGGGGCAGGAGGAGAAGGGGACGACAGAGGATGAGATGGCTGGATGGCATCACCGACTCGATGGACATGAGTTGGGTAAACTCCAGGAGCTGGTGATGGACAGGGAGGCCTGGCGTGCTGCGATTCATGGGGTCGCAGAGTCGGACACGATTGAGCACTGAACTGAACTGAACTGAACTGAATGGCAGTTGAAGTAACTGTTCTGAAGAACGGGGAGTTGGTGCTATTTCTAATTTGGGATTTTACATTCAGTGACCCTTAGCAAAGACATATGCTGTCTATGAGTCTCAATTTCTTCTATGTAAAATGAAAAAGAATGATTAGAGGATCTTTTACAACTCTTCAATCTTCAGCATTGTTTTTCTAGTATGTTCAAAACTGCCAAATTCTGTGAGGATAGAAGAAGCTAAGTTCTAGCATACATTTTTTCACCATGCTCGCTTTACTTGAAAGTATTATCCATATAATTTACATTAATGGAAAGGAAAAAAGAAATTTATCAAATACTAAGAAATACAGCAAAATGAGTTGTCATTTATTTCATCCAAGCATTACCCTGACATAAAAAGAAAAAAAATTCAGCTTTCTATTCCTTCTTAAGATTATTCAGTCAAAAATCAGCTTAGAGAGTCTGTTTTATAGAAAACTACAAGTAATGGGGTAAATATCAAACTACAGTAATGTATTAGCCTTTCAAAGGTACTGTGTTAGAGAGAGGAAAGATTTCATTTTCATGTGAAAATGATGATATATGTGCACATATATATGTATAAATTTTGACATCTTCCTATAATTTTCACATGATGAAATGCATGTGTGGAAATATACTTATGTATGAAAGAAGTTTTAATATTCTCATTGAGTTATGACAATACTCTTCATAGTGACTGCATCTCTCAAGTGAAAGTGTGAATGGAATTTGCCTTCAGAGATAGTTTCAGCAGCGACAGAGCAGAGTGTCCAAGCTAATAATAAACAAACAAACAAACATTTATTCACTCAGTCAAGAAGACAGTTCTCTTCCTAAGTGTGATGACTGTCCATTATTGTTCATTCTGTGAAGTTTTACATGTACAGTTCATTCTTTACAATGTTTCTGTGAATGCATCAAGGAATAAAAAATTTTATTTACTGTTTTGTAAAAGCAAGCAACTTTTCATAGCTTCTTGAATTATTTTCCCATTAGGTGTTTAGTTGGTCTTCGATATTCAGACTGGTAAATTCGCTGAAGATTGTGAGCAGAAGCTCCATAAAATGAGGACTGCCCCAGTGCCTAGGTGGGAGCAATCCATGAGAGACAATGTCTCAGAAACCCCACAGGTACAAAGACTTTTCTAGGAGATGGTGTTTATCCATTTTCCAAAGTACAGGTGAAGGCTGTGAGTCCAGTAGCATTAGGAATGATTTAAACACTTCACTTCAGATATTTTCATTAACTGTGTTGGCACTTACTATAAATTATTCATTTTATTTGCATTTCAGTGCTCTTCTAATATGTAATCATGGTTTACAAATTTGAATCCAAATTTAAGTGGCACATCTTTACAGATATATGTTCCATTTTCAGCCCTGGTTCAAACACATGCACATGTTGTTATCTATCTAAATTAATATTTAGGGTATAGAATAGATTTAACCAAATAGTATTCTTAACTACATGTCTGTAAAATTGGTAATTATTTTCTTGTGAGTGTATTTTAACACCATCTTATATTGAATAACTTTTAAAATAGTTTTACTTAAATAAGATACGCAATATGGTATGTGTGTGTGTGTGTATATATATACATATATACATATATATATATGATGGGAAAATTACATACATAACAACAAACCAAAATACTAATCTTTAAAGATGCTATCTTAGCAAGTTGTCCTGATTTCATAGAGATTTTTAATCAAACTAAGCGTGTAATTTTCTGGTTTATGGATTTAAACATTTCACAACTATAAAAGGACTCAGATTATCATGGCTTGTTAAATCTCAAAGAACTTTTTGCTCCCCAAGACTGGCTGACCAGCATTTTAGAAACACAGAAACTAGAAAGTGCTTTCAAATTATAAATTTTTAATACTGCCCAAAGCAGAGATCAGCTTTTATTTTTAAAAAGAGAAGCAGCAAAGGGTGGTACTTAAATGGCAGCCTCTGGAGCCATACTGCCTGGGACAGAATCCAGGTCCTTTAACTAACTTGGTAATTTTGGGCAAGTCTCAAAATCTATTGTACCTCAGTTTCCTCATATGTAAAATGAGAATAATAAGTAGTACCTATTGTACAGAGTCATTAGTAATAAATTAGTAAATACCCTGAAAGTGCTTGTATCAGTACCTGGCATACAATAAAAATACCTGTTATAATCACTATGATCACAACAACAAGATAAATGCCAGGAACTATGATGTAAACTGACTTCAAGAGGAATAATTTTTTTTAACCACTACATATAGGGTATAAAACTTCTTTGCTTTTTCTGCAAATCAAATAGTGTTAAATATGACATATCATCTGTTACTATAGTTTTCTTTTTGGCAAGAATGATATATCATCTACATAAAAAATAACAAGAAAAAATGTTTCAAGTGCAATAAAATTATGTTTTAATGTACTTATATAAAAGGGCTTCCCTGGTGGCTCATATGGTAAAGAATCTGCCTGCAATGCAGGAGATCAAGGTTTGATCCCTGAGTTGGGAAGATCCCCTGGAGAAGAAAATGGCGACCCACTCCAGTATTTTTGTCTGGAGAATCCCATGGACAGAGGAGTCTGACAAGCTACAGTTCATAGGGCTGCAAAAAGTCAGACATGGCTGAAGTGACTTAACACATATGTACTTATAAATAAAGGGAAAGTAAATCAAAATTAAATTTGATGACCTATTACAGGCTACCAAGAAAAATGAATAAAAATGCTTCAAATATTTGAAGATGATAAAAATGACTAATTAAAAAAAAAACTTGGGACATATTCTGAAACAACATAAATAAATCCAGCTCACAGTGCAGTGTGAAATTCACATGCTAGTCTGAGGCCATAAACCAAGATGGATGAAAGTGGTGTGAAAGATCGCAGAAAGCTACTGTGTGGAAGCCAGTGAAGGCCTTCAAGGTCAGTTCCACTCCACAGACAGCTCAGAAAGTTTGGTGGTGATGGGAGGAAAAGATGGCCAGTGGATAACAATAACTGAGAAGATGAACTCCAATAAGTGCTGGGATAGGAAAGTAGGAGGGCCAGCAGCCCCATGACATCAGCTCAGTAAGCTTGCTGCAGAGATGTTACTTATCAAAACTTAGATGATGCCTACTTTTGAATTCTTAAACAAAATAGTAAAGAGGTCTAAAATAGGTTTGTAGCATTCTCAGATTTACCAGAGGCTTATCCTAGTCTATTCAAACCTCTCTGACATTGATATTATGCTAAAAATCTGTTGAGATGAGATTCAATTAGAAAAGTTTGCTTATTTTCAGGTTTCAGGTAACACCACAATGTTGACTACCTCAACTTTTGAATGAGTCAGAAGAGATACTTTACTCTTAAAATAACTAATTTTCATGACTACTAAATTATAGAAAAGGATTTGCTGAGTAAACTGAGTTTATGAGATAAGAATGGAACAATTGATTTCCCCGTTTTTGTACTGTTTTTTTCCCCACACTCATCTGTCACTTTTGGGCTGTGATTAGGGTGGGGAGAAATAAAAAGAATAAAAATAGAGCGAGATCAGAGAAGAGAAATTAAAGAGGAATTAGAAAAGAGAAAGGCGGGAACACCACTTTAGAGTACTGTACAGAAGGCGGATTGAACAAAATCAAAGCTACAGGAAAATTTTCCAGTACGACTTCTTTCAATTCTATGTGTAAACATCTGACCATGACACATTCCTAAAAACATAATAGTAATGACAATAGTGATGTGAATTCAGGTGCCAGTATAGTTTTCTCTTTGATTTTCATTACACAGCTGTAAAAATATTTTGCTGTCAAACAAGTCACATTTTTCAGATTGAAAGAATACTAATTTTAAATTCAAGATAACTGAGAATTTTTTGTCTAATCTATCAGTAATATTATTGCCCTTATTTAGGCCATGAATTATGATTTATCTGTTTAAGTCATGTTTACTCTCATGAGGTCTTATCTTTATGGGATCTTGGCCATAAAAATAAGATTTATAAATATGCCATTTGTGACAGTGCTGCCAATTAACATGATTCTTCTGGTCATCATTCATTCAACAGCTGTGAGGAGGATATGACCTTCCTGTAATCTCCCACACCTGAAATATACCGGAAACAAGTATAAGGCTTCTCAATCCAACAGGGAGCACTGTGCATTTTATCTGTAATTAGCACTTTAAGTAGGTTCTCATTTTAAATTTCAGATCATATCACAGCTACTGCTCTGAAAGAAAAGATATTGGTGCAAGTATTTAAAACAGAATGTAAACCAGACTAGATATTATCAATCTAAGATATTGCTGGACCATTAATACATTTTATAAGTTAAATATTCAAGAATATCACAAAACAAAGATACTATAGGTTAAAATAATTTCTCAGCTTACTAATTCTGTAACTCTAATATTTCACATACTATAAGGTGACCTAAAATCTGAGAATAAGATAGTCACAAGCTGGAAGGGGGGATAGCATCCTGTGCAGAGGCTTTGAAACAAGGTTGAGCTTGCTGTGTTTAATTGTTTTTCAAAAACCAATCAAAGACTTTTTTATCTTTTAGATGAAGAATTAGAATAAAATAATCACAGCAGAAAGATATACCATTAGGAAAATATACATAGCAAGGTTTTTTATTACTTTATTACCCATTTAACTTTTAGTGACTGTTTTCAGCATAAAGGACTCTGAAAGATGACTGCATCTTACATATTTTCCAATACTCTTTTCATCATATATTTTCCTTGAACACCTTAGAAAATAAGTGTCATAGAAAGCATATGATTGACCATGGGTAATAGTCTGAGGAAAGAATGGCTATCTTTCTTCCACAGGAACTACCTTACCAAACTTACACAATTATTAAGACATCATGCTCCATCTTTTATTTTTCATACAAAATAAATGAAGAAAATGCATCTCAATTTCAAATGGCCACACATGAATGACAATCAGAGGCTAACCCATGTAGGAATAGCCAAATCCCTATAGATCTTAATATTAATTTTCAAAATGATTATAAAGAAGAATCTGATGTGACTCAATAGGGGAACATGAACACACACACACACACACACACACTTGGAACGGAAAGAGCTGCAAAATTCAACAGGCAAGAATTCACTTTATATGTCTTCTGCATTATCCTAAATATTTATCTTCTCTCATATTCTTCATTTTACAACTCCGTTATATAGAAATATAGTGTTAAACTACCACAGAAAATCTGATATCTCTTGCACTTAAGCTTCATGAATATTTTACTTGATATTCTACCCTCAGGGGCCTTGCATCACTAGAGCATTGTACTCTTTTCTTGGTGCATAAGTTATTCTAAAAATGCTTCCAATTTCAAGCAAGGTCAGCTTGGAAAATCTGAATACAAACAGGCTTGATTTAATGTAGTTGGACTATTAAAAATACACAAGTTAAGTAAGAAACATAATTTTGTAATGAGTTTTTATTTCTTCACATCATGGTTGATTTTACTGTGTTTAACCTGTTACCACTTCTCTAAAACAAAATTTATTCCACTAACACATTTTATATAAAATTACTCATTTTAGTGTCTATTCCTCCTCCATCAAATATTTATTGGGCACTTGTTGTGTTCCAGACATGACACTAGGTATAAGGAATATAGTGCTCAACATGAGACACTTGTTTTCTGTCCTCACCAAACAAATAAATCTTTAGGAACTGAGAAAAATATGATTATCAAGAAAATGATGGAGTGGATGAATCTATTTGCAAAGCAGAAATAGAGTCACAGATGTAGAGAACAGAGGTATGGACACCAAGTGGGGAAAGGTGCGTAAAATGAACTGGGAGATTGGGATTGACATATATACATTACAATGCATAAAATAGATAACCAACAAAAAACTATTCTATAGCATGGAAAACTCTACTCAAGTTTCCCTGGCGACCTACATGGGAAGGAAATCCAAAAATGAGAGGATATATGTATACATATAGCTGCTTCACTTTGCTGTCAGCAAAAACTAACAACATTGTAAAGCAACTATATTTTAATAATTTATTTCAAAAGGAAACAACGGAATGAAGAGGGAATGATAAGAGGACATATTTGATAATATGTCCTTAAAGGCTTTCAAGCTGAGTTCTGCAGGAGTTATACCTGAGAAAAATGGAAGAGCAGTCTCGGTGGAAGAACAGCAGGACCTGGTAAGAATTTGGCATATTTAAGAATATTGGCATATTTCTAATTCCTATTAGAAAGCTCCAACAGCTTTCTAATAGGAATTCCTCCAAAAAACAAAAGAAAAAAGATGGTGAAATAAAGTTATAAAATTATCTCAGAGAATTTTCTTAAGTTGAACAATTTTCTTGTGATAGAAACACCCAAAGTATAAAGCACAAGACATAAAAAGAAAAAAACTACTGTTAGACAAGTTGTAACATGGCAGAACAAAAATCAGATAAATAAATGTTCCAAATATTCTAGAAAAAGAAACAGGGTCACTGCATTAGCTTCCTAAGGCAGCTATAATGAAGTACCATCGATGGGTGACTTAAAATGACAGAAATTAATTTTCTTATAGTTTGGGAGGCTAGAAGTCTAAAATCAAGACTTGCAGAGCCATGCTTCCTTTGAAACCATTAAGGGAAGCCTCTCTTGCTTCTTTCTAGTGATGATTGTTGGCTGGCAATCCTTATTCCATGATTTGCATCTACAAAACTCCAGCCTTCACCTTCCTCATCACATGACATTCTCCCTGTGTCTCTGTCTTCACCAGGACATTTTAATTTTAACAAAGACAACAGTTATACTGGCTTAGGGGTCTACCCTCTTCAGCATCATCTTCCCTTAATGTACCTAATCACATCTGCAATGACTGTAGTTGCAGGTAAAGTCACATTCTAATGTGCTTGGGGTTAGAACTTCCACAAATCTCTTTTGGGGTGGGGGTGGGGCAAAATTAAACTCATCGTGGTCACTCACACAGAAGTAAGAACCAGATTGGCCTTAGCACTCTTGTCAGCAACAAGAAGTGCTAATGACATAAAATAATGCCCTCAGCATAAGTGGCATTTGTAAATATCAGGCATCAGTGTTTTTATTTATTTATAGTCCTGTGGAGGTCCTGTAATCAAATCCCGTTGGCCTTCAGTGTCAGATTCCCTGTGGATTCCCAATCCCTTGGCCAGATGCCCAGGAGCCTGGTGTGAGGCCTACCTACTGCAGAACAGCGTGAGAACTTCTTTGATATTACTGTTTTCCAGTTTGCAGGTCGCCCACCCAGTGGGTGTAGGATTTGATTTTATCATGATTGTGCCCCACTACAGTGTGTTGTGGTTTCTCCTTTGTACCTCGATGAAAGGTATCTCTTTTTGGTGGGGTCCAGTGTCTTCTTGTGTTGTTGGAAGAGAGTGTTTGCTATGACCAGTGCGTTCTCTTGGCAAAACTCTATTAGCCTTTGCCCTGCTTCATTCTACACTCGAAGGCCAAATTTGCCTGTTACTCCAGGTGTTTCTTGACGTCCTACTTTTGCATTCCAGTCCCCTATAATGAAAAGGACATCTTTTTTGGGTGTTAGTTCTAAAAGGTCTTGTAGGTCTTCATAGAACCATTCAACTTCAGCTTCTTCAGCGTTACTGGTTGGGGCATAGGCTTGGATTACCATGATATTGAATGGTTTGCCTTGGAAACGAACAGAGATCATTCTGTCGTTTTTGAGATTGCATCCAAGTACTGCATTAGGAGTCTTTTGTTGACCATGATGGTTACTCCATTTCTTCTAAGGGATTCCTGCCCACAGGAGCAGATATAATGGTCATCTGAGTTAAACTGAGCCATTCCAGTCCACTTTAGTTCGCTGATTCCTAGAATGTCGACATTCGCTCTTGCCATCTCCTGTTTGACCACTTCCAATTTACCTTGATTCATGGACCTAACAACATTCCAGGTTCCTATGCAAATTTGCTCTTAACAACATCGAACCTTGCTTCTATCACCAGTCACATCCATAACTGGGTATTGTTTTTGGTTTCTCCATTCCTTCATTCTTTCTGGGGTTATTTCTCCACTGATCTCCAGTAGCATTTTGGGCACCTACTGACGTGGGGAATTCCTCTTTCAGTATCCTATCATTTTGCTTTCTCATACTGTTCATGGGGTTCTCAAGGCAAGAATACTGAAGTGGTTTGCCATTCCCTTCTCCAGTGGACCACATTCTGTCAGACCTCTCCACCATGACCTGACAGTCTTGGGTGGCCCCACACGGCATGGCTTAGTTTCATAGAGTTAGACAAGACTGTGGTCCTGTGATCAGATTGACTAATTTTCTTTGATTACGGTTTTAGTATGTCTGCCCTCTGATGCCCTCTCACAACACCTACCGACTTACTTGGATTTCTCTTACTTTGGACATGGGGTACCTCTTCACGGCTGCTCCAGCAAAGCGCAGCCACTGCTCCTGACCTTGGACGAAGGGTATCTTGGCAAAAACAAGACCAGGAGCTGACTGTGGCTCAGATCATGAACTCCTTATTGCCAAATTCAGACTTCAGTTGAAGAAAGAAGGGAAAACCACTAGATCATTCAGGTATGACCTAAATCAAATCCCTTATGACTATACAGTGGAAGTGAGAAATAGATTTAAGGGACTAGATATGATAGACAGAGAGCCTGATGACCTATAGACCGGAGGTTCGTGACATTGTACAGGAGACAGGGATCAAGACCATCCCCATGGAAAAGAAATGCAAAAAGGCAAAATGGTTGTCTGAGGAGGCCTTACAAATAGCTATGTAAAGAAGAGAAGCAGAAAGCAAAGAGAAAAAGAAAGATATTCCCATTTGAATGCAGAGTTCCAAAGAATAGTCAGGAGAGATAAGAAAGCCTTTCTAAGTGATCAATGCAAAGAAATAGAGGAAAGCAACAGAATGGGAAAGACTAGAGATCACTTCAAGAAAATTAGAGATACCAAGGGAACATTTCATGCAAAGATGGGTTCGATAAAGGACAGTAATGGTATGGCCCTAACAGAAGCAGAAGATATTAAGAAGAGGTGGCAAGAATACACAGAAGAACTGTACAAAATAGATCTTCACAAGCCAGATAATCACAATGGTGTGATCACTCACCTAGAGCCAGACATCCTGGAATGTGAAGTCAAGTGGGCCTTAGAAAGCATCACTACGGACAAAGTTAGTGGACGTGATGCAATTCCAGTTGAGGTATTTCAAATCCTGAAAGATGATGCTGTGAAAGAACTGCATGCAGTATGCCAGCAAATTTGGAAAACTCAGCAGTGGCCACAGGAATGGAAAAGGTCAGTTTTCATTCCAATCACTAAGAAAGGCAACCCCAAAGAATGCTCAAACTACCACACAATTGCACTCATCTCACACGCTAGTAAAGTAATGCTCAAAATTCTCCAAGCCAGGCTTCAGCAATACGTGAACCATGAACTTCCAGATGTTCAAGCTGGTCTTAGAAAAGGCAGAGGAACCAGAGATCAAATTGCCAATATTCGCTGGATCATTGAAAAAGCAAGAGAGTTCCAGAAAAAACATCTGTTTCTGCTTTATTGACTATGCCAAAGTCTTCGACTCTGTGGATCACAATAAACTGTGGAAAATTATGAAAGAGATGGGAATACCAGACCACCTGACCTGCCTCTTGAGAAACCCGTATATAGGTCAGGAGACAACAGTTAGAACTGGACATGGAACAACAGACTAGTTCCAAATAGGAAAAGGAGTACATCAAGGGTGTATATTGTCACCCTGCTTATTTAACTCATATGCAGAGTACATCATGAGAAACACTGGTCTGGATGAAGCACAAGCTGGAATCATGATTGCCAGGAGAAATATCAATAACCTCAGATATGCTGCTGACACCACCGTTATGGCAGAAAATGAAGAGGAACTAAAAAGCCTCTTGATGAAAGTGAATGATGAGAGTGAAAAAGTTGGCTTAAAGCTTAACATTCAGAAAACTAAGATCATGGCATCTGGTTCCATCATCTCATGGGAAATAGATGGGGAGACACTGGAAACAGTTTCAGACTTTATTTTTTTGGTCTCCAAAATCACTGCAGATGGTGATTGCAGCCATGAAATTAAAAGACGCTTACTCCTTGGAAGGAAAGTTATGACCAACCTAGATAGCATATTAAAAAGCAGAGACATTACTTTGCCAACAAAGGTCCGTCTAGTCTAGGGTATGGTTTTTCCAGTGGTCGTGTATGGATGTGAGAGTTGGACTGTGAAGAAAGCTGAGCGCCGAAGAATTGATGCTTTTGAACTATGGTGTTGGAGAAGACTCCTGAGAGTCCCTTGGACTGCAAGGAGATCCAACCAGTCCATTCTAAAGGAGATCAGTCCTGGGTGTTCATTGGAAGGACTGAAGCTGAAGCTGAAACTCAAGTACTTTGGCCACCTCATGCGAAGAGTTGACTCGTTGTAAAGACCCTGATGCTGGGAGGGACTGAGGGCAGGAGGAGGAGGGGATGACAGAGGATGAGGTGGCTGTATGGCATCACCAATTTGATGGGCATTGTTTTGGGTAGACTCTGGGAGTTGGTGATGGACAGGGAGGCTTGGCGTGCTGCGATTATTGGGGTCGCAAAGAGCCGGACACGACTGAGCGACTGAACTGAACCGAGTGTTTTCTATTGGTGATTGCTCCACAGGTGTGCTGTGCTGTACTTAGCCACTCAGTCTGACTCTCTGCGACCCCATGGACTGCAGCCCACCAGGCTCCTCTGCCCAGGGGCTTCTCCAGGCAAGAATACTGGAGTGGGTTGCCGTGCCCTCCTCCAGGGGATCTTCCCCACTCAGGCATCAAACCCAGGTCCCCCATGTTGCAGGCAGATTCTTTACCATCTGAGCCACCAGGGAAGCTCAACAGTTAGTTGCCAGCTACATATTTTTTAATATCATGTACCTTGTTTAATTAAATACATATTTTCATTTTAAATAAAAAATGATTTACAAGTCATTACACATTTGGCTCTTTCAAACTCACTAGTAACTATAGTTGTTACTTATTTCCCAATTGTTGAACTTCACCGATTATCCAAGTATAATAAAATAATCTAACCTTTGAAAATAGATATAGTTTCACTGACATTAATGTCACTACTCAGCTGGTTTTCTCAACTGGAAAATGGTAATACTATCCATCACTGAATATATAAAGTGCTTTATCTTGTAACATGCTCTCTAAATTAGAAGTAGGCTGATACTAAAAAGCAATTTTTAACACATTACACAAAAACTTACGGTATGGGAAAAACGCTTTACTTATCAAAATATTAAGAGAAGTAATAAAACAGATACTAAAAATGACAGATGACATAAAATAGTCATGTCTTACATATGAATTTTAATGTCTATAAAGAGCCAAAAAAAAAATCCTTCATTTGATTCATTCTGCAACCTTTTAAAAACGAACAGCAACTTCTTTATTTAAACAATATGTCGAAGAGAACTTCCAAAGCACCTTTAAGAATTCTGAGATTTTTAAGTTAATATTTTCCAGCAGTGGTAATTAATCAAAAATATTTCTTTTAGTTAATTCACCATACAGAATTATAAACATGTATATCAACAATGGAGACCACCAAGAATACTACATGATCAATGACAGACCATAATTTCCCTATAGAAAAATGTTTAATTTCTTCTCAGAAATACAAGCTTAAATCCTTGGTTAAGATACAGAGCATTTTGACTAGCTGAGTTTTAAAAGTGAATTTGCAATGAAGCAGAGGCAGAATGCATTAACGCGGATCCATTTTAGGATTCATCAAAGGAAATAGGTTCAGATAGGCTCTCCTCACCTCCCCCCGCCAAAATCTATAGATAATAGGCTAGTACAGTTTTCTTGCCTGGAAAATCCCATGGGCAGAGA
Organism: Muntiacus reevesi; assembly: GCF_963930625.1. Lineage (NCBI taxonomy): Eukaryota > Metazoa > Chordata > Mammalia > Artiodactyla > Cervidae > Muntiacus > Muntiacus reevesi. The sequence continues at coordinate 29,960,936 of NC_089264.1, forward strand.
AGCCTGACAGGCTACATACAGTCCATGGGGTCGCAAAGAGTTGGACACGACTGAGTGGCTGAGCACGTACGCACGGACATAGCATGGGAAATAGCAAGAATTCTAGGCAGTTCTGTCAGGGAAGAAATGCTAACTCATCCTACCTCATGTGCTTCTGAATAACCTGGAACCACATTAGCAGGGCTTCAAAGGAAATTTTCAATGGAAAAACGCAATTTTTTTAAGTGATAATTTCAGTTTACATTACTAACATTTTTGGAGTATCTCATTATTCTGTTTTACAGTACAATTCTTATAATTTTTGTAATACTGCATGAAGTAGGAATGCATATAGGAAAAGAGAGTTTATTTACACTAGCAATTTCTATCTGCTGCTTAAAGTAAATGTTTTGTACATAAACCTAGTTTAGAAACAACGTTAAAAAAAATCAACTGCACCCACTCCAAGTAAATGGAAGAATGCTCATTTGAAAGTAAAAAGCAGTTCCTTTACAGAATATTTTAAAAGAATACTCATGCTTTTGTTATATTTGAGTAGTTATGACCATTATTAAAATATACGAAATTTCTGTTTGGTTGAAACTTTGTGTAGTTTGTTTTAAAGAAAAGACAAAAAGTTAACTGGTACTTTTTATTTCAACCATACATAAGTAGGCACAGAATACTTCAGTTCATTGCACAAGGCACTCACTGAGCATACATACCAGGCATTATGCTAAGTACGCGCCATATGAAAATAATTAAGTTCAGTCTCTAAAATTAAAGGTCCTGGAGTCTGATTAGTAAAGCAGAAATATGTGTATGTGTCCAGAATAATGAGGAGACTAAGATAGAAATATATTTTGCATTAGTGGGAACAAAATCAACCTTGAAACCTAACTCAACTTAAAAACCAGAGAAGGCTTCATGGAGTTGTCAATGAATGAATGAATTGAACCTTGTAGATATATATAAGTTATATCAGCAATCAAAAGAAAGCAATGTCATTCCAGACAGAATAGAGTATAATCAGACAGCAAGGCAAGAAATTATGTCATTGGTGTAAGCAATTACATCACATTTATTTCTGTCATTAAATAAACTGTGAGTAAGGGAATGGTAAGACACTGCAAAATGGAAGGAGGAAGTCAGATGATGCAATGCATTATACTTCACCTAAGGAGTCTGACTGTTACTTGCATGTGACCTGTAGTCATTAAAAGATTTAAGCAGGCAGGAAGTTGTCACAGTTGAGATTTTTAGAAATTCTTATTTTTAGTATGTTAAAAAGAAATGTCTCTGTAACATTAGTTTTATCTTTTGCCTGCTTAGCAACAGATTTTTAATACATAGTACAAAAAAAATCTCCAGCAATTACCATACCCAAATCAGGACAAATTCCTATAATAATTACCAACTATGAAAATAATACAATCCTGAAAATCATTACAGATGGAAGTTATTTCAGTGAAATTACATTTTTTTTTGAAATCACATTTTTTATTTAAAATAATAGTGGAAAAGAAATTATATGTACCTAACACACTATTTCATTACCATAGAGAAAATATTTACAATATTAAGCAACTATATTTTGCCATATATTTATAATATGTGAATGAATATGTCTAACATAGACAACTTTCTGAACTTGTAAATTTAGAAATAGTTAGGTAGAAAGATAAAGCCAGACAATAGTCTATACCCTAGTTGTAACACGAGTTTAATTTGGTAAATTATTAAAATTTTTTTAAAGAATAGTTTAGCAATTTGTACATAAAAGAAATTGAAAAATGTAAATTTCATGGGGAAGGAATGTTGTTCCCAGAGATGAAAATGCATTTTCTAGGATATATATGAGACAGTGACAGACAAAAGGTTTATCTTTTGTAAAATATTAAAATAATTATCAATAAAAATATTATAAATATTGAACATAAAATTGGATATGAATTGGAATGCATATTATGTGTTTGGCTAGTATATACATATGTGATAGCTAAAATTGAAACCCCACTGGTTATTATTAATTTTCTTGTTGGCAGTATTATAAGGCAAAATTCATAAAAGTAGAGGGATTAGAGTAACAATTCCAAGCAGGGGGTATGACAAACCAAGTTGGATACTTTAAATTCAAAATAAAGATGAGAAAATCTTTAATTAGGACTGACAGGGAGAACAATTCACCTGAGTATTTACAGTTTCTTCTATTCCCAGCTGCTCCATCTAGTCCTAGGACTCTGGTTCCTTCAGCCTCCAGTTGATTAATGACTGGGAGAGGTAATTGAAAAGACCCATTAATACTGGAAGGGTCAAATGTTTCTGGAGGGGGAGAAGGTGAAAATGTGCTTGAGTTGAGGAGACAATAGTGATCAATAATTGGCTTTGAGTGGGGAACACAGAGTGGGAAGAAAGAGAAACTTGAATGTGAAAAATAGGGAGCACGGTCAAACAGAAAAAAGACAGCAACTGAACTCTATCCCTGTTGGCTCAGATGGCAAAGAATATACCTGGTAGCTCAGACAGTAAAGAATCCACCTGCAAAGTGGAAGACCTGGGCGAGATCTTTAGGTTGGGGAGATTCCCTGGGGGAGGGCATGGCAACCCACTCCAGTGTTTATACCTGCAGAATTTCATGGATAGAGGGGCCAGGGAGGCTACAGTCCATGGAATTGCAAAGAGTCAGACATGACTGAGCGACAAACACTTTCACTTTCTTTGAGGAAAATAAAACTGTGCACAGAATTTTAAAAAAGTTTCACTAAGTGTTATGACTTATCTCTTTATCTTCAGGAAATAAGTGAAGATTTTAATTGCTTAAAATTTTTTTGGATGCCACATCTTTTTGAAAAGCTTCATCTTATGAGAGTTAGAAGTCATTTAACTCAAAATAATTGAGATCGAAATATAGAAACGTCAGCAAATAAAAATGAAAGACAAGTAAACAGAAGAGACTTGAAAATGGAAAGGCAACCCTAATGACTAATGAAATATGGAATGATGCTCAAAGTTCTCACTGATATTTCAGGGAAAGAGAAACTAAAACAAATGAGATGTTTTACAACTATATTATCTTAAAAAAAAAAAAAATGCCAGGAGTTGGTTAGGATAAGGCCACACAGTAACTGCTGCTGTTGGAAGTGTTAAATGGTACAAACATTTTGGAGAGTAATTTGGTTAACATTTAGTAAATCTGAATATGACCATAAATTATTGTCAGCAGCTCCACTTACAAGTTTATTCTAGAGAAAATACTACACAGATGCCTGAGGAGACATATATTGTGATGTTCACTGAAGCATTACTTGCCTTAGGAGAAAAGAGCAACAACCTAATTATTCTTCTGTAGGATCACTTTAACTGAAAGCTGTGATGTATGCTGTTTATTCATCCAATGGAATGTTATATGACAGTGTAAATGAATGAAACAAAGCTATATACATTAACATGATAAAGCTCAAGTATGTAATGTTGAGGGCAAAAAAAGCCTCTTAAATACAGAATATTATTACTTCAAATTCTTAAAATATAAAATATGATGGTATAAACTTGGTACATTCAAATGGAATAAAACTTCAAGAAATTGCGCAAAAGTAATTTACATCAACTTCCTTTGTGAGCAAAGATGAAAAGGAAAAGAGAGAGGTGGACTTTCATCTGCAATTTTTACATTTTCACTTAAGGTAAATATCACAAATGTAAATATCTGTTTAATCTTGGTAGCAAATACATGAATGTATGCTATGTTTTTCTATTATTGTATATATGTTTGAAATATTTTAGAATAAGAACTGGCCTTGAAGAGAAAGGTAAGAGGCAAAGAAGAAGCAAAACATACATCTTGGTTTTAAAAGTTTAATACTTGAAGATAATCTTTCAGAAATAATCGAACCAGTTTCTACTAGTTAGGAGTGGACACAAAGTTTTGTTGTTACTGTTGCTTTCCCCTTGGTATTTTTTTGTCAGATTTTTATTGCCTATCCTCAAATAAGTATGATTATGACAATGTAATTATGTTATTGGATTTTAAAATTACCAGGATAACCTGGCTCCTTTAATTGATTAGTGCATAACTGGAAGTGCCTAGACAGATGTAAGGATCCTTCTTTCTATCCCATACCCAAGGTTCAGAGAACACAGAAAAAAACGCAACTACCTCCCAACGCAGGATGGGGGTAAACCCATCTTCCTGCTATTAGAAAATTCACACTGCTGCTAAGACGCCTAAGGTATCAGAGAGACTCCTTTCCACTGAGGTATGTGATTATGACACTAGATTTTTAAACTATAATTATTGCTAACAAAGCATTCTTTAGAAATCATTGCATGAGGTGACTGTATTTACCAAATTATATAAATTATACATATATTGTTTACAAGTGTAAATAATTGATATCACAGATGGAAATGATCAAAGTATTTGTCATTTTTGATTAAATCAGTTCATAGCTATACTATAAAACATAACATGACCAATTATTTATAAAAACAGAAGTTATTAATAGGTCAGGATTCTGGCTGAAGTTATACTACTTCAAGGGCAAGCCTGTTCATCTGTTCTTTCTAAGACCTAATGCTATTAGTGGTAGGATTAGAGTTAAGTTCCTCACAAGCACTAGAGTCTTTACCTGTAATAGATGTTTATATGTGTTAAATGGGGAGAACTAATCATATGTCATGAGTTTATGATATTTTATGGCCAGTTTAGTGGTCCACATAAATTGCCCTAGAGATCTAATCATATTATTTAGAGAGCAGATGCCATGTAAGAAGTTAAATAGTTTTCCTCATAACAAGCTTCCAGTGAGTCTGATTTATTGTCACTGGGCTCATCTCTAGGGAAGTCTGGCATTCAGTTTCAAACCCATTCAGACTCCCAAGGCTGCCTACAAGGGCGCTAATGATTGTGATGATTTTCATGATGTGGGTACTTGTCACGAGTGAACTAGACTGAGACCATTCCATATTTCATATTAGTCCTACAACAGCTGTTGTTGTTAGCAGTGTTAATCACAACCAACTTGGGCTGGATTCAAAGTGACCTAGAAGTGCTACATGCTACATCCTCTTATCAATTCCCTGGGGCAAAGGCATCGTGTGCTAACAGGTCCACATCAATAGAAAGCATGTCCTTTGATTACTCCTTACATGTACAGATTTCTGGCAAAGCCTATGACTGACAACAGGGCTGCATATTCTAGTTAAAGTTTTCTGGGCATGTCACCTCAAAATGGAAAAGGATATTTTGCCCCACAAAAGACGGTGCCATTATTGTTATAATCACTGAATCAGTGGGCTTCTACTTATATGACTTAATTGTTTCCATAGGGGGAGAAGAAAAGGTAGAAGAAATTGTACTGGCTTATAGAACTGAATTGATATGCAACATTTCAGATGGGGAGAAATAAAATGTGAACATGCAAAAGCATAAATTAGGAATGCTACTTTGTAATTATTTCCCATTTTCCATAGTAATTGTAAGATGAATGCAAAAGATAATGCATATTGGAAACTATGTACTATGCATTTAGAGCCACTCATAAAAAAAAAAAAAAAACAACTGATTGTCTTTGCCCATCCTATTGGATATCTGATGTATATTCTTCACAAAGAATGCTGTTAGTGACATGAGAACCACACCCATATGTAGGGATTAATTAACTTATGGTTCAGTTCTCAGATGATGAAAGCAGAAAAAAGTTTTGATTTTGATACTCTCTGGTTTGTTTTTTGTTTTTTTTTAAAGTGTGTGGTAGGGAGCTACTGTTCTGCAAGGCAGAGATACACGGAAAGGTTTGTGGCAGTTTGATATCACATTAGAGCACAGTACAGGACCACTAAATAGGAAATTTTCTGGAACTTTCTAATCAAAGCGTAGCCTGTAGAGCAGCAGCGTCCACGTCACTTGGCAGAATTTCAAGCTTCATTCTACACCTTCTGCATCTGAATGTGCATTTTACGTGACCCTAGAGCAGTGCATCTGCACGTTAAAGTTTAAAAGCATTACACTACAATAAGTTAAGGAAAATTTCAGAAGGTTTTCTAGAAAGTTGTTTACTTCCCTAGAGGAACAGAGGGGCCTACCTGAAATTTGAGCCAGAAACTGAAAGGCTTAGAGCGAGTGCCCAGAAGCTAACAGCAATAGATCATTATTGTTATCATCAAATACACGGTGACTGAAGTGCCTAATATTCAGGAAGAAAGCATCTTCTATCAACAACAGTCTTGTTGGAAAACTTTCTATTATGTGTAGTTACGACCGGTGGTGAGAGCAGCATATCAAAAAGGGATTGTTTCAGGCAAAGTCTTCTGAAGAGTGTGTGATTAATTACCTGGGGAGAGGAAAGAGCCTCGCTAAGAAAAGGTTTCTCATTAGGAGTTCCAATTCTAGCCCCAAGCTCCAGGAAACAACAAAGCTATAATCTGCCTGACCAGAGAAGAAGTTTTCAAAGGATGGTATGGACGGAATCTATACCCTGGAACGTATGTATAATCTTGTGCCTCTTAACTGATTTATATTTATCTTCTAGCATGTTTTCTAACAATGTGATACGTTATTGGAAGGCCTTTGATTAATATAACATTACAATGAATTTATGAACAGCTCTTTTGTAGATACTGCTGCTGCTGCTGCTAAGTCGCTTCAGTCGTGTCCAACTCTGTGCGACCCCATAGACGACAGCCCACCAGGCTCCTCTGTCCCTGGGATTGCCAGGCAAGAATATTGGAGTGGGTTGCCATTTCCTTCTCCAATGCATGCATGCATGCATGCTAAGTCGCTTCAGTTGTGTCCAACTCTGTGCGACCCCATGGACAGCAGCCCACCAGGCTCCTCTGTCCACAGAATTCTCCAGGTAACAACACTGGAGTGGGTTGCCATTTCCTTCTCCACTTGTAGATACTAAGAATATATAAATGTCTATTTCTGCCTTCATTTTAATATCCCAAGTTATAGCTAAATATATGGCATACAGTTGATTTCTTTGGTTTTAAGTTAAAGAAACTAAACTTGAAATTCCTTAGGAAAAAGAAGAGCTATTTGTTGAGAAAGAATACAGGAAAGGTTTTAAACAACTTGTCGGTTTTCCAGGATATATCCAGAACTTGAAATCAATTGGTAGCAGGAACTCAAATATTTACAGGAATTTTTTTGGCCTTTAATTTGTTTTGTCTTTGGGTGAGCTTTATCACCTTTCAATACCTAAAACAAATTTTGTCACTGGGTTCAGAAGCAAGACAGCTGATTCCTCTCAAATCTTACTTCTTTAGTTACTATTATTGAAGTGGATTTGACAAAATAACTCATGTCTACTGAATATACATACAGAGTGGATTTAAAAAATAGTTATCATACATAAATTACTTCTTCAGCCAGATTGATAAATATTAGTTCAAAAAATTTGAAAAATACTGTAATCTCTGACTTTAACTGTCATGCATTTTCTAAAGTATATGGAAAAATAAACAATGTTATTGTCATGTCCAATTTCAGTTTTTGTTAGATTATGTTGCAAGGGAAGCATATATATTAACAAAAATGACAAATACATATTATTAGAAGGATGATTAAATAATTACATGTAAATACTATAGAATACTATGCAGTCATAGGAAGAAAGAGGAGGTAGAATGCAAATGCTATAAAGACACAGATAAGCACTTCAAGACATTTGTTCAATGAATAAATGATGCCTGTATGTCCTATTTGAAAAAAAAAAAAGAAGGTATTTCATTGAGTGCAAAAATCAAGTTGTTTGAATAATATATATAGTGTGGTTCCACTTTTACCTTAAAAACTACATAGAACAAAAATAAAGTACTATATATCATTAACTAAGCACTTAATATATTTCAGGTACAGTTTCGTGCTTTTTGTAATTATTACCTAATTGCTAACTGAGTTCTCAGGACAACCTGTGAAGGAGGTTTTAGGTGCTCTCTCTGGCACTAGTGGTAAAGAACCCACCTGTCAGTTCAGGAATAATAAGAGACGTATGTTCAATCACTGAGTCAGAAAGATCTCTTGGAGGAAGACAAGGCAATCTGCTCCATTATTCTTGCCTGGAGAATCCCATGGACAGAGGAGCCTGCCTGTCTATAGTCCACAGGGTCGCAAAGAGTTCGACATGACTGAAGCAACTTAGCACATAATTATTATCCCTACTTTAGAGCAGGTAATTGATGGAGCCTACCAGTCTGACTCTACTTAACTCCAAAATATGTGTGTAAATTCACTCATCCATCCACTTGTTATTCTTCAAGTGTTCACTAAATGGCTACTATCCTTAGGCACTCTTCTAGGCTCTAGGGCTCTATGGACGGCTGTCCTCTACATGCAGACTTTACATTCTGGTAGGGAGCAACAGACGATATGCATGTAAATAAATACAGTATACACAATCTTCCATATGATCAATGCTACTGAAACAAACAAAAACAGAACTAGGTTGGGGGGTCAGGAGTGTCAAGGTTAAGACTGCTATTTTAAATAGGGTGTTCCAGGTAGACCTCAGCAAGAATGTAATAGCTGATCAAAGACTTGAAATAGGTCAACGGGCCACGGAGCTATCTGGGAGAAGAGCTGCCCAAAGAGAGAGAACAGCCAGTGCAATTTTTTGGTGATTGCATCAATTTTCTCAGTGAAATGGGAAGCCTGAGGTTGGATCTTGCCAGGTATATTCAAGGAGCACATGTCTCTATACCCTCCAGGATAGAGTGGCCAAGGAGAGAAAGCAGCATATAATGTAGGAGAGCTAAGGAGAGAAGATGGGGGTCAGGAAGTAGGGCGCAGAGAGCACTGGGGCTGTTGTGTGAATATAGCTTTTACTCTTGATGAAATGGGGGGATTTTTGAAAAATTCTGAGCAAAGAAGAGATAGGATTTGACATACTTTTTAAAAATAATTTTGCTGGCTACTTGTACTGAAAGTAGACTGAGAGTAGTGAGACAGGCAGCTACGAGAATGTGCTTCTCATATATCTGACCGCAGGGAGCCAAACTGATCAGTGGTCCAGCAGGGTGCACTGAAATCTATTACCACGTGTACTAGGACCACACATCTCACGGGCATCTCCCAGCCAACGACTCAGTGCAGGGGAAGAAATCTTGGAAATTTGAGAAAAAAGACAAGAAACAGACCTCCAAGAGAATGGCCTACATAAGTGAAAGGTCTTCATAGAGGTGTGAATGTGATTAGGTGTATATAGGCACGCATAAATATGTAGAAGATAAAGCCCAGATCATTAACAGTGACCTCCAGGGAGAGTGATGTTGAATAGTAGGGGGGCCTGAGACAGGTTTCTTAGCTTGTATTTTATCAACTTTCACTTCATTCGATTTTTATAAGCTGGCATTATTTTTATAATTAATATATTTTAAAACAGTAACTATAATATTTCAATGAAGAAATTAAAATGTTTGTTTCAATGTGTGTATGTAGCAACTAACTAAAGCTATAATCAGTGCAGATGTGCTTTCTGTAATCTAAAAGTACCCAGACATCTCTCCTGGTAATTGTCCAGGCGAAAGGATGGACAGGTCTGAAGCAGACTGGAACCTCTCTGTTCTCATTTCTGAAGCTGTATGGGTCTTTCCTCTGCTGAATTCAATTTCAGAACTAGAAGAAACAGCATTTGTGAATATTCCCTTAAACAGAAGCACATGAACTGCTAGTATATATTTTTTAGGATAACTGTTGAAAGCCTGGGTCTAAAGGTGCAATGATATAACCAACATTTGTCACTTTTCTTATCCCCAGCAGAATTCTACCTTTGAAAAGATTGCAGCAGCTGTGTTCTATAGTGGACTCAGTTACCTAGAGAAAATCCTGTCAATATCATTGCATCAGAGTCATCTCTAAGTAGCCCGCTAATTTCTGTTAAGTTCTGTGTCCCTGATTAAACATATAATAGTTGTACCTACTGATCTCATGAGATTCCTTAGCTCACCTAAAATTCTGCATTTTTACTGTGACTGTTACAGCAGAGACATTTGGGGACTTATTTGCAAATTTTCCATTCTTTGACATTCAGTAGTAACAGGCTCATCTCATTAATTTTCAAATGGTTATTTCATACTGCCTTTCCAAATGTTTAATTAGGATCTTGATAAATTGTTATTAGTTTTATGATAGCATGGCATCAATGTATTCATGACATGACTCAGAGCATGAATCCCAAAGAAAATCTTAGACGTGTCATTATCAAAAGCGTATTAAAAACAGAGCAATGTCCTTGAAAACTAGGAAATGCCAGCAAGCCATGAAGGAAACATTTTCATACTGTACACTAAAGTTGTTTGAAGAAAGTGAAAGTCACTCAGTCATGTCTGACTTTTTGTGACCCCATGGGCTTAGTCCATGGAATTCTCCAGGCCAGAATACTGGAGGGGGTAGCCTTTCTCTTCTCCAGGGGATCTTCCCAACCCAGGGGTCGAACCCAGGTCTCCCACATTGCAGGCGGATTCTTTACCAGCTGAGTGAAAAGGGAAACCCCTGATAGATATACAATATATTAAATATAGAGATAAATCTTCCCTAGTTGTTACTTATGTCAGTGACATGTATTGTCAATTTTCTTGATGAATACAATGAATTGTTCTGAGGCCATATGTTATTTGACTGTTATTTGAAACTCCTGTTGCTTCTGCTTCAATCGACTCACACTTCCTTGGTCCTCCTCTTAAACCTCTTACCACTGCTTCCTATTCGCTTGTATGGGATTTTCTTCCAAACTTTAATTATTTCATTCACTTATAGGATCATTTAAGCTCACTGAACACGTGGGAGACTACACGAGGTACTGGGACTGCAGTAAGGGGGAAGAAAGGCCCTGTCTTAGGGAGTGTATAGGCAGGAAAGTGATTAGGTCTGCTCCACGTCTTGTTTGGGGTCCTGTCCTAACCACACTGTCCTTGGATGATTTTATTGGGGCCAATGATTCGTGTATCCATGCCTTTCGATCTGTAAATCTAACTCAGGGGCTCCTCCTGACATATCAGTCACTTATGACCCACTAGTTCTGAGCAGCTTCACCTGAGTATTCTATCTGACCGCCCATCCATTCATTCAACATGCATATGTACATCATCTAGTCTTAGGCTATAGTGGTAAACAAAATTAGACAAAGACCTTTCCCTTATGGTGTTTGGAATAAGTATGAAGATGTAGGCTACAAAAAAGTAAACAAATGTGCAATAGCTTTAGGTTGTGATAAATGCCAAAAAGAAATCATAGATATGAGATACTAGAGAACTGTGTGTGAAGGGTGATTATTTTAGATAGTGTCATAAAAAGAAGGCCTCTAAAAGATGGCTTTTACTTAAGACTAGTATGAAGTCCTGGACTGGGAAAATCAAAGAACTGGTGAGTGTTTCAGAAGAAATGGACTCTTTTTCACACAACAGTGCAGCTAAAATAGAATTTACAGACGGGAAATTTACAAGATACATCATAGAGCAAATACACTGACATAAACAGGGGTCATGTCATATAAGAGTCTATATTTCATTCTAAGTAAGACGCAGAGACCCTGGAGGTTTTAGCCCAGGGTTGATACAATTTAAAGAGACAGAGTAAAATAGAAACTAGTTAGGATACTTCAGTTACCTACTTAGATTCTTTGTTCACTTAGTATTGAAGCACAGTTAAGATCTGATGGCATTTTAGACAGTATGATAGTGGGAGAATCTTGAAAAGTGGTTATGCTCAAGACAGAACTGACAGGGCTTGCTCATGGACTAGAAATCGGGGATCATAGAAAGGAAATAAGCAAAATATATATATTTTTTGCTTTTTCTCATGACTAACTGGATGAATTGTATTGTTTACTGAAGTGTGAAATAAGAGAAAATCTGATTTGAGTGTGAGTTGAGGGATTAAGGTTTATCTTTGGACCTTTTATGTTTGAGATGTCTTCTTGACTTCCAGATAGGAAGAATATGTAGCAATTGGATGGATTAATCTGGAACCAAAGGGAAAAGTCTAATCTGAATATATTAATTTGGAAGGCACAAGCAAATAGGTGACATTTAAAAGAGAGTATCAGATAAGACCATTTAGAAGAAGTATATAAATGTAAAAGAGAAGAAACTTGAAATCTGATTCCCAGAAGATCTCAACACTTAGAGACTGGGAAGAAAAGTACAAACCAGCAAAGGAGACTAAGAAAGGTTGGACATTAGGGGATTAAAAAAGTATTTTAAAAGGACCAAGAAATATCCTAGGTCATTTTTCCATATTTGGCAAGCAGATGTCACAGAAACTCCTTCCATCTATCACAAGTAAAACTATTAGATGAAATATTTTAAAATATCTTTTCAATACACGATTCAGTTTACATAAAGGAATTTGCAAAAATCTAGATTTAAAAGAAAATCAAATTCATAAGGATAAATGAATGCTTTATCAGTGACATCCTTGGGTGTATATGTCAACCTTATAGATTTAACTGCTTATGAAAGGACAGGAGAAAACATCTGGAAAGAAAAGCATGGAATGAGGCATGAAATGTAGTAATGATAGCAGGTGAAGTACCAAGAGCACATCTCATTTTAGAGAAGGACATAGTGGGTATACATACTTGTCTCTGCTTTGGCTTTACAAAGGAGGAAAACATTTTTAAAAAAGTAATAAATAATTGAATTGGCTTTTTCAACCTTCAATGTGTCCTCTATTGAAAAGATTGGAAACTACATTAAAAAAAAAAAAAAAAGACTTCCTTGCAGATATCCTCTGAGTGTGAATTCACACAGTCTGGAAGGCAGAAATGAAGCAGGAACCTCTTCCTATTGCAGACTTAACTATGACACAAATTCCAGGAGACACAAGTATTTGCAACAGCTGAAGTCCATGTGTAAATGTCTAGGAACCAGCTTCTTGGGAATGAGGCAGCTGTGATAGCACAGTGGTGGTAGCAGTAACAACGATGATAGGACCTCTGTTTTATAGCTACGATGATGTGATTTTAAAAATCTAAAGTCTAGGCCTGTCCCCTGGTTTCCACTTATGCCTTTTCCAATCATGCTTTAAAAGCACATAATTCCATTTAGTATATTCTCTTCTGCTTGAAATACACAGAGTATTTCCTGTTTCCTCCACTAAATCCTGGCTGTTAAAATCTATCTTGGAAATTTCTACCTGTAAGTCTGAATTCCCTCTGGTCTGCAGCTGGACGTCACATTATCCCTGGGCATCAAAAAACAAAACAAAACAAAACAAACCAAACCAAAACTATTTAAGGTTTCTTGATTGACAGTGACCCCCCCCCCACTCCACTCCCTGTTCAGGTGACTACCAGAAGGAAACAAAATTTCTCTCTCTACCAATTCACTTAACTTCAGGCTTCAAATAAATACTTCAAAATGTTTAAAGAGATCACAATAAAAAAATGTTTAAACACAGAAGGAAATAAGTGATTATGAGTGAAAACCAGCAAAAACAAAATTAAACAAAATATTATGGTATAAAAATAAGAAGGAATGCTAATACTCATCTCAGCAAATACTGATCATATAAAGAGCATATTTAATATTATATAGAAAGAAATGAAGAAATTGAGGTATGACTAAAGAATACTATAAAAATTTATCAGGCATATGGGAAACAAAAGACAGAACTTCTGGAAATTAAGTTTACAATTAGAAATTATAGTTTATATTACACACTATATAAAACAGAACAGAAGATTAATCAACTATATTGTAAAACCAAATAAATTACCTAGAAAACAAAAGAGATAAGAGACGAAAAATATGAGATGTTAGGAGATGCGTAGAACAGAATGAGTAGTCCAACACAGAGCTAATTGTATTTCCAGAATGAGAGACTAGATCTAATGAGTTTGAAGTGATATAATTTTTAGATTTGATGTAAGACACAAATCCCTAGAATCAGGAATCATAGTAAATCTTAAGCAAAAAAAGAGTCCACATAAGAAAATACTATAGTCAAATTTCAGAACACCAAAGACAAAAGGAAGATTTAAAAATCATCAGTTAAAGCTAGACTAATATCTTCAATATGCAAGCAAAAATTATTGCTAAATTAAGAATTCTATACAAAGTCATGTATCTTTCAGGAAGAAACACAAAATAAATACAGTTTTAGAAATCAATGATTGAGAGGGTTACTACCACAAACCCTCGCAAAGGAACTTCTAAAGGATATAGTTTAGGAATAAGGAAAATAACCTAGAAAATGCAGAAAGGTTAAAAATTAAGAACATTAACTTATAGATAAATATAAATATTTGATAATGTTGATTGTATCAAAACAATTAAATTCATGCATAATTTGTTAAGTAAAAATTAAAATAAAATAGCTATATAAAACACTGTATAAAAATAGCCTAAAAGAAATGATGGGGTAATTGGAATTAAAATAGTGTAAGATCCTTTCACTATTTGGGAAGAGTAAAGAGGTTAACAATGGAAACAAGTGAAACATAGATGTGATATTTCTAGACTAACAGCATAGAAAGAATCCATCACTTCACAAAACCCACTGGAGGAAAGAAATTTGAAAAGAAAGAAATAAAAATTTGGCGACTGAGTACCAGAGCAGTTTAAAAAATTTCTTTTAATATTTCAATTGTGTTCACTTGAGCTCTCTAGCTAAATAAATTAAGAAATCATTGACAAGGAACAGTGGTCTCTTTCTTTTGTGTTTCTGAGATAAAATACAATAGTAGTTTCTAACATATCCATACACTGATTCTTATCTACTGAGTCACATACAAATTTATTAAAGAATATACTGAGTGCTTCTGTTTAAGGTTAATAACATCTGCACTAAATATTTGAATATATATTTTACTTATTTATTTTTGTATTTATTTACTACCTAGAATTTATTGCCCTTCCTTGAAAGCACCCGTGGTTCAAGGTTGGGGTGAAGCCAGCTCTTTCCAGCTCACAAGATGGTACTGTCAGCATTTCTCCCCAAGTTTGCTATCACATTGGTTGTTTCCAATTATGCCTTATAGTTGGAATATGTAAGCCACAGAAATCTGTAAATGCTAAAATCTAGGACTTCTTTTTTCTATAAAGCCAGTTTATAAACATTTATAGCACAACTACTGCAAATAATTTCTGCCTGATCATTTATATCCCACTTAATGGAAGAGTGAATCCAGACATGAAATGAATGACTGTTTCATGCACCCATGCCATAATCCCAGGCACCCTAACCCTCACCAGCTCTGACACCAGCAGAAAGACCTGCGGCATAAACCTGGCTAACCAGCTGCTTCTCAGGACTTGGACTTTTAAGTGAGAAACACAAGGATAGAAGGAATGACTGAGACATTCTATACTATATTTTAAATGGGTGAATTTTATGCTATGTGAATTGTATCTCCATAAAGCTGTTAAACAGGATTTTAAATGACCACTCCTGTCATCCCTACTTTCAACACTTCAAGAGCAATTATGCTCCTTTCTGCTTACAATCTTAATTCCTGAGACTTCCATTAAAAAGCTGAGCATACATTCATCAAATTTTATTTCCTTTTTTCTTTTTGCTTCCAAGTTAGAAACTAAAGCATACATATTATTAATTTCACCTATATTAGTAACAATACAAAAATTTCCTTATTTGGAACTGACTTATTTTCAACATAACCTAGATTAATTCAGCATATATTTGATTATCTATAGTTCTTATATTTAATTATCTATAGTTTTGCCAATAAGTATTTTTATAGGGTTCTACTCATAATTATTATTTTCCAGATCACCAGGTATTTTAGAAATGCTACTAGTTGAATTCTCTGAAAGTTGATTACTAACAGCAACAAAGCATACTCATTCCCTTGCAAAAAAAGGAAAAAAGTCAGTTCACCATACCTATCAGAAAGTTTATAAGGTTCAGAAAAAATAAGTACATTATAAATCACATTTTCCCATTAAATTTGATGTTTCCCAGACTCAGATTAAATGTTCTTTGCCAACTGCTCTAAGTAAATAGTAACAATTTGAAAAACAATAGAGCATTCATTTTTTAAAAGAAGGGTAAAATTGACTGGAACTGAGAGTTTAAAACAGAGTGTCAAACACCCATTCTTCCAATAGTCTAGATAAATATTTATTTAGTTAGAGGAAATTGTGCATTTGACATCAGTAAAAGAAACAGACACATGACCTCTATGTGCTGTTTGAGGAGAAAGAATAAGATGGTAATTGTCACACTAACAATATATGTCACCCAGTATGTCACCCAGGGTGACATACACTCCCTATATGAAGAGATAACTCATAAAAAACACAATTCTGGTCACTCACAGAGAAAACAAAATGGAAAGTGATACAAGATGTGTAGAAATTCCTATTCCTTAACTGATGTGATTTAAAAAATGATAATAGGAAATGAAATATAGCATCGCTATTTGGGGATAAACTCCTAAAAGAAATTCTATTTCTCCAAATTTCAGTATTATCAGAACTGGACCAGACGATTCAAATTGTGTATGGCATAAAACCATAACATTCTCTCCTGTAAGCTGTCCCTTGTCCGTCTGCTCTTTAAACAGCTGTAAACTGTTCTGTTTCATCAATTCTGGTGGTTCAGGATTAATTCTCACCATTATCAGTGGCAGAACATGATGGTACAATAAGCCAAAATGATTAAATGTATTGTAAGGAAAAAAAAAAAACAACGAGGAAAATAGAAGAGAATCTCTTCATAAAAGCTAATCCCTTATGAACACCATATTTAGAAACTGCAGGTAATTACATTCAGGTAACCTGATCTGAAAATGCCAAGTTCATACAATGGTTTGTTTAATTCCATCTGGTGTACAATAATACTTTCCTTAATGGACATATTGGTTTAAAGGAAAAAAAATATCACCTCAGATATTAAAAGCCCACATTCCCTTCGTAATTATAAAATATTACATCCAAAATAAGAATCTCAAAGACGGTCCTGCAATGCTTAATCTACTTTTAAAAGGAAATTAAGGTAATGAGCTTTAGACTTCTCACTACCTAAGTCACTTCTTAGTTATAATCTATTTCCTTAATATCAAGAAATATATAGATTACTATCATGAACTGGACCAGGACTTCTTGAAATGGTGCCACCTGTTACTAGGATAGAAGTGGAATAAAACATGCATTTATGTAACACCACCATTTTTTCTCTCCTTTCAGATCATTAAAATGGCCAGAGAAATGGGCTTCTTATAATAAAGAACTCAAAGCACCTTGGTGAGTGACTTGAGGGAGAAAAGACCTATATTTGTTTTTTTGAGGAAGGTGAACTCTGCCTTTCAATGCTTTTTCCATCAGATCTCAATCTTGATACCTACTAAAGCCCCGTTTTTCTTAATTATTTCTTTATTACAGAAAGGGACAGAGTTAACATACTTCCTACTTGTGTGCATTTTTCCCCCTTTACTGGATACATGTATTTCCAAACTTTCTAATAAAATAATGAATACCAAAGGCTTTCCCCAAAGACTTGTTGAAATACCATAAGCTAGACTGGCCTTGGTAAAACTATAAAAAGAGAATAGAGTTTTCTTCCTGTTTTCCCTTTATCTGTTGGAGATATTTGTGCCCCCACCCTCATTCATGTATATTCCACTTCCTAAAATCAAAGTTCACCCAGCCCTCTACTCTTTTCTTCTGGATGTGCACTGGAATAACCAGATTCAGAAAACTTTCTTTTTAAGTCCCATCAAAAACTAGGTTCTTAGTCTGATTCTTCCAGATCTCTGTGATCTTAAATACAAGTTAGGTAATCTGATAAACTCAATACGCGAATAGTTACTAGTGAGTTTGTCAACCTGCTTTTTTCATTGCAGATAACAAAATGCATGTCTTTAAGGACCTTCTGGTGTCATAGTGTAAACCTAAAGAAGGGTCTCTATTAATAGGAAATCAAGTGACTAAGTTAATTACTTTTAAAACTTTGTATAGGGGAGTATGTAGCTAGTGCCTTCCAGGGTAATGAGAATATAAGATGGTTCCTGGGACTAGTTCATTCATTCATTCAGGAAATACTTAGTAAAGGCCTACAATGTGTCAGACAGACTCTCAACACTTGGGATGCAACAATGAGCAAAACAAAGAGCCATAATCACAGAGATTACATGGAGTGAAGGCTGTCCTGAGCAGGGAATGAAACAGACAATGAAAACTAAGCATAATAAATGCAGAAATGTTATTCTTTGTTAAGTAGTGATAAAATCTATGAAAAAACATTAGGGCAGGCTAAAGGGAGAGTTGGGGCAGGAGCAGACACTCAATTCAGTAAAACAACCAGAGTAGGCTCCATAGGAAGGGAAACTTGTAGGAAACCCTGAGAGAGGTAATAGAGGTAGCCAAGCAATTTGGTGGAGGAAGAAGAGTTCAGGCAAAAGGCATTAGATGAGACTAGAAAAAGAGTGTTCCCGTGAACAGCAAGACAGTCTATGCCTGCAGAGGAATGATCTAGGAAGCGGAGAACATGGGGCCTACAATGTGAGGTGGGGGAGGCGGGCACCGGCTTTACTTATTTGGGTCTTGTGTGGAGCTGGAAGGACTTGGACTTTTATTCTTATAGAGTAAAACTGAGTTCCAAGATATGATACTTTGTGGTAGACAAGCGGGAGTCATGTTTTGGGGTCAGGTACTTTTTTCACATAGCAGCTGTTTATGTCCTTACAGCCTCAGTTTCATCAACTACCTCTGATAGAAATTCTACACCAATCCACTTACTAAAATTGCAAGCAACTCAATCTCTGTTTTGGTTTAAAGACTCCTTCTGTTCCTTACATAAAAGCTTTGGGGGTATCTAGTAACATCTTATAAGTGATTATCTTATTATTCTAAAAATGTATCTTCTCAGTAAACTTAATGTTGAATGCAATCTCCATGTTAATCTTTAACATGAAACAATATTTGAGTCAGAGCTTATCCTAAGAATAGAAATCTGAATATGCTTGTTATGTGTTAAGTCCCTGGTATATTTCCTCTTGCTGCTAAAAGAGTAAGTCACACAGACTATCTTGATTTAGTGCAGTTGGTGACAGTGAACTCTATCCTCTTTTAGAACCTAGAAGATACTAGGTAAGCATCCTTGTGGATATATAGAAAAGATATATTGTGCCATTTCAACAGCCATTATTCCAGAGAGTTTTGTTCTGTGGCAGACTGCTGTGAGGAAGGATTGGTGATTGTTACTTCAAGCCATTCCTCTGCAGACGGACCCATTTGAAGCATGACTGCTGAAGAAGAAAAGAGCCACAGCTCAAGAGTGACAGCTTTCTCTGCTCCATTATGTCCCCTTTGAAGGCTGCATAGCTCAGAATCTGCAGAATAGAAGGCATTTCAGGTGATGTCAGTATCTTTTCCCTGTAGATACTTTTTCCTTTGGCTATTTCTAAATAGCCCTGCATGAAAAAAACAGCGGTATATAGCTGATGGAGAATGTGATTTTAAGATAAAAATCATACCTTTTTCTCAATGAAAAATAAATGACAGTGTATCTTAGCAGGGAAACAAGTTCATTTCCTGCTGAAATTTTTTTTCTTACATTTCTGAGCCATAAAGTAAGTTTTTGTGACTCCAATTAAACTCTTTATTTAAACACTTGTCTCTGGCATATATTCTTTTATACAAGTTATAGTTATTAATGAAACTTCTATGGCTGTCTATACACTTGGGCCTTAAATGCAGATTTAAATATCAACAAGGCTCTGATTAAAATGCAGAAATAAGGATAGTGAAGGTAAGACAAATGCTCTGCTCCTGTCTTGTTTTGCTTATAGATTATATTCATCAAAATTCTAATTAGAAAATAAAAATGCAGCATGACTTCCTATGTGTATTCTGGCTTATGGATTGCAACTTTGGTTTAAGGGGAAAATAAATATTTTTAGCATTGAATTGGAGGCAGGTTTGACAATAACATTCTCAGGTGAACTCTAAAGAGCACACTACCTTAACAGACTGAGATGTTATTCTCCCATCCTCAGCTCAGTCTTTTACAATTAACTTAAAAAATGATGTTCTTGTTTTCTTAAGTTTGTACCTTGATTATTTAATTGTGCTAAGAAGCTCCAGGTCACAAGTTTCATCCCTGTAGCAGCCAGTTAAGTTTGGAGGAAATTCGGTTCAGAGGCTTCAAAACACAATTTAATCCAACTGAATATTACATTGTAAGGCAATGTAAACTCATCTCCTTGGACTATAATTTAAAAACCATTAAAGCACATTTATACTAATGATGGAATAAAAGGAATAGGATGTTTATACACATACTTGCATCTCCTCTCAATATACTGCTCTTCTGTGAGATCCTAAGTCCCTTAGGGCCAAGGTCTCTGCCTTTTCTTCGCTGGATAAAATGAGAGAATGAGTCAGTACATGAAAGGAAGTAAGGAAAAAATTAAATAAATAAAAAATAAAAAGAGGAAAGACGGAAGAAACGATGAATTTACTTTTATACAATTATGAAGTGATAATAGAAGCAGAGAATATGCAGTTTTAAATGCATGCAAATCTTTCCCACCTGAAAAAAAAAAAATCAACTTCTTAACAGTTACCAGCTTATCTTTCTCTTCTCTTGCTCAGTCAAAAATTTTGCAATACCTTCAATTTCATATGTACTCATTTCCTTTTCCATCTTTTTGTTTGTTTGCCTTTATAAATTCACCAAAATAACTCGCACTAAGATTAACAATGACCTTCAGGTGAGTAAGATGACATTTCCAAGTCCTCATATTACCTGAGCTTTTTGTAGCATCTGTCCTTGTCAATCACTTGTTACCTTTTGAAATTCCCTCGTTACATTCTCTTGCTCGCTCTCATTCACCTCTGACCATTCCTCTATATCCTTTCAATGCTCACCTCCAATAATATATTATAAAATGTTATTGCATTTAATGCTTCTCAATCCTAGATTCATCTCCAGGTCTTTATTATAATTTATATACTTATTAACCCTAAATTTTATACTGTCTCTTTGAGTCCCAACTGTTTATTCAACAAGTGCACTGGGATGTCTCAAAAGCTACCTCTGAGAACTGAGACCATATATGTGAAACTGTCCTAGCTGATTGTTTCAGTAAACCTTTACATGGAAAAGATAAAACTATAATTCTGTGAATAATCCTACTCTTCCCTTCAGAAAATTCTTGCAGATCAGTTTAGAGACAGGAGTCTGCTCACCTGAGAAAGTTTATTTATCAAGACTGACTTCAAAAACCTTGACTTGCATAACCAAACAATCCTAAACAATTATTTCATAAGTTTTGGTCAACTCTAATTAATTCTCTATCTTGAAAAACCTACCCCAAATGTCTTGATTCCAGAGCCCAAAGGTAAAAAATATCCCTCTTTTGAGACAGTAGGGCTTCCCTTGTGGCTCAGCTGGTAAAGAATTTGCCTGCAATGTGGGAGACCTGGGTTTGATCCCTGGATTGGGAAGATCCCCTGGAGAAGGGAAGCTACCCCCTCCAGTATTCTGGCCTGGAGAATTCCATGGACTGTATAGTCCGTGAGGTTACCAAGAGTCAGACATGACCGAGCAACTTTCACTTCACTTCACTTTGAGACACTAAGACTCTTTAAAGGTAGTTTCTTACTACAGTAAGTTCCAATACATTTAACTTTGCTTTTTAACAGATGGTACAGCAATAATTTGGGGAGTTAGACATCTCCAAATCAACCTATCCAAGAACTGCTTAGGACTTTCCACACACACCAGCTCATCTTTCAGTGTCCTCTACTTTAATAAACACTATAAATCACTGTATCAGACTTGACAAGCTGAAAACATATAGGTCCCTCCCCTTACCATCTTTGAATCCAACAAATTGTATTGTTTTATCTCCCCAGAAAATATGAGTTGAATAAATAAAGAATATTGTTAATGCATGCATTATCTTATTCCTCTCCCTTCAGTGGAGTAAAGGGGAAGTGTAAGTGGGTAGCTATGTGCCCCGTGCAAGCAGTAAGGATATATAGTCTCTGCTGAGTATTTATAAACGATAAAACAATTCAAAGTCTATCAGTTTTATCATCAATATATCACAACACCTGTATACAACTTCAGTAATAAATACTCTTGCCACCAGGATGAGGTCCATTTCCTCTTCTCACACTTACTATGTCGTTATGTAACTTGACTTGAAGGAATCTATTTACTGAGCCCTTGTGACCACTATTATCACTAGCAGGAATGCTGCCCCGGGTGCACTGAAATGCCTTGATCCCAAAGCTAGTGCCTCACACAAGAAGCGATGGCTATTTTTCATTCTTTGGAACAAGAGAAAGGCTTCCCTTTGCAGCAGACTCTTCAGTTTTACTCATTCAATAAATATTGACTGAGAACAACTATATGCAAGGCTCCATTCTAGGAGTTGAGGAAATGACAGCAAATTCAAAGGAAAAGATTGCCTTCTAGGAACTTATAGTGCATTGGGAAATTCAGACAATAAATATGATTAATAATATATGTACTTGCATACACATACACACGCACACACACCACCCATGTTAGGTAGCTAAAATACAAAATATGCTAAAGTAAAATAAAATAATGCAGAGAGGGGGACAGGAGGTAATTATGTGGCAGGGTGGGATGAGGGATGGACATTTAGTTAGGATGATAATTGAAAATCTGTATGTACCTAAGTAACCATTTTCTCTGTTTTAGATATGAATTCTTACTCACCCTCAGATTTCTCAAAGGTGTAACAAGTCCACATTTCCCGGCAAAAAGGATACTTTGTACTGAGCTGTTATCATTACGCAAAGTAATCAGGGAAGGAACACATCAACTGCTT
Source organism: Muntiacus reevesi (assembly GCF_963930625.1). Classification (NCBI taxonomy): domain Eukaryota; kingdom Metazoa; phylum Chordata; class Mammalia; order Artiodactyla; family Cervidae; genus Muntiacus; species Muntiacus reevesi. Next base: position 29,983,687 of record NC_089264.1, read on the forward strand.
ATAATTGTGAAAACCATTCTGGCAAAATTCTTATTTTATTGGTGACAGCCATTTCCATACATTGTAAGATAGTCTGGTTTCTAATACGTCCTCCAAAATATTCACAAAACCCTTAATTCCATTTTTCTTCTTTTCCTTTCTCATCACCGCCTTTCTCAATTATGCAAATTTGTTCAAACCTATTTTTAAGCTTTGGAAACCCTTCAGCGCTGTGTGGAAACAGAAACTCTTTCCTTTCTTCATTAAATAAGAAGTGTTGAAACTGCCCCCAAAGCCCAATTCTACGGAGTTTACAATTTGCGTAATAAGGAGCAGTGGCTTGTTCCTGGAGATGTTTCAATCAGCTAGGATCAACACTAAGAAGAAAAAAAAAATGCTGTTCTATCAAGCTGTTAATTCTCATGGAAATGAATGTGAACCAGGGAAACAGAACAGAATTGATTTAGAGCTGTAATCTGTTCACCGGCCATGCTGGCCACTTCTGGTAACCACAAAACACAGCTTAGGTGAAACAATAAAGCCGGCTGCAGGTGGGTTTTATCAAAGGACTTGAAGTCAAGGCAGCACTTCTGGTCAGACCCTCTTCCTAGAGGAGGGGGCTTACAGAGGAGCTAATTGGCTTCCCTCAGATAAGTGGGGCAACCTAGAGAAAAAATATCCATTTTTGGTGTAATGGCTAATTACACTATATTCTCCGATAAGTAAGCTATGAAATCTAGGAAGATGTCCAAGATTTTGCCTCTTAATGGAACAGTTATTTTTTGGCAGAACTCAGTCAAATTACTGTGTTGAATTGTGGGTGAGATGGGCATGTGAAATGAGAACAGGCCTCTGGCAGAAAAGTAAAATGTCAGAAAGTAATTCATACTATGGGGTTTGTATTTGTCTGAATAAAATTAATTTGAAAAAATCAAAATACATCTGGAAATAAAAGTGGTGGTAAAGTCATCCAGTTTCCCCTTTTCCTTATGAATGTTCTTTATCATGTGCCTTTTAAAGAAATATAGAAATATTTAAAACAGTTTTAGCTGATCACAAAATTTGATTTGCAACTTGGAAAGTTGATCATTATATTTATGGTAAATTGTATTTTTTTAATTTTCTTTTTGAGAATCAAATGTTCTATGGTACTTTAATTAAAAAAATAAAGAATAAAATATCAGGAAGAAAAATCCTAACTTTAAAGAGGTTTCCAACCATATTTTACAAATACATACAAAAGCAAGTAACAATTTATGTTGACTTAAATTAATTGCTGAACTGAAAATCAAATAGAAGTTTTATAGGAAATCAAAAGAAGGATTAATTCTAGATGAGGGAGCTTGAAGATGCATGTGGCCCATGGATCCTGTGAGTCTGGCATCATGAATAGCTTATTAACTTGTGATTCAGATTTTTGACTCTGGAAGTAATATTATGCATGGATTATGGGTGTGGTATATCAAAGTGAAGGTCATTAAAATAAAACATGCACAAAACAATAAAGGACTGATCCACAATCAATGGTATTAAATAAGATACTATGCTGGTAGCTTCTATTCCATCACCTTGGTTTGACCTACCCTTGCTTGGACCTCAGGTTGGGATTCCCATTTTATTGACAATCTAAGTTCCAACAATTCTTGTATTACTATCCCTTTTCTATCCAAAATTATCCCTTTATCCAAATAATTACATTATCCATAGGAAATTTTTCTCACTTTCCCGCTAGTTAGGTTTTGTTCTTTCTTCAATTAAAATTTCCTTAGCATTGGAAGAACCATATCAACAATTCCCACTCTACCCCTAGAATCATCACCAACCTTGATCCTTCCCCTAAAGGTTCCCACCCCCTCCCTCCTGAATTTAGCACCTCTTCCCATTGGTCCACACACATGAACATATTCAATTCACCCAGAAATTCTGGATACTGACTGTCTTAAAATATTTTAAATATTTAAGTTCACTTTCACATGTTGCTAGTTTTTTCCCTATCTATTAAATCTACAGCTACATTCAGAGCTGTTTTGCATTCACTTTTGGGAAAGAATGATGCTCTTGTTAAAGCTGTCATTTCTATAGCACTGCCCCAAGACTTCCTCCCTTATATCAGGGAGCAGCCATCCTGTTTCTTGCATCTCTCATAGCTCTATTACTGTCCACATCTTTCAGTTGCATTAAAGCCCTTGGGTCAGACTGCTGTAAATGCAAAAATCATTTTTAGTACATTTGTTTAAGGGCTTTAATGCAACTGAGAGATATGGACAGTAAAAACCCAAGAGATGCAGGTTTGATCCTGGGTTGGAAAGATCCCCTGGAGTGGAAAATGACACCCTCCTCCAGTATTCTTACCTGGAACATTCCATGAACAGGGGAACCTGGCAGGCTACAGTCCACGAGGATGCCAAGAGTCTGACATGACTGAGCACACAGCACACACGTACTATAGTATGAATATGGATGCTTTATCAAAGCTGTCAAATTCTGCATTCAAATAAAAGCTCAGTAGAACAGTTCAGTATCACCTTCTCGGATGTCATTGTTTGAACTGAGCAAAACATCCCCTTTTGCAAAATCCATGTCTACTCACACCAAACTGTATTCTCTCTGTTCACTAAAGTGATACATTTCTACTATAAGGGCAAATACTTGGCTGTAAATGACATTCTCTATGTGGTTCATTTACTTTACTACTTTTCAACTTAAAAAAATTATTCACTACCTGCTCTATACAAAGCAATTTGTATGTTGCATTATTTCAGTTATTATTTTCATATTGTGACCAGTTTGTGTTCAAATAATATAACTTTAGTTTAGTGAAAAGGCCTCTTTACATTCTGGGCAATGTGTGGCAAAGTACATAAAACAATGCCTTTTGTTGAAACTGGAATTATTTTCTTGATTCTTTTTGCAAAAGCAACATCCTTTTTTCTTTCTTACTGAACATCAAAGCACTTATCAGAGACTCTGAGGTGTGACCAAATCTCAATTTTCCCAAAGAGAAGCTGTAGTTTTCCTAAGGAAAAAAAGCACTTCCAGCAAAGATGCTTATATGTATGTGGTGCTGTCTGGTGTGTTTGATTAGTGTTTTAACTCTCTCTACACATCATCCTTTTTCTACAATTTCTCTGATATACTAAATTTCCGTTTACTATAAAACAGATAACAGGGTTCTCTCTTACAGGAATATTTTAAGCCATTATTTTCAAGGTTCTGTCCTGAAGCAGAAAATGTTTTCTAATTTTCTTATGGATCAGTTGAGAAATTAAATTTTGGGTTTTTTTTTAGTAAAAATAAGTACACACATATAATTTTAAGTAGCACAATATAAATATAAATGATATTTAATGTTCTTCTTTTAAAGCATACTTTAGAAACACTATGTTGCCATATGTGATAATAATTTTGAAATTGCTGAGTGTGAATGGAATATAAACATTGAAGGAGGAAGAATAGAACAATCAATACACTTAACTTTAAATAGTTTTAAAAACTTTAAAATTACTAAAACTTAAAAAGCAATATTTTATTTATGAAACTAGAATACTATTTCAGTTGCCATGGATTACTTAAAGCTAAGAAGGAAGAAAAGAATGTCATAAGATTTCTAAATAATCTAAACCAGTACTATGAGTGATCGTTGATAAGTTCAGATAGCTAGATGGATGAATAAATAAGCAGACAGGCAGATAGTCATAGACAGACAGATATTCAGACAGGAAACACGAGTCTGTGGACCAGAGAGCAGATCATGCATTGTTCACATTGCATTTTAGTCCTGGTTCCTTAGCTCTGATCCCTGTGGGGTGATGTGGGGAGAGTCTAACATAACACCATGCATGCAGGGGTGTTGAACAACAAGAGAGATCTACAAGACTCAGGATTCACAAAGGGTTCCTGGGCACACTGGACCATCCTGCCCCCAGACTGACAGACACTCTTACTCTGGAATGGAAAGATATTTCTGAGGAGCGGAGGAGACATTATTTTCACCACACCGGAGCATAAACAAATGACTCTGGGAAGGATGAATTTGTAAACTCTTAAGCAACACAATTTTTTAGCTTCTTGAATGTTTACTATTCAATCATCCCTTATCCAAGTTTTGCCAGCTTTTTTTTTTTTCTTCAGTAAGCCCAGATTGCAGTAACATGAAATACTCATGTAGAATTCTCTCTTAACAATAGTAGTCATTATAATTAAACTAATTATAATTAGTTTCTCTTTAAAATACTGTGGGGACATCCTTGGTGGTCTAGTGGTTATATGCCATACTTCCACTGCAGAGGGCGTGGGTTTGATCCCTGGTTGAGGAACTAGGATTCTGTATGCTATGTGGCACAGCCAGAAAAAAACTGAAGTTGGATAAATTGTTGGTTCTATTTGTAAATAGCCATAAGTCTCATAAAGTGGCTTATTAAACTGCCACTGAGATGTTAGGTTTTATACTTATATTCACAAACATACAGCAAATAGTCAAATTGCTTGAAAATAAAGTTTACCTGCAATTCCAAATTTTTGATCTGTGTGGATAATAAAAATTAAACATTGTAAATGAGGGTAAGTGGACACTGTATTTGCATTGCTCCATTAGACTTACTCTGCAAAGTATGATGAAACAGAACTGGAACACAGGATCTCCTGAGACCCCTGAATGCTGTATTCATGAGGTCAATGGACAATTTGTTCCAAATAAATGGTATAAAATTTAGGCTTTACTCATTTAACTGCCTACATTTATCTCCTACAGAGAAGACAGCATTACAACTGTTTCAGATGCTTAAACCCTATTTTAACATGTATTTGGAAGTCTTCACTGTCTTTGATAACTTTATAATACTTTGGATAGCACATAAAAGTGTTTAATGATGAAAGATATAAGAATGGAAGAGATCTAACAGTTGAACCATGCTTGAAAACTAAAGACATAAGAACAAACTTGGTTATTTCTGAGTAAAACACACTTTTCCCATTCACAAGTAATTTTTCCCTCCTCTTGAACTCCAGATTTTGCCACTGTCTCATGGTCCCTATCATCTATTTTACTCTGTAAATCTTTACTAGGTTCTAGGTTACTTGGTGACATTTTTGTACATGTCATGGCTTTTAACAAATGACCTTATGTAGGTGGCCCTCAGTATATAGTCATTGAATTAATGAGTTTTATTTTTATTTTACTATCCTTTGTTTTCTCATTGACAATTGATGAAGCGGTCTGATTTTTAATGAAAAATGTTTCACAACAAAACAGAAAATTGACTGTAATCATTCCAATATTGAAGAGATAAGCTGAGATATAATAAAATTATCAAATAATTGTGGTGATATTATAAGCACTGAAAACTATACTTTGTATTATATAACTAAGAATATAAAACAGCTATGTGGTACTTTGATAAAACCACAAAATGGAGTCTTCAAATTAGACACTGTTGCTGTTTCTAATAAGCTGGTCATCATTCCACTTTTGGGTTCTACATTATCATCATTGATGTATAATTTTCTTAAAGGATACTATGATCCTAAAAATCATTCAATGTGTGTGGAACACTTACATAATTATTTTTACATGTATTTAATTATTTGTAATATGCTATTCTTTCTATTAAAATTTTAATAAACCTCAGTTTAAGCTTGAAAGTGGAACAAATCAGAGAATAACTGAACCCCTTAATTTAGAAAGTCAAATGATGTATAAGCTAGTGACTACCCAAATAATGACAGGTCAAATATATAAAAATTATCTAAATAGTTGAGATACATTAATAAACTGTACACTCAAAAGGTGATTTGAGAAGTCAGGACAGATAAGGGTCAAACACTTAACAAAAGAATAACCTATGTTCTTTACCATGGAATACTCCGTGTATAATGTTTAGCAAAGAATGTATTTACAGGCCAGTGATTCTCAAATTGTGATCCCAAAACCTTTTCAAACAGTTCTTCAAGGCCAAAATGACTTTCATAATAATCCAAGGATGTATTTGTCTTGCTTGCTGTGCTGACACTGGTGCTAATGGAGCACAAACAATGGTGGGTAAAGAGCTGCTCCTTCGCTCAGATCAAGGCCAGGCATCAACCATACTGGCAGATGTCATACTCCCCACTGTGAACTCCCAGTTTAACAAAAATAAAACCAAAAAACAAAAATACTTAAGAATATCTTTGATGAAACATTGAATATGATTTTATTTAACTTGACCCTTGAGTGTATATCCTTTACTATTCTGGGGATACATGAAGCAATTCTGCTACCTACAAATGTGACAGCTGTCTTAAGAGAAAACCACCCAAGCAGGCAGCAGGCTAAACCAGTTACTTTTCTCCTAGTGGGGCTTTAGTCTCTGAGTCGGGTCTGACTCTTGCAAACCCCTGGACTGCAGCCTGCCAGCCTCCCCTGCTCATGGGATTCTCTAGGCCAGAACACTGGAGTGGTTTGCCATTTCCTTTTCCAAGGGATCTTCCCAACCCAGGGATCAAATCCAGGTCTCCCGCATTGCAGGCAGATTCTTTACCTACTGAGCTACGAGATTCTACTTTTCTCATAGAATACTATTTTTTTTTTTTTTGAGAGAGATCTACTCACAACTATATGGGTTATTTCAACTTACAAACTTAGTGAGCATTTTCTTAAAAATTAACCTCTAACAAATATTTATTCGGGGTTTATAATACTGGGGTGTTTTAAGTCCTTATGTTCTTTATTGTCTTTGGGGAGTAATAAGGTTATTAAGAATTTTTGTTATTCATATTTGAAGTGAAAATGCTAGTCCCTCAGTCGTGTCCAACTCTTTGTGACCCCATGGACTGTAGCCCACCAGGCTCCTCTGTCTATGGGATTCTCCAGGCGAGAATACTGGAGTGGGTGGCCATTTCCTTCTCCAGGGGATCGTCCCAACCTAGGGACTGAACCCAGGTCTTCCAAATTACAATTGCAGGCAGATTCCTTACTATCTGAGCCACCAGGGAAGCCTATTTAAAGTAACAGTATTCAATATTTTGCATACACAAATGGCTAATTTCTTCTAAATATTTTCTTCTCCATATCGTGATTATTAATCCAGACTAACATTTACTGAAAACTTACTATGGAGCAGGAACTGTTTCATAAGCACTTGGCATATATGATCTCATATAATCCTCAGTGCCATTTTGAGTTTGATGGCATTATGTCTCTTTATGCAGAAATAAAGTAAAAGAGATACAGAAGTGCTCACTAAGTTATCCACACTTCAGAGTTCCAAGTGGTGGAGCTGGGATTCCTATCCGTATAAGATGGCCCTAAGCCTACTGCCCACATTTTTACCCAAATTATCCAATTTATAATATATTCTGCCTAAATTCTAATCCATAATTTTTTTGCTAGCTTCAAATTAACTTACTTATAGTTTAGAGGCATCCCTTCTTTTGGAGGAGTTCGATTCTATGTGAGATTCTGAGGCATGTCATTTTTGATTGTGTGTGAGATTACAGAATACTGATGGAACCATGTGCTTTGGAATCAGACAAGCCTGGGTTTGAGTTTTGACCTCATTATTTGCACTACTCCCCAGGTAGCGCTAGTGGCAAAAAACCTGCCTGTCAATACAGGAGACATAAAAGACATGGATTCGATTCCTGGGATGAAAAGATCCCCTGGAGGAGGAAATGGCAAGCCACTCCAGTATTCATGCCTGGAGAATCCCATGGACAGAGGAGCATGGTGGGCTATGGTTCATGGGATCACAAAGAGTCAGACGATTGAAGCAACTTAGCAGGCACATTATTATTTATTATTATTACTAATACTATTATTATTATTACTCATTATTTATTAACTCTGAAATTTGGAGCAATTTTTTTTTCAATTTTTCACTTTCAGTTTCTTTATCTACAAATGAGGACAATGAGTGTAAGGACTTCAAAGTATTAGGATTAAGTAAGGTTGTTTGTGTAAGTCTATGAACAGTCACTGGCACATAATAAGAAATTCAACAAACATTAGCTATACTTATTCGTACTCATATTTGCATTCCTGTGCCTTAAAGATAGAAAAGGTGAAATACAGAGTTATGAAAATAATTAGAGAACTTGAAAGTAATTCAATAACATAAAAATAGAGATTGCAGGAGGAGAAGGTTAAAGAAGTGAACACTGAATTGCTATATTGGAGAAAGACAAGGAAAAGATCATCTTTTTCAGTTTCAAACAATAGTATAATATGCTCACACCCTCAATTAAATTGAATTAATATGTGAAGCCTAGGACACTCAATCCACTCTAAGTCTTCTGAGGCTGATGCCTTACCTGTACCCACCTGCTCCCCTTAGAATGACTTTACCTTTCTGATGTACACAGATATGGATAATGCCAACATCTGCAAATCTACACCAGGACTTTGACCACCTGCAGCGCCTGGCACAAGCATCTAAGGGTTATACTTGCATGGGAACAGCCTACACGAAAGTGACAATTATCAGGAAGAATAACTGGGATCACTTCTATGCTGGTTCTCAGAGTTCCCAGCAGGATTAACTTCCAGTTCTTTATAGAGATAGCTTGCTTGAAAATGAATTCCTTATTGGGTGCCTTCCTTTCCTAATCTTCCTTCCTTCCCCACTTACTGTCAATGATTCTTGGGGTCAGCTCTCAAATAAATTATCTGCACTTGAATCCTTGCCTCTGGGTCAGAGACATAAAGACTATATTTTTCATCATTGTATTATTCAGACCTTAACATAATTCCTGGGACATAAAAAGTACTCAACAGGTATTTGTGGAGTTAATCGATCAGTTTTCAAAAGTAAGTGCTCCTTGAAGTGATCATATCATTTTAGCACACCCAGGTCCTGGCAGAATGCCTGGCATAAAGTAGGGACCCAATTAATGTGTGTGGAATGTGTGAGTGCATAAAGTTGCCAGTATTGTTTAAAAAGGAAACACTCTGACTACTAATAAAGAATATAATACTAATTAAAGCAATAATGGGAACTGAATAACACTTAAATCTAATATATTATACAACATATTATTAACAGAGTTGAACTGTTCAGCTACTATATAACCATATTTATATTCATTGAATGGATTAGTATTAAAGTAGAAATTTTTGCTTGAGAATCTTGTGCATTAATAATATTTTTTTCAAAAGTGTATATAGAAGTATGCCACCTTACTGCAAACTCTATTCATGAATCTATAGCCTAAGGTGACAAAATTGAAAGATAAAAGGAGAAGAAAAAGGCATTAACTGATTGACTGATGGAACAAATAACTATTGAATGTCTACTAGGTGTCAATTTTCTACATCCATGGCTTTATAATTTTTGGCTGTGACCTACAATAGGAAATATATTTTACCTCAAGATATACACACAAATGTATAATGCATGAGTACATAGATATGGTCAAAACTAAAAAAAAAAAAAAAAAAGCCCTGTAGCATATAATATGTATGTTTAATAAACTTTATTCACTCTGAAAAACCTTTTATTCTACTCTATTTTATTAAAAAAATACTCCATGATTCTCAGTATGATTTTTCTACTCACTAACAGGTTATAAGTGACAATTATGAAAAACACTCAATTGTAAATATAATGATAAGCTAGATAGACACTATGTTTCCTTGAAATATCTTAGATAAACTTAAACAATGTTTTTAAAATAATGCAAAAATTACCATTGTAATCACTGCAAAATAAAGGTACACGGACTGAAGGGTATTTATCAAGAACATCTGCACTGGTATCGAGGAAGGGAAGGGGGGACAGTAAGGGAGGTCTCCTCCAGAAGTGATGGCTGAACTTAGATTTGAGGAAAGGTTGGAGTAAAATCTGAGAAAGTTATTTAGAGAGAATATCAGAGGTATCTGTGAGACGATGGATATGGAGAGCGAGGGAAAAGGAGATATTAAAAATAACTGCTAGATTTACACTTTGCCATGAGTGGTGGAAGGACAACAGTGGTGCTGAAAAGAGACGACTAAAGAGGACAATTTAGAAAGATGTGGGGTGGGGGAAGATCACAGATATGTTATCAAACAGGCTGCTTTGAGGTATTCAGGATCCAAAAGCTAAAAAGGCAATTAAGTATGCAAATCTAGATTTCAGAGGCAAAGGCTAGGACTTAAACAGCAGTTTATATATCATCTAGGTTAGAACCGTTTAGAAAAAAGCAAAAAAAAGGTTAATAGATTTTGACAAAATGACGTTCATTTACTTGGTATTTATACTCTAAACAAGTTCAAAGGGAATTTCAAGGTGATTTCCAATAAATTCTGTGCAAACAATTGGACAAATGAAGAAGTATATTTATGCTACAAAAAGAATAGTTGTGCTATAAACCTGAGTAAAAGATAGCTGTGATGACAATGATTATTGAAAGCAATAATAATATTAGTCCATACTACATCTCTAACAAAATATTAGATTCGTTATATGTATTACCCTAATTAATTTAAAAAAATCATATGAGGTAGATACCCCAGTTTTCTACATGAGACAAATAAGAAATTGATACATATTGAGAGATGGTGCCAAAGCAAAAGCAATACCCAGTTGTGGACATGACTGGTGATGGAAGTAAAGTCCGATGCTGTAAAGAGCATATTGCATAGAAATCTGGAATGTTAGGTCCATGAATCAAGGCAAATTGGAAGTGGTCAAACAGGAGACGGCAAGAGTGAACATTGACATTTTAGTAATCAGCGAATTAAATGGGTGAATTAAATGGAATGGGTGAATTTAACTCAGATGACCATTACATCTACTACTGTGAGCAAGAATCCCTTAGAAGAAATGGAGCAGCCAACATAGTCAACAAAAGAGTCCGAAAAGCAGTACTTGGATGCAATCTCAAAAAAGACAGAATGATCTCTGTTTGCATTCAAGGAAAACCATTCAATATTACAAGTAATCCAAGTCTACGCCACAAAAAGTAATGCTGAAGCTGAACGGTTCTATGAAAATCTATAAGACCTTGTAGAACTAACACCCAAAAATGATGTCCTCTTCATTATAGGGGACTGGAATGCAAAAGTAGGAAGTCAAGAAACACCTGGAGTAACAGGCAAATTTGGTCTTGGAGTACAGAATGAAGCACGGCAAAGGCTAAGAGTTTTGCCAAGAGACTGCATTGGCCACAGCACTCTCTTCCAACAACACAAGAGAAGACTCTACACATGGACATCACCAGATGGTCAATACCAAAATCAGGTTGATTATATTCTTTGCAGTCAAGATGGAGACATTCTATACAGTCAGCAAAAACAGGACTAGGAGCTGACTGTGGCTCAGATCATGAACTCCTTATTGCCAAATTCAGACCTAAATTGAAGAAAGTAGAGAAAAACACTAGACCATTCAGGTATGACCTAAATCAAAACCCGTATGATTATATAGTGGAAATGACAAATAGATTCAAGGGATTAGATTTGATTGACAGAGTGCCTGAACAAATAATGGACAGAGGTTTGTGACATTGTACCGGAGACAGGGATCAAGACCATCCCCAAGGAAAAGAAATGCAAAAATGCCAAATTGTTGTCAGAGGAGGCCTTACAAATAGCTGAGAAAAGAAAATACACAAAAGGCAAAGAATAAAAAGAAAGATATACCCATCTGAATGCAGAGTTCCAAATAATGGTAAGGGAAGATAAGAAAGCCCTCCTCATTGACCAATGCAAAGAATAGAGGAAAACAATAGAATGGGAAAGACTAGAGATCTCTTCAAGAAAATTAGAGCTACCAAGGGAACATTTCATGCAAAGATGGGCACAATAAAGGACAGATGGTATGGACCTAACAGAAGCAGAAGATATTAAGAAGAGGTGGCAAGAATACACAGAAGAACTATACAAAAAAGATCTTCACGACCCACATCAAGATGGTGTGATCACTCACCTAGAGTGATCACTAGAGCCAGACATCCTGGAATGTGAAGTAAAGTGGGCCTTAGGAAGCATCACTACAAACAAAGCTAGTGGAGGTGATGGAAATCCAGTTGAGTTATTCAAAGCCTAAAAGATGATGCTGTGAAAGTGCTGTATTCTGTATGCCAGTGAATTTGAAAAACTCAACAGTGGCCACAGGAATGGAAAAGGTCCATTTTCATTCCAATCCAAAAGAAAGGCAATGCCAAAGAATGTTCAAACTACCACACAATTGCACTCATCTCACATGCTAGTAAGGTAATGCTCAAAATTCTCCAAGGCAGGCTTCAACAATACCTTAACCATGAACTTGCAGATGTTCAAGCTGGATTTAGAAAAGGCAGAGGGAATAGAGATCAAATCGCAACATGTGTTGGATCATCAATAAAGCAAGAGAGTTCCAGAAAAACATCTACTACTGCTTTATAGACTATGCCAAAGCCTATGACTGTGTAGATCACAATAAACCCTGGAAAATTCTTAAAGAGATGGAAATACCAGATCACCTGATCTGCCTCTTAAGAAATCTGTATGCAGGTTAGGAAGCAACAGTTAGAACTGGACATGGAACAACAGACTGGTTTCAAATAGGCAAATGAGTACTCAAGGCTTTATATTGTCACTCTGCTTATTTAACTTATATGCAGAGTACATCATGAGAAACGCTGGGCTGGATGAAGCACAAGCTGGAACCAAGATTGCCGGGAAAAATGTCAATAACCTCAGATATGCAGATGACAGCACCCTTATGGCAGAAAGGGAAGAAGAACTAAAGAGCTTCTTGATGAAAATGAAAGAGGAGAGTGAAAAAGCTGGCTTAAAACTCAACATTCAGAAAACTAAGATCATGGCATCTTGTCCCATCACTTCATTGCAAATAGATGGACAAACAGTGGAAACAGTGAGAGACTTTATTTTGGGGGGCTCCAAAATCACTGCAGATGGTGACTGCAGCCAAGAAATGAAAAGGCACTTGCTCCTTGGAAGAAAAGTTATGACTAACTTAGACAGCATATTCAAAAGCAGAGACATTACTTTGTCAAAAAAGGTTCAGTTAGTCAAAGCTATTGTTTTTCCAGTAGTCATGTATGGATGTGAAAGCTGAATGCCGAAAAAATGATGCTTTTGAACTGTGGTGTTGGAGAAGACTCTTGAGAGTCCCTTGGACTGCAAGGAGACCCAACCAGTCCATCCTAAAGGAAGTCAGTCTTGAATATTCATTTGAAGGAATGATGCTGAAGCTGAAACTCCAATACTTCGGCTACCTGATGCGAAGAACTGACTCATTTGAAAAGACCCTGATGCTGGGAAAGACTGAAGGTGGGAGGAGAACGGGATGACAGAGCATGAGATGGTTGAATGGCATCACTGACTGAATGGACATGAGTTTGAGTAAACTTTGAGAGTTTGGGATGGACAGGGAGGCCTGGTGTACTGCAGTTCATGGGGTTGCAAAGTGTCTGACACGAGTGAGCGAATGAACTGAATTGAACTGAACTGAATAAATCAATTAGCCCAGGGTCCCAAATCTTAAAAAAAGAAAAAAATTAAATATATTTAAAATAGGTAAGTCTGTTTCGTCTTAGAGACTAACTTCTTTCTTCACTCCTATATTGTACTGTTTCTGAATATAACATTATACAGTCAAATGCTTCCCTCAAAAGAAATATTCTCTTTTAAGTTATATTGGTCATGTAGGTAATTACTGTTTAAGTTTTCTCAAATGTTTTCTAAATGTGTACACACCATTTAAAAAACTATGCTGTTTATAAATTGTTTTAATAATAATAGAATAATAATATGGACTATTATAATAATAATATAATAAATAATAATAAACATAAGATTTCTTAAGTATAATTTTGCTGTTTATTCACTCATTCATTCATTAATATTCATTAAGCACTTACTTATGTATAGGTACTGATCTTGAGTAGGTGCTATATGGCAGACAGTTCATACATAATAGAAATGGGTATTCAGAATGCATTAAAGTTTCCTGGACCTTGTTGTAAAGTATGAAAAAAAAAAGACTTTCTTTTCATATCAGCTCCCTTTTCCTCCAGATATCCCAAAGCCACAGACAGAACAGGTTTCAAATGATTTGGAAAGCAAATAAAGAGACAAGTACATGGGAATTTATTTTTTAATTCATAACTCCAGTATACATATTTTTAAAATGTAAGAATAAAGTATTTCAAAGTTCTGGAATACAATATAGAGGAAGCATAATCAGAGATGATAAGAGATATGACTTACAGACCAAACTGGACAAATATATGCAATGCTTTCAAAATGTATTAACTGCAATTTTTAAGAACAAAGATTTATCCTTTTAAGGCAAAACTAAAAAAAAAAAAACTACAAAAGCTGTAAAATACTATTTAGGCTCATGAAAGCTATCTCTTTTCTATGAAGATACCTCCAAGTATTTTTCAAATATCAATAATGATATTAACCTACGACGGGGGCTTTTGTTAAACATGTAAGAGAGATGAATGGACATGCATGACTAGAAGGTGAAATACATAAAACTGGAATCATGTATGCTTGTTTGGAAGATATTTGTGTGCAAAGAAGAAAAGCTCTGTGAGTGTGACTGGGGGTTGGTTACAATTCCTATTCTTCCCTCAGCTATTGCCCCACTTCTTTTCTCCCCTTTACAGAAACATTCTGAAACTGGTCACTTTCCTGGTCCACTTCAATCACACTTTGTAAGTAGGCTGAATAATAACCACCCAAAGATGGCAGGTGAAACCTGTAAAAGTTACCTTAAAAGGAAAAAGAGTCTTTGCAGGTGTGATAAAAATAAGGCTCCTGAGGAGGAGAGTTTATAGTGGATTAACTAGGGAGGGGGCATCTAAATCCAATCACATTTCCTTATCAATGAGGAGAAAGGATATTTGGGCCACACAGAAGGGAAAGCAATGAGTGGAGATGAAGGCAGAGATGGGTGCTGCCACCACAAACAAATAAATACCAGCAGCCACCTGAAGAGGCAACTTAGAGATCTTGAGGGAGTGTGGTCTGCTGTCACAGTATTTCAGTTTGTTGGAACCAATGCTGAACTTCTGGTCTCCAAAAGAAGACTTTTCCATTGAAGCCATCTGCTTTATGTTGTTTTGTCATATCAACCATAAAGACAAATACCATTCCATTTCAAAAATACCTTCAGGAGCCAAATTCACAAATGGCCTCCTTGACGCTGAATCCAATAGTTACTGCACTCAAGTTCCCCACACTACGTGACACAGTGAATCGCTCCCTACTTTTTATTTTTTATTTATTGTTAAAAACATAATTTATATGTTAAAGGCTAGGATATAGTTCCAGTTATTCAATCAAAAACTAATCTAGGTTTTATTTTTGAAGATGTAATTAAAGTCTAAAACTGACATTAAAGAAGTGAAAGTGAAGTCCTGTCCGACTCTTTGCAACCCCGTGGACTGTAGCCCACCAGGCTCCTCTGTCCATGGGATTCTCCAGGCAAGAATACTGGAATGGGTTGCCATTTCCTTCTCCAGGGGATCTCCCCAACCTAGGGATCAAACCCAGGTTTCCCACATTGGAGGCAGATGCTTTACCCTCTGAGCCACCAGGGAAGCCTCAAAACTGACATTAATGAGGAAGATTATCCAGATCATCCGGGTGGGTCTGTTTCAGTCAGTTGAAAGGGTTTAAAATGAAAAGAAAGGAGGAAGAGGAGGATAGGGACAAGGACAAGGATGAACATGAGAGGGAGAGGAAGGAAGACAGGGAGAAAAACGAGAGAAATAATTCCAGCCATGGATAGCATCTATAGCTCCTGCCTGCCCTTCCTGACAGCCTGCTTTGCAGATTTCAGACTTGCCAGGTCAGCCCCCACAACTATGGAAGCCAATTCCTTGCAATAAATATCATAATGTATATTTCCTACAGGTTCTGTTTCTTGTGTTCAATGCTGATTGATACACTTGGCTTCAAAAGTATCACACACTCTTGGTTTCACTCCTGTTTCACCAGCTGCTTCTTTCAGTCTCCTTTGCTCTCTCCTCCATATTTCTTACTGCTGAATGTTTGAAAGCCCAGGGCTCAGTATTTGGGCCTCTTTCTCTGTTTCACTCACTCAGTAAATGATTTTAAATACTAAGTGCTGATCCCTCGCATTTATTTTTAATCTACAGCCTGGATCTCTTCCCTAAACCTTAGTCTTAAATCACTCATCTTTGTATGTGCACTTCAAGTTTTTCATAAGCATTTTAACACAACATGTGTAAATTTTCCATTATCTCCACAAAAGCTACTCCACCTGTAGCCTTCCCTTCTCAATATATAGTATCAATTTTTCCCATGGCTCAGACCAGAATTTTGAAATCATACTTGCTTTCTCTGTTTCTTTCACACTCATGTTGATGTATCAACAAATGAAGTGAACTCTATGTTTTGAACTTACCCCAAATAGGGCTGCTTTCTTTTGTCTTGCTTTAAAATAATAATCATAATCTTTTGCTTGTATTATTGCATTAGGCCCTTAAATGTTTTTTCTTCTGTCCTTATTACCAGCCATGTGCATACCACATACCCTATTCTCAATATATTAGCTAGCAATCTAAAATATTCTAAAATATAAATCCCATCAAATCACTTCCCTGCTCCAAACTCTCTGCTAACTTTCAGAGTAAAAGCCAAAGTTCTTTCAATGGCTTTCCAGATTTCATATGGGTTAACTCCTGCTGATCTCTAATCCCACTAGTGTTTTTCTCCTTCCCTTGGATCCAATCATACTAGTCTTTTCCATTTCCTTGTACAAACAAGGAAAACTTCTGCCTCAGGATTTTTGAATTTGCTCACTCTTTGCTTTATCTGCTCTTACTCTGCGCCCACATTGCTTGCTCCATTACTTTCATCTTAGTTATCTGCTCAAACATCACTTCATTAGCAACACCATTCATGTTCATTCTAGTCACAATTACTCTTTGTGAGTCTATACTCTATCCCTTGTTCCTTATTTTCTTCCCCACCATTGATCAATATTTGATGTACAATATATTTTGCTTATTTATTTCTGTCTCCTAGGTCAAGAATCTTTATTTTGTTCACTACCATATTTTGCGGGGTTTAATACAGTGCTTGGTACATCGTAGGTATTCAGTTAATACTTCATAACTAAATGAGTGAATGCATGAATGAATGAACTTCTGCTTATGATTGGGTGGATCCATAAACCAATGTGAACAAATATAAGGATTTTAATAGGTCAATCACAAAATCTTCACCAGGCTCAGTCATTTTCTAACTTATTTTTGTAATGTTGCTTATTGGGTTGATTTTCCCCCAAATTATTTCGGTGGAAATTATTTTGTGTGATTTTTTCAACAGTGATTCTGTCAGGATGTAATTATTACCTATTCCATCTGTTTTAATTTGCTTGACGTCTAAGGCTTAAGAGTGGGAGAGGATTTGGGGAAGAAAAAAAAAAGAAAGAACATAGAGCTTAGAACAATAAAACAATGCATGATTTTAGTTAGAGATTCAGGACAGAAGAATCAGGACCTACTCTAGGTGTATTGTAAGAATTAACATAATAGAACTTCCTTTATTCTGTAAAATTTGCTTTTACAGATTTGTATGGCATGTGCCTCAATTAGACATGGCAGTGTCTATCTATATGAGAGCATGACGTAGAAGCAGCAGTCCACAGCCAGATGAATGCGCCCAAGCTTCCTTACTCGGAAACACCAGTACAACAGTGCCAGTGACTCCAGTGTTAACTGAATGAGCATTTTACCTCAAAAATTTTTTTGACTTGGAGGTACAATAGTATAACTGTAACAGAAGAACACGCCATGTGCCTGGAGAGGAGGGACGGTTAAGAGCACTCTACGGGTTTGCACTGATTGTACTCTGGAGTGCAGAAGCACTGATTTACCTCACATGGATGAATAAGTTGACACCTTGTTGCTTAAAAATTGCTTATGCTTAAAGTACGCTCCACAGCTAAAGGGCCATGCAGATGTCACTTTGCTGAATAGCATATGGACATCTCCAGGGCTGTTAAAAATGATCACACCGACCGTCTGTTTTTACTGGGGCTCACTGTATTTATATGGTTCTGAGAGAGAAGTTTACACCTTTCAATGTAGCTCAGGGGACCTATTTCTAGAAGGGAAGGAGGCAGGGAAGGCACTTGTGAACTTGGCAGAGAAACTTCATGTTTCCGTAATGGCCTCTTTCTTAACAATGTGGCAGTTCTGAATCTAAGAAAGGACAAAACTATTTTAAGATAAAGATCACCATTTAAAAAATTTGTAACTTAAGTCTTTAGAAAGCCAACTAAGTTCAATTTTGTAGGTAAGGCTAAAGTGACTGTGGCATTTTCTGCTTGGATTTCAAAACTCGCTAGTTGCCAGCACAAATTTATCTGAGTTCAAAAATTGTTCCCAAGTTTGTTATGACTTCAGAAGCAATGGCAACCCACTCCAGTACTCTTGCCTGGAAAATCCTATGGACAGAGGAGCCTGGTAGGCTGCAGTCCATGGGGTTGCTAAGAGTCGGACACGACTGAGCGATTTCACTTTCACTTCTCACTTTCATGCACTGGAGAAGGAAATGGCAACCCACTCCAGTGTTCTTGCCTGGAGAATCCCAGGGACAGGGGAGCCTGGTGGGCTGCCGTCTATGGGGTCGCAGAGTCAGACACGACTGATGCGACTTAGCAGCAGCAGAAGCCTATATGGGAAAGGAAAGGGCCTGAAAGAATAACTGTTGTTTTCAGCAAGTAACACAACTAATGGTTTACCTTCTGTGACTCACTACTTATGAGGTCTGCTCATAACCCATATCTTCTTCCATTAACTTATCTCTAATTTTCCCCCAGCATTTGAATTGTCTTCAGTGTTAAGCACCATGTTCAGCATGTAGAATATCCTCAGTCAGGGCCTGGTGAGTGACATTGTATTTACAGAGCATGGATAGAGTATAAGGTACAGGGGTATGTGTCATGGGAAAGACCATGTTCCTGCTCCTTATACTTTCGCCCCAAGGATATCCGGAGAAGGACCAAAGCTGTTCCTCCAGAAATATACACTACAGCAAAAAAAAAAAAATCTATAGAAGTTGTAAAACATGTTTCATTCTTATTTTCCTGTTAGTATGTAAAATTACAACAAATTTAATTACTAAAGCAAAGAAAATTAGGTGCACCATCTTGTGAAAGGCCCTATCACTAACCTGTCAGATGGTGCTCCATGCTATGAATAACAATGAAAATTTACAAAGCCTGCCTTGATACGGGAGAGAATGAACAAAACTCATGGATTTGTCACACTAATAAAAGAAGCATACTCTTTGAACAAAGTTAAAGAAGCAAATAATAGACATTAGTATTTTATAGGCTTTTCAGTCTTAACAATTCTAAATCAACTGAAAATTCAAATTATTTTTATTAGTGTTGAAAAGCCTACCAGAAGCTTGCCTGCATTACAACAAAATGATATGCTTGCTCTTTGTTGCTTGTTGAAGCTAGTTTGGATATTATAACAGAATTAATATTTAATTCAGGGTTTATGGTACACCAGCCATTGTGAGGGCTACTTAAGCTTAGGAAAATCCAATACAAGGTCCTCCTGTTTTCTTTATTTCACAGATTACAGAGTGCTATGTAAATAATTTGTCCAAACTAACCTGCTTATCATATGGCAGACCCAAAATTGTGACCATGGCCTCTTGACCCTCAAATCTGTGCTCTTAACCACAGATTGCTGCTTTTTGACATGAGAAAAAATGAGAAAAGAGAATGATGGAACAATTCAGTGTTGTAGAGCTTTTAGTTGTCTATGTGTAAAGTAACTAAAAAGTGACCTTCATACTCTTGAATTCTTTCATGGTAAGATGTAAATGAAATATCTTAGTTTGTGTTCAGAGTATCTTGTTGTTGCTCAGTCCCTCTGTCGTGTCCGACTTTTTGCAACCCCATGGACTGCAGCAGGCCAGGCTTCCCTGTCCTTCACTCTCTCTCAGAGTTTGCTCAAACTCATGTCCATTGAGTCAATGATACCATCCAACCATCTCATCCTCTGTTGCCCCCTTCTCCTCCTGCCCTCAATCTTTCTCAGCATCAGGGTCTTTTCCAATGAGTCAGCTCTTTACATTGTCAGGTGGCCAAAGTAATAGAACTGTAAAAGCATAATTAGCATATAACTTGAAAATGTTGCCATGAGCAGAAATGACTGTAAGGTCAGTTTTACTGATTACTCACCTTGGTTGGATTTCTCTAAAATGATCACACAGCCCACCATCAGAACCACAGCCTCATACACATGTGGGGTTGTGCTTATTTTGAAGACACTCTAAAAATCACACCTATCATGATACCAGAAAAACCAAATGTGACAGATTCCTGATGTCTTCTAAGGCCTGGAGCTGCTGCTACTCGTTCAAGTTAAATAACACTGATCTCTCTAGGGCACTAGAGTGCATCAGAAAAGCCTGGAATCATGCCTAGGCAGAGCAGAAATGATTAGTAATGCATGGCCAACTTTAAGCTTGGAGTGTTCTAAGTATGACTACTTGGTATTTGAAAACATGGCTAGTGATGAGAATTAGTAAGAACCAGTTGCATCAGAACTTTGGTTTCTTTGGATCACATCCATTTCCCACTTTTATAACCCATCCATACCCTACCCTCACAGTCATTGTAGTCAGTAGAATGAAATTGGGAAGTCAAGTTTTTGTTAACAAACAGGCAAGAGACTGCTGTGTTTGGGTGCACTGACTCTAGAATGACATCATCTAGCTCAAATCTACATCTGCTGCTTGCTGTGCCTTGGATGACTTTGTTTCTCTCTCCGTGGCCCTCATACCCATGTAAGAACTCCATATTTTGTCTAAGAATTAACTCAATGCATATAAAGCACCTAAAATAGTATCTGACATACAGTAAGTATGCCTTATATGAGTGCTAGTATTATTATATTATTACTAATAATATTATTTTTGTTAGTTATAAAAAAGATAATGCTTAAGAAATTGTTTTTTCAAAATATTTTATTCCTTTGGTAGATCATGATATTAGTTTAATTTTCTTGATTTGCATAAAATCTGATATATAATAATGAAAAATTGAATGAATAGATAAATCCATGGGATGGATTTACCAAGCAAGAATGGCAAGTGGGTTGCTATTTCCTTCTCCAGGGGATCTTCCTGATCCAGTGTCTGAACCCCCATGTTCTGTATTGCAGGCAAATTCTCAACCCCTGAGCCACCAGGAAAGCCCCCAAAATAGAGTAAATAAATGAATAACATTAAAAGTCAATACACATATTACAGATAAATACTATTTTATGAAACAAATACCTACATGTGTTCTCAGCTGCAGTATATTTCTTAATGTAATTATGGTCTCAAACATTGGAAAACACTGCACTTAGTTGCTCAGTTGTGTCCATCACTTTGTGACTCCATGGGCTGTAGCCCACCAGGCTCCTCTGTCCATGGGGATTCTCCAAGCAAGAATACTAGAGAAGGTTGCCATGCCCTCCTCCAGGTGATCTTCCCAATCCAGGGATCAAACCCAGGTCTCCCGCATTGCAGGCGGATTCTTTGCCATCTGAGCCACCAAGGAAGCCCAAGAATACTGGAGTGGGTTGCCACTCCCTTCTCCAGGGGATCTACCTGACCCAGGTATTGAACCAGGGTCTCCTGCATTGTAGGCAGATTCTTTGTCAGCTGAGCTCCCAGGGAAGCCCTGTAAATGCAGGAGACACTAGAGACATGGGTTTGATCCCTGTGTTGGGAAGATCCCCTGGAGAAGGGCATGACAACCTACTCCAGTATTCTTGCCTGGAGAATCCCATGGATACTTCTAAGTATTACTCTGCTGAAATTATGACAGCTTTATATTATGCAAAAAGGAATTTTAAATTTTTGTTGCACTTCTAATGTCAAACATTTAATTTATTCATAAATTCAGCATTTGCTCATAGAACATTTTCTATTACAGGCACTCCATTTTGATCTGGAGGTAAAAATGACTGAAAAATTTCACATAACCCTTGCCCCCATGGACCTTACAACTTAAATGGAAAACACTCTGTATCAAATAAGTATATACTAACCACCAATTACGAGATACATTTTTCTAACTTCTTACAAATATAAAGAGCTGAAATAATCTGCATAAATAAACTAAGGATAAATTGTAAAGGAATAGAAAATAATCTTACCAAAAATTAAGAGTAAGAAACAACACTTAAAGATGCATACAAAACTGGGTCACACCCTATAATGCTCCATAATTAACTGAAGGAGTTGGGCAAATGTACCTATGTGGTTTGGGATATTTGCTTTTAATTATAAATTTCTATTTTAACTTTTATTTTATTTTATTTTATTTTAACTTTATTATATATTCATTAAATTGCTACTAATCTGGAAAGTCAGAGTCAATAGCTTGTTCAACATAGTATATCTTTAGTAAAATCAATTAATAGCTCAGTATCAATATACATATATTTAATGTAATGAATAAAAATCATAGTAGCATCTTTTCAGAAATTGAATGCTTTTGCTGGAGGAATAAAAGGTAATATTATACATTTTTTAACCAAAACGTGAAGTGTTACAGCCTTTAGGCATGTGATTATCAACATCTGGGCTTCCTGGGTGGTGTTAGTGGTAAAGAACCCATCTGCCAAATGAATAAGAAAGCTGTGGTACATATACACAATAAAATATTACTCAGTTATTAAAAAGAACATATTTGAATCAGTTCTAATGAAGTAGATGAAACTGGAGCTTATTATACAGAGTGAAGTAAGTCAGAAAGAAAAATGCCAATACAGTATATTAATACACGTATTTGGAATTTACAAAGATGGTAATGACAACCCTATATGCAAGACAGCAAAAGAGACAGAGATATAAAGAACAGACTTTTGGACTCTGCGGGAGAAGGTGAGGGTGGGATGATTTGAGAGAATAGCATTGACACGTGTATATTACCATATGTGAAATAGATGACCAGTCCAAGTTCGATGCATGAAACAGGGCACTCAAAGCCAATGCACTGGGACCCCCAGAGGGATGGGATGGGGAGGGGCGTGGGAGGGGGTTTAGGGAGGGGACACATGTATACTTGTGGCTGATTCATGTCAATGTATGGCAAAAACCATCACAATATTGTAATTAGCCTCCAATTAAAATAAATAAATAAATAAAAATAAAAAACCCGTCTGCCAATGAAGGAGACATAAGAGACACAGGTTTGATCCCTGGGTCAGGAAGATCCCCTGGAGGAGGAAATGGCAACCCACTCCAATATTCTTGCCTGGAGAATCCCTGGACAGAGGAACTGGCTGGCTATAGTCCATAGGGTTGCAAAGAGTCTGACATGACTGAAGTGACTAAGCATGCAGCATGCATGCAGTGGGTATGTAGCAGTAACATAATGGGTATCAACATCTACTAAAATTAAAATCATGTATACCTCTGACTGACCAATTTCATGTTGGGGAATCTATTCCAATTTATTCCAAAGTCCAGGACCAGATGGCTTCACAGCTGAATTCTACCAAAAATTTAGAGAAGAGCTAACACCTATCTTACTCAAACTCTTCCAGAAAATTGCAGATGAAGGTAAACTTCCAAACTCATTCTATGAGGCCACCATCACCCTAATTCCAAAACCAGACAAAGATGCCACAAAAAAAGAAAACTATAGGCCAATATCACTGATGAACATAGATGCAAAAATCCTTAACAAAATTCTAGCAAACAGAATCCAACAACATATTAAAAAAATCATACACCATGACCAAGTGGGCTTTATCCCAGGAATGCAAGGATTCTTTAATATCCGCAAATCAATCAACGTAATACACCACATTAACAAATTGGAAGACAAAAACCATATGATTATCTCAATAGATGCAGAGAAAGCCTTTGATAAAATTCAACACTCATTTATGATTAAAACTCTCCAGAAAGCAGGAATAGAAGGAACATACCTCAACATAATAAAAGCTATATATGACAAACCCACAGCAAGCATCACCCTCAATGGTGAAAAATTGAAAGCATTTCCCCTGAAATCAGGAACAAGACAAGGGTGCCCACTCTCACCACTACTATTCAACATAGTGTTGGAAGTTTTGGCCACAGCAATCAGAGCGAGAAAGAAGAATGGAACTGGAGGAATCAACCTGCCTGACTTCAGACTCTACTACAAAGCCACAGTCATCAAGACAGTATGGTACTGGCACAAAGACAGAAATATAGATCAATGGAACAGAATAGAAAGCCCAGAGATAAATCCACGAACCTATGGACACCTTATCTTTGACAAAGGAGGCAAGGATATACAATGGAAAAAAGACAATCTCTTTAACAAGTGGTGCTGGGAAAACTGCTCAACCACTTGTAAAAGAATGAAACTAGAACACTTTCTAACACCATACACAAAAATAAACTCAAAATGGATTAAAGACCTAAATGTAAGACCAGAAACTATAAAACTCCTAGAGGAGAACATAGGCAAAACACTCTCTGACATAAATCACAGCAAGATCTTCTATGACCCACCTCCCAGAATATTGGAAATAAAAGCAAAAATAAACAAATGGGACCTAATGAAAATTAAAAGCTTTTGCACAACAAAGGAAACTATAAGTAAGGTGAAAAGACAGCCCTCAGATTGGGAGAAAATAATAGCAAATGAGGAAACAGACAAAGGATTAATCTCAAAAATATACAAGCAACTCCTGAAGCTCAATTCCAGAAAAATAAATGACCCAATCAAAAATGGGCCAAAGAACTAAACAGACATTTCTCCAAAGAAGACATGCAGATGGTTAACAAACACATGAAAAGATGCTCAACATCACTCACTATCAGAGAAATGCAAATCAAAACCACAATGAGGTACCATTACACACCAGTCAGGATGGCTGCTATCCAAAAGTCTACAAGCAATAAATGCTGGAGAGGGTGTGGAGAAAAGGGAACCCTCTTACACAGTTGGTGGGAATGCAAACTAGTACAGCCACTATGGAAAACAGTGTGGAGATTTCTTAAAAATCTCGAAATAGAACTGCCATATGACCCAGCAATCCCACTTCTGGGCATACACATTGAGGAAACCAGATCTGAAAGAGACACGTGCACCCCAATGTTCATCGCAGCACTGTTTATAATAGCCAGGACATGGAAGCCACCTAGATGCCCATCAGCAGATGAATGGATAAGGAAGCGGTGGTACATATACACCATGGAATATTACTCAGCTGTTAAAATGAATTCATTTGAATCAGTTCTAATGAAATGGATGAAACTGGAGCCCATTATACAGAGTGAAGTAAGCCAGAAAGATAAAGAATATTACAGCATGCTAACACATATATATGGAATTTAGAAAGATGGTAACAATAACCCTATATGCAAAACAGAAAAAGAGACACAGAAATACAGAACAGACTTTTGAACTCTGTGCGAGAAGGTGAGGGTGGGATGTTTCGAAAGAACAGCATGTATATTATCTATGGTGAAACAGATCACCGGCCCAGGTGGGATGCATGAGACAAGTGCTCGGGCCTGGTGCACTGGGAGGACCCAGAGGAATCGGGTGGAGAGGGAGGTGGGAGAGGGGATCGGGATGGGGAATATGTGTAATTCTATGACTGATTCATATCAGTGTATGACAAAACCCACTGAAATATTGTGAAGTAATTAGCCTCCAACTAATGAAATAAATATATTAATTAATTAATAAAAAAAAGTAAATGATATTTATTGCAGCATTTTGCAATAACCAAGAATTTTAAATAAAGTCATTGCCTATTGATATGGGCATGAGTGAACAGAACCTGAAAAATTCCTTCCATCACTTTATTATATAGTTATTTCAAAGAGGAATCTAAAAAAGGTTACAAGTGAACTTATTTACAAATTAGAAACAGACTCATAGACTTAGAGAATGAATTTATGTTTACCATAGGGGAAGGATGTAAGAGGGCGGGATAGACTGGGAGTTTGGAATTGACATATACACACTGATATACATAACAGATAATCAACAAGGACCTACTGTATCACACAGGGAACTTTATTCAATGCTCTGCAATAACCTACATGAGAAAAGAGTCTGAAAAAGAATAGATATGTATTGGTATAACTAAATCACTCTGGTGTACATGTGAAACTAAGACAACATGTAAATTGTCTATATCCAATATAAAATAAAATTAAAATAAATAAATATTATTATAGTTCCAAAAATGCACATATAGATGACTGTTAACAAAATGTTAATGAAATATAGGAGCAAAGTCAAGAAAATAATAAGCCAGTTGATATTGATGCCTGTCAATAAAAATTAAATTTGAACATATGTATAAGTAAAGATAAAGATTTTTCACATTCTCTAGATAACATAGTTACTATTCTCAAATTAAATTACAGAAATCTTTGTTGCTGGGCTAGATTTGTAACGTCCCTTTGCCTTGAGCATCCATTTCCCTATCACTTCTCTTCTTATCACACACACACACACTCTCAAACAAGACAAGCAATCACAAGCCACGGAATTGCTCCTGTGAAACCAAACTTTAGTATCAGACCATAAGCAACCTTGAGAAACTTTAACATGAAATTCATTGCTAACGTACTACAAAGCTATTGCCATTTTTATGAACTATTGGGCAGTTTTGTTAGATTTTAAACCCTTAAGTGAGCCAATGCCTTACACAACATGTCCTTTATGAAGATAAAAAGGAATACATTTCTCTCGGTGCCAAGAATAACTGTGTCCCTAAGCACTTTAATATACACTGAGAATCACATAACTGATCTGAACTTCTCTTGGCTGCTAAAAAAGAGTGGTGTTAAACTTTACTCTTGGCTTCACATATTTTTATTACATTATTGGCTTTTTACTCTAATTTTCTCACTTATCTTTAGTTGTCTTAATGTGGCAATATTTTAAAGCCATATTAAATGATTTAAGATCAATATAGGTTACTCATACATATATACAAATAACAATAAGGTCCTTGAAACAAGAAACAGACACCCCCAACACCGACTTGAGGGACACCCTGAAGGAAATAGGTCTTAGCAACACAGAGCAAGGGTGACTACTGTTCCTTAACAAGGAGAAATTTTAAATCATAGCCCATATTATATTAGTTGTATATCTTTATCTAAAAGAAACTGAATATATGTTTTTGTCATAGAACCAAATCCAATTCCTATGTTTTTAAGTTCTCAGAATAAAGAATCTCTATAATATATGTGTACCAACATGTGTGGATATCTGAACTTCAGGAAGGCAACCTTACTGTTAGAGTGGGCAAAATTAGGTACCTAGTATCCCTTAAAGAATTCTAATGGAAACCTAACAATGTCTGGCTTCGCTACATGTTCCATTCCAAGCCAGAAAACTACTTACAGCACAATAGACGGATTAGGTATCAGCGTTTTGAAATTGCATTGAATCCAGTCATTAAAATAAAAAAAGTTTAGGTGGAAGAGTTAGCCCTATTTTCTCTGTTTCTACTAACATTTTTCTTCTATAAGTTTATTTGATTGTGTCAGCATGATAATAGAAGCCTAAAAGGTTCATTATGTTCTCATTCAAAGAAAATGACTAACAGTTAATCATCTACCTATGGAGCTTCTTTTCTCTGCACAAAATTTACCGCAGTTTTGTACAAAACATTACAGGATCATAAATGATCATTTATAACTGACATATAATTATAATGAATTTATCATTTTAAAAATAGATTTACTCAATTTTCTAAAAAAGTTTTTTGTTCTATTACAGCCTTCTTGGCAAAAGAATGCATGTTGTTTCACACTTAATCAAACAAATACTATATCTGTCTTGAAAGAAAATTATAGGAAAGAACTTAGATCACTGAGAACAACCCAGGCAAGGAACAGAAAATCAATCTAATATTTTAAGAAAGCAAAACTACTTTTCATTTTAACAAGCCTGTTATTCACACAACGTGGGGGGAGGGGTGGTGGCAGGGAACATACAAATAAAGCAGAGGAAACACAATTACTAGGAAAAATTCAAGAAAACAAATGTGGGAGCCTCATGTGAAGAGACGTCTTTAAATCTTCACAAAATAAGTCAAAATTTGTATTACAAAAACAAATGTTTACTTTAACTTGTGTTAACCATATCAATATATGGTTAACAGTTCAATGCAAACAGACTATGTAAAAGGACAGTCTCATTTCTTTACATGTGTAATAAACAGGATGTAGACAAGGAAACTCAGAATTCTGTGCTAACTAACTCCCTTTGGACAGATGGAGCACCTGAGGCGGTCAGACTCCATTTCTCCTGCAAGATGATGGCCACATAAGGGCAGGGCTGGTGCTGCACGAGGGGCAGGGTGCCACCTGTCCATCACCATTAGCATCACGAGTTCCCCAGACAGGGCATGCATTTAGTACAAGTTCTAAAGTCTTGGACCCTCAACAGCTGATACCTGGCATGAAGAGAAGTACACCACTTGAAGGTGACTCAAGTACACAGTAGATTCCCAAGTCTAATGATAATTTTGACAACATTTTTATTATTTTGAAATTTTCTGATGCTTATATCAATACATTTGCTGCAACATCTCAACAGTACTGTACTGGAAACAGTGCATTCACTGTTGCCTGTATCCCTGTCTCCAATGTGAGAGGCAGTCAGTGAAAAATTTAACATTATTAGAGAATATTGTCAATAAGATATGATATGAAAATATACCAAATCTATATGAAAAATATGTTTCTTGACAGAAAACATGCATGTTAAAAATAAACTTGGAGAAATTTATTACACAGAGTCAATTCATCAGAATTAGGTAACTTTAGTTATGTCATTTAAGTTCAATTATTAGGGAGGGTAAAGTTGAGAAAGAAAGAGAATTAGTGTCCTCTTATTCATTCATACCTTGAACTATTCACTCAAAACACACTATGAGATTTTATATCTGTAATTCTGACAGATTGCTATTGGTGAAACTAGTCTAATGAAGAAATTTCAACTGAGTTTTGCTTCCAAAATTGGTCATACAATATCAGACCAACCATTATGAACTACAGTGAATTCAGTCATTCCATTAAATGAATTTTGCCTCTTGTAGCAACAAGCATATGTACATCATTTGGCTAATATCATGATATCACAAGTTTATATGGTAGTAAAAATATTTGTAACACCATTTAAAGCAAATAAAAAGAAGCAAATGTCTTTTAGGTAAGTTAAACTCTTAATCTCTTCTTAGTTCAGTGTAAATTTTCTGAATTCCTCTTTGCCATGAGAAATGTTCCAAAGGCATATTCTCTGATTTCAGAGGCTATGAGGCAACTGAAAGTTAATGAGTGGTGTTTGAAATCAGCTTCTGAGGTTCTATCTGCCTTGCCTTAGGACAGCGCTGTGAACACCTCCTCTTAAGTGTCCTGCTTGCTTGAAGTGAGGCATCTGGGCTCTTCTCTCACTGTCACCTCGGTGCCCTGCAGTTCGTCTCTGAATAAACAGATAATTCAGGTAAAACCTGCTACTTCCTCCTTCCCATATGTCTATTCCAGAGTCTTTTCTTCCATAAACAGTAATGAGCCAGAAAAAAAAAATTTATATTTCCAACATCTTCATAGACCTATTCAACTTTATGGGGATATTTCTTTCTCAATAGGGAATTGATTACTTGGGGGTCTAAATAATAATACCAGTTCACTTCTTTTTATTTTTCTCTTACTTAAATTATACATAATGTAGGGAAAAAAACAACTAATTTTAAAAAATTTTTTTGCCAAGTATCTAGTGTCAGGTATTTTATTTAACTTTTTTCTTTTTTTAGCTTCACAATAATCCTATCATTATTTTGCTCACCTTAAGTGTAAGAAAATTTCTGCTAGAGTTAAGTCTTAGGAAAACATTGATTTTCTATGTTATCAACTTTTACTTAAAATGGAATTTAGTTCTATATTAATTTCAGAGAATTGATAAACTTTATGTAAAAGAATTATAATTTGGAAAATAACTTATTTCAGAAGTCAAAGCATAATCTTGTGGGGGTGACTCATCTAATCACTGTACATCACACTGGTTGGGTTAAGATAAATTTTACAACCAACATTCAAAGTCCTTTGTAAATTAACACAAAACAAAAGAGAAACAGAAAAAAACAAAAATAGGAAGACGTTTCCTGATTGGAGGGATCAGAAAAGTTCCAAGGAGGGGATGGTCTGTGGGATGGCTCTTGAATGATAGATTTTTGTGTGTATTGGAGGTTGAGAATGGGGGAAGGGATTCTGAGCAAACTACCAGGTGAAGTTAATGGCACAAGCACAGACTTATTAACTAAAGGAGGAGCATGTAGTTCTCAAAACTTTAGATTTAGGCTACAAAATAGAGGAAGGAGAATTTGAAAATAATACTGAGTTTGAGCATGGGAAAAAATTAAGTTGCCGGGTATGTCTGGGAGATAGTCCCTAGTTCTAGTAGATTTCATTGGTATAATCTAACCTTTTTGGTTATTCCATCCTCCTAATTAACTCTACTTGGTGCTATAGCTCATTCATTATCGCCGAGCCAACATTCCCATAACCTTGACTTACAAGGAATGGCTTCAACTTGCATGGTACTCAGAGTCTTATTTTATAGTGTACTCAAGCCTTCTGCTTATATAATAGTTCTTTTTTGTTTGTTTTTCACATCAGTCACAATTTATTGCAGTATTTTATGTAAATTCAAGGGCACATCCACAAAATGCAGGCAGAAGAAGGTTTTGCTTCTGACATTTATTGCTATTTTAAATTTAAATACATTTAGGCATAAATTACAGTTTCACTCCAAAGAAACTACAGTTTATTGACATCCAAAGACTATTAAAGTCTTAACATAAAATGATTTAAACAGACTAAAAATCGTTTATCCTAGATTTAGAAAAAAAATGTTTAGTCTTTGTAGATCCAATTCAGTGTGCAGAATTTTACTTTAGAATAACATAAATTGCCTTGATTACCAATTATGCAATCTTATTCCTACAGCGGTAGGAAGAATTATACTGTCACTGTCAACTCTTGACTTTCATAGCACTCTAAATGCTTGTTTAAAAAGTATGAATTTAATTCATATTTTAGCATTTGCAGTATAATGATTTTGCTAAATTTAAACAGGTTTTCAAATTTGTTTTTCCCATTAAGTTATTTATTTGGTCTTAGACATATCAGAAGCTTATAGTTAATTTCCTTCTCTCATACAAAATCTTTTATAAGAATAGTAAATACAGAAAAAATATATAAAATCACTTGTGCTTGAAATATCATTGGAAATTTGAAATGTCAGATACTTAGTACTATTTTTATCCAGATTAAAAAGGTAAATTTGTGTTGACTTTATACTTAAACACATATTTCCTGATATTTTTCTTCTTATAATACACATTTTATTTTCCTCTTCACATGATAGACATTTACATATAGAAGGTTGACTATCTTTCTTATATAAATATGTAAAATAATAAGTTGCATTGAGACATGTTTGGCCAAAAGAAAAGTATCAGGATAGATAGGATATCTTAGCCATGCAGAATTCTAATATCCTATGAGACAGTGGATCTTTCAAGGCAATTAAGGTGCTCAGGCCCATACAACAACATAAAAATACCACAGTTCATCCACAAAAACCTACTTGGCTAATATTTATAATACAATTTGCTTTCTAGGGAAGTAAGTATACAATTTTTACAGAGTGTTTTTGATTATACTCTCTGAGCCATACAATTCTGCCAGTGATTGCTGGTACGGCAGATGAAGTCAGAAGACAAATTAAGAAATTGAAAAGTTTCTGTGGTTTAAAAAAAAGATTCAAATGACATTGTCATATCCTACTTCTGCTATGCAGTTAAGTTAGAGAACATATGTGTAAGACATCAATTAATTTAATCACACACCCATTCTCTTCCTCCTTCATCCACCCAATATTTATAAAGCATCAATTATGTGGGCCAAGTGTTATAGATATAATGACTAGTTTACCTTCAGTTTTAAAGAACATGACCTCTCATGAACATAAAACTCTACCAATGGCTAACAATGTATTCTTTAATTCTAATATTTTAAATATATTAGTATTCACAGGTTTTAGAAAAAATATAATTGTACTATTTCTTCAAAATAATATATATATAACTATATAACTATGTGTATAAAATCTGTTCAGTTCAGTTGCTCAATGGTGTCCAACTCTTTGCAACCCCACGGACTGCAGCACGAAAGGCCTCCCTGTCCATCACCAACTCAGGAAGCTTACTCAAACTCATGTCCATTGAGTCGGTGAGGCCATCCAACCATCTCATCCTCTGTTGTCCCCTTCTCCTCCTGCATTCAATCTTTCTCAGCATCAGCATCTTTTCCAATTAGTCAGTTCTTCACATCAGGTGGCCAAAGTATTGGAGTTTCAGCTTCAGCACCAGTCCTTCCAATGAAAATTCAGGACTGATTTCCTTTAGGATGGACTGGTTGTATGTTCCTGCAGTCCAATGGACTCTCAAGAGTCTTCTCCAACATCATAGTGCAAAAACATCAATTCTTTGGTGCTCAGCTGTCTTTATAGTTCAACTGTCACATCTATACATGACTACTGGAAAAGCCACAGTTTTGATTAGATGGACATTTATTGCCAAAGTAATGTCTCTGCTTTTTAATATGCTGTCAAGGTTGGCCATAGCTTTTCTTTCAAGGAGCAAGCGTCTTTTAATTTCATGGCTGCAGTCACAATCTGCAGTGATTTTGGAGCTCCCCAAAGTAAAGTTTCACACTGTTTCCATTGTTTCCCCATCTATTTGCCATGAAATGATGGGACCAGATGCCATGAGCTTCATTTTTTGCATGTTGAGTTTTAAGCCAAATTTTTCACTCTCCTCTTTCACTTTCATCAAGAGGCTCTTTAGTTCCTCGTCGCTCTCTGCCGTAAGCGTGGTGTCATCCTCATATCTGAGATTATTGATATTTCTCCCGGCAATCTTGATTCCAGTTTGGGCTTCATCCAGCACAGCATTTCTCATGATGTATTCTGCATAGAAGTTAAATAAGCAGGGTGACAATATACAGCCTTGACGTACTCCTTTCCCGATTTGGAACCAGTCTGTTGTTCCATGCCCAGTTCTAACTGTTGCTTCTTGACCTGCATACAGGTTTCTCAGGAGGCAGGTAAGGTGGTCTGGTATTTCCATCTCTTTAAGAATTTTCCACAGTTTGTTGTGATCCACACAGTCAAATGCTTTAGAGTAGTCAATAAAGCAGAAGCAGATTTTTTTTTTGTTCTGGAATTCTGCTTCTTCTATGATCCAACAGACGTTGGCAATTTGAAGAGATCCCAATAGGAAACATCAATTATTTCCTCTCTAGAGCAGTTCAAACTTTATAGCCTAGTCAAAGTAGTAGAATCAGTCAAGAGTTCGTATAGAAAATAAAGGTGATGAATATTTCCTTCTGCTTTCTTCACTCCACCAATCATCAACAGAATGAAAATGCAAGAATACATTTTATTTTATCATCCTATATTAATTATATGATAAATCTAGTGAAGATGAGATTAGTTTTGTTTATTTGCTTTTTAACACTCTTATTTTATAGACAAAATTCTGGGAAGTTTCTAGAAGGTTTGTATTTATCATTATTTTATAATACCATAAAAGAAGTGAATCATAAGTTTTCCCTGTAGGAGAACTAGTATATGATTCCCACATTTCTTTATATGTGATCTGATGTTTTGATAATGCAGAATGAGGAATTTAAAGCAAAAAGGATCTTCAGATATTTCCTATTTATTTTACCTAGAACAGTGGATATACTAACTCAAAACTGTTCAACTTGGTGGTAGAAAGAGACTAGGGTCCATATTTCTCCAATTTCCAATTCCCCACAATCTCTTCACCGAATTATGCTGACAGTGTTGACAAACTTGAAGAAAGATTACCTGGTTTCAAATTCCAGCTTCTCCACTTACTTTATAGCTTAGATTCTCTTAAAAATGTATAAATCGTATTATGTCATTCCTATTTTCAAAAATGTCCACAGCTTACCATCTCACTCAAAATTAAAGCCAAACTCCTTAAAAGTCCTGCATGTCCTGAAAGAACTTCTCTCTTCCTCATGATGTTCCCCACTTTCCGTTTTTGCTCCTCTTTTCGGATGCAGCCATATTAGCCTTCTTGCTTTTGTTCCTCAAGGACACTTGGCCTAGCACACCTCTGAACTTGGCCTTTGCTGTTTCCTCTGTCCCTGAGATATTTTTCTCTGACTATCTCCCAATCAACTCCAGTTTTCCCCAAATATCAATATCTTTCCTCTGAGGCCTCCTCTAGTACCCTAATTATAATGTGACCCATAGCTCCCAACACTCCCTTCCCATCATCCTCATTTTTGATTCCCCTTTCCTGTTTTATTTTTTTTCTAAAGCACTTATCATCAACTAAGTATCATACATATAAGAGTGTGTGTGTGTGTATACACACACATACAGCTAATATATATAATCTGTCTAACTATACAGGAATGTAAACCTCTCCCCGCCCACTCCCAGGGTAGAAAATGTTTATTTTTATGTTTTCACTTTCACAAATCCACCACTGTGTTCTCCATGCCGAGAACAAGGGTTTAGCACATAACAGGCAGTGATTTTTTGTTAATTGTTGAATCCCATACTTAATTTTCCCAAACCAAGCAACTACAAAAGGAAAAAAAAAAAAAAAATGAGCCAATGTATTCTGTTTGTTCCAGCTAATACCTTAGAGGAATCTAGCCTCACTCAAAGCCATTTAATTTATACTGTTACTATATTTGAATAACTATTCCTATCTTTGAAAATCAGATTTTCTGCAAGATCTTTAAGAGATGAGTAGGAGTTCTGACTGGCATATAATCTATGTCTCCCATAGTCAAAGTTAACTAGATAATAAAAATCCTGCTCCCCATTTAAACCACAAAATACAAAACACCTACTCAAAAAGGAGGACATAAATCAAGGAACCAAGAGAATACAGAATCATAAACCAAGATTTATGAAAACCAAGAGAGTACAGTGCCATAAAGTAGAGATAAAGAAAATTTCTCCAGGGGAATTTATTTAATATTAAGTTCACTATTTTATAGCTTATCAGTTTCATAATTCAACAGAATTCTCTAAGATAGAAAGTAACAGAGATTGGGTTCATATGTGAGGAACTATTTCTGATGTGTAGGCAGCTGACCCTTGAACAACTTGAGGGTTAATCGGAGTATAATTTATAGTGGCCCCTGTATCTGTGGCTCCTCCACATCCTTGGGTTCAATCAACTACTGTATAGCCCATGTAGTACTGTAGGATTTACTACTGAAACATTTCTGCATTTAAGTTGACCAGCACAGTTCATACCTTTATTGTTCAAGGGTCAATTGTATTTGAAATATACAGTTTATAAAATATGTATATTTTAGCAAATACACACACACGCACCCCTAAAAACCCATTACATGAGATAAAGTCCTAACTGTACTTTGGTATACAGTATTCTTTCAAAACTTGAGCTAATTTTTCAGTCGTATTTCTACTCTTGCCTAATGAAGGTTCTGACAAAGAAACTTTCACAGAGTCCTGAATCTAGCATGACACTTTATTTTCTGAATATATGGGTTCAATGAAATGTATTTAGAATTAACTTGGTTATCTGTTTTAAAACATAATAATTGAGTGAATTTAGAGGATATCAAAAAAATAAAGGATTCCATCAAGTTCAAAGGTCTTTGAAGTTAAATGGAAAAAGCATTTCTGTGAGTCAAAAAAAAATATCTAAAATCCAATCAAGTCCTATAAAAGGTTGGGAGGTTTTCAGACAATATAATTAGCTTAGGGACTCATATTACATTAATTATTCCAATTTATAAAGCTATGTTAAAGATTATTTTTAGAAGTCAGTATATTTAATATACTCAAAATCTTGTTAATATCTTTGCTAAGTATCCCTCAAATTAGTTAGAATTACTTTATTATTACTTTAATGGATACGATTTTTTCAAATCTAGAGAGACAGCAAATTATTTTCAAAAATATTTAAGAGAATAAAATTTGACATGGTCAAATATTATTAATGCTAGATACATATGTACTAGTAAGCTCAATATTTATGTACTTACAATGTGCCTAATTTGAGTAATATGTATTGAATATTTATACATTAAAGTGGAAATTTTATCAAGTTTTTACATAGTTCTGGAGATTCAAAACAAACTTCATTTATTCACAAATTAGAATAGCCAAACACTGGACTATTTTGTTAGTGATGTAACTAATGTAGAGTACTTTATTTTTTATTTTTATTTTTGTAGAGTACTTTAAAAAGGTGAACAAATATGCTTAACTTACAATTGCTGTTTATAATATTCAAAGATGCTTAATTAATTTTTAAATGACACCAAATATTTCATAAATATTTAAAAGTGACTGATAAAACAAAGAAGGGTGGGAAGAATGAGTAGAGAAAGAGGCTGACCAACTAAAGACTTGAAAAGTTAAAGTCTTAAAAGAGAGCAGATTTTAACAATATAAGAAACATTTCTAATCTTGCAGTGCCTTGAAGAATACAGTAGCAGTACCACCTACATCACCACCGTGTTTACGCTTACTTTCAGACATCACAGGCTTGAAATAGAAGTACAGTACTAGTGTACTCCGCACAGATCTGGTCCAGCAAAGTACACAATCAGTTGTCAGGGATCTACCCACAACAATGTATGCCAGACCTGTGAACCAACTGATGTGACTGCACATGAGAATACACTCTAACATCTTTGAAATTTCTCAGTATGTAACAGACTTGCTACACAGGTATTCAGTGCATGTATGTGGAGTGAATGAACAAGAGGAAAGGAGCTTCCTGCTCTCTTTTTGCAAGTATCAGGGCCACTTTGAATAGGAACGACACTGGGTGTAACCGAGGCCTGGTGTATGTGAACATAGCTGCAGAGACAGAGGACCAGGACCCAAGGAGGTGGCACAAGAACCAGGGCTGGCTGGAAAGAACCAGAAACACAAAATAGAGGGAAGATTTAAACACTTTTAACTTTAATCTGCAACCGTTAGAACCCTGTATGGAACAACTGAGTGGTTCAGGATTGAGCAAGGAATATGACAGGGCTCTTCTCCAGTAGCATACTGGGCACTTAGACCTGGGGAGTTCATCTTTCAGTGTCATATCTTTTTCCCTTTTCATATTGTTCACAGTGTTCTCAAAGCAAGAATATTGAAGTGGTTTGCCATTCCCTTCTCCAGTGAACCACGTTTTGTCAGACTCTCCACCATGACGCGTCCATCTTGGGTGGCCTTACAAGGCTTGGCTTGTAGTTTCATTGAGTTAGACAAGGTTGCAGCCCATGTGATCAGTTTGATTAGTTCTCTGTGACTATGGTTTTCATTCTGTCTTCCCTCTGACAGATAAGGATAAGAGGCTTTTGGAAGCTGCCTGATGGGAGAGACTGACTGTGGGGAAAACTGGGTCTTGTTCTGATGGCCATCCTCAGTAAATCTTTAATTCAGTTTTCTGTTGATGGGCGGAGCTGTTATCCCTCCTTGTTGTTTGACCTGAGATCAAGCTATGGTGGAGGTATGAAGAAAAGACCTTCAAAAGGTCCTGTGCATGCAGAGCCCCTGACCCTGCAGCAGTACATGGCTGACCCACGCCAAGAGAATGCACTGCTCATAGCAAACACTCTCTTCCAACAACACAAGAGGAGACTCTACATATGGACATCACCAGATGGTCAATATGAAAATGAGATTGATTATATTCTTTGCAGCCAAAGATGGAGAAGCTCTATACAGTCAGCAACAACAAGACCAGGAGCTGAGCTGCAGCTCAGATCATTTTCTCCTTATCACCAAACTCAGACATAAATTGAAGAAAATAAGGAAAGACACTAGACCATTCAGGTATGACCAAACAAATCCCTTATGATTATACAGTGGAAGTGAGAAATAGATTGAAGGGATTAGATCTGATAGACAGAGTGCCTGAAGAACTATGGACAGAGGTTTGTGACATTGTCCAGGAGGCAGTGATCAAGAAGATTCCCAAGGAAAAGCAATGCAAAAAGGTGAAATGGTTGTCTGAGGAGGGCTTACAAATAGCTATGAAAAGATGAGAAGTAAAAGTCAAAGGAGAAAGGGAAAGATATATCCATTTGAATGGAGTGTTCCAAAAAATAGCAGGGAGAGAGAAGAAAGTCTTCTTCAGTGATCAGTGCAAAGAAATAGAGGAAAACAATAGAATGGGAAAGACCAGAGATCTCTTCAAGAAGATTAGAGATACCAAGGGAATATTTCATGCAAAGATGGGCACAATAAAGGACAGAAACGGAATGGACCTAACAGAAGCAGAAGATATTAAGAAGTGGCAAGAATACACAGAAGAACTTTACAAAAAAGATCTTCATGACCCAGATAATCATGATGGTGTGATCACTCACCTAGAGCCAGACATCCTGGAATGCCAAGTCAAGTGGGCCTTAAGAAGCATCACTGTGAACAAAGCTAGAAGAGGTGATGGAATTCCAGTTGAGCTATTTCAAATCCTAAAAGATGATGCTGTGAAAGTACTGGAATCAATATGCCAGCAAATTTGGAAAACTCAGCAGTGGCCACAGGACTGGAAAAGGTCAGTTTTCATTCCAATACCAAAGAAAGGCAATGCCAAAGAATGCTCAAACTACCACACGATTGCAGTCATCTCACACACTAGTAAAGTAATGCTCAAAATCTCCAAACCAGGCTTCAACAGTACGTGAACCATGAACTTACTGATGTTCAAGCTGGATTTAGAAAAGGCAGAGGATTCACAGATTAGATTGCCAACATTCATTGGATCATCAAAAAAGTCAGACAGTTCTAGAAAAACATCTACTTCTGCTTTATTGACTATGCCAAAGCCATTGACTGTGTGGTTCACAATAAACTGTGGAAAATTCTGAAAGAGATGAGAATACCAGACCACCTGACCTCCTGAGAAATCTGTATGCAGGTCAAGAAGCAACAGTTAGAACTGGACATAGATCAATGGACTGGTTCCAAATCAGGAAAGGAGTATGTCAAGGCTGTATATTGTCACTCTGCTTATTTAACTTATATGCAGAGTACATCATGCGAAATGCAAGGCTGGATGAATCACAAGTTGGAATGAAGACTGCTGGGAGAACTATCAATAGCCTCATATACGCAGATGACACCACTCTTATGGCAGAAAATGAAGAACTAAGAGCCTCTTGATGAAAGTGAAAGAGGAGAGAGAAAATTTTGCCTTAAAACTCAACATTCAGAAAACTAAGATCATGGCATCTGGTCTCATCATTTCATGGCAAATAGATGGGGAAACAATGGAAACAGTGTGAGACTTTATTTTGTGGGGCTCCAAAATCACTGCAGATTGTGACTGCAGCCATGAAATTAAAAGACACTTGCTCCTTGGAAGGAAAAGCTATGACCAACATAGACAGCATATTAAGAAAGCAGAGACATTACTTTGGCAATAATGGTCCGTCTAATCAAAGCTATTGGTTTTCCAGTGGTCATGTATGGATGTGAGAGTTGGACTATAAAGAAAGCTGAGCACCGAAGTATTGATGCTTTTGAACTGTGGTATTGGAGAACACTCTTGAGAGCCCCTTGGACTGCAAGGAGACCCAACCAGCCCATCCTAAAGGAAATCCTTCCTGAATATTCATTGGAAAGATGGATACTGAAGGTGAAACTCCAATACTTTGTCCACCTGATGCAAAGAACTGACTCATTGGAAAAGACGCTGATGCTGGGAAAGATTGAAGGCAGGAGGAGAAGGGGATGACACAGGATGAGGTGTTTGGATGGCATCACCAACTTGATGGACATGAGTTTGAGCAAGTTCTGGGAATTTGTGAAGACCTGGGAAGCCTGGTGTGCTGCAGTCCCTGTGGTCGCCAAGAGTTGGACTCGGCTGAGCATTTGAACTGTCTGACTGATGACAGGGCTGTCTGTTGTCACCCTGTTTGTTTAACTTATACAATGAGCACATCTTAAGACATGCCAGGCTGGATGAATTACAAGCAGGAATCAAGATAGGCAAGAGAAACATCAACAATCTCAGATATTTGGATGGTAACACTCTTATTGCAGAAAGTGAAGAGGAACTTCATGAGTGTGAGAATCTCTTGATGAGGGTGAAAGAAGAAAGTTATAAAAGCTGACTTGAAAATCAGTACTAAAAAAATGAAGATCATGGCTTTTGACTCCATAATTCAAGGAATATAGAAGGGGAATATGTGGAAGTAATAAAAGATTTCCTCTTCTTGGACTCTAAAATCACTGCAGATATGGCAGGAAAGCTATGACAAACTAGACAGTGTGTTGAAAGCAGAGACATCACTCTCCCAACAAAAGGTCCATATAGTCAAGGCTATAGTCTTCCCAGTGATCATGTACAGTTGTGAGCACTGGACTATAAAGAAGGCAGAGCAACAAAGAATTGATGCCTTTGAACTGTAGTGTTGGAGAAGACTCCTTAGAGTTCCTTGGACAGTGAGGAGATCAAGCCAGGCAAACTTAAAGGAAATCAACTCTGAATACTCACTGGAAGGGCTGATGCTGAAGCTGAAGTTCCGGTATTTTGGTCACCTGATGCAAACAGTCAACTTATTGGAAAAGTCCCTAATGCTGGGAAAGATTGAGGGCAGAAGGGGACGAGGGCCTCGGAGGTTGAGATGGCTGGATGGCATCACCGATAAAATGGACATGAACTTTGGCAAACTCCAGGAGACAGTGAGGGACAGGGAGGCCTGGCGTGCTGCAGTCCATGGAGTCATAAAGAGTCAGACATGACTGGGTGACTGAACAACAAGAGTAACGTCAACCTTAACATATTGTATGTTTATTTTACAACTGAAGCGACTCCTATATGGTCTTTTCTGCCCACAAAAGCCACCCTTAAAGATCCAACAAGGAGTATTATGAATCAATCTTTATCCTCTTAATGCAAAGTTATTTCTCTTTTTCTATGATCTGATAACAATTTTAACAATTGATTTCTATAAGAAATCTTCTCTTTTTCTGTTCAAAATTCTGTTCTCTTTAGAGGACTATAAGCTGCTTATAACCTGCTTTATACATTCAGTCTATACTCAAACAAAACATACCTGAATGAAGTTTATCTTTCATCCTTAAACTGTTTTCTGGATAAGGTGATGCTATGCTCTGTCTATAAAACTCTTGCTACATTTGCTGTGTCACCATTATTTCCTTATGCCCATTAGAAGTGAGCATTGAAAGAAAGAAAGTGAAAGTGAAAGTCGCTTCCTCAAGTCCAACTCTTTTCGACCCCATGGACTGTAGTCTGTGGAATTCTCCAGGCCAGAATACTGGAAGGGGTAGCCTTTCCCTTCTCCAGGGGATCTTCCCAACCCAGTGATCAAACCCACGTCTCCCACATTGCAGGTGGATTCTTTTTTTTTTTTTTTTTTTTTTTTTTTTAATATTATTTTATTAGTTGGAGGCCAATCACTTTACAACATTTCAGTGGGTTTTGTCATACATTGACATGAATCAGCCATATAGTTACATGTATTCCCCATCCCGATCCCCCCTCCCACCTCCCTCCCCACCCGACTCCTCAGGGTCCTCCCAGTGCACCAGGCCCGAGCACCTGACTCATGTATCCCACCTGGGCTGGTGGTCCGTTTCACCATAGATAATATACATGCTGTTCTTTCAAAACATCCCACCCTCACGTTCTCCCCCAGAGTTCAAAAGTCTGTTCTGTATTTCTGTGTCTCTTTTTCTGTTTTGCATATAGGGTTATCGCCACCATCTATCTAAATTCCGTATATATGTGTTAGTATACTGTAATGTTCTTTATCTTTCTGACTTACTTCACTCTGTATAATGGGCTCCAGCTTCTGGGCATACACACTGAGGAATCCAGATCTGAAAGAGACACGTGCACCCCAATGTTCATCGCAGCACTGTTTATAATAGCCAGGACATGGAAGCAACCTAGATGCCCATCAGCAGATGAATGGATAAGGAAGCTGTGGTACATATACACCATGGAATATTACTCAGCCGTTAAAAAGAATTCATTTGAATCAGTTCTAATGAGATGGATGAAACTGCAGGTGGATTCTTTACCAGCTGAGCCACAAGAGAAACCTAAGAATACTGCAGTGGGTAGCCTATCCCTTTTCGAGCGGACCTTCCTGAACCAGGAATAGAATGGGGGTCTCCTGCATTGCAGGTGGATTCTTTACCAACTGAGCTATCAGGGAAGTCCAGAAGTGAGCATTCCCTAAGGCTAAAACTTATTCCTCCATTCTGTGCCTTACTGTTACCACTTCTCCCTCAGAGAGCTCATTTACTCTCAGTTTTACAGAAAAACTTGAATGAAATTTTTGGCCAACCAGATACATAACAAATAGATCTGGTTATGACTGCTAAAACTTAACAAAACAGGTAGCAGGGGTGCTAGGTTTATTTAGCAGGAGTACCACATAGAACCCACATCTGTGTCCAATCTAACCAAATGTTGAACAGAGAGTTACCATTTGAATGATCAACTCCACTTCAAGGTATATATGAAGAGAAATGGAAAAGATATGATCAAATTAAAATTTGTATGCAGAATTTAATAGCATCATAATCCATAATAGTCAAAAAATGGACACAACCAAAATGTCTATAAATCAATTAATTGATAAACAAATGAGCTATATCAGGCTATGGGCTATTTCCCAATAAAACTGAAGTACCAAAGTTCTAATTTATGCTACAGCAAGGATGAGTCTTGAAAAGATAATGGTAGATGAAAAAGGTCAATCACAAAAGACCATATATTGTACATTTCCATTTATGTTAAATGTTTAGAATAGGCAAATCCACAGAAAGAAAAAACATAGATTAATATTTGCCAAAGTCTGGGAAAACAAAGACATGGGGAGTGACTGCTGTTGGGTAAAAAGATTCTGTGGGTGTTGATATCCTTGAAATAGATAATGGTGAGGGTTGAATACTCTCTGA
The DNA here is from genome assembly GCF_963930625.1 of Muntiacus reevesi. Lineage (NCBI taxonomy): Eukaryota > Metazoa > Chordata > Mammalia > Artiodactyla > Cervidae > Muntiacus > Muntiacus reevesi. The sequence continues at coordinate 30,026,634 of NC_089264.1, forward strand.
ATATACTAAACCCACTGAATTTTATACTTAAAAGGGCAAATGTTACGGTACTTGAATGATAATTCAGTATAGCTATTATAAGGACTTCCCTGGTGGTCCAGTGGTGCAGAATCTGCTTTCCAATGAAGGGAACACGGGCTCTATTTCTGGTTGGAGAACTAAGATCCCACATACCACAGGGCAACTCAGCCTCCGAGCTGCAACTACAGAGCCTGAGTGTGGCAAATACAGAGCCCTGATACAGTCAAAAATGAATGAATGATTTAAAAATAAACATATCATATGGTTAAAATCTGCACTTGCTTCAGGAAGTGAAATAGACTTGTTTTTCAACAAATAACAAAGTAAAATTTCAAAGACTACATTGTGGCATATACATAATGTCTGTTTCTGAAAAGCTAGCTTATTTCTCCAGCTTCTGTAGCCCTGCAGCAGAAATGCACAGCCAGACTTCCTCCCAAAGAAATATAATCATTTGAATATGCTTCAAGCTCCCTAGTTCCGACTGGTAACAGAAGAAAGAGAGAAGTACTAGTCTAACTCTCTCAGGAGAATGTTAGCTGTCTCTGACCATTCCTAAAATTGCACAGTGTACTTAAAACCTTATGAGAAGGGACATAAAATGAAATTCATGGGTTATCCTTATTCTCATTTTTGTCAAGACTGTTTACTTCTTTTTTCTTAAACCTGCTAGTAATGCTTGGAGTATCTACAGTGTTGAACAGATTCAAGTTGCCTATCAACATACCTCATTTCCTCAAATAAAACTTATAGCTCTGAGTAATAATTGTAGGACTGAAAATATAAAATAAAGTCGTAACAATAAGACAACAGTTAAAACACCAAGAAGGCAATGGGAGGTGTTAGAAAATGCTTTGTTAGTAAATAAATGGCTTAATTAAGATTTAACACTATCTAGAACATTCTATGGGGAAACAGTGGAAACAGTGTCAGACTTTATTTTCTTGGGCTCCAAAATCACTGCAGATGGTGATTGCAGCCATGAAATTAAAAGACGCTTACTCCTTGGAAGGAAAGTTATGACCAACCTAGACAGCGTATTAAAAAGCAGAGATATTACTTTGCCAACAAAGGTTCGTCTAGTCAAGGCTATGGTTTTTCCAGTGGTCATGTATGGATGTGAGAGTTGGATGGTGAAGAAAGCTGAGCGCCGAAAAATCGATGCTTTTGAACTGTGGTGTTGGAAAAGACTCTTGAGAGTCCCTTGGACTGCAAGGAGATCCAACCAGTCCATCCTAAAGGAAATCAGTCTGAATATTTATTGAAAGGAATGATGCTAAAGCTGAAGCTCCAATAATTTGGCCACCTGATGCGAAGAACTGACTTACTAGAAAAGACCCTGATGCTGGGAAAGATTGAAGGTGGAAGGAGAAAGGGACAACAGAGGATGAGATGGTTGGATGGCATCACCGACTCAATGGATATGAGTAAACTCCGGGAGTTGGTGATGGACAGGGAGGCCTTTCGTGTTGCAGTCCATGAGGTCATAAAGTGTCAGACACAACTGAGTGACTGAACTGAACTGAACAGATCCCTGGTCCCACGTGTACAACTTTCATGGGTCTGTAGAAACCATGACACTTACCCTTCTTCCTCCAAACACATGGATTTCATGGATCTTCCTGTCACAGAGTTCATATCTACTCTCACTGGTTGCTAGCTTCTTCCCCAATTGCTGGAATGTAGTGCTACTTCCAGATTCTCTGGAGAATTCTCTCAAGTGAGGTTTGTGTCCTTATCATTGACCTTTAGAATGGGACCTCAGATGACTCAGATCTTCTGTCTGGCTTATATCTACTCCATAGGACACATGTATAATTTGCCTTATAAACTCTGAGAATTCACATCGACTTCTCCTTCAATCATCTATAAATAGTCACTCATGTGGCACATCCAATAGGCCTCTGTATATTCCATCCTGCAGGAACTATTGATACATACTGCCTTTTCTAATTAGACTCCCTTCCCTCCTTCCTTCCTTCCTTCCCCTCCCTCTTGGCTGAGGTGAAGGCTGAAACTTCTTCAACTCCTCTTGGTCGGAGTATGGTTGCTGGGGTGCTTCAGGAGAAGGACTTATAGCACAACGGCTCTATCCAAATAAATCTCCAACCTACCTCTAACTTCCAACATGCTCCTATAATATCTTCTAAGTGAGTATGCATTTAAAAATAGTATAAGCAGTGACTGTACCCTCCTCTCACAATTTTTCAATTTTGGCATCGCATCCATTTTGCAGTGTCATCTGTATTGTGTCACTATGCCACAAAAAGACTTTTCAATTTACCAGTCTGTTACATTTGTATTAAAAAAAAATCCCGGAGCCTCCACTGTGTACATGTGTGTGTTTAAAGTTTAAGTCCTTACTGCCTCAGAACAGTTATTAGCAGGTTTTCTAGCTGATTGCTTTGCTTATTCTTTCTCCTTCTTCAAGTGCATCTTGGACAGAGGCTGATGTGCTCAGTCGTGGCCAACTCTTTGCCACCCCATGGACTGTAGCCTGCCAGGTTTCTCTGTCCACGGAATTTTCCAGGCACAAATACTGGAGTGGGTTGCCATTTCCTTTTCCATTCCTTAGATGCTCCTGCATGCATATAACTTACTTGCTCAGAGGGATTTAATGGCTCCACTTGCTTATTGGCAAAAGCAAGTAAGCAAGCAAACCCTGAACTATTCAGCATCCTGCTATGCTACCTTATGATTGAACAGAAGCTGATTATGGCAGAGTCATTCCTAAAGGGTCACGGAAATCATAGGCAAATCTCAGAATGCTTGGAAATCAGGAAAATAAGTCATCCACTTCAAACAGTAACAAAAAAGTTTCCTCTGTACATAGCAATGTGCTGAGATGCAGCCTGAGATGTGATCCTGTTCACCACTGTCCATCTGCCCAAGAGAAAACAGGACTTCCTTTTATACAGACTTGAGTCCCTGAAGGGAAACTTGATTCTAAATGTTCTATGTTGTAACAAATTTCCTCCTTGCATGCTGCTTATGATTAAATCCACCAATCAGCTTTTCAAAGAAGACTTGGTAAAATTTGTCTCCTCAGTAGCGCTTACAAACAGAAAGCCACATTGAATGTCCTTAATCACTATTTGGTCCTAGAAAATAACACTTCTCTAAGCCCCTTCCCAATTGTGGGCTTACATCTTCAGTTGCCATTAAACAATGTTTGACTTCCTTTGACTAGTGATTGGTTGCGATGACTCTGCAGTGACCTTTGCCATCTTTATGTGAAATTTCTACACCCAAGTATTGGCTAATAAGGATACTTTTGTCTATACAGGCTGGGCCTTCTAATTTTAGACCAAGAAATTTAACTGGCTGCTGCTATCTTTGGTCATGGCTTTTCAACATTAGGCTAGTGGTTCTCTGTACTGTAAAATATTCCAGGAAGGTTTTTAAAATGCCAGGTCCTTTCCCCAGAGACTCTGATTTATTTGCTTTGGGCTTGGGGTAGGGGAGGCGCTGGGTGTTTTTAACAGCTCCTCAGGTGACTGTAACATGCAAAAAGCTTAAGAACGGTTTCATTAGGTTGACCATAATCTTATTCTAGACATGGGCATTCTAGAGTCGTTCCAGCATTGACTAAAATTATCTTGAATTATGTCTGGATGTGACCCAGAATTAAAAAATATTGACATGCTAATCTTTCTTCTTTCTTTCAAAATTATATATCTGTACAGACATGGTTTCAGGAAATAGATTCCACCATTATCATAATTTTATGATGTTCAGTCATAAAACTTGCATTTCTCCTCATCAGTTGGGAATAGGCACAGGAAAGGGAGAACCAATCACTCAGTTCTCCATCAATTTAACAGAGCACAAGATTCCAGGATCATGCAAGGGCCTTTATTTCTTCTCGTTCTAATTCAGCTCTCTGAGAAGATGGATGTGCTTTGGCTCAGTGCTTTTATATTTTTCCAGGCAAGGTACCAGCATCAATTTAGGGATCTGGCTATAATTTAGTAAGTTGTTGTGTGTGCTTGCATGCTAAGTCACTTCAGTCATATCTGACTCTTTTTGACCCTATGCACTGTAGCCTACCAGGCTCCTCTGTAAGTTGTTGACCCTTAGTATTCTATGTATTCATTTGTATAATTACATCTTCTGTGATTCTCCTAGCCTGAGCTCAGTAAAATGTAACATGCAGGACATGGCAGACCCTTATGAAATTTATACCTGTATCCAAATCTATTTTCATTTCACCAAAATCACTGTGGGAGGCCTTATTTAAGCTTATGATGTCATCTTACAAAGTCTTGGGTTTATCCTACCCTTTAGGTGAATCTGCCTTTCCCCTTTTTCAATGAACTGAATGTTTGTATTTCCCCAAACATATGGTGAACCCTGAAGTCCCAATGTGACTATATTTTGAGATAGATTCTGGCAGGATTTGATGGAAGTTAAGTGAAATCATAAGAGTGGGGACTTGATCTGACAGAATGAGTGTCCTTATAAGAAGAGACACCAGAGAACTCTCTTTCTCTCTCTTTTTTGAAGAGACTGAAAAGGCAGTTTTTCCAAAAAGGGTGTTGGGAAAACTGGACAGCTACATGCAAAAGAATCAAACTGGACCCCTTTCTCATATAACATACAAAAATTAACTTAAAATGAATTAAAGACTTAAAATGTAAGGCCTAAAACCACAAGCCTGTAGAAGAAAACACAGGCAGTACACTCTTTGACATCAGTCTCAGCAGTATATTTTTAGATCTATCTCCACAGGCAAGAGCAACAAAAGCAAAAATAAACAAATGAGACTACATCAAACAAAAAAGCTTCTGAACAGCAAGGGAAATCGTCAACACAATAAAGAGGCAACCTACTGAATGGAGAAGATAATTCTAAATGATATATCTAATAAGGGATTCATGTTCAAAAATAAAAAGGACTCATTCAACTCAATATCAAAAAACAAACAATTCGATTAAAAAATGGTACATGATCTGAATAGACATTTTTCCAAGGAAGATATAGAAATGGCCAACAGACACATGAAAAGAAGCAGCTCAGCATCACTAATCATCAGGGAAATGCAAATCAAAACCACAATGAGATATCATGTCACAGCTGTCAGAGTGGCTATTATCAAAAATTAAAACAAAATTACAAGTGTTGTTGAGGATATGGAAAAACGAGAACTCTTGTGGAATGTTAGTGAGAATTTAATTTGGTGAGCCACTATGGAAAACAGATGGAAATTCATCAAAAAATTTAAAATAGAACTAGCATATGATCCATCAATTCCACTTCTGGGTATTTTTCCAAAGAAAGCAAAAAATACTAACTCAAAAGATATATGAACTTCTATGCTCACTAAAGCATTACTTACAATAGCTAATGGAAGCAACTTAAGTACCCAAGGATAAATGAATGAATAAAGATGTGATATAAATATTACCCAGCCACAAGAAAAAATGAAATTTTTTCAATTACAACAACATGGATGGACCTAAAGTGCATTATGCTAAATGAAATAAGTCAGACAGAGAAAGACAAATACCATACAATTTCATTTATGAATGCAATCCAAAAAGAGCAAACAAATGAAACAGACTCATAGGTACAGAGAACAAACTGGTGGTCACCAGAGGGAAGGAAAGTAGGGGGTGGGATGAAGTAAGTATAAGGGATTAAGAGGTATAAACATCCAGTTATAAAACAACTAAGCTGCAGGGTTGTAATGTACAGCATAGAAAATGCAGTCAATAATATTGCAATAACTTTTTATGGTGACAGAGAGTTACTAGATTTATCATAGTGATCAATTTGTAATCCATTTAAATGCTGAATTCACAATGTTCTACACTAGAAACTAATATAAAATGTGTGTCAACTATATTTCAAATAAAAAATAAAAGAAAGATACTTCATGGGATCAAAATTATAAATAAGACAAAAAGAACAGCATTTTGTTGATTACTCCCATTTGTTGAAGTAATCCCATCTCAATGGTTATTTTAGGGCCTTTGAATCTGTGAATAAAAACCCTTCTGTGCTAAATAAGTTCCAGATAGAACCCTTATCATCAGCTGCCTGAATGGAAGTTGGATTTTAATACATTGCAGAAGATAAGTTCAGCAGGAACGATCATCACATATCAGACAATAATTTCAAGTGACACAACACAGTACTCTTTTCTGAACTGCCTTAAAACAAACAAATCACTTTAATGCCTTGAATCTACTTTCAGTTGACTTTTTATGCTCCCGTTCCACAGCAATTAAGAAGATAAGTCTATTTCTACATAGTGATGTAGGGTCACTGTCACACACTGGGAACAGTCTGCTTTTGAAGGACACAGAATGCTGTTGTTGAGGGTTTTTTTTTTTTTTTTTTTGGTTGTTTATCTAGGCAGTTGTTTGTGACACTGCCTTTTTAAACTGCCCATTCCAACACCTAAAAAGAAAGATAAGAAAATGAAAATCTGCAAGACTTAAAAATCAAGACTGTTAGCTGGATGGTGGGAAGCTGATCCACTAACTATAAGGCTGAGAAACACACATAGAAAAGCTGGCCATTTAACCCTAATGACAAACTAGGAACAAGCTTATAGGAAATGTATAGTTATTTATGGGCTGTGCTAAGTCGCTTCGGTCATGTCCAACTCTGTGAGACCCTATGAACTGCAGCTGGCCAGGCTCCTCTGTCCATGGGATTCTCCAGGCAAGAATACTGGAGTGGATTGGCATGCCCTCCCCAAGGTGATCTTCCCGACTCAGGGATGGAGCCTGCCTCTCTTACGTATCCTGCATAGCAGAAGGGTTCTTTACCATTAGCACCACTTGGGAAACCCAATTATTTAAGAAATCACAAATCAATGAAAAAAGGAGGATTTTTCACTATACTGATAGTTGTTTACCTGTAATGAAACAAAATATTCATCTACTTCTTCATAGAATATCATACTAAAAGAGAAAAAAAAGATACCAAACTTAAGATGAATTGAAAAGAAAATTATAAATGTTCAAACCATAAAAGATGTGGCATGAAGAGAGGGCAAGATAGTATAAGTCTTATTTCTTACTAGATAATACCTTCATTTATGTAAAAGTTAGTAGATGAAATCTTAAGGAAAGTGATCTGACTGAGCTAATGTTACAACTTTCTGTAAGTCAAAACAAAATAAATTGAAAAGCAAATCATCCATTAGAGAAACATTACAAAGAAATATGACAAACGGTAAAAAGACAACATTCGAAAGAGCTCATAAATATTGATAAAAATACTATGTTTGCAAAATATAATGAGAGAATTACATACACCTAAAAAAAAAAACGAAAAATTAATTCTTGCTTTATGCTAATAATGGAAATGCAAATTGATCCTTTTTTTCCTATAGTCAGGGTTTACAATAATGTGACTCGTTATTACTGACAAGGGACTAAAGGGTTATAGTCTATTATTTTAGTAAATAGACACTCTCTAACTATTGGTGGAATGGAAAAACATTTTGAAGGAAAAAAAACAACTGGAAAAAGCATTTAAAAAAAGAGAGTGCTATATACTTTAGGTTAGCAGATTAATTTTTTGGAAATCTATTCACATACATTATAACATTTTAAAGGGTAAAAAGGAAAAAAATGTTAAAAATAGAGAGCTATTTGATAATATATGACCATAAAATACAACTAAACAGTTTGTAAAATATAATAAGGAAAATTCCACTAAAGTATTAACACAAATATTATTCAGGGTAGTAAGATTACAGATGATTTTTTTATTTTCCATGTTTCCTATAAGAAGTAAGTACTTCTTATATAATTAGATAAAAACAAATGATTTAAAGTTTCCTGTAATTTGAAGTGGGAAATATATGTGTATCAGTTGGGCTCAGTCACTCAGGTGTGTCCGACTCTTTGTGACCCCATGCACTGCAGCACGCCAGGCTTCCCTGTCCATCACCAACTCCCAGAGCTTACTCAAACTCATGTCCATTGTGTCAGTGATGCCAACCAACCATCTCATCCTCTGTCATCCCCTTCTCCTCCTGCCTTCAATCTTTCCCAGTATCAGGGTCTTTTCAAACGAGTCAGTTCTTCACATCAGGTGGCCAAAGTACTGGAGTTTCAGCTTCAGCATCAGTCCTTCCAATTAATAATCAGGACTGATTTCCTTTAGGATGGCTAGTTGGATCTCCTTGCAGTTCAAGGGACTCTCAAGCGTCTTTTCCAACAGCACAGTTCAAAAGCATTAATTCTTTGGCGCTCAGCTTTCTTTATAGTCCAACTCTCACATCTATACATGACTACTGGGAAAACCACAGCTTTGACTAGATGGACCTTTGTTGGCATGACTACTTGAAAAACATCAAATTCCAAGGTATTTTATGCTTTCTTCTTGAATAGGTTTGGCACTATAGAAAACCATATATTTGGGTGACAGTTTCTAACAGCCTCTAGAATTGACGTTTTGGTAATTCATAGTTATGTTCTCAGCTTTTATGAGGAGATTATTTCAAAACAGTCATATTTAATTTGGTTTACAGAAGTAATTGAAGAGAAAAACGTCCTTTGTGAGAAACTGTTCTAGGGAAGAATGCTAAGAGAGAGATGGTCTGTTTTATCATTTCAATAATGATAAGATCTGTACTGAACACTGCCTTTTGAGGACTTTTAAGAGAATGGAACCAAATTCTTAAACTCAAGTATCTAAACTACTCTATTTGACTTTAGTATAGTTTGATATTACTGTTTCTTAGTTTTTCTTTACTAGACATTGACTTAGTTCTGATATATCATTTATTTTCTAGTTCTTTATTCTTTGCATATATATATATATACACACATATATATATGCACGCATATATATATATATATATATATATTCTTTCAAGTTATCCTTGAACCTTTGTAGAAGAAGTCAAATTTGCAGAAATAAGACCAAGGGTCAGCAAACTATGGTTTAACCCTTGGCCTGTTTTTTGTACAATCTTTGAATTAAACTGTTTTATATGTTTTAAGAACTGAAAAAAATATATGCATACATATATTATAAAAAAGGATATGCAATAGTTATCATAATAGACTCAAAATTCTGAGATATTTACAGAAAAAGTTTGCCAACCTCTGGGTTAGATAGATAGCTAGATGACTAATCAGTGACATCTTTAGAGTCTCTTAAAAATCCTCCACAATACAAATACGTACTACTATTTAAGCGCTTCTGCTAATATAAGCATTATAATCAGTGAATTCAATCTATTCAAGTCTTGGTCCCCCCCCTTATTTTGCACTCTGAGTATACAGGTTGCTCCACTTGGAATTTTCTTTACTCTTTCCTCCATTATCTCCTGAAACCCCTGGCAATTCCAGTTAAAGTGATTGCTAAATTATAGAATCTCAAATAGAAATCACACTCTCTAATATGACACTTACAAGACCCTCTCACCAGCACTATCATGTGCGCATGTCTTGTCCCCAAAAGAAGCTGAAAATCAGTGAGAAGCAGGCACCACATTTTATTCTTTCAGTAGTTCCCAATATAACCTGATACTTTGCAAGCTTCCTGAAGTGAAATGAAGTCGCTCAGTCATGTCCGACTCTTTGCCACCCCATGGACTGTAGCCTACCAGGCTCCTTGGTCCATGGGAGTTTCCAGGCATGAATACTGGAGTGGGTTGCCGTTTCCTTCTCCAGGGGATCTTCCCAACCCAGGGATTGAACCTGGGTCTCCCGCATTGTAGGCAGACGCTTTACCATCTGAGCTACCAGGGAAGCCCATGGTGGTGGGTATGTAGATACCAGCTTCTTAAAAATACAGATTCTAGTACTGATCATTCATAACTTCAAGAACAATGTCTTAAGTGAAAGAACAGCAGTACTGGTTAGGCCTTGGCAGTGATCATTTTGCTTCTATAGGACATGTCATTTAGGACCAGTTGGTATTCAACCACTGAGCACAGTTAAGATTTCTGCACTGCAGTTTTTGGTACACAGGTCTCTTCTATTTAAATATTTACATTGAGAAGATTTCAGGGAATATAGTTTATAGTCTAATTCACCCAACTCCTGAAACATAAACCCTATTTTAATCCTGTACAATAGATCTCCTAACTTCAAGAACAAACCACTATTCATGACTACCACACCAAAGGGTTGATTATTAGGTTACAGGCAATGATTTATATATATATTTTTGATATTTTTTTATTTATATTTTTAATGTTCTGCAACGACCAAGTGCCAGAAAATAATACAGTCAGATTTTGAGTATAAATAACAGTTGACGCTCCAATGCCCCTTTCCTTTTGTTTTACTTAAATTTATTTAAACTGTTTCAACTCAGTGCTATGCAGTCAGTCACTGTGTTAAGTTGAAAATTTCTAGAAACTTTCAGATAAAGAAATATCTAGACAATGTTTCTTATGTTATTTTAATATTGCTTTGTTTCTATGCATTACAGGGTTTTCTCAGTGTTTTGAAAAAATATTATAGGTAATGTGTTTAAAGATGTCTTCTGACAATTAAAATTTGATACCATATATTAGATTTCATCAGTTTCTGTTATATAGATAATATATATAGAAAAAACTTTATTATTTAAAGTATAAATACATTTTTGTTTCCAAAATAACATAATACAAAATTGATTTTGTAATAAATTTCATGAATTTTTACAGTTGATCAGATATGCTAGTAAGAATAATTCTCTCAAGTGTGACAAAGTATTAATACTTTGTCAATATAATTCTAAAGCATGCATGCATTTTATGTAAGACAATGAAGAGTAAAGCTATAATAATAATAGCTAACTTATAGTTTGTAGAGGTACATCTTACATTAAAAAAAAAATTAACCTAAGTCTTCCCACACAAGCCTATACAAAGTACCAAAACTTTAATATTTCATTGGTAGTGTGCTATGTTTGAAAAAAATCTATTGCCCTTATTTATTTAACTCTCCTTTACTAATGAAAATGATAGTAGCAACATACACATTTTAAAAACACATTCTGAATTACTTAAACACTATGAAATATAGTCACTTCAGAGAATTAAGGAAACAATAGAATCCCAGGAGAGTGAAGATATGTACAGTTAAAAGTACTAGTCTAGGGAGGTGAAAGAGGTAGGGATCTGTGTCTTCACATAGCTGATTCACTTATTGTACAGCATAAACTAACACAAAGTTGTAAAGCAATTATACTCCAATAAAAAATACCTTCATGACCCAGATAATCACCTGCCTCTTGAGAAATCTGTATGTAGGTCAGGAAGCAACAGTTAGAACTGGACATGGAACAACAGACTGATTCCAAATAGGAAAAAGAGTACATAAAGGCTGTATACTGTCACCCTGCTTATTTAACTTATATGCAGAGTGCATCATGAGAAATGCTGGACTGGATGAAGCACAAGCTGGAATCAAGATTTCTGGGAGAAAATATCAATAACCTCAGATATACAGATGGTACCACCTTTATGGCAGAAAGTGAAGAAGAACTAAAGAACCTCTTGATGAAAGTGAAAGAGGAGAGTGAAAAAGTTGGCTTAAAGCTCAACATTCAGAAAACTAAGAACATGGCATCTGGTCTCATCACTTCATGGCAAATAGATGGGGAAACAGTGGAAACAGTGACAGACTTTATTTTGGAAGACTCCAAAATCACTGCAGACATTGACTGCAGCCAAGAAATTAAAAGATGTTTACTTCTTGGGAGAAAAGCTATGACCAACCTTAGGCAGCATATTAAAAAGCAGAGACATTTCTTTGCCAACAAAGATCCATCTAGTCAAGGCTATGGTTTTTCCAGTAGTCATGTATGGATGTGAGAGTTGGACTATAAAGAAAGTTCAGTGTTGAAGAATTGAAACTTTTGAACTATGGTGATGGAGAAGAGTCCTTTGGACTGCAAGGATACCCAACCAGCCCATCCTAAAGGAAATCAGTCCTGAATATTCATAGGAAGGACTGATGCTGAAGATGAAACTCCGATACTTTGGCCACCTGATGCAAAGAACTGACTCATCTGAAAAGACCCTGATACTGGGAAAGACTGAAGGTGGGAGGAAAAGGGGATGACAGAGGATGAGATAGTTGAATGGTATCACTGACTCAATGGACATAAGTTTGAGTTCACTCCGGGAGTGGTGATGGACAGGGAGGCCTGGCGTGCTGCAGTCCACAGGGTCTCAAAGAGTCAGACATGATTGAGTGGCTGGACTGAACTGAACGGAAAAAAAAAAACAAATAAAAAAATAAGTAAAATCTTAACCAAATTATACTCAAGAATACTGAAAGAGCAGGCAGATGGAGTTGTAGAAATACTGAAATTAAAATGTTTAAAATCATTTATAATTAGAAAAATACCAAAGTTTCAAGATAGATAAATGCTCCATTTTAGAGAAAAATGTAATCTCCCAAAACTATGAGATCTGATTAAGCATCAATACTCATAAATATTTCATAAGGTATTCTTAATAAAAATTAGTATGAATTTATTCATAAAAATATATAAATAATTTTTAAAAAGAACTAATCTAGGTTCCACTATAAAATAATTGACAAAATTTTTGAATATTACATATCATTTAAGTCAAATTTTTGTAACATATGAGGTAAAACATAAACTGTCTTCATGTGTTTATACATATTTGGATAATCAAAGATTTTGCATAAAAATTAAAAATATAAATTTTGATGATCAAATAATTTTATTATTAAGTTAGTTAGCTCTGCAGTGGCTTTTCTATACTCTTCATCAGACTATAACTGACACAGTATATATTTCATATATGTAAAATGTACTTTTTGATGAAATTTTATACTCTATATTCTTATGTGCAACTATTTAAAAAATCAAGATAATGAGCATTATTCAAAGTTATTTTTAAAAGAAATACTGATTTCTTCTTTAGGGTATAGAAACCCAGCTGATGAGAAATCTGATACTCTAGGGCTTTTTGTGCATAATTATGATTAATATGGAGTTTATATGTATTAATAGCAATACCACTAGTTGATTATTTATTGAAAATCTGAACCTATTCACAGTTTTTTTTTTTAATTCACAGTATTGAATTTTAATTCTGTATGGTATTGTTAGGCCCTACAAAGCCAACTAACTTGACTTCTAGGTACGTGGCCCTATTATCAGTCACTTTTTCATTTACTGATAGAAGATTAATTGAGCAAATATTTACAATATGAGAATGTAACCAAACTCAACTTGAAACAGAAGGGTAAAAGAGGCAAAACTTATCTATTATATGTTCTCCCTTTGATCTTCTCTCCCTTTCTCTGAAAAATGTATCTTGCCTGGCTACACGGCCATTCTGTTACTTCAGTTAGTGTATTAGCCCTTAGTAATATCCCTCACCTGGGCTAACTTCTGCCAGTGGAGCCCTAAGATCTAATTCTTCCCTCCGACTCCATTTCCACACACACAGAGGACAATAAATAAATCCATGTTCTAGCTACAGGTTATTTACAGCTTGAGATGGTAATCCCTTCTGTTCAAATAATTTTAATGCTGCCTTGCATAATGAACATTGAAGTATCAGGTATCTTCATGGATAATTAAAGATATTTTGACTGAAGATGAGGAACATCCTGCTGCTTTTCAAATTTTATCATGCAGGAGCCATGCACAAACCTACACTTCTCTGCCTATAATTGAGTCTGATTCACAACATGAACTGAATTAATATAAAATATTATCATTTCCCTCTGTACATGATGCCATTATATACATGGAAGATATTATTGATATGCTTTATATTTATATTTAAGATCTTTAATTCCTTCATAGATTTCTCCTACAATGTAGCTTTTTTAATAACTTGAGTAAATTTCAATAGCTCTTTGGCAGATTCAAAACATTATTGTTTCATTTGACCTTATTTATGGTCATAGTTTTTCCAGTGGTCACGTATGGATGTGAGAGTTGGATGGTGAAGAAAGCTGAGCACTGAAGAATTGATGCTTTTGAACTGTGGTTTGGAGAAGACTCTTGAGAGTTCCCTTGGACTGCAAGGAGACCCAACCAGTCCATCCTAAAGGAGATCAGTCCTAGGTGTTCATTGGAAGGACTGATGCTGAAGCTGAAACTCCAATACTTTGGCCACCTCATGTGAAGACTTGACTCATTGGACCCTGATGCTGGGAACGATTGAGGGTAGGAGGAGAAGGGGACGACAGAGGAAGAGATGGCTGGATGGCATTATTGACTCGATGGGCATGAGTTTGAGTAAACTCTGGGGGTTGGTGATGGACAGGGAGGCCTGGCATGCTGAGGTTCATGGAGTTGCAGAGTCGGCCACAACTGAGCAACTGAACTGAACTGAAAATCTTTGGTTCAATTTCACCTGAACTTCTATTAAGAAATATCTTTTCACATTTTTATCACTACCATTGATTTTTTTTTTTATTTCAAGTGACAAGTTGGCCTTTATCTCTATCCAGGTTATTTTTTTAGTTAAGGCCAACTAGCTGTCCTTTCATTAGTAGAGGAGATTTCACTATCCAAATACAGTCAAATTTCATCTTTGTAATCAAGAATTATGTGCTTCTCAACCTAGGTGCCCAACAACAGATGAATGGATAAAGAAGCTGTGGTACATATATACAATGGAAAATTACTCAGCCACAAAATGCTATGCATTTGAGTCAACAGTAACGAGGTGGATGAACCTAAAGCCCATTATACAGAGTGAAGTAAGTCAGAAGGAGAGAAGAAATATCGTATATTAACACATATATATGGAATCTAAAAAGATGGTACTGGTGAACCTATTTGCAGGGTAGCAGTGGAAACCTTGACATAGAGAGCAGATTTGTGGACACAGGTGTGGGGGGGTGGGAAAGACAGGGAGGGACATATGGAGAGATTAACTGGAAACATATACACTAACATGTGTAAAAGAGACAGCCAGTGAGAATTTGCTTTATGACCCAGGGAACTCAAACCAGGACTCTGTGACCACCTAGAGGGGTGGGATAGGGTGGGAGGGAGGCACAAGAGGGAGGGGACATATATATACCTATGGCTGAGCCGTGTTGATATATGGTAGAAACCAACACAATATTATAATTATCCTTCAATTAAAAATAAATAAATTATGGAAAAAAAGAAAGTGAAAAAGAGATTTATGTGCTTCCATGAGAACAGTATTTATTTTTTAAAGTGTGGTCTATAATTAATTACAGTATTACTGAAACTGTGTTTATATATATTATATAATAAATAATTTTAAAATATTTTATAATTTTTCTCAGCAATAAGTAATATATTTTGTTTCTATGCTATGCTTAAGTTAGGGGAAAAAATTGGGAAATGGGAAAATAATGAGTGGATATTACCAGGTAGGGTCACTTACACAACATGTTATCATTCAAAATGTGTATTCTGTTATATTGATATAATGTAGAGAAGATAATTCATAAAATTTGACATCAAAGTAAAAGATGGGCTTTTATATTAAAATGAAAAATACCTTAAAATACTTTTAACACTTCCTTTCAGTAAGTGGTTAATATTAACAGAATCCTTAACTATGATAAAAATATGAAATACATTCTTAGTTTATTCCTTGTAGGTATAAGGTCCTTCTATCCATGGAAACAATTTTTAGTATTTGTAAAATTACAATTCTATAAAGAAAAATGATTAGAATATTTCCTAAATCATAACATTAAAAATTATTATCAGAAGACTTGTCGATAATTACTGATTTCATTTCCTATTGAACACCACCCTAAATACAATGTGACTATATTACACTGAATTGCATTGTTAATTAAAATATGTAAAGAGGCTACATAATTCCTTTTCTTCAATTGTCTCTAAATTTAATTAATTATAACCAAGTTCAGGCATCAGAAGCTCAAAACTTTTGTTAGTTTTTTGATATCTCTTATATTTGGAAGCAATTTCCCTTGTTGATATTAAGTGAATCAGATAAATCAGATTAGAAAGCTAGACACTCAGTATATACAATGTTATTTTCTAATATAAATGCTATTTTCTACTAATAATATCTATTTAATATTATCCATAATAAACTTCAAGCTTTTCTACTTACTAATGAATTGACTCTTTAGTTGTTAAATTAGGTGCAAATCTTCTGCTACTACTATTTCCTTTTTGTTCTACACACACCCCTGACCCCAGGCAAATAAGCAAATTATTTTCAAATCAGTTGTTTTAATAAAGCTGTACAGTCAACAGGGAAGCATAGCATATCTCTAATGTTCTGAATGACTTTAGATTTCTATATCCTACACTATCCTATTACTCAAGTACTTACATATCTTATACTATCATACTAGTTGAATAATTCTATATCTTATATTATCATACTATTTGAGTATTTCTATATCTTATGCTATCACACTACTTGAGCAAGATCTGAAGCAGCATCAGAACTATTTCTGTGTGCATCTGTTATGAACCTATAACATACAGTATAAAGATAACTTCCCTGGTGTCTCTGGTGGTAGAGAATCTGCCTCCAATGCAGGAGATCATGGCTCAATCCCGGGGTTGGGAAGATCCCCTGGAGACAGAAATGGCTACCCACTCCAGTATTCTTGCCTGGAGAATTTCATGGGCAGAGCCTGGTGAGTTATATAGTTCATTGGGTTGTGAAGAGTTAGGCACAATTGAGTGACTAACACTTTCACAAAATATCTTACTTCTTCCTCTCTCTGTACATGGTATTAATATAGTGTGTCTTTGGTCTATGTAGCTTTTTATGTTTATTTGGATATCTATATCCATACTACTTATCATATTTCTATTACATGAATGCTCAGGCACTCAGTCATATCTGACTCTTTGCAACCCCATGGACTGTAGCCCTCTAGGCTTCCCTGTCCATTGAATTTTCCAAGAAAGAATATTCTATTATGTATCTATCATCTGTTTATCTCTCTATCTTTCTACCTATCTATCATCTATGTTTATATTCACTAAAAAGATAACCCTACAAATAGCAAGTACTCATAACTCTCTGCTGAGAAAGAATATTCTATTATGTATCTATCATCTGTTTATCTATCTTTCTACCTATCTATCATCTATGTTTATATTCACTAAAAAGATAACCCTACAAATAGCAAGTACTCATAACTCTCTGCTGAGAAAGAATATTCTATTATGTATCTATCATCTGTTTATCTCTCTGTCTTTCTACCTATCATCTATGTTTATATTCACTAAAAAGATAACCCTACAAATAGCAAGTACTCATAACTCTCTGCTGAAATATGGTCTGGAAGAGACCTGTGATTCTATCCTTCAGTAGAGGACTATCCTTGCTGTGATATGTTCCACTCAAACCTTGTTCTGTTGAAAGATGTTTGGTACAATAACCCTAACATGTTTTTGTCTAACTACATTGTGGCAAAAAGCACTACGGCTAGAAAAATCTAGTTTGGATTATATTTAACCAAATGATTAATGAAAAAAATTTCTCAGAAATGAAAATCAGCCTTATCTGGACTCATTTATTTTTAATCAAAATGTGTTTCTGTTAACAACAATAAGGCCAAGTTGAATGTCAACTGACAGTAAGGCAAAATGTGGCTGCATTTGTAAAAAAGAAAAATAAGGCTTTAAACAAATGAATGGAAATATTACCTCTACTTTTACAAACAAAATTTGAACAGGGAAAGAACAAAGACAAAACTAACCATTTAATATTACATTAAACACTGATATTCAGTTCAATCACTCAGTCGTGTCTGACTCTTTGTGACCCAATGGACTGCAGCGTGCCAGGCTTCCCTGTCCATCACCAACTCCAGAAGTTTACTCAAACTCATGTCAATTGAGTCGGTGATGCCATTCAACCCTCTCATCCTCTGTTGTCTCCTTCTCCTCATGGCTTCAATCTTTCCCAGCATCAGTGTCTTCTCAGATGAGTCACTTCCTCGCATCAGGTGGCCAAAGTATTGGAGTTACATCTTCAGAATCAGTCCTTCCTATGAACATTCAAGACTGATCTCCTTTAGGATGGACTGGTTGGATCTCCTTGCAGTCCAAGGGACTCTCAAGAGTCTTCTCCAATGCCACAGTTCAAAAGCATCAGTTCTTTGGCGTTCAGCTGTCTTTATAGTCCAACTCTCACATCCATAAATGACTACTGGAAAAACCACAACTTTGACTAGATGAACCTTTGTTGGGAGAGTAATGTCTCTGCTTTTTAATATGCTGTCTAGGTTGGTCATAACTTTGCTTCCAAGGAGTAAGCATCTTTTAATTTCATGGCTGCAGTCACCATCTGCAGTGATTTTAGAGCCCCACAAAATAAAATCTCACACTGTTTCCATTGTTTCCCCATCTATTTGCCATGAACTGATGGGACCAGATGCCACGATCTTAGTTTTCTGAATGTTGAGCTTTAAGCCAACTTCTTCACTCTCCTCGTTCCCCTTCATCAATCAAGAGGCTGTTTAGTTTTGCTTCACTTTCTGCCATAAGGGTGATATCATCTGCATATTTGAGGTTATTTATATTTCTTCCGGCAATCTTTATTCCAGCTTGTGCTTCTTCCAGCCCAGCCTTTCTCATAATGTATTCTGTGTATAAGTTAAATAAGCAGGGTGACAATATACAGCCTTGATGTACTTCTTTTCCTATTTGGAACCAGTCTGTTTTTCCATGTCCAGCTCTAGCTGTTGCTTCCTGACTTGCATACAGGTTTCTCAGGAGGCAGCTCAGGTGGTCTGGTATTCCCATCTCTTTCAGAATTTTCCACAGTTTACTATAATCCACACAGTCGAAGGCTTTGGCATAGTCAATAAAGCAGAAATAGATGATTTTCTGGAACTCTCTTTCTTTGTCAATGATCCAGCAGGTGTTGGCAATTTGATTTCTGGTTCCTCTGCCTTTTCTAAATCCAGCTTGAACATCAGTAAGTTCACGGTTCATGTACTGTTGAAGACTGGCTTGGAGAATTTTGAGCATTACTTTACCAGCGTGTGAGATGGCACAATTGTGTGATAGTTTGAGCATTCTTTGGCATTGTCTTTCTTTGGGATTGTTATGAAAACTAACCTTTTCCAGGCCTGTGGCCACTGCTGAGTTTTCCAAATTTGCTGGCATATTGAGTCCAGTACTTTCACAGCATCATCTTTTAGGATTTGAAATAACTCAACTGGAATTCCATCACCTCCACTAGCTTTGTTCATAGTGATGCTTACTAAGGCCCACTTGACTTCATATTCCAGGATGTCTGGCTCTAGGTGAGTGGTCACACCATCATGATTATCTGGGTCATGAAGATCTTTTTTATATAGTTCTGTGTATTCTTGCCACCTCTTCTTAATATCTTCTGCTTCTGTTAGGTCCATAACATTTCTATCCTTCATTATGCCCATCTTTGCATGAATGTTCCCTTGGTATCTCTAATTTTCCTGAAGAGATCTCTAGTCTTTCCTATTCCATTCTTTTCCTCTATTCTTTTCATTGGTCAGTGAGGAGGGCTTTCTTATCTTTCCTTACCATTCTTTGGAACTCTGCATTCAGATGGATATATCTTTCCTTTTATTCTTTGCCTTTTGTGTCTTTTCTTTTCTCAGCTGTTTGTAAGGCCTCCTCAAACAACCATTTGGCCTTTTTGCATTTCTTTTTCTTGGGGATGGTCTTGATCACTGCCTCCTGTACAATGTCACGAACCTCAGTCCATATTTCTTCAGGCACTCTCTCTATCAGATCTTATCCCTTGAATCTATTTGTCATTCCTACTCCTAATTGTAAGAGATTTGATTTAGGTCATACCTGAATGGTCTAGTGGTTTTCCCTACTTTCTTCAACTGAAGTCTGAATTTGGCAATAAGGAGTTCATGATCTGAACCACAGTCAGCTCCCAGTCTTATTTTTGCTGACCGTATAGAGCTTCTCTATCTTTGGCTGTAAAAATATAATCAATCTGATTTAAGTATTGACCATATGGTGATGCCCATGTGTAGATATGGACATCTTGTGTTATTGGAAGAGGGTGTTTGCTATGATCACTGCATTCTCTTGGCAAAACTCTGTTTTGATTTACAGAATATGGCCTTGCCCATCAGAACAAGACCCTGTTTCCCCCTCAGTCAGTCTCTCCCATCAGGAAATTTCAATAATCCTCTTATCCTTCCTTATCAGAGGGCAGACAGAATGAAAACCACAATTAAAGGAATTAGACACTATAGAATAAAGTTAAAAGAGTAGAGCATTACTTGGGAAGAGTTTTAAAGTCACTAAGACTAAAAAAAAAAAGAAAAGAAAAAAAGTACAGACAAAAATATTTCCTTATTTCAATAACCAGGGGTTTTAAGAGGTAAGCCTGAGAATTTGCTATCTTCTAAAAAAAATGCGTGAAGTTCTTATTAGTGAGATATTAAATACAATTGGTTTTTCTCCTTAGGATTTATAACTATAAAATAACCAGGGATATACTTAAAGTTTCGTTCCATACTTACACTTCAGGGCTTCCCTCGTGGCATTGGGCTTCCCTGGCGACTAAGATGATAGAGATTCTGTCCACAATTGGGGAGACCCAGGTTTAATCCCTGGGTCAGGAAGATCCCCTGGAGAAAGGAATGACAACCCACTCCAGTATTCTTGCTTGGAGAATTCCATGAATAGACAGCCTGGCAGGCTACAGTCCACAGGGTCGCAAAGAGTCAGACACTACTGAGCAACTAACAAGCTTCCATACTTACAATAAGGAAAAAACAAAAGACAGAACAGATCTCTTTACTGTTTACTTCCAACACGTATAGGTTTTGAAATTGTGGCAAGAACTTTTAATATAGTGGAAAAAACATTGAACTAGAAATCTAGGCTTGGTTTTTATAACAAAATAATGATTTTTAAGAATGCCTCCAACCCACAAAACTTAGGACTACATATGTAAGATAGAGATGCTTTACTAAATGACTGCTAAGGGCATGTAGCTCTGTCACTCTGTCATGTCTGACTCTTTGTGACTCCACGTAATATAGCATGCCAGGCATGTGATTTTCCAGGCAAGAATACTGAAGTGGGTTGCCATTTCCTACTCCAGGGGATTTTCTCCACCTAGGGATCAAACCTGTGTTTCCTGCATTGGCAGGTGGATTCTTTACCACTGAGAAACCTGGGAAGTCCAAATGACTGCTAAATTTTCCCTATTTTGTGATACCTCAGAAATGTTTGGGATGAACCAAAAAAATGGGCCTACTTGGAAAAACTCGAATATGTTTAAGAATGGATAAGAACCCAGTTCCTGAATTGTTATTACTTTCTCCCAAGAATAATCCTTCGACTTCCAATTTTCTTTGGAAGGGAGAAATATCTATTAGTACAACAGTTCCTATATGAGGCAGAAATATGACTTTTTTTTTTCACAATCCTAAAAGACACTGTCTTCTATTTAATGAAAGTACATTCATTCAGATTGTATTATTGCTCCAAATGGTGACAATCAGACATTGTGAAATGCATGAGTCTGAACCTGAAAGATTTCTGAACCCAAAAGATTTCTCATCTCGGTTTGGGATATAGATTCATATCAAACTTGAATGAATCAAAAGAAGAAATTTTCAAGCAAAACATTTCAAATGCTTTTCCATTTAAACCCACAAAAACTACTTTTATTCAAGCACTCCAAGGTAATAAAACTTTCCATAGCTTCTGATTAAGAATTGCTTGAAAACATTTTAAGCAGATAAGTACTTTTCTCCTCATGAGCATCAAGTGACTTTCTCAGAGTGATTATATTCAGCTAGATGCATTCATCTTATTAATTAGACATTTCAAGGCCTAACCTATATTAATCCAAGATATTTTAAAATTA
Source organism: Muntiacus reevesi (assembly GCF_963930625.1). NCBI lineage: Eukaryota > Metazoa > Chordata > Mammalia > Artiodactyla > Cervidae > Muntiacus > Muntiacus reevesi. The sequence continues at coordinate 30,048,430 of NC_089264.1, forward strand.
TTTTTTAGAGTGAGATTCATTTCTCACTTTTGATTATAAAAAAGAATTCCAGAAATACTTTTTTACCATTATAATGGAGTTTAATAACCCTGATAAATATACTTATTGAATAATTTTAAATCAAATTTCACTGCCAATAAATGTAAAAGCCCCTTATTGTACCCGAATTACTATGATTAATAAAAGTGCCTCAAATTGCTAAAGAGCATCTCCATTTCCAAACATATTTACTTTTCATATTGAAAAGAATGCTATGCAAACTTAGTTTTCTATCCACAGACAATTTACCAGAAAGACATTTAAGGCCCTGAGGAAAATGCTCACAGTTTATGGTAAAAACAACAACAAAAAAATAATTCCTCAAAATAGAATTTGTAGCCTTGAAATGAAAAACACACATACTGGGAACATCAAGTTCCATGAATTTACTAATGACAATAACTCTACTATGCATCGGAACAAAAAAGCTCTATTTTTGGGTAAAAACATTTAACCATCACCTTAAAAATTCTTTCAAATATGGCAAAGTTTGAGATAATACATATTTGATGATTAAAGCTCTTCTAAAAACTAAAAAAAGACCATGGAAAGAATAAGATATAGATTTTTTAAATATAGATATCTATATATCTATATAATCTATAATCTATATAGATTTTTTAACTTTTAAAAAGCTTATTTATTATATTTTCAATCTTTTATATACTTTTTTAATGATTAGTAAATACTTGGGATTCAGCATGGACTACTACCTTCAGGATACAAAATAACAATGTGAACATTTATATTTTAATAAGAACTTACTGATAAAATGAAAATCTTTAACTATTAATAAGTTTACATTAATTATCTATTAATAAAAAATCTAAGCAACCTGTTTTATAAAACAAAGTATGAATAATAATTTTTTAAGCTAGATCAAATAAATGTATAATTCTGAGGAATTCTATTTCAGAGTTCTTACTTTCAAATCTTCACCATAGGAAATCAAATGAAGACACATTTCATATATTAAAAAAGTGGATTATGGCAAGAATTTTGAAGTTTTATTATATGTAAAACTGCAATAAAGGACAGAATGGTATGGACCTAACAGAAGCAGAAGATATTAAGAAGAGGTGGCAAGAATACACAGAAGAACTATACAAAAAAAGATCTCCATGACCCACATAACCACGATGGTGTGATCACTCACCTAGAGCCAGACATCCTGGAATGCCAAGTCAAGTGGGCCTCAGGAAGCATCACTACAAACAAAGCTAGTGGAGGTGATGGAATTCCAGTTGAGTTATTTCAAATCCTAAGAGATGATGCTGTGAAAGTGATGTGATGTGCTGTAACACTCTATATGCCAGCAAATTTAGAAAACTCAGCAGTGGCTACAGGACTGGAAAAGATCAGTTTTCATTCCAATCTCAAAGAAAGGCAATGCCAAAGAATGTTCAAACTACCACACAATTGTACTCATCTCACACACTAGCAAAGTAATGCTCAAAATTCTCCAAGCCAGGCTTCAACAGTACATGAACCGTGAACTTCCAGATGTACAGCTGGATTTAGAAAAGGCAGAGGAACCAGAGATCAAACTGCCAACATCCATTGGTTCATAACAAACTGTGGAAAACTCTTAAACAGACGGGAATACCAGATCATCTTACCTGCCTCCTGATAAATCCCTACGCAGGTCAAGAAGGAATGGTTAGAACCACACCTGGAACAACAGACTGGTTCCAAATTAAGAAAGGGGTATGTCAAGTCTGTATACTGTCACCCTGCTTATTTAACTTATATCCAGGGTACATCATGTGAAATGCTGGGCTGGATGAAGCACAAGCTGGAATCAAGATTGCTGGGAGAAGTATTAATAACCTCAGATACACAGATGACACCACCCTTATGGCAGAAAGCAAAGAGGAACCAAAGAGTCTCTTAATGAAAGTGAAAGAATAGAGTTGCACTCTGTGGCAGAAGGCGAGGGTGGGATGATTTGAGAAAATAGCATTGAAACATGTATATTACCATATGTGAAATAGATGGCCAGTCCAAGTTCGATGCATGAAGCAGTGCATTCAAAGCCGGTGCACTGGGACCCCCAGAGGGATGAGATGGGGAGGGAGGTGGGACGGGGTTTCAGGATGCGGGACACATGTACACCTGTGGCTGATTCATGCCAATGTATGGCAAAATCCACCACAATATTGTAAAGTAATTAGCCTCCAATTAAAATAAGCAAATAATTTTTTAAAAAAAGAGTGGAAAAAGCTGGCTTAACTCAACATTCAAAAAACTAAGATCATGGCATCTGGTCACATCACTTCATGGCAAATAGATGGGGAAATGATGGAAACAATGAAAAACTTTAATTTTGGAGGCTCCAAAATCACTGCAGATGGTGACAGGAGCCATGAAATTAAAAGATGCTGTCTCCTTGGAAGAAAAGTTATACCAACCTTAAAAAGCAGAGATATTTCTTTGCCAGCAAAGGTCCATCCATCTAGTCAAAGCTGTTTTTTTTTTCCAGTAGTCATTTATGGATGTGAGAATTGAACTATAAAGAAAGCTGAGTGCCGAAGAATTGCTGCTGTTGAACTATGGCGTTGGAGAAGACTCTTGAGAGTCCCTTGGACTGCAAGGAGATCAAACCAGTTAATCCTAAAGGAAATCAATCCTGAATATTCATTGGAAGCTTGATGCTGAAACTCCAATACTTGGCCGCATGATGGGAAGAACTGCCTCATTGGAAAAAACCCTGATTCTGGGGAAGATTGAAAGCAGGAGACGGAATGACAGAGGATAAGATGGTTGGATGGCATCACTGACTCAAGGGACATGAGTCAGCAAGCTCTGGGAATTGGTGATGGACAGGGAAGCCTGTCATGCTGTAGTCCATGGGGTCTCAAAGAGTTGGATATGACTGAGTGACTGAACTGAACTGAATAAAACTACATTAGATATTTTTATCTTAATCAAAAATTGGAATGCTCAATAAATAAAGCCACAAATTGATTTAATATATATAGTCCTGTTTACAGTAATATGATATATAAACTGTATATTTTAGCTTCACAGAAAGTATTTGGAAATAAATTGTTTTGCTATTTTTCCTAGGTGGCTCAATGAGTAAAGAACCCACCTGCAATGCAGGAGATGCCTGAGATGTGGGTTCAATTCCTGGGTTGGAAAGATCCCCTGGAGGAGGCATGGCAACTCACTCCAGTTTTCTTGCTTGGAGAATCCCATTGATAGAGGGGCCCAGTGGGCTACAGTCCATAGGGTCGCAAAGTGTCAGACAAGACCAAAGCGACTGAACACAAACACACATTTTAAAAATATTGCTTCAGAATGCTTTATGAATAGAATATAACATTAGAATGAAAGAATCACAAAATGCTATGTCTGGAGAGCAACTGTATTCCAGATGAGATTGGGCATGTTCATGGTGTTATGGCCATAGACCAAACTCTATTTCAAACTGCAAGCAAGAAAACTGTTGCCCTAAAATTTAAAATTACTTGATACTTCTGATGAACTTTCAGAAACAGTTTGCTCCTCTAAACACAAAGAGAAGTTGTTAATCACTTTTAACTTTTAAAACAAGATTTTTTTTCTTCCCGGTTATAATAGTGTTGTATGCCTGGAAAATTCCTGTCTTTATCAGTCAATATGTTGCTTTTAGCATACAAATCAAATGTTTCAACTTTTAAAAATGCAAAAAAAAAATGTGTTTCTTGTTTTTATTGCAACATACCACCTTTTTATCAAAAAGCAAATCTTGGCAGAAACAGAATACAAATTAATAGCAGAAACTTTAAAAGGGATGTTTGAACATCCAAGCCATCTCAAAGTCTCTAAAAAATGTTTTTTAATAACATAGTTTCTATTCAGAACAAATTAGCAAACATCAACCCCTTCATTTTCCCATCACCACTGAACAGCTGATTTGAGTTGAAAGTCTTAATGGTGCCTGACTAGCTTTAGTGCGTCAAGTCTTCTGATCATAAAAGAAAATAAAATTACTTGGGGGCTGGGAAAGGCAGGAAGGATGCAATACAGTCAGCAGTGACCAAAAGCCATGACTACAATTTAAATTATCATCATTGATATGAACATATTTCATTAGTTTAAATAAAGAATCCCAAAGCAATTGAGTTGTTGAAATTCTTATTAGCCAATTTGATGAGATTATGTGCCTAGACTATTAAAACTTTTTCCGATGGTAAAAATCCAGTTCCTGTGGAAGGAGAATTTATAACCCCCTAAAGGAGTCAAGACAGTTCTACAAGAATAAGACAGATATATAATCAAATATTTTAACAGATTACTGAGAAATTCAGAAGTGAACAAAGCACATAATTTGAGGCATAATGATAAACTCTTGGGATTATGCTTCATTTGAACCTACCATACCAGGAGGCATGGTATAACAAATTAATCTGTTGTGAATTTCCAACATATGTAGACAAATAACTCGCATGCAATATGACACCTTCTTGCTGATTCATATAACCTCTTTGAAATAGATCTTGGTATCAGACACTTAAGTTCAATGATGACATGAGAGCTTGTCAAAGGAGAACATAGGAGCAAATATTTCTCAGTTCTCTGTATTCTTAACTTGGACATGACTCACCATTTGTGGCTAAAATCACATTGTGTAAGGTGAATTTGAGCTGGACTGAAGCTTCACTGGTAGGGGTGGTGGTGGTGATGGTGGTGGTGTGTATGTGAGAGAGAGAGAGAGAGAGAGAGAGAGAGAGAGAGAGGAAGGTTGGGGTGAGGAGGATTCCATTATGTCTTACTGTGGGTGCTGTCCAATAGAGTAGGAAGGAAACTGAACCTTGCTTCCTTTGTACCCAGGTATGGTCTAAACTCTGAACTGAGTCAGTTTTTAACATGTGAACCCATGAATCAGACTCTCCGGGTTTCTTTGAGCACATACATGTCTGTAAACATTTACTAAGAGTCTGCATGCTACAGCAACTAGTTTCCTCATAATAAGCCTTTTTCTGTGCTCTGTTAATCACACCTAAAATGAAATTAATCCCCCACTTCACAGAGCAATTTCTTTTGAGAACAGAAACTAGACTTTGCATTTCTTGCATTGGCTCACACAGATTACTGTCCATAGAACAACTACAAACAGTGGTAAAGTAATCCATACTGAGCACGCAATCCAGATTTCGTAGTCTTTTGAAAAATATCATTGGTTCTTTTTCCATACACACACACAAAGTTTAACTGGAATCAGACATCTTTTCCCCATATTGAAGACGTTAGCATCATTCCATCCACCAGAGAGTGCTCCTGTTCTCCCGGTGAGACTGTGAGTGCTGTTTGCCTAAGGGAAGACACCTTCAGAAGTCACCTCTATCCAAAGAACAGCTCACTCTAAACATCACTGGATACAACTATCTCTTCTGTGTCATGATAAGAGATGGGTTCCCTTTGAAGTAGAAATAATCCTGTCCATAGTGTATACTTTTCAAGAGTGCAGAATTCCTTTTATACAGCAGGGAACTGCTGGGGTCAGTAATTTTGAAGGTCCAACAGATTGGAAATTTTATGAGATACTGGCTTGAATATCACATGACTTTGAGGTACAAAATGTTTTCTTGGACACATCAAAATAAAAACTCATGAAACAAAGTCTATTATGTGTATTATATATAAAGTAGGGTGGGAGAAAAAAAGGTAGAGTGTTCACAATAGATTGCCAATTCACAGCAACTTCTAGATTCTCTCCATTATATACACTTTCTAAGAGATAAATTTATTGTTGGAAATAAGGCAGTAAATAAGGATGGCAGATTTTCCAATAATGAGTTTAATTATAAACACAGGGTTTATGCAGGCTATGCTGACTACTAGACTCTCTGCTATTAGCCTCCCATTGAACTGTAGATGCTCCCAAGTTTGATTAACAGACTTGCAGAATTTTAGATCCAGAAATAACATTAAATAAAACAAAAAGGTTAATGCTCATGCTGTCACTGTGATTGCCATTCATAATGCTCTGTCAATCACACCTAAAATGAAATTATTCCCCCACCTCACAAAGCAATCTCTTGTGACAATAGCAACTAAACTTTGCATTTCTTGTACTGGCTCACACAGATTACTGTTCGTATTTGAATTGGCATTATTTTAGTTATCTTTTACTATGTAACCTACAAACATATATTCACTTAACCTTACAATATTAAAGAATAGATAATATCATTCATAGGCAAATAATGAGTGAGTGAAGTCACTCAGTCATGTCTGACTCTTTGCGACCCCGTGGATTGTAGCCTACCAGGTTCCTCCATCCATGGGATTCTCCAGGCAAGAGTACTGGAGTGGGTTGCCATTCCCTTCTCCAGGGAGTCTTCCTGACCCAGGAATTGAACCTGGGTCTCCCGCATTGCAGGCAGACGCTTTAACCTCTGAGCCACCAGGGAAGCCCAATATCATTCATAGTCTATAGATGAAGAAATTGAGACTTACTAGGTTTAGTAGTCCTAAAAAATCACAAAGTCACTGGCAGAATTTCAACCTTGTTATATCTGTCAGCAAAACTGTATTTTCCCCATTACACCATATTAAATCTAGCCTAGTTGTTTAAAAATGACCTTGAATTACAAATATTGGAAATTTCTGACAAGACTGCACTTCTGTGAGCCCTTCCATTTTGCTTGTAATAATCAATCTATTTCCTTAAATAATCAATCTACTATTTCCAAACTGTCTACGAATCACTGCAAACAAATTGTACAACATCTTACTTAAGAATCACTAAAATAATTTATTGTATTTTTTGGTGATCAAAAGACTAACTCTACTAGGTATTAAGGATACAATGAAGGAAATGGTGTACACACAAATACTTTCTAGCGTGGCATGTCAACAATAATTTATGTGCACATATTATTTTTCACTTGAATAAAGGGAAAACATGTTTATCACATTTGTAGATACACAGAAGAATCTTATACATTCTTATGTCAGTATTCACATGCAATCATTAGTTCATTCCTTAAATAATTAATGAACATCTAAATATGCCATGCATTGGGGGATCACACTGTAATGTGAGACATTACACAGTGTGAGTCACATGATAATGGGAAACACAGAATATAAACAAGTAAATTGATTATATTGACCTGTATACACACACACACACACACACACATATGTGAGGACTGTACATATAACTACATATATGTATATAATTTCAGCTTAGAAAAAATGCTAGAGAGAAACATAAAACAGGGTAAAACAAAAAGGAAAATGTTATTTTATATATTGTAGAATCAGAATACAAATACAACATAGAAGAATACCAGTACTTTATTAAATAACTGGGCACTTTAAGGCAAGGCTGCTTTTTCCTCTTTCTAAACACTAGGCAGGAAAACATTTCATTAAAAATGGACCAATGGCAATCTATATATAATACCTTTTGCAAAAATGGTACATTAAGTTTTCCCAAGAATGCAGAGCTGTAGGTTTTACATTTGTGGATTTAATGTTGGAGAACCTGAGTAAAGATTCTAAACAGACCTAAAAAACAATTATACCTGGGAGCTAGAATATCACCGCTGTACCATTTTATTTCATCTGCTTACGTGAGGAAACAATTTTATGAGGAGAATAAGCATTATTGTACAATTAAGATTGGTTGTGAAGCCAGTTTTAATCTATTTTCCCTGGCCCTGTTTTCCTGCCTGTGATAAAGTTCAAAGACATTAAATCTACAGTATTAAATTTTAATGCTGAAGCTCAGTTTTCACAATCAAAAGTGAAGCATTAGCAAAACCAAACCAAAGAAGACTTCAGATACATAAGCAAAAAAAAAAAGTACCACCAACAAAAAATATTGTGTACAATTTCTCTCCTAAGGAAAAACAAAACACAAATTCATTCTTAAAATTAACTACTTAATTTAATTTGTGCTTTAATGTCTTCTAATAAACTTAGTTTTAGAAGATTGAATAAGATATTACTCCTTAAATTATTCTACTTGGGAATTTTGTATTGTGATGAAAAGAAAGAGGAACAACCAGACTCTTGGAGAAAGTTTAAGGATAAAGAAAACTTTGATAATTTCAAAATTTGGCTTTGAGGCTCTCCTAATTTATCTTCAAGGATACACAGTGTCTAACACCTTGAATACACCATCTACTAAATGAATCACCACCTGACATCGAAGTAAAAGAACGTGTAGAAAATATCAAATCAGGCAAACCCTTCATTTTATCAGCATAAGAAATATTAAATAATTATTTTTATACTCTTAACAAATTAAAAAAATAAATAAAACCTCTACTCATACAATGCCAAGAGGGCCAAGACTTGTCCAAAATTTGGGAAATGGTCAATCTCACATTCAAATTCTACACAGAAACAACCCTGGATAGCTTATGAAAACTGACAGAACCCCTGCTCAAGGTGATAAGGCTGCAGGCATTGTATACACTTAGCGACTGGCAGCAGAATAAACACCGACAGTTTGACAGGTCATCATTTTGAAAGCCATACAATCTTTTTAAGACACGGAGATACTGGTAGTGGAACTTTAATTTTAGACACATGTCTAGTAAATCTATACTGTGACTATTTGCTTGGCAATGCTTTCTCTTGATACATATTTTTGAAGATATTATACATGTATTTAGGTCCATGTGAAGGAATTGCTCCATTTATAAATAAATCTAGCAACCCACAAAAAAATTCATAATACTCTCAAAGTTCCTTGAGAGCTAGATTTGAAGTTTTATAAATTCAGTAATTAATTTTAAAAATTGCAGCTTGATAGAAAAACATTTGAGTTATAAAAACAAATAAATATTTTAAAATTAAGAATGCTTAAATAATTTAAGTGTCAACAATGTAAAAGGCACTGTAAATATTTGCGGTCCCTTTCACATAATATTTATATAATGTCAATATACCGGAACGTTTCAACACAATTTGGGAGTCAAAAAATAGAAATATAAAGAGGAGTTCTTTAATATTATTTAGGAAAAAAGTGCATTTAATTTGAAGTCCATGACTCATTTCCATTGAATGGCATAGATAATACAGATTAAATTCAGGGTATGGGGAAGCAACTACATTGATCTTGGAACTACACTGATCTTCGAAGGTGAAATGAAGCCCACTTCTGCCAACTTTACAATTATGAATATTTCGTTATCTAGAAGGCATCCCCAAGAAAAAGAAATGCAAAAAGGCAAAATAGTTGCCTGAGGAAGGCTTACAAATAATGAGAAGAGAAGCAAAAAGCAAAGGTAAAAAGGAAAGATATGCTTATCTGAATTTAGAGTTCCAATGAATTGCAAAAAGCAATAAGAGAACCTTCCTAAGTGAACAATGCAAAGAAATAGACGAAAACAACAGAATGGGAAAGACTAGAGATCCCTTCAAGAAAATTAGATATACAAAGGGAATATTTCATGTAAAGATGGGCACAATAAGGGACAGAAACAGTATGAATATAACAAAAGCAGAAAATATTAGGAAGAGGTGGCAAGAATACACAGAAGAACTATACAAAAAAGATCTTAATGGTGCAGATAACCATGATGGTGTGATCACTTACCTGGAGCCAGGCATCCTGGAATGTGAAGTCAAGTGGGCCTTAGGAAGGATCACTATGAAGAAAGTTGGTGGAAGTGATGGAATTCCAGTTGAGCTATTTCAAATCCTAAAAGATGATGCTGTGAAAGTGCCGCACTTAAGATGCCAGCAAATTTGAAAAACTCAGCAGTGGCCACAGGACTGGAAAAGGTCATTCCAGTCCTGGAATGCCTTTCTTTAGGATTTTCATTCCAATCCCCAAAAAAGGCAATGCCAAAGAATGTACAAACCACTGCACAATTACACTTATCTCACATGCTAGCAGAATACTGCTCAAAATTCTCCAAGTTAGGCTTCAGCAATACATGAACTGAGAACTTCCAGATGTTCAAGCTGGATTTAGAAAAGGCAGAGGAACCAGAGACCAAACTGCCAACATCCACTGGATCATTGAAAAAGCAAGAGAGTTCCAGAAAAACATCTACTTCTGCTTTATTGACTATGCCAAAGCCTTTGATTGTGTGGATCACAACAAACTGTGGAATATTCTTAAACAGATGGAAATACCAAACCACCTTACCTGCCTTCTAAGAAATCTGTATGCAGGTCAAGAAGCAAAAGTTAGAACTGGACATGGAAGAATAGACTGGTTCCAAATTGGGAAAGGAGTATGTCAAGGCTGTATATTGTCACCCTGCTTATTTAACTTATATCCAGAGTACATCAAGTGAAATGCTGGGTTGGATTAAGCACAAGCTGGAATCAAGATTGCTGGGAGAAATATTAATAACCTCAGATACGCAGATGACACCACTCTTATGGCAGAAAGCACAGAGTAACTAAAGAGCCTCTTGAGGAAAGGAAAGAGCAGAGTGAAAAAGCTGGCTTAAAACTCAACATTCAAACAACTAAGATAATGGCAGCTGGTCCCATCAGTTCAGTTCAGATCAGTCGCTCAGTCGTGTCCGACTCTTTGTGACCCCATGGAATGGAGCACGCCAGGCCTCCCTGTCCATCACCAACTCCCGGAGTTTACTCAAACTCATGCCCATCAAGTCGGTGATGCCATCCAACCATCTCACCCTCTGTCGTCCCCTTCTCCTCCTGCCTCCAATCCTTCCCAGCATCAGGGTCTTTTCCAATGACTCAAGTCTTCGCATGAGGTGGCCAAAGTTGGAGTTTCAACTTCAGCATCAGCCCTTCCAATGAACACCCAGGACTGCTCTCCTTTAGGATGGACTGGTTGGATCTCCTTGCAGTCCAAGGGACTCTCAAGAGTCTTCTCCAACACCACAGTTCAAAAGCATCAATTCTTTGGCATTTAGCTTTCTTTATAGTCCAGTTCTCACATCCATACATAACCACTGGAAAAACCATAGCCTTGACTAGACAGATCTTTGTTGACAAAGTAATGTCTCTGCTTTTTAATATGCTCTCTAGGTTGGTCATAACTTTCCTTCCGAGGAGTAAGCGTCTTTTAATTTCATGGCTGCAATCACCATCTGCAGTGATTTTGGAGCCCCAAAAAATAAAGTCAGCCACTGTTTCCACTGTTTCCCCATCTATTTCCCATCATGGCAAATAGATAGGGAAACAAAGGAAACATTGATAGACTTCATTTTCTTGGGCTCCAAAATCACTGCAGTTGGTGATTTTAGCCATGAAATTAAAAGACACTTACTCCTTTGAAGGAAAGTTATGAAAAACTTCGGCAGTGTATTAAAATAACAGAGACATTACTTTCCTGACAAAGGTTCACATAGTCAAAGCTTTGGTTTTTATGTATGGGTGTGATAGCTGGACCATAAAGAAGGCTTAGTGCCAAAAATTTGAAGCTTTTGAAATGTGGTGTTGGAAAAGACTCTTGAGAGTCTCTTGGTCTGCAAGGAGATCCAATCAGTCCATCCTAAAGAAGTCAATCCTGAATATTCATGGAAGGAATGATGCTGAAGCTGAAGCTCCAATCCTTGGCCATCTGATGCAAAGAGCCAACTCATTAGAAAATACCCTGATGCTGGGAAAGATTGGATGCAGGAGGAGAAGGGGATGGAAGAGGACTAGATGTTAGAAGGCATCACCAACTCAGTGGCTGTGAATTTGAGAAAGCTCTGGGAGATGGTGAAAGACAGGGAAGCCTGGGATGCTGCAGTTCACGGGGTCACAACGATTTGGACACAACTGTGTGACTAAACAACAACAAAGAAGCTATTCATACTTCCAGTTATGAATTTAGATGTCTCTCTCCTCAAATAAAGCTTCCTGGACCTGAAGCTCTTTCAACTTAATCTAATCAACATCAGTTTCTTCAGACTTGCTGTGGGCTCTGTTCTCTTAAGTTAGGCTTTCTCCCTGTTGCTGAGACTCCTCCTGCCTTCAGTAGATACATGTCCAAGCGAGATTTCATGCTTTGCCACCTCAGCCATTCTCCTGCCAATGTCCTTACCCTCACTGCCTGACTTTACTGCAATCAGAAACAATAAAACAAAACAAAACCCTTCTGATGAAATCCTATCCCTACATTAATGCAAATTCATTCTGTCCACTGAAAGTTGCTGCATAAAACATATACAGCCATGTAGATTAATGCTACAATGAATTTCTGGTCTCTAGCTTCATATGAACCAATAGGTCTCTCTGGCAATTCTTCCATTTTCCCTAATTATCTCTGTTTTGCCACCACAGCTCTTTCAAAACTTATTTGCTGTCTATAAACTTTCAACCTTATTACCTCTAATGTTTTCTAGTATACTTTCTCTCTTAGCAGATAATCTCATCATCCTTTTCTCCGAAAAAAGAGAACATATTTCTTAACAATTCCCTTAACTTCTTGATAGCATGCATGGTAGCTTGCTCGTAAATACACCATTCTCTCTTTACTCCCTTCTCCCATCACTAAGGAAAATTATATTCTTGGTGCCTAAGATCAAACATTCCACCTAATTCTGGATCCAACTGTCTTTCTCTTGGACATCTAACAATGAGCACATGACTTTCCTTTATCGTCTTTCTCTTACTCCCTACAGCCCTGATCTGTGAGCATTCAAGCATACTCATCTCTCTTCCATTCTGAAAATTATTCCCCTCCATTTCAATAAGTCATTTAATGACTGCTCTCATAGCCCAACAGGGTTAATATGGTTACCCTTATCTCTTCTACTCATTACCTTTCTTTTTATTTTTCAACTTGCTACAATTTAAACATATGGTATTACTGCTCCACTGATACTTTCCTAACAAATCACAATTATTTGCAGCATGTTTTATGTACCAGACATGGTTCTGGATCTATCACATTACTAAATAATTTAGGTTATACCTATCTATGAGTTAGTAACATGTTCAATGTCACTTGATTTTAAGTAACACAACAAAAATGTGAACAGTCCAACATCAGTGGCCACATTCCTAACCCATCGCTTTACTGCCTCTCCTTAGTTACTGATGAATCCTGAGTTCCTAAATTCAACGGGACTCTCTTCAGTCTTCATATTATTGCTAATTAGCTATGTTGCCAACCTGTCTTTATTTCTTAAAATTCTGTCTTCTTAGGTTCCATGAGTATAAGACTTCAATGACCATCCTTGCACATACATACTTAACTACTGAATTGGAATAAGTATTTTTGTAAAATGGAGTAGTATTAGGATCATAAGACTTTAGGAAAATTAATAATAACATCTCATGTGATAGTTTACACAAAAGATACTGAAAGAAAGAAGAAACCTGATGCAAAATGACTATACATAAACTTGGGCATAACAGTAGGGAGCAGATATTTTCTCCCATCCTATGGGGATAGAGAGGAGGGAGAAGACATGAAGGTTTGTAAGGAATAAGCAATAATTACATAAATAGCTTTTATTTGTATCTGTATAGATTTTACTTGCAAATGAAATAATTTCAATATGTATACCTTAAGGTGTACCAGTCATTTCTTTTTCTTCAAATTAGGTAACATTCCATAGTAATCTTGATTTCCCAATTGTAATGAGGTCTAAAAATGTTTTCTGATATCATTCTATGAGTAATTAAGTAACAAAAGATCTGAAGAAAGACACATGACTTTCTACTATAAAATCATGAACATTTTCATTTTTCAAATCTCAATTATTTTCATACTAAACTTATTTTATGATTCTAGGTTAATTATTTTGTTTCCATCTGACTAGATTTGTCAGACTCTTTGTGACCTCATAGACTATAACCTACCAGGCTCCTCCATCCATGGGATTTTCCAGGCAAGAATACTAGAGTGGGTTACCATTCCCTTCTCCAGGGGATCTTCCCTACCCAGGGATCGGAACCTGGTCTCCTGCATTGCAGGCAGACTCTTTACCCTCTGAGCCACTAGGAAAGCAAGATAAATGTAACTCATTCCTTATTACTAAGTAAATACATCCGAAGACAGAAAATTGATCTAAGACAGATTTTTAACCCACAGTTTTGAAATTCTCCATGACTCAATGGTAATTTCTGATTCTAAATTCTTCCAGGTTCATAAATTTACTCTAGCACTAGATACTTAGCATTATGCAGTTTCCTTGGTCACCATAAATCCCACATTGATAACCAGAGGTTTTGCCATCATAAATCTGCTACACCCATGCACATCAGAGTGAGATTCACACTGAGACAATAGCAAAAATGCAGAGGTTTAAAAACAAAGACAAATCTTAAATCAGACAGAGAAGTAAGGTAAGATGATTGGCAGTGAGACAGTAGTTCTCAACCACAGCACTGAAGCCAGAACCCATGCAATGACATATATCATCAATATGGTAAAAGAGTAAAACTAGCACTTTGAAATTCTGTGTCTAGGGAAAATATGTTTAAAGGAAGAAGATGAAATAAAAATATGTTCACAGAAATAAAAACTGAGACATATGGCCACAAAAAAACCATCAAAATGGGAAATTTGAAAAAATATATACTTCAGGCCAAAGAAAAGCAATTCTAGATAAAGATGTAAGAGGGAAAAAAAGCAAGAAAAGTAGAACATATATGGGTATATATAAAATAAATATTAATCGCACATGATAGTAATGGTAAAATTTTTTAGAATAAAAATGATGATATTAAAAACTTGAACAATAATAATCTATCATGTGAGAGGTGGATATATTGAGTAAATGGAGTTAAAATGCTATGTTTGCTGAGAGGAGGATTAAGACATTGATTAACATTAGATGCTGATAAAGTATGCCTGTTGTAAATTCTAGAGGAAGTATTAAATAAAAGCAGAGTATATAACTTGCAAATTAGTACAGGAGAAAAGAGGAAATTGAAAAATAAAATATATATTAATCCAAAAGAAGGCAAGAAAGGACAAAAAAGGAACCTAGATTAGGGAAGGCAAATAGAATGTAACATAATGGTAGAATGTATTAGATGGCAGACCTAACTCTAAATGTATTATCAAATATATTTCACTTAAATACATGTAATGCTCTTATTTTTAGGCATAAATAGTCTAATTGGTATCAAATAATGAATTCTATAGTTTCTCAAGAGTTAGAAATGGCATGAAGGAATACAGGGAAAGTTGTAAGTAAAGGGTAGTAAAAAGAAAGTTTACCAAATATACTAATGGAAGGGAACTTGTTTTGCTCTATTCATAGAAAAAAATAATAATGCTATATAATAAAATACTTAATAAAATAATAATACTTTAAGGAAGAAAGTATTATTAGAAGTAGAAGGTTTATAATAATAATTTAAGAATGTTATTTACAAAGAAACCTATTTAGAAATAAAAATAAGTTCAGATCTTGAAATGTTGCAGATATTTAAAAGGATATTATTTAAAAGGCAGTTTATAACAATACATGTAGAAAATAAAAAAAATACTTTAAAATATCATGAAGATAAACTTCTCAAGTTTATAAAAAGAATTAGAAAATATGACTTTTATTTTTTATCGACTATGGAAAAATAGAATCAGTAACTTAAAATTCCCACAAGGAAAATTCTAGTCCACATTGACTTCATAAGACCATCTATCAAACATGTAAGGAGAAAATTCTTCCAGTTTTATATAACTAATAGAGAATATAAAAAGAAGAAATCCTCTCCACTATATTTCATGAGGCTAACTTAACCTTAGTATCAGATTACAACAGAGAAAATTTCAGGTAACCTTAGTCAAGAACATCAATGTAAAAACCTTAAGCAAGTGGTAGTAAATAAAAATATATATATAAGTATGGAAACATTAATGAAATTATAATTTTGTAAAAATATAAAAATCAGGTTTACCCCAGGAATACATGAAGTTGCCTATATCTTACCAAAGTTAATGAAAGAAAAAAGAAACTATATTTAGCAGTGTAAAGTTTGCATCTTCTTCTCTGATATTGATAATAATCAAGGATGCTTACTACTGTTATTTAATACTTTCATTCAACATTGTCCTAGAGGACCTAGTCAGTATACTAGGCAAATAGAGATAAAATATATTAAAATTAGAAAGGAAGAGACAAAATCATTATTCACAGATGATATGCAAAGAAGTCAGAATTTACAGATAAATTATCATAATTAAAGAGTGGAGCAAGAATGCTGGATATAAAATCAATATAAAATATCAGTGCCATTCCCATATATCAGCAACCAACAGAAAATGGGGTGTAAAAAGATACTATTTTCCTTTCATACAGTATAATACCACTCATACAGTATAATTACCAACATGCAAGTGAGAATGTACCTAAAATATGTTGAGAGAAATAAGATACATATTACTACAACATCCATTTATATGACCACTAAAACCAGGTAAACTATCTGTATAAAGAAGAATGATGGAACTTTTAGGATAATGAAAATCCTATATAACTTGGGAGTAGTGATTACATTGGTGAATTCAATCACTGACAGCCTTGTGGACTTAACATTTGTGCATTTTATGGTATTTAAGTTAAATTTCAATAAAAAATAAACAAGATACTATATTAAAAATAAATTTGTACTTTTTTCTTTTCCCATGCATTAAAAAAAAAAGTTGCAGGGAATTCCCTGGAGATCTAGTGGTGAAGACTCTGTGCTTCCAATGCAAGGGGCACAGATTTGAACCCTAGGTGGTCAATCCTTAAGGAAGTCAGTCCTGAATGTTCATTGGAAGGATTGACACTGAAGCTGAAGCTTCAACACTTTGGCCACCTGATGCAAAGAGCTAACTCATTAGAAAAGACCCTGATGTTGGTAAAGATTGAAGGCAGGAGCAGAAGGGGATGACAGAGGATGAGATGGTTGGATGGTATGACTGACTCAGTGGACATGAGTTTGAGAAAGCTCCGGGAGATGGTGAAGGATAGGGGAACCTGGCATGTTGCGGTCCATGGGATCACAAAGAGTCAGACATGACTGAGAGACTGAATTGAACTGACTGAGGCGCTAAGATCCCACATGCCCTGCAGCACAACCAAGAAAACAAAAAATTAAAATAACAGTAAGAATAAGAAAATAATTTCAAAAAATAAGCACTTTTTAAAAAGCTACAAAAAATTCCAGGTAGACGAAGCAGTTCAATTTAGAAGACAGAATTGTAAATCCTTCAGAGTATAACTGAGCATATTTTTACGACTCTTTAGTATGGAATGATTTTTTGAGTAAGACTAAACAGCAATAATCACAAGAGAGAAAATTCATAATTCTACTAAATTTAAAGGTACTGTATCTAATGACAATTAAATGCAAGAAGAGGAGATGATTTGCAATATAAATAACAGAAGATTAATTTTCAAAATATGCATACAGCTCTTAGACTCAATTATATAAACAAAGATAACCCAATAGAAAATGGCCAAAGGACTGGAGTAGGCAATTAACTCAAAAAAACAAAACAAAACAAAACATGAAAAGTGAAAGAATGCAGGAAAAGATGCAGAATCCTTTTATAATCAGGGAAATTCAAGTTGAAAGAAAAAGATATATCATTATACATTGAATAACCTAATAAAAATATAAAATCTAACAAAACCAACATTTGGTGCAGTGTGAATTCGAAGCACTACTGGAGGTATGTGAATTGGTAAATATTTAGGTGGGTAGGTTTGAGATTATGTTTCCTTGTGTTGCAGCAATTCTACTTCTGGATACAAATCCTATAGAAACACACACACTAGTACAATGTTATATATCCAAGATGCATGTCTAAGAATCTTCCAAACATCATTACTTATGATAGCCTAAAAGTGGAAACAGTAGATTGTGATACATATATACAATAGAAACAGGCTACTGTAGATAATGACACATGTATCCAATAGAAAATGATACAGCAATATAAACAAATAAACAATACGTAACAACAAGAATAAATAACACAAAATGAAGAATACAAAAAGAAAAAGGAAAATATGCAAAGTGGGTTCATTCATAAATTGAATACTGGAAAAATGAATATTTAAGGATGCACCCTTAGATGATAAATTATATTCAAGATGCAAAGAAATGAATATAAAATTCAGGCGAGGGTGGGATGTTTCGAGAGAACAGCATCAAAACATGTATATTATCTAGGGTGAAACAGATCACCAGATCAGGCTGGATGCATGAGACAAGTGCTCTGGCCTGGTGCACTGGGAAGACCCAGAGGAATCGGGTGGAGAGGGAGGTGGGAGGGGGGACCGGGATGGGGAATACATGTAAATCCATGGCTGATTCATGTCAATGTATGACAAAAACCACTACAATATTGTAAAGTAATTGGCCTCCAACTAATAAAAATAAATGAAAAAATTAAAAAAAAAAACCTATAAACAAAGATTTTATATTGTTGGACTTTGTTTTGGAGGTATTTGATTCATACTTTCAAATGTATTACTTCTACTTCACTACCTCTGTGCTTTCATCCTGCTGCTTAAGCAATGAACTGCCTACACAAATTAAAATCAGCTGCAGACAAAAAAAAAAAAAAAAATTCAGATTAATGGTGATGCCACTGAGAAAAGATGTCAGGGATATGAACAAGAAGTAATATAATGAAGCTTTTAGGATGCTTGATATGTTCTATTTCTTTACCATAGTAGTGGTTGTTTCATTTACAATAATTAAATAAATTATCCTTGTGCTTTATGAAGTTTTCTATTACTATATGTTTGCTATGCTTCATTATTAATCAAATAAAAACACATTAAGATAGTTTCAACTTCTCTAGCATAAATTTACCAAAACGTTTTTTATTGCTAATTAGAATAACTCTAAATTTCAATTTGTCTAAATTTTCTGCATCCTATACCTCAGCACTGGAAAGAAACACCTACTGAAGAACTTACTGTCAATGCAGTTAGAGATTTATAGCTATGAACTTAGGTTTGCACATTCAATTACCTTAAGTTTTTCCGTACCAAAAATATCTAAAAATGGCGTATCGAAACTATAGAAAAGTCATTTCTCCAGAGGTTTTTACATCTCTTGTTGAGAAAGTTAGTGTCCCAGCAATTCATGAAAGATCCTTTATAGGCACTCAACTTCTTCTTACATGTGATCTAAAGTATATAAAAGAGTTCATTTCCTTCAAACCATTTTCTTTCTACTTATTACATGACATAGACAGTGAGATACTGTAATGTCACTTTTATAGTCTTTCCCTCTTATTATATGAAATTTATCAAAGCTCTTATTCTGATTTTGTGTATCTTACAAACTGAAAACCAAACAGCTAGGCATTGTGTAAATACTAAATTCACCACTGTATAAAATTATTATAGTGAATAGAAGGTTATGCTAGTTCCCCAGGCAACAATAGGTTTATTCTTTCCCTTTATTTTAAGACATAGAAAAAAATTATTGCTTAATACTTCTAGTGAGTATGCAAGGTCCTCTAACCTCTCGCCTCTTCATTTCTCTCAAACTATAATACAGACTTTAATGTATACTGCGACTATAGTGCATGGAAAGCAAGCCAACAAAACCACATTACTATAGGAAAGAACAGATTTATCAATGTGTCTGGTCTTACTTTGCGAACACCTCGGCCAAGCTCTTCTCCATAGTTGGTTCCAAGAATTTCAAAATGGACATTGGGATTGCCTCCATTTTCTCCAAATTCTAGCTCTCCAGTTAATCCACTGACTCCACCCTAAAAGAGAGAAAAGAAATTCATGTAAGATTTTTGAAGATGTAGAATAATAAAAAGAGGATGTCATAAAAACATGATTTTCTTCTATAAAATAAATATTTTCTCAAGCATGCAATTATTAACAGGCTGTTCTTTAGCAGATGCACAGCATTAATAGAAGTGCAATTGAAAGCAACCTTAAGTATCACTGAATTAAATCCCATCCAATCAACTGAAAAGGAAACTCTGACCCAAAGAGTCAAATTGGTACTCAAAATGACATGTTTGCATTGATACTAAACTTCAGGCTAGGATTTTTGCCAGCATATACTGAACATGCATGGATCCATTAGTCAAAATACAAGATACTTCCAGAGAGCGTAGAATCTACTCCAGAAACAAGTTTTGACAACACTCTTTCTCCAGCACAATTTCATTCTAATTTGAGCTAGAATTACACTGGAAATCTTCAAAGCCATGGTTTTCAACTATTCGAGCTTTGCATTTTCTCCTTTAAATATCTTTTTCCAAGATAAAAAACCTAAATTAGTCTTGAATGCTGTTTTTGCTCTTAAACAGTAGTTCTAGCTATTGTGATTCACTGGGAATTTCCAAGCTTCATCTTTCATTCAACATAACAGATGTTCACTTTTCCAACAGATGGCAATGTAGGTCAGACGTCTCTCTTTCTTGTTTACCATTCTTTTCTCAGTTGACTTTATCAGCCTTCACATTGTTTAGGATTTTACAAATGAATATAACATTCTGAGTCACCTTTAAACTATTTCTAACTTAGAATTTAGGTCCAATAATCATATATATCTGGGCAAATTATCACAGTTTGTAAATTGCTCCAATTTTCACCTATGTAATCAAGTTCAGTTGCTCAGTCATGTCCAACTCTTTAGGACCCCACGGACTGCAGCGTGCCAGACTTACCTGTCCATCACCAACTTCCAGAGCTTACTCAAACTCATGTCCATTGAGTCAGTGATGCCATCTAACTGTTTCATCCTTTGTCATCACCTTTTCCTCATGACTTCAATCCTTCCCAGCATCAGGGTCTTTTCAAATGAATCAGTTCTTGGCATCAGGTGGCCAAAGTATTGGAGTTTCAGCTTCAGCATCAGTCCTTCCAATGAATATTCAGGAGTGATTTCTTTTAGGATCTCCTTGCAGTCCAAGAGACTTAAGAGTCTCCTCCAACACTACAGTTCAAAAGCATCAATTCTTCAGCACTCAGTTTTGTTTATATTCCAACTCTCACATCCATACATGACTACTGGAAAAACCATAGACTTGACTAGACAGACCTTTGTTGGCAAAGTAATGTCTCTGCTTTTTTTATATGCTGTCTAGGTTGGTCATAACTTTTCTTTCAAGGAGCAAGGGGTTTTTAATTTCATGGTTGTAGTGACCATCTGCAGTCACTTTGGAGCCCCCCAAAATAAAGTCTCTCAGTGTTCCCACAGTTTCTGCATCTATTTGCCATGATGCAATGAAACAAGTTGCCATGATCTTAATTTACTGAATACTGAGTTTTAAGCCAAATTTTTTATTCTTCTCTTTCACTTTCATCAAGAGGCTCTTTAGTTCTTCTTTGTTACTACCATAAGGATGGTGTCATCAGTATATCTGAGGTTATTGATATTTTCCCCAGAATCTTGATTCTAGCTTCTGTTTCATCCAGACCAGCATTTCTCATGATGTATTCTGCATATAAGTTAAATAAGCAGGGTGACAATCCAGGGATGTCTGACTCTTTTTGCCTTGATGTACTTCTGTCCCTATTTGGAAACAGTCTGTTGTTTCATGTCCAGTTCTAACTGTTGCTTCCTGACCTGCATATAGTTTTCTCAGGAGGCAGGTCAGGTGGTCTGGTATTCCCATGTCTTGAAGAATTTTTCACAGTTTGTTGTGACCCACAGAATCAAAGACTTTGGCATAGTCAATAACGCAGAAATAGATGTTTTTCTGAAACTCTCTTGTTTTTCAATGATCCAGAAGGTGTTGGCAATATGATCTCTTGTTCCTCTGCCTTTTCTAAATCCAGCTTGAACATCTGGAAATTCACGGTTCATGTCCTGTTGAAGCCTGGATTGGAGAATTTTGAGCATTATTTTGCCAGCATGTGAGATGAGCGCAATTGTGCAGTACTTTGAACATTCTTTGGCATTGACTTTCTTTGGGATTGGAGTGAAAACTGATCTTTTCCAGACCTGCGGCCACTGTTGAGTTCTCCAAATTTGCTGGCATATTGAGTGCAGCACTTTCACAGCACCATCTTTTAGGATTTGAAATAGTTCACATGGAATTCCATCACTTCCACTAGCTTTGTTCATAGTGATGCTTCCTAAGGCCCACTTGACTATGAATTCCAGGATGTCTAGCTCTAGGTGAGTGATCATACCATCGTGATCATCTGGGTCATGAAGATCTTTTTTGTATAGTTCTCTGTGTATTCTTGCCACTTCTTCTTAATACCTTCTGCTTCTGTTAGGTCCATACCATTTCTTTCCCATTTTGTGCCCATCTTTGCATGAAATATTCCCTTGGTATATCTAATTTTCTTGAAGAGATCTCTAGTCTTTCCCATTCTATTGTTTTCCTCTATTTCTTTGCACTGATTACTGAGGAAGGCTTTCTTATCTCTTCTTGCTATTCTTTAGAACTCTGCATTCAAATGGGTATGTCTTTCCTTTTTTCCTTTGCCTTTAGCTTCTTTTGTTTTCTCAGATATTTGTAAGGTCTCCTCAGACAACAATTTTGCCTTTTTGCATTTTTTTTCTTGGGGATGGTCTTGATCACTGCCTCCCGTACAATGTCAGAAACCTCCATCCATAGTTCTTCAGGCACTCTGTCTATCAGATCTTATCCCTTGAATCTATTTGCCACTTCCACTGTATAATCGTAAGGGATTTGATTTAGGTCATACCTGAATGGTCTAGTGTTTTTCCCTACGTTCTTCACTTTTCGTCTCAATTTGGCAATAAGGAGTTCATGATCTGAGCCACAGTCAACTCCCGGTCTTGTTTTTGCTGACTGTATAAAGCTTCTCTATCTTTGCTGCAAAGAAGATAATCAATCTGATTCCGGTATTGACCACCTGGGGATGTCCATGTGTAGAGTCTCTTATGTTGTTGGAAGAGGGTGTCTGCGATGAGCAGTGCATTCTCTTGGCAAAATTATGTTAACCTTTGATCTGCTTAGTTTTGACCTCTGTAATGTTGGTACTTAAAAATATCCCATTTGCCATAATCTCTAACTCAACTTCTAGTCTTGTTTGGCAGGTTTTACGTCATCTGCTGTATCTCTTGCTTCATCTGTGTCTTGTAGTACATCACATGACACTGAGTTCACAGCAGCCATTAAAATAAATTATTCCTCACACATTCATTAAAATATTTAATCAATTTCATTTTTCTAACAGTAATAATCAATAAAACTGATCCTTCACTGTTATTTTTGAATAGCTTCTCTCGTTTTATCCAGTTTTATTAATAAAAATTTATAAATTTGAATTATCTGTGCTCTTCTCATATGTGATTTAACAGTCAACAGCATGAATTTTGAAGTCAGATTTCCTGGATGTCAGATTTTGAAGTCATATTTCAAATCCTAAAAGATGATGCTGTGAAAGTGCTGCACTCAATATGTCATCAAATTTGGAAAACTGAGCAGTTTCCACAGGAATGGAAAAGGTTAGTTTTCATTCCAATCCCAAAGAAAGGAAATGACAAAGAATACTCAAACTACTGCACAATTGCATTCATCTCACACATTAGCAAAGTAATACTCAAAATTCTCAAAGCCAGGCTTCAATAGTACATCAATTATGAACTTACAGATATACCAGCTGGATTTAGAAAAGGCAAAGAAACCTAAGATCAAATTGCTAACAATTGCTGGATCATCGAAAAATCAAGAGAATTCCAGAAAAACATCTATTTCTACTTTATTGACTATGCCAAAGCCTTTGACTGTATGGATCTGAACAAACTGTGAAAATTCTTCAAGAGATGGGAATACCAGACCCACCTAACCTGCCTCCCGAGAAACATGTATGCAGGTCTGGAAGCAACAGTTAGAGCTGGACATGGAACAACAGACTGGTTCCAAATAGGGAAAGAAGTATGTCAAGGCTGTATATTGTCAACCTGCTTATTTAACCTATATGCAGAGTACATCATGAGAAACTCTGGGCTGGATAAGGACAAGCTGGAATCAAGATTGCTGGGAGAAATATCAATAACCTCAGATAAAGCAGATGATACCACCCTTATGGCAGAAAATGAAGAACTATGGAGCCTCTTGATGTATGTGAAAGAGAAGAACAAAAAAATTGACTTAAAACTCAATATTCAGAAAACTAAGATCATGGCATCTTGTTTCATCACTCCATGGCAAATAGATGCAGAAACTGTGGGAACAGTGAGAGACTTTATGTTTTTGAGCTCCAAAATCACTGCAGATGGTGACTGGAGCCATGAAATTAAAAGACACTTGCTCCCTGGAAGAAAAGCTATGATCAACGTAGATGGCAACTTCAAAAGCAGACATTACTTGGCCAACAAAGGCCCATCTAGTCAAAGCTATGGTTTTTCCTGTGGTCATGTATGGATGTGAGAGTTGGAGTATAAAAAAAGCTGAGTGCCAAAGAATTGGTGCTTTTGAACTGTGGTGTTGGAGGAGATTCTTGAGTCCCTTGGACTGCAAGATCCAATCAGTTCACCCTAAAGGAAATCAGTAGAATATTCATTGGAAGGACTGACTGATGCTGAAGCTGAAACTCCAATACTTTGGCCACCTGATATGAAGAACAGACTCATTGGAAGAGACCCTGATGCTGGGAAAGATTGAAGTCATGAGGAGAAAATGATGACAGAGGATGAGATGGTTGGATGGCATCACCAACTCAATGGACATGACTTTGAGTAAGCTCTAGGAGTTGGTGATGGACAGAGAGACGTGTCCTGCTACAGTCCAGAGGGTCACGAGGAGTTGAACACGACTGAATGACTGGAATGAACTGAACTGAACTTTCTGGATTTTATCAATGGTAGCAGAGTCTACTAGCTGTATAAACCTGGCTAAGTCATTTTAATTTCTCTATATCCCAATTTCTACATCTGTTAAATGCAAAATAATAGTATGTACCTGAGAAGATTATTACATAAATAATATAGCAGTGTGTTTGATAAATTAAGAGAGCTTAATTAGTATGATGATCATCATCTCCATGATTATTTAATTTTTTTGGTTTATAATTCCTCTAGAAATTATAATCATGCTCCTGTTTTTTTTCAATGCAAGTTTACGAGGGTTGCAAAACTCATATACTTGAAGATTTACAGAGCTTTGGAAAATGCTTTTGTTAATTTGACTCAGTTATATTTAATTGCATGGCAACCCACTCCAGAATTCTTGCCTGGAGAATCCCCATGGACAGAGGAGCCTGCTGGTCTACAGTCCATGGGGTAACAAAGAGTTGGAAACGACTCAGCAACTAAGCACTGCACATATTTCTTTGACTAGTATTTGGGGAGTAAAGAGTTAAAGCAGCTGGTCTAGGTTCTGTCCACCCTCTTTTTGAAATGTGTCTTTGTGTATGTGCTCATGGAGCAGCCCGGGGTGGGGGGGGGTGGTGGGGGAGATAAAAGGAGGTAAATGAGTCTAACGTCCTTGTCAACTGCAACTCCCGGTAAAGGGACGAGTAATATTTACTAGGAAGAAATGTCTTATCTATAAGAGCCCTTCGCAAAATGTTCCAGTCTGAAGAATTATTATAGTAAACAAACTCCAAATCTATGAACTAATGGCTTATGGCTCCCTGGAAAATGTCCTAAAGCTTTACACTTTCTAGGGCAAAAACAGAGGTATTTCACAATGTAAATGCTCCCTATTGTGTGACAGAGGCTTTCAAAGCCTTTTTTGGATACAGAACATACAAGTATGTCTGATGTGGAAGAACGGACTTGCGGAGCCATGCAGGATTTCAAATGAGCTCTCTCTCCTTTGTCAGTGTCCCTTGATTGCCTTTATCTTTGATACGGGTAAACTATCCTATTCCGATAAGGGAATCTGATACTGTATATTCACTCAGTACTAATATTTCAAGGAGCCCAATTATTGCTTAAGGGTTTAAAGCCTGGGGTTTAAGGACAATGGATCTTATTATCATAAATAGCTCCAAATGAGAAATACTGTAGGAATTTGATTGACGAATATAGCTTGTATTACTACACATAATTCAAACTACTTGTATTCAGAAATCTTTTCAAAAGTGCTTTTTATGCTTTCAATCACACATCTACTTCAGTAATACTTCCAATTATATCAGAATCTTACATTTCTGACATCACTTTATTTCCAAGAAAAGGAGGGTATCAATACACGTATCAATATGATTGCTTCAGTGCAAAAATGCTATCCTCCTGAAAACTCTAAGCTTTGAATCACCAGACTGCCTGGCATTGTATTATTATTATTCCCCATTGATACTCATAGCCATTCTGGGCTAGTCTTCTCTGGCCCATAGCTGGTACTGAGCAATATAGGCCACTTGAGTCCATATTGCACACGTTACAAAATTCCATAAATCAGTGAACTCACATTTAATTTACTATGGCCTCCACTTATCTTTTTTCACCTTTTTGACTTCATAATTTACCTGCTTTATGTTATATTCTTAACGAGTTGTTAGCATGTGTAATAAGTAAAACGTTCCCTCATGTAGCATAAAGGATGTTTGAGAGGTTAATATTTCAAGCAAATAAAACCTTTAACTGAAGCCCCTGCTTAGCTGACTCAGACTTGAACTCTCTGCTATTTGGTTGTCTAAGAACATTCTCATGTTTTTGAGCTTCTTTTTTTCATCTATCTCCAGATCAACATTGAAATTAGAGCAGTGGTAAAAATGTGTGCTGGCCAGGTGGTAATGAGCAGTCATTATCTTTGTGCATGCATAGTTGCGGTCTTTTAATCTCTTGATACAGCTGATTCTAAACAAAATAAGCTAATGGGACATTAATAGTATGAATAACACATGCAGATAATTTTTAAATGTCCATTAAGCTGACAGTAATAATTGCCTCCAGAGTAAACCTTTTGAAAAATATGAAGTAAAATCAGTTTGGATTTCATCATACACATGATATAGAAATACCAATGTGCATCAAATATGAAAAGCAGAAGAGAAGAGGAAAGAGTAGATCAAAGGTTGGGAATAATTTACCACTGGATATCAGTTCTTGAAAAGGCTAAAGTTTGATGCTCCCTTATGGATAGGATAAGTTGGAAAAAAGAAGGAAAAAAAATATACTAAGTATTTATTTCACTCTCTTTATGAGCCTGAAGGGTTTATCCCTATTTTTGAAACTGCAAAGTAACAGAGACACTTTTGGAAGATCATAGGAAACATCAAATATTTACGCCACTAGTCAAATTTCCTTATACATATTCCTAGGTTCCTTGCAACTTGCAGATATGCTTGATAACTAAAGACACCCTGGAAAATAAACTAGCCCAGCAAGGCAATGAACACACTGGGAGATGCCAGACTCAGCAGTGTGTCCTGATGCTCTCATGTTTCTTCAGTTAATTTCAGTGAGGAAAAATCCCTGAGAGAAAGAAAATACTGTTTTATACTCAGAAAAGAGACAGAATTTGTATATAAGTACTAGAATACAATATGCCAAAAATAAATAAATAAATAAGCATAAATATTTGTGAAAAATGGTTAGGAAAATTTGAGTTGCCATATAACATTTATGCATATGTATATGTGTATATAGATATAGATGTATACATTCACCACATCTGATGGCTCAGTGGGTAAAGAATTCGCTGGCAATGCAGAAGTTCCGGGATCAACCCCTGGGCTGGGAAGATCCTCTGGAGGAGATGGCAACCCACTCCAGTATTCTTGCCTTGAGAACTCCTTGAACAGAAGAGCCTGGTGGGCTACAATCCAAAGGGTCACCAAGAGTCGGACATGACTGAGTGACTAAGCGTATATATTCATGCTTATAAGCATACATATACACTCAAGTATTCCTTCAAAATATAAACCTGAAGCAAACTGAGCAGGAAATAGGAACCTACTAACATTCTGGTCATGCTACCTACATCACAGAGAAGAAACCAGTGCCCAGACAACTATTTGAGGAGCCTGAACTAAAGCCTTATAATTGTGCCTGATATTCTTCCTCTAGATCATGTAAGCTGTGTGTCCAATATAACATATGCAAATCACACTGATTGCTCAAAAGATGTCTGTTGAACTAAATTAAATCAGAACAGATACCGTTTTATCCACTCTATGATTCAAATGCCCTGAAGTTGCAGGGAACATTGATGGGTCCACAAGAAGATTATTCTAAGGACACTGATTTGCATTTTTCAAAGCTCTTATGGCAGAAAGTTTATTTGCATTCATTTCTGTCAAAAGGCTACCTTATATTCCAAGTCAGTACTGTTTCTGGTAAGTCACATTATGTTTTCCTAAATTCTCTCTCTCTTTCCTTCAGGTTTATAATTTTAAATGGCACACAGTACTTAACACAAAAAGCAAATAATATATTTATGTTACTCTAAATATACAAATTTTAAAAATCAACAAGGGGAAATCAATCAGGACAAAGGAGTAAAACAATTAGAAGTAAGACAGAATACAGAAGTAAGAAAGACTTACTTCTTACAAAAATTCCCTTAGCAGCACATCAAAAATACATTTACAAGTGGAACTACTCTTATTGAAAACTAACTGGAAAATGGCAGACAGACTGATAAAATCAAGGCAGTAAGAAACAATTCTCATGTAATCAGGTAGGAAGAGAAAACAAACAATCAGGTTAGGACCTGTGACCCTGGGAAGGGACTCAGAGGAAAAGAGAGGTCACAAAGGCAGACATCCTCCCTGGGGCGTAAGCAATTTACGTCACATATTGGGCTCCTGGCCTGGGGTCTGACAAAGGGCAGACCAGGCCCCCTGGGTGGAGGGCTGCTGAGGAGGAGGGCTAAGGGAAGCCTGGGCTGAGCCTGCGATGAGGGTGCATGCTCTGTCTGGCTTGCTCCCAAGGCAGGGTAGAGAGGGCAGTGTGAGACTGAACTAGCGGCTGCCCAGTTTTCTGCTACCGACCTAGCACATGCCCCAGCCTGAGCCTATCGAATGTTCCAACATTGCTTATTTCATGACTCAGTTCTGCACTGGATCGAGGGCTGCCATGACTGAGGAAGGAGCTAGGCCTTGGAGCACAGAGGAGACTCAGACCTGGGACAGCATCTAGACAGGGACGGGGCAGCCTTTGTTGGCACTTACACAGGGGTCATTGCAGAGGCAGCCTGGATCTCTGTCTAAACCAGCCTTCTGTAACCCATGCCCCGAAATGCTCTGAGAGCCCGCATGGGCCCCTGCTGCCCCAGCACTGCCCTCCTGTGGGGCCGGGGTCCCAGAGCTGCGGGAGGGGAGACCACTGACTTACAGGGAGGAGTCACCTCGGACCCAGACTTCAGGGCTTCTGCTCCAGCACCTTCGCACCTGACCCTATACAAACCAGGCGCGTCAAATAAAGCTTAGGAACTTTACTAAGGTCTACAAAACCTCTCATAATCTTTCCCTGTATATCTGGTTTAGCTCATGAAGAGCCATGTTCCTGTTGTTTCTATTCCAGCCCTCTCAGTCTTTTTTCAGATGCTTAAATATGCCAAACTCTTTTTTCCTCCAAACCTGCTTACATGATACTGCTCTTGCATCAGATATTCTCTTCTATATCCCTGCAATACACTCCTCTTTCCTTTTCTGGATAATGCCTATCCATCATAAATGTTCCCACTTATCTATCCCTCTTATGCCTAAGTAGGTCCTCCAAGTCACATACTTCCAGAACAGTTGGTATTTCCCCTTTTATCGAACTGATCACACTTATAATTTTTTTTGATATTTCTATTTTTCTTCCTTTTTTTGTGATCTCTCAGTACAGCATATGGTAGTAGTATTCAATAAATATTTGAATGAATATATTACCATATAAGAATTATTTTTAATATTTTTGCCATTTTAAAGAATACTCTTTTAGATATCAATATGTATCAGTGTATCTCTTTTAGGATAATATGTATCAACATGTATCAAGTTGATACTAAAAGATCTGAGATACAGACACACATATTGATATATTCTACTTTCCCACATTAGGTACTGAAAATAACTACCACAAAGGATTTAGTAGAAATTGATCAATTAAACCAATGTGGAAGTATTTGATTTAAGGATCTATCAAATCTTGTTAGGCTTACTTGTATCGAATACATGCAAAATGTCAGTGTTTTTATATGTAATAACATATTTTGAGTGTAATAGTTTTCTTAGTTTGTCCTTTAATTAAACAAAAGATGTAAACATATTCTTTCTAAAACTCAGTTCTGGTTCTGTCACTTATCTATGCCCCTAAATTCTTTAATATCTTTCATTTACCTACAAAATTAATTCATTTCCTCAATCTTTTTCCACTCTCAACTACTCTACGTGTTCTGTGCACTCTGGTAAATTAATCAATCTTTGTCAGTGTCTATGCGATTTATTGCAATATGTATGTTAGCTACAGTGCTTCTATTACCCGAAATATGTACCTCTCCATAACTTTACATTCATTGTTGCTCAGTCACTAACTCCTGTCTGACCCTTTGCAACCCCATGGACTGATTTTCAAGTTAAGATGTTACCAGTTCCATGCCATTTTTTCTAATTTTTTTCTTGGCTTGGGGTCAGGTTCCTCAGGAAACAGCTCTGAGACGGAGATTTGCTGGTGTCTAGGAGGGTTCTTTGAAGTGCTCCTATGAAAAGTATATGCAAGGGAATGCGACAAGGGGGAATGGACAGAGGGAAGGGTTTAGGTTCAGCACAACTTCCTCAGCAGCTCAGCTGATCCCATGAGCCAGTCTGTAGGTGCAGTATCTCTTCATAGTTACCCCAGATGGAGGCCAGGCACTCAGACCTTCCTAGTTCTGCAACGACCAGCCAATGTGCACATGCTCTTCCAGAAAAGGAGTAGAGCAGAACTCCTCTGCCCAGGGAGGCCCTAGATGGACTCAGCTGTGTGTCCTCCCTAAAAGGAGTACCTGAGCCATGAAGCATGGATCCGATTTGCATAACACATTGTGGACTCTGCTAAGATTCCACAGAATCCTATTTTTACCACATTAGAGGCCCTTTATTATCTCTCACCCTAGAATATACCTTTGTGTATACTTATTAGCCATTATTCTCAACTAGGTTCTAAGTAGCTTTTTGGGAAATCACACAAAAGCATTTGAACAATAGAGTCCATGTTACAGGCATTTGATAAATAGCTGTTAAAAGAATGATGAATGTATGAATGAACAAAGTGTACTCTTGAAAACTGTTACAAAATTAACAGTAAGAAAAAACAGAAAATGCCATTTAATCATAGAGCAAGTCTGTAAATAAAAATAACACACCCATGTTGCATGGGTGTAATGCTATTCCACAACCTGTAAGAAAGACAGTACAGCTATATGGATAACAGATTAAACTGACTTTTAAATACTCCAGAGAACTGGTTTTCAGACTGTGGTTCTGAGAACTGATCATGGTGGGAGTCCATCTGGAGACTCTCTCCCACTCTCTCCCAGAGCAGTCCTACTTGTATTTGCTGTACTTATTTTGTTTAAAATGTTTGAAAGCTTGCTGTAGGGTAAGTAACATCAACAAACTTAAATTACACAGTCTGAAAACTCCTTACTAAAATATACGTTTAAATGTAGCATCATATACTTAAGAATGCATACATGTGAAAATAAACTTTTCACCCAAAGAGTTGTTAAAAAATGCAGTCAAGGGTTTTGGAATAGTCTTTTACAGACTCATTAATGTACATACCAACTTCAGGGAATTTGGAAAGGCCATATTAAAAATAAAGTATTGTTTATATAGCATCAATGCATGGTGCCTATTCCCCTGATTTCTGATGGTGTATGTGTGCATTTTCTTTGTTGAGCTTGTGCTCGGTTGTGTCCGACTCTTTGCAACTCCCTGTATGGTAGCCCTTGGAACTCCTCTGTCCATGGAATTTTCCAGGCAAGCATACTGGAGTGGGTTGCCAATTCCTACTTCAAGGAATCTTCCCAATCCAGTGATCAAACTTGCATCTCCTGTGCCTCCTGCATTGGCAGGGGAATTCTTTACCATTGTGCCAGCTGGGAAGATTCAATAATTTTGATTTGTAGTAAACAGACACTACTGCCAAGAACAACAAAACAGATAAATTGTATGATACCTAGGACATAAAACTGGAAACCAGAAATCTTGATATTTAAAACTGATTTGCTGCATAACCAACCCTTAATAGTTCATTTACTTTTTCTGAGCAGTTTTCTCTACCTTAAAATTGCAGAAAATAGGTTAGATTAACTTTATTTTATCTTGCTATACTAAAATTGCATGAGTTACTAATAAAAGTTTTAAGTATAAAAGGAGGGTACAGTCTTTACACAATTTAAAAAATCTCTTTTCAAATTATGCCCTTGATATATTTAATAGCAGAACACTGTAGCATTTTTATTAAACCAAGATGGTGTTTATCACCAAAATTATACAAGTTTGGAACTGAAAACTAATTAGCCAATAAAAGTTTTCTTTTATTGTTGTTTTTTAAATTCTATCATTTATTTGGGGAAAAGCTTTATATCTTAGGATAAAATGGCAGAAATTAACCCAGAACATAATCATTTCCTATCATTTAATTCTGATTTTATAGTAGCCATGAGAACAAGCCTCTGGAAGGAATTACACTGAGTGCTTTAACAGGGAACATGACTCTGTCTAAGCCTTACCTCATATTATAAAAACCTCAAGCACATGGATGATTGCTATTAGGAAGTTAAGCACAAAAGCTATGACCCTGGCTGCCACCTTCAAAAAAGATTGATATCCCGCTCTCTATACATAGATTCAAAGCCCTGTTGCTAACAAAGGCACTTCAAGAAAATTATCTCGACTGTATATATTGTAAATTGGAACCATGTTTTTACTTATTACAAAATGTGGGAAAAAACAACAAAAAAGAAAACACATTTTACTAAGAAAAACTGAACCCAGGCGAGAAAATTTTTATGAAATCAAACAGAGCCTAAGAATATCTTTCTGTTGGCCCCTTTACTGCAAATATATGGCAGCAAGAGCAGTGACCAAGTGCAGAGGAGCTGAACACACTCCACTGCTCACCAGAGCCCCAGAGCAAGCAAGCAGCTTTTTCAATCACCATCAAAAAATCAACATCAGTCAAGGCACACCATGCTTTGTCAACTATAATATCTTTGGTAATTGCTATGTCAGATTGTCCCCCAACATCTTCCAAAAGTTATGAGTATCTTGGCCTGATGTTTTACTCTTAGACAAAATAAATTTTCTCAGTGCTTCAGCTAACTTTTCTTTCCATTTAGGACAGATGGCACTCATTTCTGTAGTAGCAATAGATATGTCCACAGTGCCAGTCTAGGGGTTAACAGGATACTGCTAATAACCTCTTTATGAAGGTCAGTGTCTTTACTTCAACTTTATTTGAAAATCATACTTTGGCATGGGCTTCAGCTAAGCCATTTAAATGATTTCTGCTGTTGAGGGTATGCAGAAACCATCCCTCCACTCCTGGAGTTTCAGTGACAGCCTGACTGGCTTCCTGAGTCAACCTCGGCATCCAGTGCTGTGAGAGCATGGCCCTTCGGCATGGCTGTATCCATGCACTCTTCTGCTCACTTCCTGCTCTGGTGGTACAGAGTCATGCGGTAGGGGCCAGATGCCTGCCACAGGCTCTCATCTGAGGTCTAACACAAGGAAGATAAAACTGAACTTTGATAATAATATATGTTGTCCCTGGATACTTCTTATGTGTGTTTTATTTATTTACTTTTTTTAGCATGACACTGAGATTCAATGGGCTTCCCTGGTGGCTCAGATGGTAAACAATCCGCCTGCAGTGCATGAGACCTGGGTTGGATCCCTGGGTTGGGAAGATCCACTGGAGAAGGGAATGTCCACCCACTTCAGTATTCCTGCCTGGAGAATCCCATGGACAGAGAAGTCTGGACAACTTCTCTGTTGGACACGATTGAACAACTAACGTACACACTGAGACTCAGTAGAATTTGCTACTTCTAGGATACATGTTCATGCCTTGAGCTGGCAAATAATCCCAGGCTTTTTGGTGAGGAGAGTCAGCTGTTCCCTGACTTTGAGCAGTACTGGTTGTGTACTTTGATTCATCTTCTTAAGTATCAATACAGCATATGCCACTGTCACTCAGGAAAAGGGCGCCAGTCTGTAGTACCAGCCGTCCCCTCTCAGGGCCTTTCACTACATATACTGTCAGGCCGACATCACTGAAACCCTTCCCAGTTATGCACTGGTCCCAGGGGGCCAGGCTGTACCCACACTGCGGCAGCTGGGACTTGCTGGGCCCATGGTCGCCACGCAGCAGGAGGTTGATCTCAGCACGAAATCTGCCTCTTCCTGTGTGACTAAAACCCTTCCCTATTTCCCGGAAAAGCCGAAGTGATTTCCTTTTTGAAATCTTCCTGTTCTTAATTGCTTGGACCTGAGGCTGAAGCAAATCTCTCATAAACGCTTGTTTTTCTGGAAAGTTTTTTAAGCAATTTCACATGCTTCTCTGAAAAAGGTTCTGTTCTGCTTCTTTATCTCCTTCATGCAGACACTTTGCATCCGTTTTCTGATAATGAATGATACCAATGAGGGTTCTGTCGGCAGACTTCACATGACTCACTCCTGGATTGATTCAATAGGAACAGCTGGATAGATGCTAGTAATGTTCACTCTGTCCCCAAGATGAACCTTGTCAACAATATCATTGTGAGCAAAAGGATGTCACCATGAGGCATCTGCCCTGCAAGCATATTTTCAGGAGAATCTCGGAGTCTGATCATCTGCTTGTCAGAGAGCATGAGGCAATCGTGGGTCAGCACCACGCTGTGCTGGGGCAGCAGGCACATGTGCAGGCTCAGTGGTCTGACCCAGTCCATCTCCACTATGACAGTGTGGGTGTACACGACACTGGGAGGAGGCCCCATACATCTCTGGAATCAGCTAGGATATCCTGATCATCGTGACACGGATGGTGTAAGCTGACCGAGGTCTTCTGGATTCAGTTTCTCATATTCAACACACTGAATGGTCCTACTTGAATCTGATGTTCTAAGATTGAGTCAGGTTAACTGCCAAAGATCTCATTGAGAGCCATGTTAAAAGTTTGGATAACTTGTAGTGGGAGGCAGGTGAGCTGTCTGTATGGATTTTTGTCAAATGATTTTAAGTGTTCACAGTTTACATTTAAAAATGTCTCCCCAATAATAACTGCATTCCCAAGTAAGTGTATGTATAGAGGTTCAGCAGTATCGATGTCAATATTTTCATCTTTAGCCAGGTCAATAAAATCTCAAAAATTTGCTTTGCAGGTTTCCATATTTATATCTGTTCCTCAAACCACATGTTTTTGTCCTAGAAACTGCTCACTGGCCATTCTATTTTCTGTTGTTGGCCCATACTGTAAAACCACCTACAGACACTTTTGTGCAGACCCCAGGTCAGGCCTCTGCCTCATGGGTGTGCCTGTAACACCACTGCTTGGGGTTTCCTCTATCTAAAAGCTGAGAGTTAACATAGGTTGTTTGGTGAACCAAGAACAAAACCAGGAGGAATCCCTGAAGAGTGCATCAGAGGAGAGCTTGAAAACACTATGTCCTGCATAACAGGGCTCTGCCAGCCAGTTCCAGGCCTGGCCAGCCTCATCTGCAGCTCTGTTACATGGGTAGAATCCTGGCATCATTGTTTCTGACACAGAGATGGCCTGGCTCCCTCACTTGCAGGAAGGGAAGTTTACTGCTCCAAAGCCTGAAGGACTCCAAGAGTACCTGGTAGACTGCATTCCCAAATGTACCAAGAAAATATTTTTTCAAAGCTTTAAAAACACTTAAAGTACTAGAATTAAGTACTCAGGACTTTTTGAAAGATAATATCAATATGTATTTAAAAGCATAAGGGAATAAACTCCAAAGAAAGAAGTAAGAATCCAGAGTTGTGTATCAAAAGTCGGTCAGGTCAGTTCATTGTATGTATGATGACTAGTTTAAAAATATAATGGAAACATATTCAATCCATGATAGTGTGTGCAAACACACACATACACACAGGTGAGCATATTCAAAACCCTGTGAAACTTCAGTAATAAAGACAATGAAAATACATATGAAGAATACCATAAATCTTTACTGAGGGTTATAAGAAGATGACTGTATAGATAGATACCATATCAATGAATGAAAGGTTCATTATTTTAAAAATTATAACTTTCTAAAAAATAATCTATAAAATCCATGTAAATAGCAACGGCTTGGGGGTGCTGACATTCTCTGAAATAAATGATCACTTGAAAATTAGTCTCCTATTATTGAAAAAAGAAGATAAATAATGAAGACACCCACTCTACCCATTCACAAAACTGCTGCAAATGGGGACTGCAGCCATGAAATTAAAAGAGGCCTGCTCTTTGGAAGGAAAGCTATGACTAACCTAGACAGCATATTAAAAAGTAGAGACATTGCTTTGTTGACAAAGGTCCATATAGTCAAAGCTATGATTTTTCCAGTAGTCATGTATGGATGTGAGAGTTGGACCCTAAAGAAGGCTGAGCGCCGAAATACTGACTCTTCTGAACTGTGGTGCTGGAGAAGACTCTTGAGAGTTCCCTAGACAGCAAAGAGATCCAACTAGTCAATCCTAAAGGAAATCAATCCTGAGGGTTCATTGGAAGAACTGATGCTGAAGCTGAAACTCCAAATTTTTGGCCACCTCATGCAAAGATCTGACTCATTAGAAAAGACCTGATGCTGGGAAAGATTGAAGGCAGGAGAAGGGGATGACAGAAGATGAGATAGTTGGATAGCATCACTGACTCATTGGACATGAATTCGAGCAGGCTCTGGGAGATGGTGAGGACAGGGAGGACAGGTGTGCTGCAGTCCATTGGGTCTCAAAGAGTCGGACATGACTGAGTAACAGAATAACAAGAGCAACAAAATAGATTATAAAGTTCCCTGGAAACCACCACCTCCTTCTTACTGGACATTATAGGCTCATGTCAACTGCATTGTTTTTTTTTAACTCTTTTTATCTCATCTACATGATGAGAATGCAAATTAATTAAAGGACAGACATTCACTCTTTTAATTCTTTGTACACCTTGCATTGGAAATCCCTGATGGCTCAGCAATAAAGAATCTGTCTTTTGATCCCTGGATCCAGAAGATCCTCTGGAGTAGGAAATGGTAACCTGCTCCAGTATTCTTGCCTGAAAAACCCCATGGACAGAGGAGCCTGGCAGGCTACAATCCAAAGGGTTACAAAGATTCGGACAAAACTGAGCAACTGAAAACGCACTGCTCGCATTAGTACATAGGTTTTGTAAAGTGTACAGTACATGGTCAGATTATAGGCATGCAGTGGCTACTTGAATGCAACTAAGAATTTTATCACCAGAATATTCCCATTGTAATAAAAAGCCTGACTTCATCTGTGATGTTTAGCAGCTGACTTCTTTTTAAGCTGCCTTTCTCATTAGGCCCTACATATGGACAGGGTGATCAAGAAAGCCCATCATGGATCTCCTTCTTTGAAACCTCTGGAAAATTTAAGCCTATAAAGTCTCCAGCCCAAGTAAATGGGAACTATTCTCAGCTTGCCCCTTAACTACTGCAACTGTCCCGCCCATTCACAGCACTCTGCTATAGCCAGCCTGGGCCTGCACGGGCCACTCTGCTTTCTTCAGGAGGTCCTGTGCAAGTAGTAAATTACCTTGTTTTGTGAAGTGTCATCAGCCTGGACATCTAAATAGGATAACCAAAGCACTCAGGTGAGGCAAAGTGATATGACTGCAAAAACATGACTCTCTTTTCAAGGCCAATTCAAAATGTGAGAAAAAAAATAAGGAAACAGAACTTTTGTTCTCATACATATCATTCAAACCTAGCCTTTAGATATAGAATATAGATATATTCCTTTAAAAAATGCTACTGGCTTGCAAGTTTACAGGAAAAAATATACAAATATTCTCCCAAACAAAACTTCATAATTATCATATAAAATCATTGTTTTGATTATAAATTTTCTAACAGAAACATTTTACATATTGAATTGCTCCATAAGAAATACCACATATTATAGTATCTCTTTTTCCCTCCTATAGATACTTTCACTAAATAAGTGTCTCCTAAGCAACCTCCCAAACTATTATTCTGCCTTTGTGTGACAGCTTCCGAAGAATGAATATATTCAGGTTCCTGCATCCAAGCCAAGCCATGAATTAATAAATTGGCAGGATCGGAACCATGTTCAACAACCTCCCTTGGATTCATACCTGCCAACTCTCCATAGAAATAGAGCTGGGGGATTTTGGCAACACCTTGAGTTTAGATTTGACTTATTCATTTTTCACTTAAAAAATCCTCCTCTGCCAATGTATTCAATTTAATTCTCAAGCACTTCTGTTGATAAGAGCCTAAATTCTCATTAAAGTGATTCTTCTGCAAAGAGGATACAGCACCAAGAGGAAAATGCAAGCTTTCCTCTATGAGAAACATATTTTCCCCTCTACTTCCTGGTTTTTATACATCTAGTTCCCTTTTAATGTTGATTTTTAGATTTTTCTCTGGCATCTCTAAACACTTCATATTTCATTTGACTAGCTATTTCTCTTACTATTTCAGGAAAAAAAGGCAAATGCTTGCAGTAAGAAAAAGGATGCATAAAATGAAGAATATAAACTTCCAAATGACTGTCTCCTCTGTGTAAAGGGTACAGGGGAAATTTGTTTGTTTTATTAATCATTTCATTTTAAATCCAAGAAGCTGTGTGAGACAAATGGAAAATGCCAGCAAGAATGACATGACAAAGAGGCTAATAAACTGCTGGATGCTTATAACTGTGAGAGGAGCTAAGCAGCATAAACTGTCTTCTGGGAATGGAGCGGGTAGCCGAGCTAAAGCAGGTCACAGGCAGGCTAAATGCCACACTGACAGTGAAGAAGAATGCCACCAAGCACCCCAAATAGCTCACAAATGCTCCAAAATATTGACTGTTTATGACTTATATTTTTATTGCAAGGCAAATTAAAGATCACATCCAGTGTCTTACCATGTATCATCTAACTGAAAAACACCGAGATCTAGGGTTTAGTTTTTTCAGGTGATGATGGGTTAGAGAAAAAAAAAAAGTGACTTTCTGTACTTTGTGACAGATACTGAATAATTTGAGCATCTCTGACACTAATGATGCAATGAAGGTGAATGAAAATATTTCAATGATTAATTTTTTATCTGCACAAAATTTCCTTATGAATAAATAAGGGCTCCCTACTTAACAGACATGTGATTTTCTGACCTTGAAATTTTTAAATATTTATTTCAATTTTATTTATTTGTGGCTGTGCTGGGTCTTCGTTGCTCTGTGTATGTGTGTGTGTTTTTTTTTTTTTTCTGAGATCAGGGGTTACTCTCTAGTTGTGGGGTGCTCAGTAGTTGCGGCTCGAGGACTCTAAAGCACAGGTTCAGTAGTTGCGGCATGCAGGCTTAATTGCCCCATGGCATGTGGGATCTTCCTGAGCTATGGAGCGAACCTGCGTCCCCTACATTGCAAGACAGATTCTTAACCACTGAGCCATGGGGGAAGCCCTTGATTTTTTTAAAATATTTAATTTATCCATTACACTATTTTGTGCTCTGAATACGCAGCAATATTAGTGAAGAAAAAAAATCCTAAAATATATCTCATCAATGACGTATTGTTCCTCTTTGCAAAAATATTAGGAAGACCAAAATGCTAGTCAGACATGTGGTTGCCAAGGAGGAAGAGATGTGGGAGAGGGATGGATTGGGAGCTTGGGATTAGCAGATGTAAACTATTATATAGGATGGATAGACAACTGTATGGCATAGGAGACTATAAGCAGCATCCTGTGATACACCATAATGGCAAAGAATATTAAAGAAAGAAATGTCTATATGTGGATAACTGTGTCATTTTGCTCTACAGCAGAGATTGGCACAACATTGTAAAATCAACTGTACTTCAATAAAAAAACAAAATTAACAATGACAACAAACTAATGGATGAATTTTGAAAAAAGAAATGCTAGTTAGAAGTTACCTTCCTGATGGTCTCCAGCATGGAGCGCCCTCCCTGCCAGGGCTTGGAGTTCTTTCTGATACATGACAGACTAGCCATGCTGTGCCACTTCCGGTCCTCCAGCTTCTTATGAAAAGCATTAGCAAGCAGAAGCACCGTGTCATATATGTAAAGGTTTGAAATCTGAAAGGACATGAGACAGTAATCATTAGAATCATTGATGCCAACCATCAAGAATAAGGAGAAAAGCTTCTGTTCATGTCATAGATAGCTGGTTTACTGGGTTATTTATTAAGCAGAAGGTTTCTTCTTTTCAGTTCCTGGGCAATTTTGCTATTGAGAATGAAGTCTTGTCTGATTGTATGCCTCAACTGCTTTTTCAGCTTATTTAGGTGTGAGAGAGATGATAAAAAAGAGGAGTTTCGACAGAGGCAAGGTTGTTAGTGTCAGACCTTAGAAAATCACTGGTCCTTATTTCTTTCTGAGGGAGTAAGGATCTAAGGGCTTAAGATTGGAAGGGAAAATGAATAATACATTTTCTGAAGATGTCAAATTTTTTCATTCTGGTTTTTCAGATGGAGAAATATCAGTTTGATTTCACATGGAAGATGAGTGTCATAGGTGCTGGACGCCACCATCTGCCTATATGTTTGTGTCTATGGAGATTCATTAATGAAAAAGTGAAAGGAAACAGCACCATTCATAAACATTACAATGATCAAGGATCTATACAAAATTATATACAGGTACATTGCAATTAACATGACAAATACCATAAACTGCTGTTTGTGAATGTGTGTTTACATTAATGATTTCTTCTTCTAAGGTAATCATATTAACTTCCCTCTACACAGATTTTAAAATAAATTATACAAATATTTGATACACTGTATTGCACTCTTACAGTTTGCCAGAATCACTATCCTCCCTGTGAATTACCAATGTTGTCTATTTTTTAAATAATTTAGAAATAACATTTAAAAAATATAGACACAATGAGATATCCAAGGTCAACAACAGTGTTTAAATGTTATATTATTTCCTCTCTGAAGAAAAAAAATCAATA
Source organism: Muntiacus reevesi (assembly GCF_963930625.1). Classification (NCBI taxonomy): domain Eukaryota; kingdom Metazoa; phylum Chordata; class Mammalia; order Artiodactyla; family Cervidae; genus Muntiacus; species Muntiacus reevesi. Next base: position 30,089,329 of record NC_089264.1, read on the forward strand.
CAAAATAAAAAAATGAGAACTCAATATAGCTATAAAAAATAAACCCATTTTAAGCATGTAAATCTTCTCAGATTTTTTAGAGTCTTGTTATTACACTTTTTTCTTGAAAATAAAGGGGACAGTACTTTGACTACCCTTTGCTTATAATTAATCATGAAGGAATCTTATGAAATTCTCTGCCCATATCACAGCATGCTACTAAACTTCAACTATTAACATGATGAGAATTTGAACAACTGTTAATAAGCACTTCCTAACAGTGCCTTTGAAATTTCTAACTAGGTAAATTTTTAACCATTTGTGTTTGTAGACTTTCCTTTAAAGAGACTTTGGATACTCTTATGCACCACATGAAATATCAATTTGTTCTTTATAAGGAAATATTTGGATAGGCCATTCTCATCTTCGCCCCCACCCCACCAGATAATTCCTAGATAGACTAGAGAGACGGTTGTAACTAGCAATGAATGAAGAGTAATGCTTGCAGTTAAAAATAGCTGATGAAATGAACTTCATCTGAATTAGACTGAAGACCCAAAAGGTAAACCGAGAAGAAACGTGAAGGATGAATGAGTTGTATCCAAAAGTCTGGGGCAAATCTTTGGATATTTCTCAATAATCTACAATAATTTGACCTTTTCTAACCTCTCATGGCTCAACTGCCTCAAACTCTCTTGCTCTAAGCAACCTAGCTTTATTTTGTTGCACTCTCTGACTGATTGCTTCAAGAGTGTAGATGAGATAGTTGTGGGAACATCCTCTGATGTCTCTTTATCTGTCTCTAACTAGTTAACTTCCTCTCATACTCAATTCATGGGTCACAGGCTGGGTGAATCCTACCCTGACAACTTCTCAGGACTTTCCCCACTCCCAGGCTAGGTGGGCAATTCTTGTTTTATCTCCCAGAACACTCAGTGCATATCTCTATTGAAGCATATCAGAATGCTAAGATTTCTTTTAAATTGCTTTTCACACAGAATACAAGTTCCTTCTGGAGAAGGCCTCATATTGCAATATTTTTGCCTCTTGCACTTTTTGTTTCCCTTATTTTTTATTTCCTCTTGACTTAGCCCAGAGTCCAGCACATATTTGGTTTTTGATAAATAGTTGTCAAAGAAAGAAAGTCAAAGAAAAGAACGTCTAGTTTAACATCAGTTAGGTTTAACAGAAGTCAAGATGTGAGCCATCTGACAACTGGTGACACTTCTTACGGCACAGTCTCCTTTGCATATCTAGAGGCATGCACTTTAGCATCCATTCTGGACTAAAAGGTCAGTGATTTGTAGTCAATATGTGACAACTGTTCTTGACAAATGACTGCTTCTCTTTGTTTGCTCACATCCCAAACTGCAGAATCAAAAGGGGGTGATGACATTCTCTGAGCTTTCTATTATCCCTTCTTTTACTTCTTTCTTAGCAAATTTCTCTTCTCTCTTGAGGTTTGTGCTCTTTACCATGCCACACATTACAGCCCCTCCCTGCCATTACCTCCTGACTTCTTGGTCACTTTTTATTCAGATGACTTTTGCTTCTACTCTGGCCATGACCAGCACAAGTGACTATTAGACACAAATGAACAATTCCTCTAACATCTTAAACATCAGCATCCTGCCATTTGACCAATCGTTTCTCTCTATCTACTCTAACAACATTAGTTTTCTGACTTCACTGAACCATAGCAGAAGTAATATTTGCTCCAAACCATCATAATGTTATCTCAGTCTCTGTGTCAGAAGCATTTTGTTAAGATCAAGAGAGATAACATTTTATCCATATCTCTCCTGGTCAATTCACATCTGCAAATAAAGTTAGTTCTGAGTACTAAACTTTCAACAGAAACACTGAAAAATAAGAGAAAGACAGGAAGAATGCTGAGATAATGAGCTGCCTAGAAATTATACCAGGTAATCAACTACTAAAGGAAAGAGAATGTTTCAGAGCAAGTCAAAGAAGGTGTCAGATATTGGAAAGTTGGCATGTAAAGGAGGTTTGTGTTGATGGTTCAATGAAGTCAGAAAACAAACGTTGCTCAGTCATCTCCGACTGTTCGTGGCCCCAAGGACTATACAGTCCATAGAATTCTCAAAGACAGAATACTGAACTGGGTAACCTTTCCTTTCTCCAGGGGATTTTCCCAACCCAGGGATTAAAGCCAGGTATCCTGCATTGCAGGCGGATTCTTTACCAGCTGAGCCACAAGGGAAGCCGTAGGTCCAAGACAGACTCTTTGGATAACCATAGAGAATTCCTTGCACTTCAAGAATAGACTATTTATCAGTGTGGTTTTACTATTCCACTGGTTCCATACTTCCCAAACTGAGGGTAAGAGAAACTCTGGTGATAAGCTGTAAATATTAAAGGTACTCAAAGCTACATAATACATCTGGGCCATGTTCTAGGCTTATAGATTTTGCCTGAAGATTTGGAGACAAAAGAAAGTAGTTTAGCTGATTACTATCTGAAATGTTGCTGTTGTTGTTCATACATTCAATTGTGTCTGACTCTGTGACACAAGGGACTGCAGCACGTCAAGCTTCCCTGTCCTTCACTATCTCCTGGAGTTTACTCAAACTCATGTCCGTTAAGTCGGTGATACAATCCAACCATCTCATTCTCTGTCATCCCTTTCTCCTTCCTTCAATCTTTCCCTGTATCAGGGTCTTTTCCAATGAGTCAGATCTTCACATCAGATGGCCAAAATATTGGAGCTTCAGCTTTAGCATCAGTCCTTCCAATTCAGGATTGATTTCCTTTCAGATTGACTGGCTTGATCTCCTTGCAGTCCAAGGGACTCTCAAGAGTCCTCTCCAGCACTCACAGGTCAAAAGCATCAATTCTTCAGCACTCAGTTTTCCTTATGGTTCAATTTTCACATCTATACATGACTACTGGAAAAACCATAGCTTTGACTATAGAGACTTTTGTTGGCAAAGTAACATCTCTGTTTTTTAATATGCTGTCTAGGTTTGTCATAGCTTTTCTTCCAAGGAGCAAGGATCTTTTAATTTCATGGCTGCAGTCACCATCTGCTGTGATTTTGGAGCCCAAGAAAATAAAGTCTCACACTGTTTCCATTCTTTCCACATCTATTTTCCATGAAGTGATGGAAGCAGATGCCATAATCTTAGTTTTCTGAATGCTGAGTTTTAAGCCAGCTTTTTCACTCTCCTCCTTCACCTTTATCAAGAAGCTCTTTAGTTCCTTTCTGCCATAAAGTTGGTGTTATCTGCATATCTGAGGTTACTGATATTTCTCCCAGAAATCTTGATTCAATTATATTACTTTTAATTTTAAAGAAACCCATATATTATATTAACTTTTAAAGACAATAATAAGACTATGTTTTGAACTTTTTAAAGAATCTGAAGCCAAAAGGTTTACTATCTTTTGTTCTTAGTAGTCTTTGGTGAAAATGTTTGAATGACATCAATTTATATAGACTTTCTAATGTTTTCCTAAAGGAAAAATTTTCAAACATTACATTAAAATCAGCAAACAATAAAAAGATTTATGACATTATCTAAACCTAAAAAAAAATATATTAAGTAGGCTTCAGTGATGCCTGTTCTTAAGGAAATCCTATTATCTTGTTTAAAGTTCCTCAACCCATGTATTTAATAGTATATTCTTCTGGGAGATGGCGAAGGACTGGGAAGCCTGACATGCTGCACTGCATGGGGTCACAAAGAATCAGACTGAGCAACTGAACAACAGAAATGTATCTAAATATTAATTTTAGTGTGTTAACTGCTTGTTGTCAGAATCTTTCTACCTCCCTTTGGAAAACTGGGACAATATACCAAGGCCTTGTACTTGGGTTCTCTTCCTAAATATTTCTCTAATATTTCTAAATTACAACATTGTGATCATATCTACAGCTTTATTAACTGCTTTGAGAAATTATTTTTCAGGCCTCATTTTAGAACAGTAAGGCATACTCTAACCACCTCCAAACACATGCTCCTTCTAATCTAAAATCTAATGATTTACTTTTCTTTAAATGACTTTTATCCTAATCTTTCCAATTTTAAGATGGAGAAACAGAAGCAAAAGGATTTGAATGTTTCTGTTTTCTCTCCATTAGCAGCCAAACTAACACTTGTTTTGTGTGTGTGCTCAATCGTGTCTGATTCTTCGAGACCCCACAGACTGTAGCCCACCAGGCTCTTCTGTCCATGGGCTTTCCTAGGCAAGTATTCTGGAATAAGTTGCCATTTCCTACTTCAAGGGGTTTTCCTGACCCATGGATCGAACTCACATCTCTTGCATCTCTGCATTGGTTGAGGGATTCTTTACACCATGCTGCCTGGGAAGACAGCATTAGTTTCATCAAGCAGTAAATGGCTTCCTTCTTTTTTGCTTCATATGTTGCTAAAAACTCTGTTTCTAACTGAAAGGTACCTTTGACATTTATTTTGCAACTTCAGCTAACTCTGAATTTTAGTCTTTCTGGCACTAATTTAAAGTTTGAGGAAACTTGGCTTTTGTTCTTTCTAAATATTACTTAGGCTTCCCCAGTAGAGGGACAGTTGCTGAAGCTGAAGCTCCAGTACTTTGGCCACCTAATGCATAGAGCTGACTCATTGCCAAAGACCCTGATGCTGGGAAAGACTGAAGGCAGGAGGAGGGGATGACAGAGGGTGAGATGGTTGGATGGCATCTCTGACTCGATGGACATGAGTTTGAGCAAATACTGGGAAATGGTGAAGGACAGGGAAGCCTGGCATGCTGCAGTTCATGGGATCACAGAGTCAGACGACTGAGCGACTAAACAACAACAAAATATTATTTCCCTTTCTGTGTACACTAAAACATGTAACAGGCCAGAGATCTCTAGATGCTCACCCTCTTCTCTAGATGTACCCTCTTCTCCTCTGTTGTACAGATTACGGTGACTGCTGGGTTTCTATTTTTAGAGGTCACAAGAATCATATTTTCATATCTTTTTTTCTAAGTTTTTCTTTAAGTTGGATCCTGCTGATAAGATATATGTCTACCTGTGATCCTTTTTATCTGCACTGTGGACTCCAAGTTGAGAGAGGGTTGTTTCTCCCAGGGAACTCCTTACTCTCAATTTTTAAAGTATTTTTCTTGCTATTTTCTTTAACTTCAGTGAGATAAAACATACACCAAAGCCAGACTTTTTATCAAATGCTCTGCTTTTAGTGGAACATTTTAAATTCAAGAGCCCAGCATTTAGGCACTATATAAATCTTCACATATAAAAGTTTCTGTCAGTTTTCCTTTTACATATTAAACATTTAATCAAATTCTATTACATATAAAAGGAATGTTAATACACAATAAATTCACAAAGAAAAATAATCTTCCAGCTTTCTTCGATCTGTAGCTTTGAGGGGTGTATGATGAAGGTATGGGGCAGGAGGAGTGTTACTTCCAGTACATCCTTAATTCATTAGATATGTCTGGGAATACAAAGATAAACAGAATATTTGTTCCCTGATTTCAAGGAACTCAACTGAATCAGAAGGATTGTGCTGTTAGGCGAATATGCTTTGAAATACTGTGCAGTACCTTTCTGCTTTCCCAATCTGTATATTTCCTACTACCTCTTTCAACAGAAACAGCCTTTAATATCTCAAGATTTTCTAAATCAAAGTTCTTTCATGTTTCTACTTAAAATTCTATCATTTCCACATCAATTATACTCAGAACCAATTAATATCAAAAGATACGTCATTAGAAGTAGAAAACTTAAACCCTGTTGAGGCTTGAGTGGCTCACTTTTACTTCTGTTTTCTTATAAATTACTTTCAAATCCAAATTTTTACAAAGGTGAAAAGCACCATGGTAGGTATGATGGGAAAAAGAAAGAAAGACAGATACTTAATGTGATTATGATGCCTGGAGGGAACTTATTCTAAAGGAGCTTAAAAATCTACTAGCAAAGTTCTGTGGGCAATGATTCCAGAGCCAGTTGTTGGGTAAATACATACTGCTCATTACAATGGTGGAGAAGGAAATGGTGAACCATTCCAGTATTCTTGCCTAGAGAATCCCGTGGACAGAGGAGCCTGGTGGGCTGTCGTCTATGGGGTCACATAGAGTTGGACATGACTGAAGCGACTTAGCAGCAGCAGCATTACAGTGGTAATAAGTATGAAGAAATGGTTAGATAAACGGTAATTTATCTAAAATATTCAAAGCCGACTAAAAATAGGGAAGCTGTTATCTTTCAAACAAGGAAGTAGTTTTGCCAAATCACCTTATTTACCTAGTATTATTAGGAAAGAACTAGTTCTCCTAGAATTATTTTTCCAACCTTTTCAAACTGAACATCTCTAAGTACTAAAATACTATTTCTATTAAACATTTTGAAGGAATAGGTTTCTAAAATAGATCCTATTTTTTTCCTACCTATGAAATTGACCATGACTTTAATCTTTCTTGGTATCTCAGGGTTACTGTTTAAATATTAACTAATAAACTAGCTATATACTATAGTGATACACTTGGAACTGTATTATAATGTAGAGTTGTTTTACAGAGAAGGTCCTGCTCTGATAGGATATTTGAATTAGCATATCTCTTTGATTTCTCTTTTTATGTTTCTTGCCTCCTTACAGGGCTTCCTATGCCCTATTCTTGTTGATGTGCCTGCCTTTGTCAAACCTCCTTCAAATTGACATTTTGAGATGTCCAGTGCAAAGAGAAATAACACAAACAATTCTGATAGGAGTTTCCTTAAGAAAAAGAAATAAGATCTGGTTGAGTATTAAAAGGGCATTCTTATGTGTGAGCTACAGGGACTTGATGTTCTTTTTTTTTTTTTTTTTTCGTTTTGCTCAGAGATTGTATTCATTTACTTTCAAATTCTTTGTTGTATTCTGAATAGCAAAGGTTTCAGCTATCTCCCATCTGAGTTGGATATAACTTTATATAACACTACTGCATTTTCGGATTTCTAAATATTTTTCTTGTGAAGTCCTTTCAGCCAGAAATTAATCTTTAAAAAGGAATAAGCTTCTATATCCTTGTTATGCCAGAAAAGGCAAACAAATTTATTAGCTTAATAATAAGGAGTTTAGCATTAAGGAGTATCAATCACAAATTCTACCATGAGAAATTCTATTGATCTACTTGCTGAAAAGAGAATAACTTTTACTGATTATATTTTTATCAAATAGATATTTTGCTGTGATGAGATTTAGAATAATCAAAGACAGATTCTTAGCACTCTTCGCAGTAGACTTATGAAATTGCCGGACCAAAAATGGAAACATGTAGAATTCTGAATGCAATGCCACCAGAAAATGTCTCTCTACAACTGACCAAAAAAAATTCTTAAAGAAATATCTGGGTGCTTAGAATATACCTCCATATTCTGAGCAAATGGATCTTTTGGATCACACAATGTTGAAGATATTCGATGGTTGCCACGGAAACATCGCTGACTTATATTCTGGGGAACTGGAAATGTCTGTCGAATGATGGTTAACCTTCCAATCGACCTTCTTACTAGTTCCTGTACATCCACATCATTTATTTCCTATAAGATAAGAAATGGAAGAATTAGAAATATTATAGTACATAACAGAAACACAAACTATTAATAAGTTGTTATCAGGAAATGCTAAGAGATTCTGTCACTATAATACATTTGTTTAATGCTTAGCCCACATCCAAGTGAAAACAACACCACATGTTCATTAAAATAATCAACTCATTTGTAGTTGCTGTCTGTGCTTTAAATTATATGCATTTATGTATATAATTAATGAATGCTTAATTTCAAATGAAGTGATGGACTTAAATACTTTTTATTTATAATAAGTTTATAATATGTTGAATACTTCAGAAAACTGTGTGTTATCTAAACGTTGGAAAAGGTCACAAAGTAAGCTGCTATTACACTTAATTATTCATTAATGGATTTCAAGATACTTTGATGACCTAGGAAGACAGTTGTAATGTAAGAGTAATAAATATTGCTATTAGCAATGAAAAGGGTGTTCTTAAATAAGACAGATGAGAGAGAAAGAGGAGGCATCATTTTTTAAGACTTTTCCCAATTATTTCTTAGAACTATTGTGTTAACTTATGGACTTGTTTTGATAAGGAATAGATAAAATGCTCATTAACTGTTGAACTGATATATTAGTATATAATTGTGTTCTTAACATAAAGATAGAAAATTCTATTGATTAATACAAAATACACTCCAGTGATGTTTATCCAAATTACTACTAGTTTGCATATAAGCCTTTGAGAACTCAAAGAAAAGCATTTTCTTCTTCCTTTTCCCAGTCACCATCCAACTCTAGACTCAAACTTTAAGATTTGACTCAACTATGGATGTGAAAACAAAAAAATAAAATAATATTTTTAACATACATCTGTTCTAACTGAACATTATCCTAATTGGAATTAGAATAGATGCGATCAAAATAAATTTTAGTTTTAATGCAGCCTTTACTTAGGTAGTTTGTAATTCATGGTATCCATCTGAAATCTTTTAAACTGATGGAGTCTTTGTAATTAACATAGTATTGCTTTCAACAGATTCTTACAGCAACAGAAATAAAAGATTTGACATAGGATACATAGTGGACTGCAGTGAATATTTCTCAGGTTTGTTTCAAAGAATTATTACTGAATAATGAAAGAGAAAAAGATGATTTACAAGTGTAAATTTTCTTTGTCATAGGACATACTAGCTTTAAAATCCATCCTTTATTTATGATCTTTATGAAATAAAGATTTTTCTGAAAATAAAATAACACCTGCCATCAGCCATATCCAGTATAATATCCTGGATTTTCAGTCAATTAATGTACCATAAAGATGATTTTTCTCAGTTTAAAATGCTGTGTTTTTCCTCAGTGTGTATCATTTCACTGGTTACCAAAATTTCTGTCTGGCAAAAGCAGGTCAGTTTTTAATTCTCTGCCATCTACTCACAAAGTAAAATTAAACAATGTCTACAGTATCTGTCAATTTCATTTTCAGTCTGAACTTTAAACAGGAAATGTTTAAAATCAATTTTTATTGTTATTCAATGTTATTACATGCTTAAACTTTTTTCATATTATGTAGATAGGCATCTTGATTTCTAAAAAGCAGTGAAAAATTCTACCACTCTCCCATAATATTGACTAAGTGGTGTTTTATATATGTGGTCTTTTTTCTTCAGCAATATCAGATTTATCAATATTTTGTCAAGTAGCACTATTTCTACATGCTCCACCATTGCTGAACTACAAATCAGCATATTAGAACAAAAACTTACATTTATTAAGATCCTACTATATTTTGGGAAAAATACTAAGTACTTAACACACTATTTCATTTCTTGCTAAAAACTACATTCTGATTCTGATGTTGTTAATTCTCATTTACAAATAAAGAAGTAGGGAGATTCCAAGTTCTTCATCAACATATCCTTTACTCATAATAAGATTTTATCAATGTCATCAAAAGACACTCTCTGAAGTAATCATGTAGGGAATCCATTTTTCCTTACAGGAATTATTTAGATTAATATTCATGAGTGATAGGAATTAAAACAATAAAGATACTTTATTCTAGAATTGAATAGCCTAATGATTCTTGTATCAGAAGTCAAAGTCTTTGAGGACTATTTTTAAATCCACAAAAAAGGATGGTTACTTTTTACAAGTTCCAAAAGCTGAAGTCCACAGATGTCTAAATGACTAAACTATATCTGAGAAAATGTCAATTTGAATTGAATATATTTTGCCTATTATTATTTGAGGAAGGGGGAAAAAAAAGTAATTTTCTGGTAGGAAAGAATGTGCCATTCTGAATGAAGTTAACAGACAGTCTGTCTCAAAAAATTCACTTGCAGTTTTAGTTTTGACACCTGATCTCAAAAATAGTTTGATAGTGATATGAAAACTTGATTAGGTAGCTATTTTATATTTACAGAATGTCTGCATTCCAGAAGATGCATTTCAAGAGTGGCAAATACAATGTCATGTAAACAGTGGAAGCCATGTGAATATTTAATCTAGTAAGAAATATTTTTAAAAGAAAAAGAAACTGGTAGGTAAACTGCTTTATTAAAATATGAAGCTGTTGCATAATCGATTGGAATCTACACTGTTCAAATGTGCAGACTTTTAAAAATGTTAAAATATCTGATGAAAAAAAATAATCATATGAAGAACTAGTTTGCCACACACTCAACTGAGTCCCCTGTACTACCTAAATATGCTACTAAGTTATATAGACATTTCCTGAGTCTGAAGGAATTTAAAGAAAGTAAACGGCAATCCACTCCAGTGTTCTTGCCTGGAGAATCCCAGGGACGGGGGAGCCTGGTGGGCTGCCATCTATGGGGTCGCACAGAGTCGGACACGACTGAAGTGACCTAGCAGCAGCAGCAGCAGCAAAGAAAGTAAACGAAAAATTGTCTTTTTTGTATTATTTATTTTATTGAGCATATTTATGAAATAAGAATATTGCAATGAAAAACAAACAAATATGCTTTAGTGTGTTTAATTTTTCTCAAGTGTTCTTTAAGAGCAGAGCAACCAGCCTTTTATTCTCATAAAAATTATTTACATAGATGATCAAATATTATCAAGAGTCAAATCAATATTTTTGAGAAAAGATTCTTATTCACTTTACTGTGATAGTTTAACATAGGGTGAACTCTGAATGGAGTCAAAGCCAAGGAAGGGGAGAGCTAAAATATCTGGTAGGTCTATAACTCCACCAGAAACAGCCAATTTCCAGAACAAATCTTTTAGGAGAATTGGATCGCTCCTGAATCCTTGTAGGATATCAGCTTTAAGCTTAAGTTAATAGAATTCCGGGGAAGGAAAGACTCTCAAAATCTATTAGATCGGATGCCAATCTATATTATATAAACTATTTCAGAATAGGATCCCTTCCTCCTTTCCTATTCTTTTATCTCTTAATATCTAATGAAGTTCTTGGCTTATAGCAGGTATTCATTAAATTTATGTTAAATAAAAAACTGAATGAATGGCAAGACTTCAGCAAACCATCTTCAAAAGATAGATCCCTGAAACTTTAAGTAGAGACACCGGGGTGCTTTAATAACTTTATCCATTATAAATAAAGCAGATTTTAGTAATGATATTAAGCAGTGTGCTAGGTAGTGTAATTTGAAAAGATCATGCTTATTGTTGTATTGCTGGTGTGTTTATGGTCTCCATACTTTAACAAAAAAGGTCCTTTGATGCTTCCATAAAGTTTAACAGTAATGTGAAATTATTATACAAATATCATGAAACATGGAACAAAACCAACTGCAGACTATAAGCGTGGAAAGACGAACAGAATGTCAACTCTCTGCTTGACAGATTAGTAGAGAGCAGTTTAATTAATCACCAAATTAGAAAAATGAAAAATATTCATTACATACTTTCAAATCTCAACAATAACAACAACAACCTCTTAACTGCAGAACTAAGCAGTGATTAGCAGAGAATAATGGCTTAAACTAAAAAACTAGTATTTAAATAAGAAGTCAGGACACCAAGGGTCAGGCTTAGTATCATCAGGGAATAGAAGACTGCATATAGCATTATGCTTCTTGCTGCTCTAAGCAGTGTGCATATATATATATACATTAAGAGGTATTGAAACACTAAGTGGTAGTGACCTGCTCTGCCTAAAATTACATCTCTGCTCAAGAACTAATAAGGAGGGCTATGGGTAAAAAAAGAGCTAAGGGTTTCAGTAACGGTAAAAGTGAAGTTACATTTATAACAATTTACAGTAGGAAACCAACATGTGAATAACAAAAGAACAGGTTTTCTACACTGTGTTCTATACTTCTAATATGTATTTATGTATGTATATCTTCCTATCTGAATTTCTAACTTGTAAAACTTAAATAAAGTGCTAGGCCATCTGCTTCAGGACCCTGAAGGGACGACAATACTTATAAGGAAAGGCTGTTCTCTGCTGGATCACCTGATTGCAGGGAAAAGATAAATACCACTTCCAACTACTAGCATATGATTGATTACACCATATGAACTAGCATAGCCTCTCATTATTATAGCACAGTTGGTGCAAATGAAACAAATATACTGTTTTCAAGCTTCAGCATCAATTTGTATCATGATGCACGATGCCAACTTTGATTTATAGTTTCTCTTTGAGAAACTGTTGGTACAATAAGATTAAGTAAATGTTTGCAACCCATTTTAAAATTAGCAACAAAATAGTAGCTACACAAACCAAACTAATCAGATTCACAATTTCCATGCTCAAACAAAATGGGCATTTGCAAGTTGTTGGACTTTGTTGTTGTTGTTGCTCCTTTTGGAGTTTATTATTTTTCTAGAAAACTTGAGGAATTCATGTTTCTTATTTTATGAAAATTGAGATAAATTTTGATTCATTCATTATAAACAGACCTATAAAAGAAAGAAAGGTAGTGAGACTCAAGTTTCCTGAGGCATATTTCAGAGAGAATGAGGTGGTTGGATGGAGTCATGTAGAATTAAGAGGGCTGAGCACAGATACATATATGGATGATATTTCTTAGTGATGAAAGTACAGAAAATATGCTTGATCTCTGATATTTTTTTAACCTAGTTTAGGGAAAAAATATAATAACCAATGTAAACAGTGTGGGCTATGACCATGAGATTTTTCAAAGGCTAAGTGGTAGTGACCTGCTCTGCCTAAAATTACATCTCTGCTCAAGAACTAGTAAGGAGGACTGTGAGTAAAAAAGAGATAAGGGTTTCAGTAATGGTAAAAGTGAAGCTATAGTTATAACAATTTACAGTGTGAAACTGACATGTGGATGAGAAAATAACCGAGGTTAAGTATACTTCTAATATTTTTTAAGTTATTAATGAGTTAGATTGTTTTTTGTGTGAATTTTTTTTTTTGTAAAATAGGGACTCAAATTATGAAATAATTGTTGAAAGACATCATTTGTTCTAATATTTTATGAAATAAAACTTAAGAAGTTTAACAGAATGAGTTACAATCTTTATGAAAGATATAGTAATATAAGCTATTGCTCTTTCCATGATAGTCATCATAAATGAAATACATACTACTCAAACTTCCTCTTTATAATATGAAAAAGCAATTTCTTCCATAGCACAAATTGACAAGCAAGCAGTAGACAGATGGTCATTGGTGTCATGGGAAGCTGTCTCTACCTGGGTTCACATTTTCAAGATGCAAGGATAACATTAGAAGTTAAGTTGAATATGGTAAAAAAGTTAATTCAGGGGTCCTTTCGGCAATCTTACCAAAGAATAGAAAGGAATGGCCATTTCCATTTATCAGTTATAAGTGTTAATTTGTTTGATTAATCCATGTCTCTAAAGAGGCAAGAAATCACTTTTCCCCCCTTGTCATCGATATTGACACAAACAAGTATAACAGCTCCAGTTTGTTTCATATCAAAAAAGCTGTGTGGCCTATTTCCCATCAGAAGGTGGGTGTGAAACAAAAACAAGAAATTAGGAGGATTCTCTATTTCAAAAAATAGTAATCCAGAAAATATTAAGCTAAAGACAAAAAGTAAAAGAAAACTTACTGGTTCCTATAAGATTGAAATTTAGGAGCATAAATTTCAAAAATATAATCTATAAGGAAATTATAAAAAAAAAAGCAACAACAACCAAAACTTTAGACTGGCAAAGACTGAGTTTTAAATCCCATTATTACCACTTAATAGTTGTGTAATATTTGACAAACCATTCGATTTATTTGAATCTTAGAAAGAGATGAAAGTACCTAGAAAAGGTATTTCTAGGTGTGTGGTTGGTTTGTGGTCTCCCTTTTCCCTAAATCCATCCTGAGGTTTAGTCATTCTAGATTGACTTAAAAACTACACTGAAAAGTAGATCTGACACACACATTATCTGTGGGGATCTCTGAAGAACACATCTTAATCTGACATAAGAAATACGCTGACACATCATATAGACTCAAAGTCTGGCAGGCCAAAAACAGGTTTGTAAAACGTTTCCAGTGCCTTTAAACTGAACAAAAAAGAACCATCATGAGAGCTAAAATTCATCAATGGAGGGTGACATCATTTTTATTTCTCTGTACAAGGAAAGGCAAGACCATATTTCCTCAATACTTCATAACACTATTTATTATTCCACAAAATAATATGTGAGCAAGTGATCTGTGAACTTTTAATATACTCTGATCATTATTGCAGTACCATTTACTGAGTGTCATTTGTCAGGCACCATGTTAAGAACATTCAATAATATTTCACTTAATTTTCATTAAGAGCTGGTAAAGTAAATGTTGTTATACATATGGTACAAACTAACAAATAACTCCTGAGGCACAGGATATTTTATTATATATTCATAGTAACACAGCTATGAACCAATTTCAAAGTCAGGATTGAGCCTATCTTGCTGAATTCAAGACTAGAATTCTTGCCAAAAATGCTACTTTGCTCCTGAGATAAAATGTATTATTCTATAATTCAACATTAGTATCACTTGATAAACAACACATTATTTTTTCCATAAGTAATAGATACACTGAATACTAGATCTTTATCTCATTATTTGTCCCTGAATGATCTACTCATTTTCCTTTCTAACTCTGACTGGCAGGTGCTAATGGAACAACTTATTTCACAGGGCTCTTGTGTTGTAATACTGTATTTTTAATGTTATGCATTGTTTTTGCAAAAAAAAAAAAGAAATCTTTCACAAGAAATTTGACAAGTTGGTGGATTTTAAAACAGTTGTGTTTCTTTATGAAAAGCAAAACAATCTGCTCTTATTTATTCATATTCATGTAAGGAACTATTTAATCCACTTGTAAGGGGGTGGGATATAAAAGTTCTAGAAACAACAGTAAAATATAAATGGAACACAGGCCCGCCACTGGGAGGAATTCACTTTGCTTACAAAGAAGAACTGTACTTTTTATAAAAATGATCTCTGATGTAGGCAGTGTGTGCCAACGGAAAAGGCTAAAAGATACTCAGTGGGGAAGACGGTCTCTATTTTATTCAAACAAAGCCCTTTATAATTTGCAAAAACTCCTTATTCTATTTTATTTAACAGCATCCTTTCAGTGAGCTGAAAGTTTACTCTGTGTTCTGTTTCCTGTTAGAAATTCAAGGCTGTGGCTGTGACTATATATATGAAAATAGGACTCAGAGTTGACAGTAAGGTTCAGTTAGATTTACCTCATTTATAATGATCCAGTGACAGTCAAAAGCAACCAAATTAGTCTCCACAACCTGGAATAGAAAAGAAACCAGCTATCAGTCAGCATTAACTGTGAAAAACAAATCAAACTAAAGAGATATACTTGACAAATGACAAAAATATATCACATGTTGGAAAGGTCTTCTTTAGTCAACTGAAAACAGAAAACCATTACGGTAAAACATGGTAGAAACATTTGTGTTCATCTTGTAAGTGCAGTGTAGACTCTCTAAGTTTGAAAATAAAGTTAATTAAAAGCCTAGAAAAACAAAGCTTTCAAATGAAAAAAGACAGATAATACTGTTTTGTGATTTAACTGAGTAGAATTTGCATTGAATTTCCTAGTCCAAATAAAGCTTTGATGACCTTGTATCATCTACCTAATAAATATCTAAGTACATATCCCTCCATAATCTGGCTCGAACTTAACATTTTTATCTATTAGTTCCTTGTGCATATGTGACCTAATGAAACTTAAAAGCTTTTGCACAACAAAGGAAACTATAAGTAAGGTGAAAAGACAGCCATCAGATTGGGAGAAAATAATAGCAAATGAAGAAACAGACAAAGGATTAATCTCAAAAATATACAAGCAACTCCTGAAGCTCAATTCCAGAAAAATAAATGACCCAATCCAAAAATGGGCCAAAGAACTAAACAGACATTTCTCCAAAGAAGACATACAGATGGCTAACAAACACATGAAAAGATGCTCCACATCACTCATTATCAGAGAAATGCAAATCAAAGTCATTGTCTTGACAAAGTAAAATGCCCATGTTCTAAAAAGTTCTGGTTATGTGTATTGAGGAGATTCAACTGTAAAATTACCTGAATGAAAAGACTAAAAGTGATGGACATTAAATTAGCACAAGTTATAGTTGGTTAATTTCAGTAGTTTTGCTAACAATATGAGCAGAAAGAAAACTTATGTAAAAGGAAAAGTAAACTATGTATAGGTAGCAATCTTGATTGAATAGCTTTGAATAAATTGATTCTAAATTATCCTTGGCTTAGGCCAAAAATGCATTGCAAAACCCTATTGCAATGCATTTCCATTCTATCCAACTTTATCATGAACATCCTAAGACATGTTCTTATGATTCATGCCATGGAACATATAGATAAATGTTAGGTTAGATTATTTTATAAGAGATTGCTGTGTTATTTTCAGCAGGAACACCAAAAGATCAGGTTTTAAATGAAGATGCTTTCTAATAACTAGCAAGGATTTGTTATAAAGTATGAATTACTTTTGGAGAGGAAAATGGCAATCCACTCCAGTAATCTTGCCTGGAGAATCCCATGGACAGAGAAGCCTGGCAGGCTACAGCCATGGGGTTGCAGGGAGTCGGACACAACTGAGCGACTAACGCATACGCAACGCATAAATTACTTCTGGGGGCTAGTCTTTGTCCTACTGAGAAATGCCTACTGAAAGATCCATTGAATCATGAGAAACACAATTGGAAATACATTTACGTGAGTCAATCCTTTCTCAAGTATACAATTATTTGCAGAATATTTTTAAAATTTTGGTATAAATTTTATACTATTTCCATATATATCATCACATAGATTCCTATGACCTTACTAAGGTGCCTTGATAATATCTTACCATAGAAGTGAGGACATGTGATCTATTTTTAAGCTATACCATTATTATTGCTTTCGAAATACATACATGTTCAACTTTAGGTGAAACAATGCAGAAAGTATGACTAATGGCAGTTTTCAATTTTAGCTTAAAAAGTCATATTATACCAGTAATGGCATTCATTATTTCTAATTTAATAATTACTTTTTTAATCATCTTAGATAAACTATCACCAGTAATTTATTAGCAATAAAAAGTGTTATACAAAGAAGTGTTATAAAAAGATATACATCTATTTATATTAAGTGAATTTTATATATTATGTTGATATTACTACTATATGTTGATATAGATACTATTATATCTATACTAGTGTGTAATATATGTATATATTAATATATTCATATATCTCCAGAGAAATAAATTTTACAGTAGAGTTAAAAGATAAGGTAAAAAGGAGTGATAATAATGTTGTTTATGTTTTTCCCAATCAAATGGAGCTAAGGTGAACACTCTTAGGAAAGACATATTTACATAAAGAGAAATTCTCAGTTATTTTTGTAGATAACAAATATCAAACAACAATTATAAATACTAAATCAATATATCTATCGATAATTTAACTTTCTAGTAATATTAATCACTTTCCATTTGATATATTTTAGCCTAAATAATGTATCAAATTAACTGCATTACCAGCTTGAAGGACTGAATTAGTAATACATCTGGACAAAGGATTAAGAAGATTTGTAAGACATTCTAGAATATTTTAAGTCTTCATATTTATTTACACTTATATTAGGGGCTTTCCCAGTGACTTAATGGTTAAAGAGTTTGTCTGTAATGCAGGAGACTTGCAGGAGACACAGGTTTGATTCCTGGGTCAGGAAGATCCCCTGGAGTAGGAAATGGCAACTGACTGCATTATATTTTTGCCTGGAAAATCCCATGGACAGAGGAACCTGGCTGGTCTCAGGATCATGAGGTTGCAAAAGAGTCAGACACGACTGAGCAACTAAACAACATACTAGAACTCAGAAGAGAGAAATTGTTTCTTTTTCTTATCTTCCTTAAGTAGCACATTTCTTATTTCAGCAGTAAACATATTTGAAGCCAATGAAATGGATTAAGCAATTTGATTGAAATATTTATTCCCTTTTATTTTTCTAGTGGGAACCTATTTTATACCTAAATCCATCACTGTTATAGTTGTTTGGTTTCATTCTGTGGACTTGTATAAATGTCTAGCAAGTTATGTCAACCTAACTATACTATTTAATCCCAAATTTCAACTTTGTTGATCTTTAAGAAATAATAAAGGTCCTAAAAATAATGTATACTGTATTACCATATAATAATAAGCACTGCGCAAAAGATCATGTGATGCTTGGGTGGGCTATCAAAAGACACTGGCAGTAAGAAAAGATTAACCAATGGTTTAACTAGAAGATTTGGTTACAATATAACAGGAATAAAGGAAGTAGGGGTTTTTCTTGGTCATCTGTTTCTCTCCCCTCTTGTCCCATGCTTCTCGCTTATCACTTCATATGTATACATTAATAACATAGAGGGAGCCAGGTTCATATTCATATAGAGTTGCTTCCACATCAACGTAGAGTAACACAGTTATAACAAATGAGACTATCCTACTTCCCAAGCAGCTTAGCTTACTTTAAGAAAATTGAACAAAAAAGGGGGAAAAAAATCAAGTCCTGTCAGAAAGACAAGCGATGAGTAAGGACAGACCATCTGTCACTGGCAGGAACTTTAGAACTTCTGAATCTTTGGAAAAGCCCGACAATTTATCACCATGTCTTCCATCATCCATTCTGAAATCTTTAGATGTGCTAAATATAAGACAATCCGAAGCAAAGAAACTGCCGGAGCGTATATCTCACTGGTAATAAATGTGGAACAGTTCCTGTGAGCACAGAGGACAATTTAATTGACTCAACAATAACAGCAGCATGCTGTTTTTCACTCAACCCTTTAGCTTAACTTAATTAAGCTCACTCCCTGTGCAGGATATACTAAGTAATCCACATTTGTGCGAAGGGTTCCCGTGCTCTGGGCATCTGCAGCAGCAAAGATACCAGGTGTTTGCTTGCTCTTACTGCCCATTCCAAATTGTCAAGTGGAATCCTTGAGTGATAGTCTGCCTCGGGAAAGGCACTCGCAGTTATTTGGAGCAAGTGGCCAGAGAAATACTGAAAAGTTCCTCCCATACTGGCTCCTCATCTACTGCAAAACTATAGCTTATATCTGCACTTCTCAAACTGTATTCTGTGGGACATTATTTTCACTAAAATTTGTAAGCCTTCTGTAGCCAAACCTGATTTAGAAATGTTGAGTTAAGCCAAGTTAAAGAGATGCATTACTGCATTAATCCTCAAAGCTTTTAACAGGTTAATATCAATACTGAAATATAACTAACATAAAAGTCATAATAATGTGCAATATTGTTTCATACATTATTATTTTGAGCATATGGCTTCAGACTTAAGAGCATGAGCTCTGAAGTCAAAGAGTTTTCACCATTATCTTATAGTGTGACTTTGAACATATGACCAGTTCTGTGGCCTCAGTTTCCTTCTTTGTTATTAGGGTTAATGACAGTACCCACAACTAAACTACCACTAGGAGAGTCACGACAAAGGTTAAATGCAATAATAGCACATATTAAACTCTCAGTGAATACCGTCACCTCATATTTTAATAAATGTGCTTTACAGATTTCCACGGTACTTGGAATTTAGCATATTCCAAAAGATTTTGATCATTGAAACCATTTTTCCCCACTACAATTCTCATGGGATTAGTACTTTTGGGGAGATGTGTAGACTGGAACCTATGCTAATTTAGTCACACATATCTAAGAGTTCTAAATTTGTACTGAAGCACCATGAGAAAATTCATAATTCCAAAAGCATGGCCTTATAATAATCCTAGAGAGAGTTTTCCAACTAATAAAGGAAATTTTTGTCACCAAACAAAAACTTATACAAAAAGTTGAATCAACATATTTTATGTAAAACCCAAATGCATATGTAATAGTTCTAACAAAATAGTAATACTTGTTCTCCTTTTCATTTTATGTTAAATCTTTTCAACTTTTTTATCCATTTCTAGTTAAAATAAGATAAAACCAAATTAAATCACTATTTCTTTTCCAATAAAATATAGAAAGGTATATATCAAGTATAAAATTTATAGTTCATAATAGATTATTAGCAAGGAATTCATGGATTTACAGTAAAAACTCAATATCCAACTGCCTGAGTGTCATATATGAGTCAATTGTACTATTAACACAATAGAGTTCTGCTATAAAACACAACACAATTAAATACTATAATTTTCTGAACTACCGAGTCATAACACAAAACTCCAGACTTCAGGTACACTAAATATGCACATGACTTCGCTTTGTTTTTGCTTTTAGCTTATTTGGTCTTCTTCTCACTTCTCACTAGAAGAAGTGAGTTCAGTTTAGTTCAGTCCCTCAGTCGTGTCAAATTCTTTGCGACCCCATGGACTTCACTGCACCAGGTCTCCCTGTCCATTACCAACTCCCGGACTTTACTCAAACTCATGTCCATTGAGTCAGCAATACCATCCAACCACCTCATCTTCATTCAGCCCCTTCTCCTGCCTTCAATCTTTCCCAGCATCAGGGTCTTTTCAAATGAGTCAGTTCTTCACATCAGGTGGACAAAGTATTGGAGTTTCAGCTTTAGCATCAGTCTTTCCAATGAATATTCAGGACTGATTTCCTTTAGGATGGACTAGTTGGACCTCCTTGCTGCCCAAGGGACTCTCAGAGTCTTCTCCAACACCACAGTTCAAAGCATCAATTCTTGGGCACTCAGCTTTCTTTATAGTCCAACTCTCACGTCCATATATGACTACTGGAAAAAACACAGCTCTCTCTAGATGGACCTTTATTGCCAAATAATGTCTCTGCTTTTTAATAAGCTGTCTAGGTTGGTCATAACATTTTTTCCAAGAAGCAAGCGGCTTTTAATTTCCTGGCTGCAGTCACCAACTGCAGTGATTTTGGAGCCTCCCAAAAGAGTCTGTCACTATTTCCACTGTTTCCCCATCTATTTGTCACGAAGTGATGGGACCAGATGCCATGATCTTATAAGTTGAGTTATAAGTCAACTTCTTCACTCCCCTCTTTCACTTTCATCAAGCAGCTCTTTAGTTCTCTGCTTTCTGCCATAAGGGTGGTGTCATCCTTATGACACCTATCTGATACGCTAGCAAAGGAATGCTCAAAATTCTCCAGGTCAGTCTTCAACAGTATGCGAACCACTGGATTTAGAAAAGACAGAGGAACCAGAGATCAAATTACCATGATCTTAGTTTTCTGAGGTTACATTTTCTAAGGTTAGTTTCTCTAAGGTTTTCTTAGTTTTCCTAAGGTTTTCCTAAGTTTTTTCTTAGTTTTTCTAACGTTAAGAAAACTAAGTTTTCTTAATTTTCTTAGCATATCTGAGGTTATTGATATTTCTCCCAGAAATCTTGATTCCAGCTTGGTGCTTCAACCAGTCCAGCATTTCTCATGATGAACTTTGAATATACGTTAAATAAGCAAGGTGACATATACATACTCTGAACGTATTCCTTTTCCATGGACCCAGCCTGTTGTTCTGTGTTCAGTTCTAACTGTTGCTTCTTGACCTGCATACAGATTTCTCAGGAGGCAGGCCAGGTGGTCTGGTATTCCCATCTCTTTAAGAATTTTCCACAGTTTGTTGTGATCCACACAGTCAAAGGTTTTGGCATAGTCAATAAAGCAGAAGTAGATGTTTTTCTGGAACTCTCTTACTTTTTCATGATCCAGCGGATGTTGGTGATTTGATCTCTGGTTCCTCTGTCTTTTCTAAATCCAGCAGTTCACATACTGTTGAAGACTGGTGGGAGAATTTTGAGCATTCCTTTGCTAGCATATGAGAAGAGTGCAATTCTGCGGTAGTTTGAGCATTCTTTGGCATTGCCTTTCTTTGGGATTGGGATGAAAACTGACCTTGTCTAGTCCTGTGGCCACTGCTGAGGTTTCCAAGTTTGCTGGCATGGTGGGTGCAGCACTTTCACAGCATCATCTTTCAGGATTTGAAACAGCTCAACTGGAATTCCATCATCTCTACTAGTTTTGTTCATAATGATGCTTCCTAACGTCCACTTGACTTCTCATTCCAGGATGTCTGGCTCTAGGTGAGTGTTCACACCATCATGATTATCTGGGTCATGAAGATCTTTTTTGTATAGTTCTTTGGTGTATTCTTGCTACTTCTTCTTAATATCTTCTGCTTCTGTTAGGTCCATACCATTTCTGTCCTTTATTGTGCCCATCTTTCCATGAAATATTCCCTTGGTATCTCTAATTTTCTTGAAGAGATCTCTACTCTTTCCCATTCTATTGTTTTCCTCTATTTCTTGCATTGATCACTCAGGAAGATTTTCTTATCTCTCCTTGCTATTCTTTGGAACTCTGCATTCAAATGGGTATATCTTTCCTTTTCTTCTTTGCCTTTTGCTTCTCTTCACTTCATAGCTGTTTGTAAGTCCTCGTCAGTCAACCATTTGATCATTGTCTCCTGTACAACGTCATAAACCTCTGTCCATAGTTGTTCAGGCACTCTGTCTATCACTTCTAATCCCTTGAATCTATTTGTCACTTTTACTGTATAATTGTAAGGGATTTGATTTAGGTTATACCTAAATGGTCTAGTGGTTTTCCCTACTTTCTTCAATTTAAGTCTGAATTTGGCAATAAGGAGTTCATGATCTGAGGCACAGTCAGTTTCTAGTCTTGTTTTTGCTGACTGTATAGAGCTTTTCCATCTTTGGCTGCAAAGAATATAATCAATTTGATTTTGGTATTGACCATCTAATGATGCCCATGTGTAGAGTTCAAGTGTCGAGTTCATGTAGAAAGATGAACTCCCCAGGTTGTTAGGTGCCCAGTATGCTACTGGAGATCAGTGGAGAAATACTCCAGAAAGAATGAAGAGATGGAGCCAAAGGAAAAACACCACCCAGCTGTGGATGTGACTGGTGATGGAAGTAAAGTCCAATGGTATAAAAAGCAATATTGCATAGGAGCCTAGAATGTTAAGTCCATCAATTAAGGCAAATTGGAAGTGGTCAAACAGGAGATGGCAAGAGTGAACATTGGCATTTTAGGAATCAGCAAACTAAAATGGACTGGGATGGGTGAATTTAACTCA
Organism: Muntiacus reevesi; assembly: GCF_963930625.1. Taxonomy (NCBI): domain Eukaryota; kingdom Metazoa; phylum Chordata; class Mammalia; order Artiodactyla; family Cervidae; genus Muntiacus; species Muntiacus reevesi. The sequence goes on from NC_089264.1 coordinate 30,112,341, forward strand.
AATGACCATTATATCATTTACTGTAGGCAAGAATCCCTTAGAAGAAATGGAGTAGCTATCATAGTCAACAGAAGAGTCCAAAATATAGTTCTTGGATGCAATCTCAAAAATGACAGAATGATCTCTGTTCGCTTCCAAGGCAAACCATTCAGTATCACCATAATCCAAGTCTATGCCTTGACCAATAATGCTGAAGAAGCTGAAGTTGAATGGTTCTATGAATACCTACAAGATCTTCTAGAACACCCCCAAAAGACGTATTTTTCATTATAGGGGTCTGGAATGCAAAAGTAAGAAGTCAAGAAATACCTGGAGTAACAGGCAAATTTGGCCTTGGAGTACAAAATGAAGCAGGGCAAAGGCTAACAGTTTTTCCAAGAGAATGCACTGGTCATAGCAAACACCCTCTTCCAACAACACAAGAGAGGACTCTACACATGGACATCACCAGATGGTCAATACCGAAATCAGAAGAACTGAAGCCACTATGTAAAAAGACACTGGGGTATCATTCTGTGGATTCCATTTTTAAATCCCAAGTAAGTCCAGCAGATGGCATTAGTAATCTCTTGCACTGATAGTGGGCAGCAAGAGAATATTCTGAAAACACTGCCTTGTTTGCATTTCCCCTGGAGCTCAGCATGGATCCCCAACTCTCTTGTGTTCTTATCCAAGCAGCCACTATCTGCCATCCCACTCTGTGCCTTTTGCTTTAGAATCTCTGCTCTGATCTTCCAGCTGGAAGACCACAAATACACTGTCATCCAAATCCTCTTGTCATTACTGCCAAAGTTATTTCATAAACGGATATGCTAGAATTATTGTTACTGCTGTGCAGTTGGGTCTTCCCACATCCCCTGGGAGATGGAAATAAGCCACCACTGAGATTTGGCCAACATTATGCTACCTGCTGTGCTTCTTAATGTGGAAGGATGGGTGCTAAAGAAAGAAACTAGGGAATCTGCGTTCCTCATATGGCACTGACCACTTTCCTGTGTCCTATATTACTGAGCAGTGAGTAAAAGTGAATTCATGATTTTAACATCTTGCCTGATGAGGAGATAAATAAATAGTTGATAATTATTTCTAGTGAAGGGGCTCACCAGGCTGTTTTTGTTTCTGCTTGCATTGGTGTTTTTTTCAGACGTCAGCCATAGTGATAAAACATACATCATTCCAAAACAACTAGGAAAAGCAAGTGTTTGCTGAAAGATCACTCGTCCTTTGCCTTGTCCCTTTTTTTAATCATATTCTAATAAGTTAACTTTTAGCACAGGAAATGAATTACATTAAAAATACTTATTTTATTTTATTTATTTTTAAAAGCTAAATGACCCTTGGCAGAGTATATTAATTCTTAAGTATAACGGGCTAAAAAAATAAATATAAGTTTTTACCTGGATTTTGATCAGAAGCTTAAAATGATGATGTGGGCACACATTTGCACTTAATTGCTGGGCTTTATGAAATAAGGCTTTCTTGGTATCTTGAAGCAAATAAAGAAAAAAAAAATCTTACAGAGAAATCTACTGATCACATCAAAAGGCAACATACAGGCCCTTCACAACTGTGAACTTTCATGCCTTTGCTCTGTTCCTTTTGATCTCTTCTCTATCCTCTCTTCCTGACAAAGCATTTCTCAAAATTCAAAGACTGACACAAATGTCAAACCCTTTCCCACTCCTACCTCCCTAGCCTCAGGCAGCATTGTTGCCCCCCTGCACTCTCTAACCTGCCCTTCCTCAGCCTTAATGAAGCAGTGTGTGTTTATGTAACCGGCTGTGAGGGCACCCTGTGTGTGACCCCCTTCTCACACCCCGCGCTTCCGCTCAGCTGCCTTTCTTGCTGGTCCGCAGTAGAGTCCATCTTTGCCCTTGACTGGCCTCCTGGGTTGTTCTTGCACTCAAGACTTGCCCGTGGTCGCTCCTTCCCTTCACCTAGCTTTCTGTCTTAATGTCAGTCCAGCAGGCATGCCTTCCATGATAACCCCCCCATGCACGATCCTCCACAAGACACACACACATACACTCACACTTATTTCCTGTCTCTTTCTGTGCATCAAAATATAACCTTCAAAGAAGAGAGAATTTCATTTTCATCACTGGCCTGTACCTTTAGAATAATCACTGACAGATCATAGGGTTTCAAGAAAAATTTTGCCGGCACAAGCCAGATTTTCACTACATGCTGTTTGTGAATAAAAGAACATTATATAGCCTTAACTCGTGTGTGTACATCTGTGGGTCCCTACTTCACCCAGGACTAATCCATTTGATAAACTCGTAATGAAAGGAAGTCATTAGATGAAAATTGAGTTTCAGAAAATTAAATAATCAGAAACTGACTCAATTCATATTTTATCTACTGCAGAGACCTTTACTATTTTCATGGCAATGAAGTATAGGGATACCATATTTCAAATGTCAAAAGTCAAATTCCTCAGGATTTGGAGACTACGTGGTATTAGAAAAAGAACACAAAATTTAAATAATTAGATATGAGTTGCAATGCTTGGTCTTTTTATTGACAGTCAGACATATTACTTATCCTGAGTCTCAGTTTCCTGATTATCTGAAATACAGTATTTTTACAGGTGTATAGTGAGGATTAAATAGGTTAGTATAATGTCTATTGAATGCCATTTATAGCATATCAATAATAATAATAATAAAAGCTAACACTCGAGTGCTTACTCTTTGCCATGTACTTAGTGATTTTATAATTTAGGCAATGCTCACAATATCCTTATGATGTGAGCATTACAATTATGTCCATCTTACATATGAAGAAATTGAAGTAAATCAACCAAATCATAAAGCCAGGGGTGGAAGCCAGAGTCAATAACTAGTAAATATCCTTTTGATGTAATATTTTCATAACCTTCTTTCTCCAGGTTTCAGAAACTAATGCTTTCGTCAAAGTTAAGTTAAACAGAATATTTCAGAATGCTGTATGGTATTCACTGGAATTTTATAGATTTGAACTCTGTTGAACTTATTATTGAATCTCATAGTCACTTTTGAGAAAGAGAGAGTGGTCCATAGTAGAACTTGAGAAATGCAGATGATTTCATCCACAACTCTACACCATGGTGATTTGTCTTAAAGTGGTATACGAAAATTTGCTTTTCTTTTATTGTGTCTTACTTCCCATATTCCATATTCTCTTCAGAATGTGAGCAACTTGCTATACAGATTAACTGATAATATGTGTGTGTGTGCGCGTGTGTGTATGTATTTGTGCATGCACTCATTTGTCTGCCTCTTTGTGACCCCATGGACTGTAGCCCGCCAGGCTCCTCTGCCCATGGGATTTTCCAGGCAAGAATATTGGAGTGGGTTGCAATTTCCTACTCCAGGGATATACCTGTATGTGTGTGTGTGTGTGTACATAGTCTGATTGCTTTTCATCACAGGCCAAAGTGACAAGAACTTCTAGAAGAGAAAATGGACAATGATTCTTGGGTATTGTGGCAATAAGGTGTTAAGAGTCTAGTTTCTGCAGTTAGTTTATTAGCTTTTTATTGTTCTTGCATAACTTGGTCATATTCTGGGTTTTCAGTAGCACATCATTGATGAAAGCCACTATGGAAGCTGACTGCTACTTCTTAAAAGACATCCTTAGTTTGGTATTTCTGCTATCTCTGGGCTCTTTCAGTATTTCACAGGGACTCTGATTTCTAATTGCATGGCTTCAGTCACCATCTGCAGTGATTTTGGAGCCCCCCAAAATAAAGTCTCTCACTGCCATGAAATTAAAAGATGTTTACTCCTTGGAAGAAAAGCTATGACCAATCTAGACAGCATATTAAAAAGCAGAAATGTTACTTTGCCGTCAAAGGTCCATCTAGTCATGGCTACGGTTTACCAGTGGTCATGTATGGATGTGAGAGTTGGACTATAAAGAAAACTGAGTGCCGAAGAATTGATGCTTTTGAACTGTGTGTTGGAGAAGACTCTTGAGAGTCCCTTGGACAGCAAGGAGATCCAACCAGTCCATCCTGAAGGAAATCAGTCCTGAATATTCATTGGAAGGACTGAGGCTGAAGCTGAAACTCCAATACTTTGGCCACCTGATGTGAAGAACTGACTCATTTGAAAAGACCCTGATGCTGGGAAGGGTTGAAGGCAGGAGGAGAAGGGGACAACAGAGGATGAGATGGTTGGATGACATCACTAACTCGATGGACATGAGTTTGAGCAAGTTCTGGGAGTTGGTGATGGACAGGGAAGCCTGGCATGCTGCAGTCCATGGGGTCACAAAGAGTTGGACACGACTGAGCGACTGAACTGAATGAACTGCTTTCTAAAATAGTATAATGGTATAAAATGCTGATGATTCTAGAATCAAAAGACTTTATGGAGGAAAAATATTCAAAAAGGTCTTATTCATTTTGACACACAAAGCATCCATAAGAAAAAAGAAAGAAATGAAAAATGTAAACTTCCAAGGCCATATTCCTAAAATGACTGTGTTGTTCATATTCAAGATATTCAAGCTCATTGAAGGTATAATCTTTGAACTTTTTAGAGAATCAAAACAATGCCTTCAAGCTTTCTGGTGTTTCTAAGTTTTTTCATAGTTTTTGCCATTAAAAGCACACCTTGTATCCTAGTGTAAAAAAAATGTTTTCAACGGTATTGGACTTGACAGCATGGACATTTCCAGAATTCCAAGCAAGTGACTCTTCCGTCTGTGCTGTTTCACTGTAGTGAAATATAAACCATTTTCTTCTTCCCACTGACAAATCACCTTATGGTGTTAGAACTGTGTTTAGTAACAACATGTCAGTTGAAACTGAGGCGCCGACTGCTAACTGCTCAAACAAAATGTCATTTGTAGAAGAGAATTACAGAGTCTGACAAAGAAACGGGCTATGATCACAGATAAAAGAATATTCAAAATCATCTTATACATTGCAAAACTTTCATTAAATGTCTTGAGAAATTTTTTTAAAGTTTTTTTCTTTAAAACTGTTTACACATATGCTTATTTGTCACTGTTTATACTGCACAATTTCTATTAAATAACTAGTGTTATCCTGAATGGTGTTTACATGCCTTAGAACACACGGCTCTACCATTCCTAGAAATGAATTACCCAACTGTTTGGCTTGGTGTCACTGCAAAAATATGACTTCCAACCTTTACTGGACACTTGATTCCAACTAGCAATTCTTCTGTATATCCGTATTGTTAGTTCTGCTCTTCCCCATTTCCCAGGGCAGTCACATTCAACCTTCAACCAATTCCCCTAGCCCATTTCCTAATAACTTCACAACTATTTCCTACTCAAAGCAATGGTGAATAAAGATCAATGCATAGACATGGTTTCAAAGCCCTTGCATTTCTGCACCTTTAAAATCCAAAACAAATCAAGCAGAGTTCTTATTTGAATAATACTAGCTGACATTTTGGGGCCTCCCACGTGGTTCAATGGTAAAGAGTCTGCAATGCAGGACTTGGGTTCGATCCCTGGGTTGAAAAAATTCCCTGGAGAAGGGAATGGCAACCCACTCCAGTACTTTTGCCTGGAGAATTCCATGGACAGAGGAGGCTGGTGGGCTACAGTCCATGGGGCCACACAGAGTTGGAAACAACTGAAGCTATTAAGCAGCAGCAGCAGCTAACATTTTGGAGTTTATATTACTCATGAGAAGCAATGACAATGATTTTAGTGTCTTTCATCACAACTCTTAGAAGGTAGTTACTATTATTTTCTCTCTTTTACAAATGAATGTACACCCTCTTCATTTCTCCCCTCTCTTCACAGTAAAATAGGCATTCCTTTTCCTAAAAAGGGCCTAATCATTCCAATAGAACTTTGGGTCTATTCTTCTTTCCTCCTTAGGGAATTTATAGCATCAGTTACCTACACATTCTTGTGCTTTCCATATCTCTCCATTTATCACCTGTCAAATGCCAGACTTCCTTCCATCTAACAGATGAATTTTCAACCAACTCACACACACAGTCTTCTTAAATATGGCCTAGGATTGTTTTCTCTCTCTCTTTTTTTTATACCTCCCATTTATATCTCATTCTGCTTTCTGTCCATAAACACATTTCCAAAGCTTTTTCTAAGTGTCTTTCAGCATTTCCCTCCACCATGATTATCATCATCAACTCTAAGAAGTCTTGCATGATCACTACACCCACTCCCCCACAAATTCTTCTTATACATGTAGAAATTTATCACTGTCACTGAGCATATCTAATTTTATCTTTTTATTTGTCTACTCTTCTACTACAATTAAAATCTTCTTGAGGCAGAATGATGTTTTATCTAGTTGTACATTCCCAGCCACTAGCCTGAACTGTCTTGTAATAGATATTAAATGATTATTATGAATTAGGTGACAATTACCACATTTAGAGGCTTTCTTCTGCCCATTGGCCCTCAGTCTATGTGAGTTGCCCATAACTGCAGGCGAAAACAATTTCCAGCATACTGTCAAGACCCATCTCAAGAGTTTGTGTCTTATCTTCTTTACCTGAGGACCTTCTCCACCTTATTTGGCTACACACAATCATAACCTAGATGTGGGGATATGTTGGCATCCCTTCAGGTCAACCTTCAACCGACAGCAATGGGAGAAATTAGATAAAGTCTTCTGTCACCCCTCTCTTCAATAGGCTGATCCTGAGGTATATTCCACACACAGCTTCCAAGATGATTCACTGTAGGATTGAACCGCATGTGCCCACAGTTGTAATCCATTTATGGAGCACGTTCTTTTCCATTTTCGATTTTTTTATTGAAGTACTTGATTTACAATGTTGCATCAATCTCTGCTATGCAGCAAAGTGAATCAGTTATACACATGTATACATTTTTTAAAATATTCTTTCCATTGCTGTTTATCACAGAATAGTGAATAGTTTCTTGGGCTATATATTAAGACACTGTTGTTTATCCACTCTAAATGTAATAGTTTGCATCTACCGAGCCCAAACTCCCAGCCCACCACATTCCCTCCCCCGCTCGCCCCTGGCAACCACAAGTCTGCTTTCTATGTCTGTGAGTCTGTTTCTGTTCTGTACTCAGGTTTCTTTGTGCCATATTTTAGACTCTATATATAAGTACACCATATGTTATTTGTCTTTTTCTGATTTACTTCAGTTAATATGATAATCTCTAGTTGTACACATGTTGCTACAAATGACCTTATTTCATTCTTTTTTAGGGCTAAGTAGCATTCCATTGTATATCTATACCATACCTTCTTGATCCATTCATCTGTCAATCAACATTTAGGTTGTTTCTATGTTTTGCCTAGAGAAGAGTGAGTGCTGCTGTGAATGCAGGGGTGAATATAGGGGTGAAATACAGTTTTGTCTAGGTATATTCCCAGGAGTGGGATCGCTGAATCATATGGTGATTTTAGTTTTCTGAGGAACCTCCATACTGTTTTCCGTAGTGGCTGTACCAACTTGTATTCTCACCAACAGGCATTTTTGCAACACATTCTTGACTGGCTTTTCTCTTTACTCTCTCATGCTCATCATTTCCTCACTTGTGCTTTTTGGAACCATTTTCTTAATAAACCATCTGCACCCAAGTCCTTGTCTCATGATACGTACCAGTAACTCCAACTAAGTCAGCCTTCCTACACAAAATACACAATTTGCTACACATGAATAGGGAATATTTCCTCTAGTTAAAATGAGTTCTCAAGAAGTAAAAAAAAAAAAAAGTTCTTGAGAAATTAAAATTATACACAATCTGTCCATAGGGGTTGTCTTTCTAAAATAGACTGTTGAGACACTCTGGTAATTCTGAAAAGCTTTGGTGTCACTGTGTAGACTGTATTTGAAGTTTCTTTACCTTGGTGATTCTCCTGTTAGCACAGGCTAGAATTACCTGGAGGGCTTTTCAAACACAAATTGCTGGACCCACCCATGTAGTCTATGATTTTCAAGATCTGTCAAGGAGTCTGAGAATTTGCATTTCTAAGAAGTTTCGAGTTGCTGCCTATGCTGCAGTTTTAGTGAATCATTTTGAAATCCACTGCTTTATAAAAAGCCCTGGTTAGGGACAGAGTGTGATTACTTGGCATGGATTCTATGCCCATTCAATCAATTTAACAAAATGTTTCAACCTTTTTGAGCACCTGAAATATACTAGCCACAGTGCTGGGACTGGAGTTGTTCCACTGAGCAAGATAGGCTTGGTGTTTGTTCTAAATGAGCTTTCAGCCTAGCTCCACAGGATGCTTATGAAGAATATGAAAAACAAAAACATAATAAATACTCTCTGCTGCCATCCATGGTCCATGTAATAGTCTAGCAGAAATAACTAAAGCTGTACACCTTTGCATAGCAGAAAAGAAAAAAGAATACAGTCATAGTAAGCCTACTGATTGAAAATGGCTTATTATTTGAAACAAACTTCTGTACACATATTAAAATATTGCTCTTCATACTCTGTTTATTGTGGCACAAATCATACCCTTACACAAAGTATTCTGATCACACAATTTTCCATTTGAAGTGATGGCTTATTATTTAAAACAATTAAATGTGGGAGAGTGGTAAACATAAATATTATTTTTATTTTATTACCATGCTTTTTTAAGCATCCCCAAGTGATAAGGCAGGCTTGAGTACAGGCTACCAATTATATCTTGAAATACATCATTAGATTTGTCTGTTTTTTATTTCTTATATGCCATCTCAGGTTCATCAGTAAGATGAACGTCCTGATTCATCAGTACGATGACTTTCCTAAGTTGTTAAACACATGATATTCAAGGTTTGTTTTAACTAACTCTGGGATTCCCAGGTGACACTAGTAAAGAACATCCTGCCAATGCACGAGACAAAAGAGACGCGGGTTCAGCCCCTGAGTTGGGAAGATCCCCTGGAGAAGGAAATGACAACCCACTCCAGAAGTCCTGCCTGAAAAGCCTATGGACCGAGAAGCCTGGTGGGCTACAGTCCATGGGGTTGCAAAGAGTTGGACACAACTGAAGCGACTTAGCCTGCATTCCCAGGCAGATAACAACAACAACAAAAATTTTCTGAAAATTACTATATTTATTTCTTCTCTTTAGTCACTTTTCTTTTTTGAGAATCAAACTTTTTTTTTATTATGGATCAAACAGTAGGATTAAGCTGTGTTTCTGTCATTAGCATTGAGGCCATAGGTGCTGTCTGGCCCAAATGTGGTTCATAATTCAAGAAGTTGCTTGGGAATATGTGCTAGGACTTTCTTGGTCCATATTAAAGAGTTACAAATTGATTTAGTATCTTGCATACGTTTCACAGTCTAAATACTTAGCACTGTTTCACAGGATGCTTTCATATTTAGCCTAATTTCACAGTTTACTCAGGTCAGAATACAAAAGTCAGACAGCAAAGAAGATTATTAGATAATAATTCCCTGGTCCCCCTTACACCCAAGAGATACACTAATGGTTGCAATTTGAAGGCTGCATGTTTCACTCCCTAGAGAAATTTGAAAACAGTCATAATCCAAGCTTGTTGACAAGCTTCAAAAGCCTTTCTTCCAAGATGCCTTGAAGACTTCAAGAGTATTCTGATAGTACTCATTCTTGTGAGAATGAAGGACGAGGATGCAGTGGAAGTAAATATCATCCTCTGATCTGGTCACTACAATTGTTGAAATGGAGAGATCTGGTTTCAACTTGTATGATTGCTTTATTTTACAGACACTGGTATAACACAGAGCTTTAAAATTTATACATATACTAATATATTCCCCCACTATAGACTAAGCAATTATTGTCTAATGAAGAAAGAACCTATGGTAGCTGAGTTGAGTATGCTTATTCCTGTAGACAGAGTTCACTCTGACTTTCAGTATGATTTACAGTGCACTTAGCTAAATGTTAATAAAGTTATGGATCCAACTCCAGTATAGGTAAATTACTATTCCATTCTTCCAAAATCATGGTTATATCCATAAGACTCTAGATCCAACAAAAATAACTGTATAGTATCCTATTATCATTGAGCCTTCAAATGTGGACTGTAAAGAGCATACTGATGCTATTCTAGAGAGAACTGGGAAAGCATAAAAAGAATGCTGAATGGTAATGCAGAAATGTATAAAAGACATTCTGAGTTTAATAAGCAAATTCTAGCTCACATTTTCCAGAATATATTGGCTGGAGATAAACTTTTATTGAAATATTATTGATAAATAAAATATACTTAAAGTGAACTTTGAATAAATGGACAGCTGAGATTGATACTTTTATGAAAATTATGACATGTTCCTTGACACAAAGAACTGATATGCCAGGACATATTGGACTTAGAAACAGTTAGGGACACACAGAGGACAACCAGCTAAATTTGGATGTGACCAAAAAATATGAATAATGCTTTCACAGTTATTTTTAAAATAAGATTTTTTAAATACTCTTTAAAGTTGAAATAGAAGATTTAGTACAACTAATAATTTGTAAAAGTATTCATACTGACATTTAAAAAAGAATTTGTTAAAATTAAAAATTGCATATTAAAAATAATCACATGGGCTCAATTATATTAGGTGGTGCTAGCGGTAAAGAACACACCAGCCAATGCAGGAGACAAGAGACGCAGGTTTGATCCCTCAGTTGGGAAGATTCCCTGGAGGAGGGCATGGTAATCCATTCCAGTGTTCTTGCCTGGAGAATCCCATGGAAAGAGGAGCCTGGTAGGCTTCAATCCATAGGGTCACACAGAGTTGGACACAACTGAAGTGGTTTAGCATGCACAATTATATTCAACAAATTGATGCTTCTAATTATAAAGGCTATATTAAAAGAATCTCTCAGCATTAGACAGGTAGGTATGCAGGATACTAGGAAGACAACTTGCTAACACAGTTAAGAATCTGATGTACAGAGTGGGAAGAAGCAGATAAGCAGTATTTCTTACTAACTGACCTTTAAATAGGACTGACTTTTTCTAGGGTTTTTTTTTTCATCATAGAATAATACCATTAAATTATTGTATTTAATGGAGAGACTCTTTTCTATTTCAATGTTTTTTTTTCTTAAAACAAAGAAAATAATATAAACATCCATTAAAAATAATTGTTAGGTGGCTAACCAAAATGTCAAAGACCATCCAGTCTGCCATATTTTTGAGTAAAGTTGAGGGGACAGCAAATCTTGAGTAAAGAATATGCTTTTTCCTTGAGCGAAGAATTCAGCACTTTATTAAGTCAGTGGTGGTTCCAATTTATAGAAGTCAATACAGTAGTAACTTTTGAGATATAGTTTAATAAAATATATGAATCTAAATTAAATTCTAAAAATATCGAGGACATGAACAAAAAGTATATGTAAAGACACTAGAGTTTATTGTTGTTATAATAAAGTAAAACAGAAGTGCCATATTATTCCCTTTCTTAAGACACTTTATTTTGAGAAACAGATTATGACATAAAGAAAATGAAGTTTCTAAACTATGAAAGTGTAAAATATAGTACAAAGAAAGAGATGCAAAGACAATTTAACAAGTGTGAAATTTAGTACTTTAGTTCAAGGAGAAAAATATATCACTACATGAGGAGGCAAGAAAATCAGTTTATTGCAGTCTTCTATTCCATTAATCATTTTCAAAACTTACTGCTTGTCAGCGGTCAGTAATGTGAATATTTACACAGGTTTTAAAGATTGACAGTAAGTGGTTATACTGGAAAACGCCAAAAGAAAAACTTAAAGTCAAAATATGATTGTATGTCATATATGCCACTTATATTTCACTTTTGTAACTAAATTAAAAGCAAAAATTATTGAAAGCAGAGGCAACAAAAACTTTTTTTTTCTTTAAGAAAACCAATATATGGGTTATTTAGTGAGGAAAAGAACAAAAGTAATTCAGTGAAAGGGCACACGTTGAACAAACAATCTGAGCCTCCCTGGAAGCCTGAAAAAACGTTCACATAGTCATATTAATGATAATACTGAATTAAGGATTTACTTACAAATGTGTTAAAATTATATTGAGGGGAAAGTGTAACTGTGTGTGAAATAATGTATATAAGCTAAATGTCATGTTAGTCTGTCAATAGATATTTCAAGAACTGAAAAATCAAGGAAAAGCAGTGTGAAAATGTTATTTTAAGTATTTAGCTTCCAGAAGTAGCCAAAACAAAACAGGTATTTGAGAAAATGTGAAATTTTGATAAAAAATTTAAAAAAATTTTTAAATTGAGAGTAAATTCTTTGATTACACCTATATAGAAAAGGAACTATTTTCTTAAAAAAATAACCTACATAGAAGTAACCCAAGAAAATACCTTCTAAATAATTTTTTGTTAAAATACTGCTCAAAATTCATAAAAGTATAATTGGTATCTACAGATTTCAAGTCTATCTTTTCTTTTTTAGTTGAATAAATTTGATGTGTACCATTGTATAAATTTAATATACAGCTTGTTACTTTGATAACTTTATAAATTGTAATACGACTGCCAATGTAGTACTATCACATAATTACAGTACAATATTATATATATTTATTAAACTGTGCATTAGATCTCTATAGCTCATTTACTATTTATCACAAGCTTGAATCTTAAATGTCATCACTTTTATTCTCCTGGTAATCTTTTACTGTCTGTGTTTTTATAAGTTTAACTTTCTAAGTTCCACATATAAGTGATGTTATATACTATTTTTCCTACTGTGTCTGATTTATTCTGAGTAGCATAATGTGCTCAAGGTTCAACATGTTATTGTATATGGCAGAATATCTTTCTCACAGCTGAATAATATTCCATTGTGTATATGAACTCTATCTTTTTTATCTATTCGTCAGTCTGGCATTTGGGTTATTTCTGTGTCTTGGTTATTGTGAATTGTGCTGCAATAAATATAGGTGTGCATGTATCTTATAGAAATTTTACATTTATTTCCTTTGGGTAAACACCCAGAAGTGGAATTGCTGGATTATATGGTAGATCTATTTTTAATTTTTTGAGCAGCTTTAATATTGTTTTCCACAGTGGTTAGACAAATTCATATTTCCATCAACAGTGTAAAAGGACTCCCCCTTTCTTACCACATTCTCACCAGCACCTATTGTCTCTTGTCCTCTTGAACATAGTCATTCTAACAGATGGGAAGTAATATCTCATAGTTTTGATTTGCACTTCCCTGATGATTAGTGACATTGGAGTGTCATCATGTGTCAGCCATTTTGATGCTCTCTTTGGATAAATCTCTGTGTAGTTCTTTTATGCATTTTTAAAGTCAGATTGTTTGATATTTTTGTTATTGTTATTACTGAGTTAGCTGAATTTATACATTTTGAACATTAACCCCTTATCTGAAATATGGTTCACAAAATTGTCTCCAATTCTGTAGGTTTTTTTTTAACTTTGTTGTTTCTTTTACTATACAGAAGCTTTTGAGTTTTATGTAGCACCTTTGCGGATTTTTTGCTTTTGTTGTTTGTGCCTTTGGTCCCACAAAATTACTGCCAAGATCAATATCCATAAGCTTATTCCCCAAGTTTTCTTCTAGGAGTTTTATGGTATCAAGTCTTATGTTCAAGACTTTGATCAACTCTGAGTTAATTTATGAGCAGTATGAGATAAAGGTCCAGTTTCCTTGTTCTGTATGTCTTTCTCCAGTTTTCCCAGTACTTGTGTTAAAGAGATTATCCTTTCCCCATCGGGTATTCTTGGTATCCTTGTTGAATATTAGCTGACTGTATATGCTTTCTAGTCTGTTCCATTATTCAGTGTATCTATTTTTGTGCCAGTGCCATACTACTTTTAATACTATTTTAGTATAGTTTGAAATTCATAAGTGTGATACTTCCAGTTTTCTAATTCTGACAGAGTGTTGCTGCAGTCTTCTCATACCTTTACTAGCTCCAAACAAATTCCAGAATTGTTTCTTTTATGTCTGTGAAGAATTCCTTTGGTATTTTAATAGCAACATATATTAGATCTGTACATGGCTTTGGGTAGTATGGTCATTTCAACAATATTACTTCTTCAGATCCATGAACATGGGATACCTTTCCATTTGTTTGTATCTTCCTCAATTTACTTCAGTAAAGTTTTGAAGTTTTCATTGTACAGATTTTTCACTTCCTTGGTTAAAATTATTCCTAAATATTTTATTGTTTTCAATGCTATTAAGTGATTTTCATTGTTTTTCAGATGCCTATTTATTATTTATTAGTGTGTTTGTGTGCTTAGTCATATCTGACTCTTTGCAACAGCATAGACTGTAGCCTGGCAGGCACTTCTGGTCACAGGATTTTCCAGGCAAGAATACTGGAGTGGGTTGCCATTTCCTACTCCAGGGGATCTTCCTGACCCAGGGATCAGATGTGTGTCTCTTGGGTCTCTTGCATTGACAGGTGGATTCTTTACCACTAGCATCATCTTAGTATAAAGGAAGGTAATTGATTTTTGTATACTGTATCAAAAATGAAGGCAACTGTTGATTTTGTATAGTACCACTTGACTAAAAACATTACTTAATTACAACAGCTTTTTTACTGATTCTTTAGGGTTTTTTTTTGTATAGGATAATATGATCAGAAAAAAACAATTTTACTTCTTCCTTTCTGAATTGGATGACTTTTAAAATTTGTCTTGCCTATTTGTTCCAGCTAGGACTTCTAGGTACTATACTGAATAGAATGCTAAGAGTGGGCATCTTTGCCATATTCCTGATCTTTGGGAAAATACTTTCAGTTTCCCTACATTTAGTAGACCATTAGTTGTGGGTTTGTCATACATAGTTTGTATTATGTTGAGGTATATTACTCCTATACCTAATCTGTGAACAGTTATCATTATGTTTCTATCTACTATTACAGTTGTTGGCTTCCATGGTGACTTTTTTGTGTGTATGTGGCTTTTCTAATGCAGTCAGATAGCTTTTGCAACATTTCTTCACTTTTAAAAAATCCTATTTCTCTTTCCTCTTCCACCTAAATCATTTCTATATTTCTACCCTTGAGCTTGCTTATTCTCTCTTTCATCTGATCTATTTCAGTGCTTTCTAATGCATTCTTTATCTCACTGATTGAGTTCTTCAGCTCCAGGATTTTTGTTTGCCTGGTTTTAGAATTTCTTTCCCTGTGGTAAACTACTCCTTCTGTTCATTAATTTTATACCAGAGAAGGCTGTATTGCCTTTCTGAGTTTTCTTGTAGCTTGTTGATTTTTTATACTTTTTTTATACTTTTTTTTAGATACTTTAAATTATCAGCTAGGTTCCTATATTTTATGTTGTTGATTTTAGTTGCTAGGAAATTATCCTTTTGTGATACAATTAACATGATATATTAGCATGCTTTTTGTAGAGTTTGATAAGAAGTGTCTCTGCTCTTATTTGAAATAGTTAACACCTTTCTTATTGAGGCAGATCTTTGATTACTTCAAGTCTAACAATTCAACAGGTTGGTAGTTGAGAGCTTTCCTTTTGTTTTCCAGAAGGTGGCACTATAGCACAACTTTTTGGTTTCTCTTATCTGCCCCACCACTAAGGTTGGGAGTGCACTAGTTAAAAACAAATAGGCATGTTTCTCCAACTGTTTGTGTCCTCTTTGATTTCTTTCATCAGTGTTTTATAGTTTTCTATGTATAGGTCTTTTGTTTCTTTAGGTAGATATACTCCTAAGTATTTTATTCTTTTTGTTGCAATGGTGAATGGTATTGTTTCCTTAATTTCTCTTTCTGTTTTTTCATTGTTAGTGTATAGGAATGCAAGGGATTTCTGTGTGTTAATTTTATATCCTGCAACTTTACTATACTCATTAATTAGCTCTAGTAATTTTCTGGAAGAGTCTTTAGGGTTTTCTATGTAGAGGATCATGTCATCTGCAAACAGCGAGAGTTTCACTTCTTCTTTTCCTATCTGGATTCCTTTTATGTCTTTTTCTGCTCTGATTGCTGTGGCCAAAACTTCCAACACTATGTTGAATAGTAGTGGTGAGAGTGGGCATCCTTGTCTTGTTCCTGATTTCAGAGGAAATGCTTTCAATTTTTCACCATTGAGGGTGATGCTTGCTGTGGGTTTGTCATATATAGCTTTTATTATGTTGAGGTATGTTCCTTCTATTCCTGCTTTCTGGAGAGTTTTAATCATAAATGAGTCTTGAATTTTGTCAAAGGCTTTCTCTGCATCTATTGAGATAATCATATGGTTTTTATCTTCCAATTTGTTAATGTGGTGTATTACGTTGATTGATTTGCGGATATTAAAGAATCCTTGCATTCCTGGGATAAAGCCCACTTGGTCATGGTGTATGATTTTTTTAATATGTTGTTGGATTCTGTTTGCTAGAATTTTGTTAAGGATTTTTGCATCTATGTTCATCAGTGATATTGGCCTGTAGTTTTCTTTTTTTGTGGCATCTTTGTCTGGTTTTGGAATTAGGGTGATGGTGGCCTCATAGAATGAGTTTGGAAGTTTACCTTCTTCTGCAATTTTCTGGAAGAGTTTGAGTAAGATAGGTGTTAGCTCTTCTCTAAATTTTTGGTAGAATTCAGCTGTGAAGCCATCTGGTCCTGGGCTTTTGTTTGCTGGAAGATTTCTGATTACTGTTTCAATTTCCTTGCTTGTGATGGCTCTGTTAAGATCTTCTATTTCTTCCTGGTTCAGTTTTGGAAAATACCGTGTTCATGGATTGGAAGAATCAATATTGTCAAAATGGCTATTCTACCCAAAGCAATCTATAGATTCAATGCAATCCCTATCAAGCTACCAACGGTATTTTTCACAGAACTAGAACAAATAATTTCACAATTTGTATGGAAATACAAAAAACCTCGAATAGCCAAAGTAATCTTGAGAAAGAAGAATGGAACTGGAGGAATCAACCTGCCTGACTTCAGACTCTACTACAAAGCCACAGTCATCAAGACAGTATGGTACTGGCACAAAGACAGAAATATAGATCAATGGAACAGAATAGAAAGCCCAAAGATAAATCCACGAACCTATGGACAGCTTATCTTTGACAAAGGAGGCAAGGATATACAATGGAAAAAAGACAATCTCTTTAACAAGTGGTGCTGGGAAAACTGGTCAACCACTTGTAAAAGAATGAAACTAGAACACTTTCTAACACCACACACAAAAATAAACTCAAAATGGATTAAAGATCTAAATGTAAGATCAGAAACTATAAAACTCCTAGAGGAGAACATAGACAAAACACTCTCCGACATAAATCACAGCAAGATCTTCTATGACCCACCTCCCAGAATATTGGAAATAAAAGCAAAAATAAACAAATGGGACCTAATGAAAATTAAAAGCTTTTGCACAACAAAGGAAACTATAAGTAAGGTGAAAAGACAGCCCTCAGATTGGGAGAAAATAATAACAAATGAGGAAACAGACAATGGATTAATCTCAAAAATATACAAGCAACTCCTGAAGCTCAATTCCAGAAAAATAAACGACCCAATCAAAAAATGGGCCAAAGAACTAAACAGACATTTCTCCAAAGAAGACATACAGATGGCTAACAAACACATGAAAAGATGCTCAACATCACTCATCATCAGAGAAATGCAAATCAAAACCACAATGAGGTACCATTACACGCCACTCAGGATGGCTGCTATCCAAAAATCTACAAGCAATAAATGCTGGAGAGGGTGTGGAGAAAAGGGAACCCTCTTACACTGTTGGTGGGAATGCAAACTAGTACAGCCACTATGGAAAACAGTGTGGAGATTTCTTAAAAAACTGGAAATAGAACTGCCATATGACCCAGCAATACCACTTCTGGGCATACACACTGAGTAATCCAGATCTGAAAGAGACACGTGCACCCCAATGTTCATCGCAGCACTGTTTATAATAGCCAGGACATGGAAGCAACCTAGATGCCCATCAGCAGACAAATGGATAAGGAAGTGGTGGTACATATACACCATGGAATATTACTCAGCCATTAAAAAGAATTCATTTGAATCAGTTCTAATGAGATGGACGAAACTGGAGCCCATTATACAGAGTGAAGTAAGCCAGAAAGATAAAGAACATTACAGTATACTAACACATATATACGGAATTTAGATAGATGGTAGCGATAACCCTATATGCAAAACAGAAAAAGAGACACAGAAGTACAGAACAGACTTTTGAACTCTGGGGGAGAACGTGAGGGTGGGATGTTTTGAAAGAACAGCATGTATATTATCTATGGTAAAACAGACCACCAGCCCAGGTGGGATGCATGAGTCAAGTGCTCGGGCCTGGTGCACTGGGAGGACCCTGAGGAGTCGGGTGGAGAGGGAGGTGGGAGGGGGGATCGGGATGGGGATTACGTGTAACTATATGGCTGATTCATGTCAATGTGTGACAAAACCCACTGAAATGTTGTGAAGTGACTGGCCTCCAACTAATAAAATAATATTTAAAAAAATAAAAAATAAAAAAATAAAATCATTCAATTGGAAAAATAAATAAATAAATAAAAATAAAATACAAGCACAGCTGCAATTTGTTTATGAATGAACTGTTCAAATCAAAGTTCATTAAAAAATGTGTAAAGTACAAAAAAACAAATAGGCAAAGGGTGGAAGCAGAGTTGGGGAGGTGTGCACTTAGAAGGTGGGCCTGTGGGTGTCCCCACAGCTCTGTAGGAGAATCTTCAAATGGGGAGGGGTGTCCCCAGAGGTCTATGGGCAGTTCGCTTGCCTTCCTAGGTCAGACAACAGGAGACACTTTCCTTCAGTCCTTTTTGTCTGCCTATTTTCCTTTCCTTTCATTCCCCCTGGTCAGTAAGGTCTCTCTTCAGAGAGAGAAACTGGTCCCTCCAGCTGCAGCCCAAGTGGCCAGGCAGAACTACACCTACCACCTTCACCTCCACCTCCTCTGCCAGAAAGATCATGCTGGGCCACTGCTGGATGGCTGACAGTCCTCCATCACTCTCTCTGCCGACACTTCCTTGCTCTGCAACATCCGTGGGGTCCAAGCTACTCACTTTGACTGCATAGATGGATGATTGCAGATGTTCTGGTATGCTGGGTAGATACTTTTTTTTTTTAGTTTTGGATGTTCAATTTGTTGTAAATCAAAGAGGAAAGAAAGAGGGAACCATTTACGCCACCATGATGCTGACATTACTCCTTAACTATCTTTTCAAAGCTCTACACATGTGCACTCCAATCTTTTCAAAGTACCACACATCATGCTGTGTTTCAAATGTTAAATGCATCCCTCATTATACAAAAGTAAAGCATTATCAGCTCCTCTGTTGCTAACCTTGTCGTGTGTCTGTAGATTAAAAATTGACTTGAGTGTCTGTAGTCAATTCTGTGATATCCTAAAGAGAATGTTTATTGTTTTCTTGCTGCTTTTATTACCTTCTTTGGGAACAATGACATTTCCCATAGTAGATCAAAGATCTTTGGGGAATGACTATTCAGTTATAGGAGATCTTTTGAAATTCTCAGTGACCAAATGACAAAATATGTCTTACACAGAGAGGGCTTTAAAAAGAGTAAAACAAAGGCTCTTTTGAAATTTCTCCTTGAAATCTCCTACTTCTACATGGGGACTTTGACTCAAAATAAACACAGAGGCATGTAAAAATCCACTGAAGTGAGTATAATAGACCAATCAAATGAATCTTTTCTTCAGAAATGCTTTACTTCCTATAATTATCTAAGAACGTTTCCTTAACACTAAGTTCAATGAAAATTGGATTACTCAAGGTAAAACTGAGTTTTTCTGGCATATGTATCTGCAAACAAGTTCCTAGGAGATTTGATATTTTTAGGAATATGTTCAGCTCCAAGGACTTGAGAAAATTATGGAAATGTACCTGTAGGATTATTATTATTATTTTTTTTTGAGAGACAATATGACTAACATGAATGGATCCTGTTGGCTACAGGGAAGAGAAAAATTATCACTTACTTCAGAAAAGATAATAGATATCCAAAGTTAAAGCCGAAAGCCTCAAATCCTTGGCTGAATGTACAAGGACACGGACAGTAGACATGCCACTTAAGCGAATGTAAGTGCGGCTATTCACTACTGTCCTTTAATCGTTACAGAGTGTGCTTTCATACATAGCTGGAGTCATCAAAGTCATTCTATACCATTTACTGGGCCCTTAAAATCTGCTGGGCTGATTTCATCACTGTATCAGAACTTGCCTTTTTTATTCCTGCCTAAGCCTTTCTGTTTCACAGTGTCTCCCTTCTGGAATACTTTTAACCCTTTTTTCTACTATTCAAGCCATGAACATTTTTCTTTCAATGAACATCTATGTTGAACTTTTTTGGGAAGTCTTCACTTCCTCATCCACGATTACTACTCCTTTTGTAATTCTCTCCGTTTGTAACTACTCCTTTTGTAATTCTCTCTCTCCATTATGCATTTAGGTACTTACTGTGCATACATCTAAGAACTGCTACTTGTGTTTTGTATGAAAAATGGTATAGAGGAAAGGATATGGTCTTAAAAATCAGCTTTGATTTTAAATTTCATCTTCATCAATTCTTTATCTGATGAATTTGACCAAATTCTCGGGATCCCTCAGACAGTGTTCTTTTTTGTAAACTGAGAATAATGCCACTTCCTCCAGTGGTTACATGGATTAACTGGTAAGGTTTATGTATCCTGCTCTGTTCAGGGGTTCAATGCCTGGCACATGATAGAATGAGACAAATGTTTGGTGCTCTTCCTTTCAACTCCTCACTGAATTATAAAATCCTGGAGGACAGAGGATTGCCTTGCTTTCCTTTGTATCTTGTTCAGTATTTGGCAGTAGTTAAATACCTTGTGGGTACTTACTAAGTACTTGTTCAAGGAATCCCTAATGGGCCTTCTAGTCAACGCTTTCAGCAGCTACAGGGACCCTTTAGGTGTATTAGAACAAATCTATCATAAAGGAAACATTTATTAATTAAGGGTCAGTACTATTTTTTTATTCAGTACTGAGGAAAACATGTTTATATCTTTAAAAGGGGCAATAAAATCATTATTTTGACCTTCATGATACATTGTCTGGTACTATGTTGATATAAACTTGACAGACATAGATAAAAGGGGAAAACAAAACTGTAAATGAAATGTGCAAACATTTTTCCAGGTTAGAGATTTTCCTTTGCTAATTTTCCCCAAACGGAGCACGAGTTTCCTTATTAGCAAATTGGAAATTTATCTATTTTAAATATATGTAGCTGTATCTCAGCAACGAACTTTCAGAAATTTGTGTTCTTTACAGAAAGGCCCCCCGTTCCCCTTATTTTCTTCATTTCCCATTGTGGTTTAATTCTATTCAGTTAATGAGCAGAAGACCCTGTGAAATATGAGCAATTCGCTGGGCTAGTGTGGTGCTCCTTGGCTTCCGCGTGCTTCAGAATCGCCTGCTGTGTTGTTTAGTCGCTAAGTTGTCATGTCCTGCACCTACAACCCCATGGACTGTAGCCCACTAGGCTCCTCTGTCCATGGGATTTGCCAGGCAAGAATACTGGAGTGGGTTGCCATTTCCTTCTCCAAAATCGCCTGGAGAACTTAGCAAACACATACTGTAGGGCCCCATGCCCAGAGTTTCTGATTCAGTAGAGTTGAGTGAAACCCAAAAATTTGTATTTCTAACACTTTCCCAGGAGATGCAAACGCTGCTGATTCAGGAATCACACTTTGAGAACCATTGTAATTTTTTTTTAAAAAGATAAAGATGAAAACAAACCGTCTTCTCTAGAAGGGGTTACGTTTTGGCAATGAATCTGAAGTGCAAAACTGTTTGTTCATAAGGATGTTCTAAGTTGTTTCAGTCGTGTCCGACTCTTTGTGACCCCATGGACTGTAGCTCACCAGGCTCCTCTGTCCATGGGATTCTCTAGGCAAGAATACTGGAGTGGGGTTGCCGTTTCCTCCTCCAGAGGTTTATAAGGACAGTGACATCTAGATGGAGAAATTTGGAGCTTCTGATAGTCTGAATATTTGAAGATCCAGATATAAGTAACCATTATTTCAGTATACTCAGATTTGAGTAAACTTGAAACGTACGCCTTCAGGCATATTTTTAAAACTGTTTTGACTTCTGATAATGTAGCATTAGCTTCAAATTCCTGTCTCTTTCTACATAAGTTAGTACAGAGAAAGTTAAATTTAAAGCTAATTAATAGTTGCCTAGATGACTATTTTTAATCACCCTCTTCTAATATGATCAGTTATACATTTGAATTGATAATACAGTCTATTTTAAGGATAGCAGAATATAGTTTTCCTAAGTAAGAATCTTTTCACACACAAAAATCACACATTTAGAATTTTAAATTAGTTTTTTTTTAAGTTCAGGGGGTGTGCAATAGAGGTATAACATCATTAGATATTTTCAGAGAAAGAGCTGTTAAAAGTGATCTACATAGCAAGTTCAATAAAAAAAATAGATTTTTGACAATTTAAGAGGAATCTACATGAGGTGGTTTAATTAGTCCACATTTTTTAAAGCCACATTTTAGATATCAACTACATGACATCTTAAATATGGAGAATACAAAGCTCACTTTGAACTTGAATGGGAATTGATTTGCCATTTGAACTCTAAATGACAGATCAAATAGTAAGTTTATTTTGACAAGGTTTTGAAATACTTGTGGTAAAATTTATTAAACCCCTTTTCTCTAAGCTTACTTCTTGATAAATCTTGTTGTGTAACTATTGGAAATGACTGTGTTCTATCACAGGCTTTGTTAAGATGAACAAAGATTTCTTAAAATATATTAACCAATCAATTCATTAATTCCCCAGATGTTCACTGAGCATCTTCACATGTGCAAAATACTCTTCTAGGCACTGTAGCTACAACAAATGTGTGTGCGTGCTCAGTAGTGACTGACTCTTTACGATCTTTCTGATTTTGCCCACCAGGCTCCTCTGTCCACGGGATTTCCCAAGCAAGAATTCTGGAGTGGGGTGCCAATATCCTTCTCCAGGGGATCTTCCCAATCCAGGGATCAAACCCGCAGCTCCTGTGGCTCCTGCACTGCAGGTGAATTCTTGAACCACTGAGCAATTAGGGAAGTCCATATATAAAACAAAGATTCAGATAAATTCAAACCTCATGCCTTTGTTTTCTATTGCTCTAAGAACAAAGTACCCACAGATTCAATAGTGTAAATGGAGAAAAACCTTAGAACTTTGTAGGTTGAAAATCTAAGACAGTTGTCACAAGGACAAAATCAGGAAGTTTGCAGGGTACTCGGGAAGGTCAGTTTCCTCCTTCTGATTATTGGTAAAATTCAGTTCCTTATAGTTTTAGGACTGAGAGCCTCGCTTTCTTGTTGACTGTCAGCTGAACACTGCTCCCAGCTTCTCCTGGCTGACTGCTCTCTATTTAGCCTGTGGCGCCCTTCTTCCATTTTCAGAGTCGAGTCAGTAATGACAGATCGAAATTCTCTCTAGCTTCTTATCTCTCCTGTCTTTTTCGGTCACATCTCTCTGACCCAGTCAAGAAAGCTTCTCTGCTTTTAAAGCCTCATAAGGTTATACTGGACTCATGCAAACAATCCAGGATAATCTCCCCATCCCCATATCTGCATCCTTAATCACACCTGCAAAGTCCGTCTTGCCATGTAATGTGACACATTCACAGGTTCAGGGAATAGGGCAGGAAATCTTGGCAGCGGTGAGGGGGTTACTCTGTTGACTTATATTCTGATGGCAAAGTTAGGCAATAAAAAACAAGTAAATATGACTTTTGCAAGTAATGGGGAGGAAAGCTGAATCATCTGGATTTCAGGCAACATATAGATGGCAATGAGTTTAACTGAAGAGAACTAACAAAGGGACTATACAGCAACATGGACAGAGGTAAAGAAACCAACACAGGATGACAAAACAGCCAGAAACCAGCAACAGTGGGAAATAATAACCATTCTAAGCCTGATAGGCAAGTAAAGAGAACTGTGTTCCTAGAAGAGTAAGAACTTGAGCTGTAGGGAGGGTACTTACAGACAGGACCCAGAGGAGAGGCATCATGGCTAAACAAACTCAAGACATAACGGAAGTAAGGGATAATAAACACCGGGGTCTATCACTTTTTCTACCCTCTGATCTGCCAGTACCCCCAATGGCCAATCGTAACCAATGACAGAGGGAAAACAAAATCCCGAGAAAGCAATCCACAAAAATCAGCCTCGAGAGGCTCAGAACTTACAGAAGAGATCAGAAAGTGAATTTACAGAGGAGGAAACAAAGAAAATGACTAGCACAGAAGTGCTATTTAAAAAAAAAGACGGGGGTTGGGGGAGGGAAAATAAGGGGTTGGGAAAGGAACCGAGATACATTAGAGAAAACAGTCGGGAAAATCTCTCTGAAGAGCAATAAATGAGCAGAGGCCTGAAAGAAGTGAAGAAGTCAGCCATGTAGATGTTTCAGGAAAAGGAATGCCAAGTGCAAAGGTCCTAAATATAGGATAGGTCTCTGAGGAACAGAGAGGAGGCCAGAGTATTTGGAATAGGGTAAATAAAAGTAAAAAGGGAGGAGGTGAGCTCAAACTGGTGTCAGATCATGTAGAGACTGAAACATTTCAATTTCAATGGGATGACAAACTACTGGACTGTTTTCAGCAGGAGAAAGAAGTGATTTTTTTAAAGATCATTCTAGGTTTAGAGAATTAACTAGAGGGGGCAAGAGTGAAAGCCGAAAATACCATTCAGAAGTCACTTAAACAGGTTGTGAACAAGATTGCTGAGGCTTAGGCTAAAGTGGTATCAGGGAGTGTTATAAGCAGTTATAATATTCAGAATGTATGTGATGATAGAAAAGCCCTGAACTTACTGATGGATCAGATAATACAGTATGAAGGCAGGAGGAACATCAAAGATACTGTCTGAGTTATGGCCTGAGCAAATTAGAGAATGATGGTTGTGGTGGGTTTGTGTTTTCCTTTAAAATAATTTTAATTGATGCTTGATATGGAGAGGAGGGGGCTTCCCAGTTGCACTCAGTCAACCACTTGGAATATAAAGTTCAGATACTTTTAATACACTAGAGATGAGGGTCCCTAGAATTTCCTTAGGAAACAATGTGAGGGTCAACAGGGAGGTCTGACCAGTAGCATCCAAAGTCTTGTTTTGGCTCCATTTTCACTGCAAGGATCTATATATTTATCTGCTTACATTAGCAGTATTGTTTGGAATTAAACCTAAATCTGCTACTTACTACCATGGCTTCTTAGTTATTACATGCTCAATTCCTTTAACCTTCAGCTTTCTAGCCTATTATAATAATTAGGCATCATAACTGTTCTTATCCTATTAGCTTGTTTCTATGATTAAATTATATAAAATGTACGAAGTTCTAAGGACAGCCCTAGCTCACTGTAAGCATATAATGGAACTTAAGTTTTTATATTTATTTCACATACTGGAATTCTATGATTTTCTTTGAAATAAATAATTCACCAATGGGTACTTAAATATACTGGACATCATTAGCCCACAATCATACACATAATTTTCAAAAACCATAATATTTCTTACTCTCCAAGACACTGAGGCAAACATGAACAGGGAAAACTGACATTTTAGATCTGTCTCTCTCTTTTTTTTTTTTTTACCTTCTATATTATAGGTGGAAAGTGAAATTGCTATTACTGACCTTTGTAGAAAAGATACAGTTACTATGAAGGAAAAAAAAAATACTAGGTTTAACAGGTTTAACTTCCATCTTCCTGGCTTCAATTGCTCTGCTGCACATCAGTGTCTGTGAATTAGATATCAAATTGATTTATGCCAAAAAAGTATCACAAACCCAACAATTTAAAACTGAAGAAAAGATTTGTTTCCTTTTTACTATCTGTCTCAACAGGATTCCAAGCTCAGATGTGGTTCTTCCCAAGCCCCTGCTAACGTGCTGAATTTTACTAAACCTATTAGATTTTCTCCCTATTTTGATTTACAGAGTGCCCTGCCCTCAATTCATTTTCATATATCTAAAGAATCAAAAAGTGCTTCCTGCTTCTGTGTTAACAGAGAAAAAAAAAGAATAAAAATGATGTTATAAAGTTATAGATAGATAGTGCTTACTAAGTAAAAACATGAAGAAGATTAAAAAATATATTTCATATAATAACCCCAACACACACACACACATACACACAAAATTGTTTCCCCACCCTCTCTTTTAACAAATAGAAGTTAAAATAAATTTTAGCTTGAGATTTTTAAAAGGGAAACAATGTCAGTATCAAGCATAGAAAATAGTTCTCAATACTGAGTATTAGAGAATGTTGGATAAGATGAGGGCTTAAATTAATACTGGCACCACTGAAATAGGCTGAAAAATGAATGAGGAGTAACAAGGAGGAGATGGTAGCTTTACCAAAATGGAGGAGCTATGACGGAAGCTTTGGAAGGACATAGTTTAAGGAAGGGTTATTTGTTCATTTATTTATATTTTTATATTTCAAAATGAAAAAACCCTGAATGTTTCTATACATTTAAAGGAACCCGTAAAGAGACAGAATTAAAGATACATGATGATAACAAAGAATTGAATGACCAAGGTTTAAAAATGATGAGTAGCAGTTTTGATCCCTGGGTTGGGAAGATTTCCTGAAAAGAAAATGGAAACCCACTCCAATATTCTTGCCTGGGAAATCTCAAGGTCAGAGGAGCATGTTGGGCTAGAGTCCATGGGGTCACAAAGAGTCAGACACGACTGAGCAACTAAACAACAATTACAACAACATTAGTGCTCTTTATATTTTACAATTCTATTTTGGCAAAACCCCCCACATATTTATTAACTTAATTGTGACTTTTGTTTAAAGAATAGACAAGGAAATGGAAAAAAAAAATAGACAAGGATATTTAAAAGGAATCATTTCAGATTTGAAAGCTAAGTCAAAAGAATATACTGCATTGACTGAAAATGGATAGCTTCTGTTAAATGACTTCATGATAGAAGATTTGGTATTTGAAATAACATTTTTAAAGTAAAATTATTATCTTTTATAAACACTTTAAGGAAAATGACTGATACGGTAGCCATTTAAAAAAATTAATACAAACAGTTGGACATTTGAAGTGCTGGCAGTTGCTGAAAACTAGAGGTTAATTGTTGTTGAGGACAAAAATCCCCTTTTATTATAAAGCACCAAGGATAATTTGAAATGGATAACACGGTAAAACTTCAAAAGAAAAATAATTTGACCACCTAGTTTAAATTTGACAGATTCTATGTACCTGCTGGCTGGTGATGAAACATGCTCTAGAATTAATTTTTCCCTGAGGTTATTTATATGCTGAATCTACAGTACTCAATGAATGCTTTTCTATTAATATTTAATTTAGAGTCTTGTTTCTGAATACGGGAAAAAACTAATATGACAAAATGAGGAACACCTTTGCTCCAGAATCAGATAAGCTTGGGTTTAAATCTTGACATCTTTGCTCTGTGACTTTCGGCAATAACTCTAAACCTTAATTTCTTCATCCACAGACTGTTTCTCAGAGGCGGTTCTGAGGATCAAAGGATTAATCTACCACATGAAAAGGACTGCAAGCAGACCCCAGGGCCATGCTAGGCTATCCACAAGCATTAGCTATTTTTGCTGTTGTCATTGTTGACTTGATTCACACACAAATGAGATATTTCTAATTCAGAGATACCAGAAAATGTTAAAATATTTTTAATGGGTGGAGAAGTCTGGGTTTGATGGGGCTTCTGCTGAGAGATTCTACGCACAACAATGAAGAAGGGAAAGTGATATTTAAAACAGGTACCACTGTCCCTGAAGTATCAAAAACAGTGCTCGGAAATGCTCAATTCTCTGAAATGTTCCCTTCAAACTATCAGCGACACTGTTAGCTCTGCGACAGACTATGTTAGCTGTATGCCACATCGCTTCAGTCATGTCTGACTCTGCGACCCCATGGACTGTAGCCCTCCAGGCTCCTCTGGCCATGGGATTCTCCAGGCAAGAATATTGGAATGGGTTGCCATGCCCTCCTCCGGGGATCTTCCCAACCCAGGGATCGAACTCCTGTCTCTTTACCTTGGTAGGCTGATTCTTCACTACTAGCACCACCTAGGAAGACCTAGGTATACTACTGTTACACCCTAAATGTGCTAGAAAGTTTAATGGACTCTCAGCCCTATTTTCTGCCTCTAGGAGCCTACACCGCTAGAACACACACTATTGCCACCATGTTCCTTTTCCAAATATGAAATGAGATACTTTACCTTGGGTTTTATTTTCATCTGATAAAACCTTGTTTGCTGGTGAGTCAGAACGAACTAGCATTCTTGCAAAAACTGAATAAAAGCCATTCTTTTAATTGTGCTGTAGGACATTGTTTTACTTCAGGCTTAGCACATAACAGGAGGTAAACAAAACGAGGTTAGTCAGGAAAAATCTCTTATCATTAGCAATCCCTAATTATCCAATTTGCAGCTTATTTGGAAAATATTTCTTTCAAGTTAACTGACAGTGTTTAGATTATTCTCTTTAATTAAGGTTGCGGTTATCAATTTTCCTTATTGGCAGCATATATTCAACTGGAATACTCATTTGCTTATTAATTGCTGATTATTTAGTAATTAATTACAGCTTACTTCTATGCAACTAATTATTATGGCTGCTATGAACACTTACTTTTCAGGAACCTAGGAAGATATTTGAAAGTCAAAGTCATAATTCAGGGCTTCTGGGGGCTGTCTGAGAAAAAAAGTCCCTTCCTAATACAGATGCTGAGTGTCAGTCTAAAAAGCTACTTGCTCTTTGCAGGTTTGATGCTGGAGCAGCTTCCCACCTCCTAAGGAGAAAGCTTCACAGAATGTCAAATGCGTGAGCTAAATTGTTACAGTGATGACATTTTTTCAGAAACATATACAAAGTGACTCCAAAGCCAAATAAAAGTAATTACATTCACAATTAATGACATTCACAATTTCAAGTACATATTCTATTTTCTATGAGTCTAAAAAAATTTAGGTTTAAATTTCATGGAGTTTTATGGATAAAAATTGAGTTTTAAAAGAGTAAAACTGTTTTCCTTATAACATAAATACCTTGACCAAGATTTTTGTTGTTGAGTGCATGTCTTTGACAAAAAAAATCCATAGGGTTTTAAAAATATATTTCAATATAGTTTTTAAAAATCTAGTAAGGCCCACATAAAAAAGATATTCAACATCATTAGCCATATATTAGCCATTTCTCACCTTGGAAGCCCCTATAAGGCCACAGATCTACTGAATTAGAGCCTTACCCTCATAACCTAATTTACCCTCGCATGCTTGCTGCATTCTGCGCTGCTTCAGCCCATCTGACGCTTTGCGACCCCATGGGCTATACCTCACCAGGCTCCTCTGTCCGTGGGATTCTCCAGGCAAGAATACTAGATGAGTTGTCATGCCCTCCTCCAGAGGAGGTTCTCAACCCAGGGATTGAACCTGCTTCTCTCACGTCTCCTGTGTTGGTGGTGGGTTCTTTACCACTAGCATCACCTGGAAAGCCAATTTACACCTAATGTTCTCATAAAAGACCATGTTTACAGATACAGTCACATGGGAGATTAGAACTCCAACATATGAATTTGGTGGGGGGGGCGCAAAATTCAGTCCACACCACCATGAATTCTATTCGGACACAGAACAACTTGGATGGTACTTCAGATTGCCATGCTGAATAAAGAAAAACAATCTCAGAAGATTGCATATTTTAAGATTCCATTTATATAATATTCTTAAAATGACAGAATTATAGAGATGAAGAACCAAGTAGTGATTGCCAAGGGTTAGGGTGGTATGTGGGAAGGAATGTCTGGCTATAATATGGTAGCAAAAAGGATCATTTTAAAGAACACTTCTCTCTTGACTATCTTGGAGGTCACATGAATCTATGCATGTGATAAATGCACTGATAAAATATATACACAGACACATACGCAAATGAGTGCATGTGAAACCAGTGAAATCTGAATAAGACAGATTGTATCAGTGTCAATTTTTTTAGTTGTAATGTTGTGCTTGGAAAGATTGAGGGCAGGAGGAGAAGGGGACAACAGAGGATGAGATGGTTGGATGGCATCACCAACTCATTGGACATGGGTTTGGGTGGACTCCAGGAGTTGGTGATGAACAGGGAGGCCTGGTGTGCTGCGGTTCATGGGGTCGCAAAGAGTCAAGACACGACTGAGCGACTGAACTGGAACTATAGTTATGTAAAGTGCTATCACTGGAGAAACTGGGTGAAGGATATACTCTGTACTATTTCTTACAATTATATGTGAATATAAAATTAAATTTTATTTTAAAAATTCCTAGAAAAATTCTAATAAGGCAAATTTTAATGTCAAGTTATGCAATAGAATGGTTGTGGTAGCTCCATATTTTATCATCAGTTCTAAACTTTTCAAAATTTAAAATCTGTAAGTAAGTATGGGCTCTGCCTTTCTTGATTGCCATGTCTATTTTTCCTTCCTTTTTTCCTGGAGTAAGGATTGGAGGGAAGGAGAGATGTTAAGATAAAATGAGCTATAAATTCCAGCTCCTAAGAAAGATGAGACCCCTCAACTTTTAATCTACTATAGTCCCAATATGTTCTGTAATAAATTCTCAGTTCCAAACACATAGTATGCACTTTAAAGTAAGAACAGGTCTTTTTTTTTCACAGTAATATGAATGAACAAGGCTTTCGTAAATCTGACCTTGAAATTTGGTAATAGAAGTTTATAGGATTAATTTAAATACATCAAGAAAATCAAAAGTTCTAACCACGTTACCTACCCATACTTATATATGTACATACACACACACACACATTCATATATATATAAATTATGCCTTAATTTTTAGGCAATAAAATTCTCCTTCTAACTCTTTAACAGAGCCATGGGGAAAAAAAGGAACTGTTTTTAAGAATAGAAAAATATTTTCTGCTTGAAATATGCCTCATTTATAATTAGTGATGTTTTCTTACAAGAGAGAAATTTGGCAGAGCAGTATTGAATCACTGAACTGAAAAAAATGAGAATACAATGGATTTTTTAAGATGCAATTCAAAAAAAAAAAAGCTGCAATTCAAATCTTCAATCTAATTTTCAGTTAACTTTATTTTTCTTAAACTTAAGCGGTTTGGATCAGTCCTTCTGGGACTCATTTGGACCTGGTGCAGTTAAAGCTTCCCTTTTCTCTTAGTTTTTTTAAAATATCAGTCTGCTTTCTTCAATATAGCTACAAATCTTTGTTTATTTGTTTTGGAATTAATTTGTTCACAAGTCTATGAGACCATTTGTGCTATAACACTTTTGTTTTAATTTTTATTTTTTTTTCTATTCAAATCCTTTGTTCATTTTATTTATTTTTTCATTTATTTTTATCAGTTGGAGGCTAATTACTTTACAATATTATAGTGGTTTTTGTCATACATTGACATGAATCAGCCATGGATTTACATGTGTTCCCCATCCTGAACCCCCCTTCCACCTCCCTCCCCATCCCATCCCTCTTTTTAAAATTAGATATCACTTTTTCAGAAGCAGCTCTCATTATTTTCACCAGAAATGTCCCCTATATTAAATACCACCAACCTGACAGCCTCACCCTATCAATATCAATGACAACAGAGCTTATGGTACTAAACACCACAAAGTTTTCAGATATGGCAGCTGCAATTTAAACTCTGGGAGAATTTAAATTGAAAGTCGCATATGACATACGTTTTTAAACTTTTAACATTAAGAGAAAGGCTATTGACCGGAGGTCATGAAGAGCTATCACAGCTCAGTTTGACCCAAATCTGTGTAATAGCATCATTAAGCAGACAGAAAATATATATTACCCTAAATAGTCTGCTGGGAGGTAAGTCACCAAGACATAATTAAGTAAGAATCTAGTAATTTTCCAATTAATAAATCAATTTCAAAACTATATAAAGTAAGATAACAGAATTCTTTACTAACACCTCAGGTCATGTGAAGCTATGATTATGTGACCACTGAAAGAACTGTGAACTATATTGTAAAGTATTTAAATTCAACTCCCTTTTACTACTAATCAATTATATAATCCTGAGAAAGGCACTGGGAGGTATTGAGAATTGCTTAGTTTATGTTAGATACTATTTTCTTCCCCCCTGACCTCCCTGTCATCATAAACCTGCTCTTACCATAGTCTTCCACTGCGTAAGTGTAGATTGATGGGATCTGAGGTGGAGAGTAAAATCGGTCAACAAATATTTATTTACCAGGCAGTATTTTCGGACAAAATTAACAAAATACATGTGTTAACAGAGCTAACAGTCAAGTGAGATGTCAAGGAGATAGATAATATAAACACATAAAAAATTTGTACAAACATATAGAAAAATGTATACAATGTCAGATGAGGATAAGTGCTATGGAGAAATTTAACCCATAGAACAAGCTTAGGAACCTTGGGAGGAAAAACTGCCATTTTAATCATGGTAGTCAGGAAAGTCCTCACTGAGAACATGACATTTAAGCAAAGACTGGAAGGAAGCAATAGAGTGAGCCACACAGACTTCTCAGGGTAGAACATTTAAGTCAAGAGGAAGAACCACAAACTGAGAATGCAATCAACATGTGCAATAGACAGCAGAAAGTTAGTGTGGCTACAACCAACTAAACAAGAAAAAAGGTTTTATGATTAGAAAGGTAATAGGTAGGCTATAGATAATACAGAACTTTGTAGAACATTGTATATAATCTCAATTTTAATAGAAGTGAGATAGAAAACCCGACCAGAGAAATGACATGATCTGACTCAAAATTTTAAAAGATGATTCTGTTTTTTATACAGAGAATAGGCTGTAGGGAACATGAACAGACACAGAGATATGGATAATCTAGGCAAGAGAAAACGGCAGTTTGGCTTAGATGATAGTGACTCAAAGACTGTGAACAGCCATCACATTCTGTATGTTGTTGGGAAGTAAAGCTACATGGAATTGTTACTGGACTGGACATGGGTGTGTACAATGGAGATGGTTAGAGATGGCCATCATAAAGTCATGTCAAGAACAGAGATAAATCAAACATAACTTTGAATCAAAGACTTCAAAGTGGAGATATGCAATAGGCAATTGAACATGTAAGCAATTCAGAGGAGGAATGTGAGCTGGAAATAATTGCCCAAAGTTGAGTCAATCATATTTTCTTTCCTGTGAAGTGGATTTATGACACAGGAAGTGATCCTGGTTGACACTAGAGTTTGACACATAGAGCTCGGGTCAGAATAAAAGCAGTGAAAGTGTTAGTTGCTCAGTCATGTCTGACTCTTTGTGACCCCATGGACTGTAAACCTCCAGGCTCCTCTGTCCATGGAATTCTCCAGGCAAGAACAGTGGATTAGCTAACCATTGTCTTCTCCAAGGGATCTTCCCAACCCAGGGATCAAACCTGGGTCAATAAGAATATGTATTGCAGGCACATTCTTTACCATCTGAGCCAGTAAGGAAGCCCTTGGGTCAGAATAAGTACCTTCAAAACACACACACACACACACACACACACACACACACACACACACACACACACACACACACACACACACACACACACACACACACACACACACACACACACACACACCAAAAAACCTACCAAAAGAAAGAAGAAAAACAGATGCACAGCTATGATGTAAATACAAATCCAGAGGAACACCAAATGATGTCCAGTGATCTAACAGACTTTCTTATAATTAGATTCCATGACTCATGATAATAATAAATAGGCCATGTGAAGTTTTCTTTCCTTTAAACCAAATATTGCAAATAAATAAAACATTATACAAGGTTGCAATGAGGATTAAATTAGACAATGCATGTTAAAAACTCTAAACTTTTAAAAAAAACATGAACTTGTAATATATACTACTTAAAAGTAGTTGAGAAATGCTGAGAAGTAAAACTGACTTGCAGGATTATATATGCCATTTAAAATAAAGTAATAGAAAGTCACTGCTTTCTTTTTCATGTTTAACTTATGCTATAATACAGACTTTTAAATATGGTGAGATATTATGTACTTACAAAAACATTTAAAGTCATTTGAGTCCTTCAGTGAGAATTATTATAGATAACTCAGGAACGGCCTGGATTGTTTTCTTGATCCCTGTGATTATATTTAACTGAAATTTGCCTATAGATGCCAAGTAACAGAACCCGTTTTTCTTTGAAAATGTCTGAGAAGCTCAAGCAATAGTAAACTATTAGATATAAATGGGTACATGGACCTTTTACCATAAAAGAGGCTTTATCAACTTAAATCTTAAACTGACTATTTCTAAGAACTGAAAAATAACTTCTCCTCTACTTCTGTGATATAAAAAATGCTTTAAGAGTGGTTTTCTCTTTATACAGACAATATACACATACTGATAAAATATTGCTTTTAGGCATAAATTTTAACAAAAAATAAATCAGTGATTTAAAAGTCCACTAAAAACCTTTATCACCTGAAGAAGGTGTGCTACAGTCCATGGGGTCGCAAAGAGTCAGATACAACTGAGTGACTGAACTGAACATTATATTTTTAGTGTTATCTACAATATCCTTACATTAGCACTTGTCTATGTTTGATTATTTCTGAGAAAATATAAAGCAATTAAATATTGCATACATTGGAGTTAATTTGTTATATAAATAAGAAACTTAGGAAACTTGACACTAAAATAAAATCTTGGTAAAACTGAATATCATATCTATGAGCCCCATTTGTATGTTAAATTATACATAGCTATCTTTACATGCATTTCAGAGGAATACTGGTAGTATTAGTAATAGTTTTCAAAATAATTGACATATTTCAACTGGGAATAAAATTGCAATAAAGACATATTTCTTGTTATTGTGCTCAAAAAGACAATAAACCTTTTACTTTTTTTTTTTTCAGGCACAACAAATTTTATGGTGTGTGTGTATGTGTATGTATTTTTCCCTTTAAAAAAGAAAATGATTCTGGAAAACAATGTAACTTGAAAGAACTAATACAATACACATATTTGTATTCGTGTGTTTTTCAAAAAGTAGCCCTTGAGGCAATTGAATGATACTCTCGGCATTATCAGAAATATATAAGTGATCATGTGGTTTTTATAGATTGAAAACTGACCTGGAAACAAAAAGATAAATGAAATAGTATGGGTCTTTTATTTTCTTAATCGTTATCATCCAGTGTTCTGTGCTCACGCTCAGTCGTGTCTGTCTCTGCGATCCCATGGACTGCAGCCCACCAGGCTCCTCTGTCCATGGGATTCTTCAGGCAAGAATGTTGGAGAGGGTAGCCATTTCCTCCTCCAGGGACTCTTCCCCACCCAGGGACTGAACCCGCATCTCCTGCGCCCCCTGCACTGAGGGTGAATTCTTTACCCTTGAATCACCAGGGAAGCCCCAGTGTCCTTTTACTCAGAGTCCAATTGAAGCAGCTTTCACCAGGGTACAACAGAACACATTTACAGAATAAAACTTGTTGACCTAAGAAATAACCTGGAAAAGACCCTGATGCTGGGAGGGATTGAGGGCAGGAGGAGAAGGGGGTGACAGAGGATGAGATGGCTAGATGGCATCACAGAGTCGATGGGCATGAGTTTGAGTAAACTCCGGGAGTTGGTGATGGACAGGGAGGCCTGGCGTGCTGCGATTCATAGGTCAGACATGACTGAGCGACTGAACTGAACTGAACTGAACTGAATGGAACTGAACAAATAGCCATGGTGACCATATTTATACAAACATGCACATAAAATCCGACTTCTTTAAAGATAAGTATATTCAGTCTTATCTTTCTCTCCTCCTAGCCCCCACTTAATCTGTGAGATCCAAAGTTTAAGATGAAGAATCTATTTTCCTATTCAAATGGCAAAGAAGTAGTTAAAATAGTCACTGTAATTGCCTGTATTTAAGATTAATATTTAAAATAAATATTTGCTATTCACTACTTATGTAAATAACCTAGCTTGAATTCTGTGATTCACTAGCAGGAGTGCATTCTGCTGGTAGTGATCACATTTTGCTTATCTGTCTGTTCACTCTTCTAGTTGGCTAACTATATACACATACACACATTTGTGGGATGATTTGTTGAAGTAAGGCATAGCTAACAGTGATAAAAATCAACTGAAGCAAACTGTTTTATGAAACTAAATTTAATTATGAAATTTTTGAATAATGCTTTTTTATGATGAATTTAAAATATTTACAAAGGTTTAGTGAATATGAACTAAACCGCCATATACCCTCACTCAACTTCATCAAATACCTACTCAAGGCAGTCTTGATCATGTGAATATACTCATGCACTCACCACTGTTAATTACTTAGAAACAAGGCTCAGAAATCATATCATTTCATTCATAAATTTCTCAAGAAGCACTTCTTAAATATTAGGGCTTCTAAAAATAATCCCAAAATAAAAGTCATACCTAGAAATAATAATCCCTTCAAATCATCAAATTTTGAGTAAATATTCAAATTTTCAGATAACTCATCACACACATAATTGTTATAGTTCATTTGTTTGAATCAGTATCCAAATAAGCTACATGCTCTGCTCTGTGTTAGATTTTTAAAAATCTGTTATAATCTTTAGACTTATCCTCCATCTCTCTTTTGTTTATTCTCTCCCTTTGCATTTACTGTTGGTGGTGGTGGTGGTGTCACAGAAAAACCTGGATCTATTTTCAAAGAGGAACACTAAGTTAAACATATTCAGAGAAAAGCACTCAAGATGGAAAATGAATTTTTTAAACAGTGTTATGAGAATGATTAAAAACTTAAAAAGTAAAAACCAAGATATCAGCAGACCCAGATGGATTTGATGGCTGTCTTCAAACACTTCAAATTCAAAATAAAAATTAGTGCCATGGAATAGGGCAATGAAGGGAAGCTGTCTGGAGACTGATCTATATTAGTATACATGTGTTAGCCACTCAGTTGTGTTCGACTCTCTGCAAGCCCATGGACTTTAGCCTGCCATGTTCCTCTGTCCATGGAATTCTCTAGGCAAGAATACTGGAATGGGTTGCCATTTCCTTCTCCAGGGGCTCTTCCCAACCCAGGGATTGAACCCAGGTCTCCTGCATTGCAGGCAGATTCTTTTACCATGGAGATACCAGGGAAGCCCCTATCAATATAACTGTTTAACAACTACATCCATCAAAAGAGGAATCAAGTGTCTCTAAAGTACCAATCTTTACCACTGAAGCAATTCCAGTATGTCATAGAATTTCTTTTAGAATAATGAAAAACAATAATTTTTGGCTGTGTCTCAGACACATAAAGTTAGAATCCAGGCAAACTTTATGTTCCCTTTTTAACATTATTAATACTTTCTCTTCCTGCTCTTGTTTTTGTGCACCCATGACTTGTTCCCCTACCATGCACATGCATATACATACAATGATCAAATTAGTCGCAGTGGCAAATGGATAGTATTAAAGCTCTTCCCCTCTCTCGATTTATTTGGATTCCACGTTCAAGTCTCATAAAAGAACATCTGATTAGTGGAATCCAAATTATCGAGCACCCAATGAGTTAACAAAGTGGTTTGAATTGTCAAATCAGACTCACATGAATCAGAGACACTGCTCAGTGGTAAACGGGTATAATTTAAAGGACACAGACAGTGAAAAGCCTGAGACCATGCAGAGAGAGAGAACCAGACATCAAGGGCTGCTCCCCAGGGCTTTGCTTCCCATGTCAGAGAAGCACCTCTGGTCAGAATAGATAAGGTCTCTAAGGAAAGGCTCCCCACAGCAGTGAGTGTGTAAGTTCTGAAATGCCTTCTTTTCATACTCCAGATAGCTCTGTTCCTTACAGACTGCCATCGCCTTACAGGTGCAGGGCTATATTTACTAAGGTTACAGGATCCTTAGCGAGGGCATCATGCTGAGTGCATTTCAGATGTTGGCGAGGCTGTGGAGGAAAGCGAACCCTTGTGTCTTGTTGGTGGGAATGTACATCGGTGCAGCCTGTAGAAAATAGTATGGTAGGTCCTCAAATAGCTAAAAATAAAACTACCATATGATCCACCTAGTCTACTCCTGGGTCTGTATCTGAAGACAACAAAAACACTGATTTGAAAATAGGTATGTACAACAGTGTTCAAAGCAGCATTATTTACCATATCCAAGATATGGAACCAGCCTAAATGTACATCAATAGGTGAATGGATAAAGAAGATGTATGTACACACACACATGCACACACACACACACACGTACACACACACACACGTACACACACATGCACACATACACACAACGGGATACTACTCAGCCATAAAAAAGAATGAACTTTTGTTTTGCAACAACATGGATGAACTTGGAGGGTATTATGCTTACTGAAGTAAATCAGAGAAATAATGTATGTTATCACTTATATGTGGAATCTAAAAATTAAAACGAAGGGATATGGCAAAAAAGAATTGGACTCAAATATAGAAAAAAATTAGTGATTACCAGTGGAGAGGTAAGGATTAGGGGCAAGATGGAGGTAGGTGATTAAGAGGTACAAACTACTATGTATAAAATAAATAAGCTACAAGAATATATAGTACAACAGAGGGAATATAGCCAATATTTTATAACTATAAATGAAGTATAACCTTTAAAAACTGTGAGTCACTATGTTGTACATCTGAAACTCTATATAATTTTGTACATCAACTATACCTCAATAAAGATAAATGACAAGAAAATTAAGAAGAAACACTGGAGATTGACATAGAAATGTTTAGGTAGCATATTGCACTCCATTATAATTTTTCTGTTTATTTTTATTTATCTAGGTTAGTGTTCAAAGCTCCAATTCTGTCTCCTTCAATGTGGACAATCAGGGAGGCAGCAGCCTGTATGCATCATACTCACCTTTCATTTCCTCCTTTCACCTAAAAGATACAATTATCATTTTACTGCACTGTGCTATTTTAATTGTCTACACCATACGTTTTACCATTTTGCCATAAAAGCTCCTCTATTTTGCTAGTATCCTCCATTTTTTAGTATTGTAACAGTATAGACATCCAATGCAATATTTGTTGAGCAAAAGCAAATGACATTCCTTCAAATTTAAGTGCTTAAGGTTCTGGTTCCTTTTTGTGGTTCAAATAGGTGGTTTGGAGCACCCATCAATCTTCCAAGTTTTAACAAATGCCTCTGGGCTACACAATACTTTTAATTAAAGAGAGCAATTTTAATTGTGGAATATTCATTATATCAGGCTGCTACCGATTGTTAATAAGGCGCAGCTCTGACAGGAAAGAGCAGACACCAAGAGAGAGGGGCTGCACAAAATTAAAATAACCTGCTTCACGCCTTCTCCACTGGGGCTGTGCTCTTAGACAAGCTTCTTTGGAAATCACTTAATAGGCAAAGTTTCTCAGTTTTCTTTCTCTGTCATCAACAGTTCTTTCCTCATCATGTACTTTCCCCAGTTTCACTGTTGGAAGACACTCCAGAGAAAAGTGGGGAGAGGTAAATGATGAAGAAGAGTCTAAGAACTCTACCACCTTAGTCTCAGATTCATGTTAGAGGCTTAGAGGTCCTTTACTTAAAAAGCCTGTCATTGACTATATTCAGCACTTCTCCCCATGCTCCTGGCCTTATCATCTCCTGGCAATGATGCTTTATAGGAGAAGACCACAACTTACTAAGATGTGACCCTCTCTTTTTCCTCTCTGCTTCTTCTGACTGTAGTAAGTTGTGGGATCCTAGGACTCAGTTAATGCAGATCTGCATGATCAGTATCCTCCTAGGTAATAATAAAAAGGCAGCAAAAACAGAGTACCTTTTATTTCACTGCACTTGCTATGTATCAGACACAGTGTGAAGCCCTTTTCTAGGAATTACCTCATTTAGTCATTCCAACAATTATGTGAGGAAGTTATTATCTCTATTTTCTAGATGAAGAAAGAGCCTTCAGAGGAATAAAAAAAAAAAAAAACACTTTTTCAGGGTCTTTTGCTGAGCAAAGATTTGAACAATGGTGTGTGAAGTAATGCTACAACATTCTCAGCTCATGTCATTTTTGCCTCTCTAGAAAAAAGCTCTATGTCTACTTTCTATATATGTTACTTTCCTGAACACATCAAAATGAGGCTCATGTGAATTAGAGAAGAGCAGTCAAATCTATCTTATCTCTTCCAACTGCCATATAAGTCTTTGTGTTCTGATAATGGAAACAAAAGTCACTCTGCCTTTTCTAAGTATTTTCTCTAAAACTAAAACTGAAAACTCAATGGGAAAAATAAAGCAGTTTTTCATCACTTTCCTCCCAAAGCTAGAGTCCTCAATCAAGGATAACCAATATTTTCTTTTTTCCCCTACAGTCCTCTTGACATTATTAAAGTCAACATAGAGTATAATAAAATTTGACTTCTCTCTAACCTTATTTCCAGACTAATTTTAGGGTGGGCAAAATCACAGAAGCATAAAATTCTAAAGGTCCTAATTTTGCTCTTAAATTAAAAAAAAAACTGTATATTTTATGATTATCTCAGCTATAGTAAAAAAAATATTCCCAAGAGTAAGCCTTGTTATATTCTGAGTTTAATTTGTCTTATAATAAAGCTTAGAGACTTTTCTCATGCCACTACTTAGTGCTGTGATTCTTAATAAACTTACTGATTAGATTTGATCTTCTCTCTCATGGGGAGTAGAATCCTATCAGGGTTATCTATGTCCAAAAGTCATGCCCTTAAAACCTATTTATGCTCCTCATAATAATTCCTGTTTAGCCATCCATATTGTCTATTTTTTTCCATTTATCTTCTTTTCTAAATTGCCCTCCTTGTTTGAATTTGGTTTTCATCTCTCACTCACCTTTCATTTAGTCAGAATATAGAGAGCCCCTACTATATGTCAGGTACAGTAAACAAATCCAAATTCCTGCCTGACAAACATATAGTCTACAGGCAAATACAGATAACTAGGCAATGATAAACCAATGTGTGATGAGTATTAGTAGAGAGAATAGTACATAAGGAGAGATCCGGATTCCATGGCATTACATCTACATCACTCTATGGTGGTGGTGATTCAGTCATTTAGTCATGTCCAACCCTTGTGACCCCAGGAGCCTACCAGGCTCCTCTGTCACATGAGGTTTCCCAGGAAAGAACTCTGGAGTTGGTTGCCATTTCCTTCTCCAGGGGATTCTTCCCGACCTAGGGATTGAACACATGTCTCCCACATTGTAGGCAGAGTTCTTTACTGCTGATCCACCTTGGAAGGCCCACTTCAATCTATAAATCTGCATCATTCCCTTTAAGCATCCTTACTGGTCACCTCAAACTCAATTCTTACATTATTTCCAGTACCAGACATGTTAAAGGCACATTTGCAAATATCTGAGCTATTTAGTTATAGTCTATTCTTTCTCCCCAAATATATTTTCCAGAGCTACTCTAGAGGAATAAATAGCTACTGCTAGTGAAGTTAGCATGACATCCTTTCAGGCAATTAAAATGTCATATGGTTTTACTTCTTTTGGCCAATAATTGAATGACTAGCTCTTCTCATTGAAAACAAAGCCCTAAGAAATATTTCTTTTGAATTGCTTCTATTTCTCTTTTTCAAAATAACATATATTGGATTTTTGTTTATTAAATACTTTTTAAAGTAAAGCAAAAGAGTAAAATAAAAAAGCCATTCATAATCCTACTATCTTGAGACAACCACTATTGATATTTGGGTCTATATACTTTCAGCATAATTTTAGATGAATACATGTAAAACATTTAACAGAGAAAATGCAGTCACACTGTTGATTCTATACATTCACACATATTCTGCATACAAATTTAGATTATA
Organism: Muntiacus reevesi; assembly: GCF_963930625.1. Taxonomy (NCBI): domain Eukaryota; kingdom Metazoa; phylum Chordata; class Mammalia; order Artiodactyla; family Cervidae; genus Muntiacus; species Muntiacus reevesi. Next base: position 30,154,089 of record NC_089264.1, read on the forward strand.
CATCTTGATTGAAAAATGCTAATACTAATCCTAAAATATGTGTTTACAACATAGAAGTTATGAGTATGTATTTCCCAAAAATCTGACATTTTGATGAAAGAGAAAGAATGCTTCGAGATGAAATTAAAGTGAATTCATAAAACAGAAAGCACCAGCTTGCAAAGAGTTGCTAAAAGTCTTGTGTTCTAGAGAAGGCAGTTAGTAGCTTTTTATCCCTGTGTGGGTCAGGGTGACTGAATCCTAGCCCTTTTCTTTTCTTTCCATTTAATCTTTGCTGGCATTCAATATTGTGTCTTGAGCTGTCTCATATTGCCTCTTGAATGTTCCATCGGGTTTTTTTTTTTTTTTTAATCTGACCATGATGAAGACGGAAATCCTCGTATGTCCTTCAAATTCTTAAATAACAGGTAAAGTTATCATCCTTTCTAGTGTATTTCTTTCCAGACAGTGAGTGTTAAATGTGAGAGCATTTTAAGAAATTCTAGAGGCAAGGTTTATGTGTCACAGACAAAATGATACAAGATTGAGGATGCACCCATAAAATAAATTCATTAATCCAGATGCATAATGATAAACTATGGGTTCCTACGTCTACAGGCAATATTTCTACAGATCATAAGCATAACTTAAAAGGAATATATAAGCCTACACAACCATTTAAAGAAAACAAGCAGAAAGTACGTAAGCTGAAGCACGGAATTTCTATTCTTCTAACATGTGCTACCTTATTTAAATTTCAACAAGTTGAAAAAACTACTGCTTGGTAAGCAGGCATGATTCTTATTATTTTAAAGGAGTTGCTGTGTCACCAAGAGAAAAGATCTAAAGTTGTTCCTGATTTAGTTAACTAAAACTTCCAAAAGAAATACATGTAAATAAGTATTTCATTAAATACTGACTTTATAGTCAATATTTATATATGGTAAAATGATTACTTTACAGTTCTGATAAAATTGTTCCTTCATCAGTCTGCCTAAGATGTTTTTTTTATATATATTTTTTTATTCTGTGGTATTTAGAGATCAAATTTTTAAAATCAACAAAAAATAAGGAGGGCTTGCCTGCAATAAGTTGTTTTCTATCATGTGGGTGCTAACATGGTGACTATACGAACAATACCAACAGGCCTGTTGCAGAGATAACAATCTATTGTAAATCTTCCCTAGAATTGCTAGGAAGATCATTCCACCAAAATACATTAGACGTTGGTTAAACTGTGGTGATAAGCAAAATAAAACCTGAAATTTTTTAAAAACTAAAATTAGATTTTTAAAAACAATTAAAAAGAATTACAAATAACTATAGGTACAAATGAGAAAAACTTGAAGAAATTGGTTAATTCACAAATATTTTTCAATCTCTATAAGTATAATTTATCCTGCTAACACTGCAAAAAAGAGGAATTTATTACTACAACTTTAAAAATAAAACCTATAAGGTAAACTGGCACTGGAGACAGAAAGCAAAGTTTCAGTAACATTTAGAAAAATGACTTAATCTTTTCTGTTGTTGTTTTGTTTTTTCACTCCTCCCAGAGCTTGGGAATGAATCTAGTGATTAGTTTTCAGTTTTTCATGGTGTACAGTGCAAGGATCAAAAGAGTCCTAATCACCTGGTAAGTTGTTAAACATATAAATTCCCATGTGTAGCAAATTATTTAACAATGATTTAGGAAAGCTATAATAAAAATAAGGCATAATTCAGTAATTGGGAACTCAAATTTCTTCCAAAGGGCAAATTTCTTTGCTAAGAAAGCAGTGAGCTATGCTCATTTCTGAACTCCAATAATGATGAAAGATATGAAGAAATTCAGCAAAAGTCAAAGAAATGATTAAAGGTTGATTAAGTTTCTGCTCTAACCATGGAAGTTAAAGACAAAGTCATACCTATGTTACATGATTATTAAGAGGTCAGAAGTTCTGTTGTGCTTTAAAAAAGTTCTCTCTCACTGCCTCCTCCCCTCCCTCCCTCAAATGCAAAATGATTGTACTACTTTTTTTTTTTAACTTTTGTCTTGCCGTGTGAACTTTCCCCATTAAAATAGGAGAAATTTTTGTTAAGACTTTAAAAAAAATGATAACTATTCCATAATCTAGTGCTGCAGTTCCCCTTATAGCCATTAGCCTTACCTGCCGCAGAGTATTTCCCCTGTGGGCTGTCCTGCTGTGGAGCCTGATACTGCTAGCATATGAATTCTTTGTTTAGACTGAGATAGTTTTTTACAGCTGGGGAATTTTCTTCTTGGCCATTTAGCAGTGTTACTATTTTGGAGCGGCCCAATAGTATTTCTCAAACCTTAATGTGTATAGATATCACCTGGGGATCTTGTTCACAGCTCAATAAATCAAGTTGAAGCCCAAAGACATGCATCTCCTGCTAGTTCCCAGGTGAGGCTGATATCTCATCTACAGTCCACACTAAAGTACATTCACTTATCAGCTCACAGTTTATTAACAACAGCTTCTATCAAAGAAGACTTTCCTACAGGATCAAGGATAAGCTCATGTTATTTTATTCCATTAAAGAGGGCTAATAAATATCCTAATCAGAGACAATAAAATGGAATCACCCTAAAGGGGTGACTTTAATGGGAGTGTGTGAACTGAGAACTTCCAGATGTTCAAGATGGATTTTAAAAAGGCAGAGGAACCAGATATCAAATTGCCAACATCCACTGGATTATAGAAAAAGCAAAAGATTTCCAGAAAATATCTACTTCTGCTTTATTGACTATGCCAAGGCCTTTGACTATGTGGATCACAACAAATTATGGAAAATTCTTCAAGAGATGGGAATACGAGCCCACCTGACCTGCCTCCTGAGAAATGTATATGCAGGTCAAGAAGCAACAGTTAGAACCAGAAATGGAATACCTTACTGGTTCCAAATTGGGAAAGCAGTACATCAAGGCTGTATATTGTCACCCTGCTGATTTAACTTATATGCAGAGTACATCATGGGAAATGCCAGGCAGGGTGAAACACAAGTGGGAATCAAGATTGCTGGGAGAAATATCAACAACCTCAGATATGGAGATAATACCACCCTTATGGCAGAAAGCGAAGAACTAAAAAGCCTCCTGAAGAAAGTAAAAGAGGAGAGTGAAAAAGTTGGCTTAAAACTCAAGATTCAAAAAAACTAAGATCATGGCGTCTGGTCCAATTACTTCATGGCAAATAGATGGGGAAACAATGGAAACAGTGAGAGACTACTTTCTTGGGCTCAAAAATCACTGCAGATGTTGACTGAAGCCATAAAATTAAAAGACATTTGCTCCTTGGAAGAAAAGCTATGACCAACATGGACAGCATATTAAAAAGCAGAGACATTACTCAGTTAACAAAGATCTGTCTAGTCAAGGTTATGGATTTTTCCAGTAGTCATGTATGGATGTGAGAGTTGGACTATGAAGAAAGCTGAGCACGGAAGAATTGATGCTTCTGAACTGTGGTGTTGGAGAAGACTCTTGAGAGTTCCTTGGACTGCAAGGAGATCCAACCAGTCCATCCTAAAGGAGATACTTCCTGGGTGTTCATTGGAAGGACTGATGTTGAAACTGAAATTCCATTACTTTGGCCACCTGATGTGAAGAGCTGACTATTTGAAAAGACCCTGATGCTGGGAACGATCGAGGGCAGGAGGAAAAGGCAACGGCGCAGGATGAGATGGTTGGATGGCATCACCAACTCAATGGAAATGAGTTTGGGTAGACTCTGAGTGTTGGTGATGGATAGGGAGGCCTTGAGTGCTGCAGTTCATGGGGTCACAAAGAGTCAGACATGACTGAGCAACTGAACTGAACTGAAATCTCAGCTACAGAACATTCATTATATTATCTTCCTACAGTGAATAACTTAGATCAAACACATTCTACTGACTGGAATAACAACTGAATTATGACTAATTACTATGAGAATGAGAATACCAAATTGAACAATTTTTAAAAATTTTAATAATAAAAGGCTATAGCAATTAACTCTATTAGTTAAATCACTTTATCATTTAAAGTAATAATATAACTAATTCTACTTTTTTGTACAATTACCCAGTTTTCCCCCACAGGTCATTTTGTTTTTGTAACTCAAAATTCAGTTTTATCAGCAGCACCTAGTTATTTGCACTGACAATGCCAAATAAAAGATGCCTGCGCTAAGAATTTAATTCCTAGGTGACTCATTAAAGCACAGAAAGCAGAACAAAACAAATAGTCATTTTAAGTATTTAGAATAAAAACATTTTAATTTAAAAATAATTAGTCTTCTCCAAGTCTCAAAGTGGCTAAGTCTCTTCTGTATTAGTAGTCTTTCTTTTCTCATATCTACCTGCTATAAATTGGTAAGTAAGATAAATTAAGGTGATGAGGAAAGGGCACATTGTTCATACTGAATTCCTTTCCAAAAGCAGCAAAGATAAAATTAGACATGAAGAGGCATGAGTGTGCATGGGGAAGTGCTAAGTCATTTCAGTTGTATCTGACTCTTTGAGACCTGACAGGCTGTAACCCTCCATGCTCCTCTGTCCACAGGATTCTCCAACCTTTAATACAATGAAAATGACCAATGTGTTTGAAAACAATCAACTGTGATAGAATAATCCTGTGTTACTTTCCTCACCCCTGGAAGGATACTTAGGTCCTGCAGGTAGTCCCGTATCTAGTTTTCCTTGAAACATTGGCAAGAAGAAACCTGAGCCCAGATGAGCCTCTTAGTCAGTAAGCTTATAAAGACAGCCTTATAGTTTCTTTAGTAATTTGACCAGTTTAAGAGCAAATATCCATTTCCTCTACCATTTCATTTTTTTCTTCTGTGCAGGTGGAGACCAAAAAACTGCCAGAAAATGAAGCACAGCTTGTAAAGAGTGACTTCATTTATTCATGGACCCAGCCACCAGTGTAGGAGGAGGTGCAGTGCTGACCACAAACAGGTGGTATCATTAAAATATTGTTGCCAGGTGATTATATAGTACAATCATTTCAGGAGAGAGTAACAGCCAATCAATCTTTGCACCAAAGCAAAACGGGAGAGTGATTTTTGAATGTAAAATTTGAAATAAGTCTGGAATGATATCCAAGTTCAACTTCATAGCGCCATTATCTCGGACATTCCTAGGACAAGTCTCAGATTTCTCATAAGTTGTGATAAAAATAATCCTATCTTATAATATGTGAAAATCAAACAAGATAATTTCTGAAAAATATATCATATGCAATGCCTAGATCATGTAAATTCACTTTTAGGTCACAGTTACTATTGTTCCCTAAATTTTAAGAAACTATTGCTTGTAAAACACATGATTCATTGAATAAAAGCTTTTCAAGAAAATATACAATCTTAAATATATACAAATATGCAAAATGTATTCCAAATTCTGAGAAAATTTTTCTAATGGAAAAGTCTTAGGATGAAAAAAGCTCTGCAATTATCATTTGGAGTGCTCACTTCTGTTTTGGTTTGATGTTTCCAGGAAAGTCACTAAAATGTGTGTGAGGGTGTGTGTGTCCTTACCTATATTTATATTAATTACAAAAATAGTTATATAAAACAAGAGTAGCAATATTAAAGAATGTCTTTATGTCTCACTAAAGAATAAAAAAAGGAAAATACCTACAGATGTCTTTTTCAAAGACATACATATTGAGGTCTTGTTCACTACTACTGTATTGATAGTTTAAAAATTGCTCATACTCACTTCTTTATTTAAATTCACACAGTCTTTTCAGGTCATCTGTTGGTTGGCAAATCTGTGTGTCTAAATCTCTTCACTCAGTTTAAACCAAATTTATGTCTAGTCTAAGACACAGAGTAAGACATCTTTACACTTCATAAAATGAACTGCAGGTATCCCTACATTCCGGCTTCCCTGGTGTCTTATCAGTAAAGAATCTGCCTGTCAATGGAGGAGGCACAGGTTCAATCTTTGGGTTGGGAAGATCCCCTGGAGAAGGAAAGGAAAACCTACTCCAGTATTCTTGCCTGGGAAATCCCATGGACAGAGGAGCCTGCAGGCTACATTCCATCCGGTCGCAAAAAATTCAGATATGATTTACCAACTAAACAATAAATACATCCCTACATCCCACCAAAGATGTTTGAGTGACAAACATTTGCTTTGCCAAAGTATAACTCTAGAACTGGTAGATGGCTATATTCATAGATTTTTATTTAACAAGTGACTAGAAGTTCAAAATTAAAATAATACAAATATGACTTAGATATGAAAATATTTTTGTTGCAAGGTATCAATAAGATAGTACAGTAGGAAGTCTGAAAGATTTATAGAAGCCACATATGCTCCTGGCCCTAATAAATTGATTCAACCTTCTCCTTTTTCTTTCCTCAGCATCCTAGTAAATGAAAAACTATTATGTCACAATGACAGAAGCAAATAGAGATTTAGATAATGGTACTGTTGGAGTCTTCATATATTTCAAAAAGTTCCATGTATAAAAAGGCACATATCAGGGTAAATCTAAAATGATAAAATTTCTCATGAAGGAGCACTTACTCCTTCATCTGTCTACACAAACATACATTATCCTCTAACTCTCTCTGGCCCCTGTGTAATGAGTTGCACAAAATACAAATTGTTTTTCCTTCTAGTGGTAGAAAATCCCACATAAGGAATATGATTCATAAAAGGTGAATCAAAGGTAAAAAAAAATAAAACTATCAAAACAAAACTGGCTCTCTTCAATGCCATGTTAAAGAAAATGCTTGATGAACGGCAAAGATGTGTAACTATTTTATAAATATATACCTTTCTTTATGGCCAGAGATAACACTAAGAGCATAACCGAAAAGACAAGTAAGAGGGGTGACGTTTTTTCCCACACTGTAATTTAACATGTATCTTTATAATTATTGCCGTTTCTCCTAATGGTAAACATTGATCAGCCAAAGGACCTCTAAGTTGATGCACTGTTATAGGATAAAGCCATGTGATTACAGACTATATATAAGGTCAGTTTCAGCTGCATACATACTGCGCAGTCTCACGTGTCCCCACACTCAGAAAAGGCCTATGCATGACGTCTGATGGGACAATGAAGCATGAGCTTGAGCAAAGCATAAGTGTGTAGTATATGTATCCATCACTCCTTGCTTCCCTGTTCTCATGTATCATTTGCCCTATCCCCTGAGCTCAGGGGCTTCCCAGATGGCGCTAGTGGTAAAGAACCTGCCTCCTAATGCAGGAGACATAAGAGATGCAGGTTCAATCCCTGGGTTGGGAAGATCCTCTGAAGGAGGAAATAGCAACCCACTCCAGTATTCTTGCCTGGAAAATCCCATGGACAGAGGAGCCTCGTGGGCTGCGGTCCACAGGGTCATAAAGAGTCAAACATGAATGAAGTGACTTAGCACAGCACTTCCCAAGCATAGGAATTCTAGTGTACTCATAGAATATGGGGCTTCCGCAAGTCACAAAGTGACTACAAGGTAATAGCATTACATCCATGACCGAATAAGCAGGGGTACTGACAGCCCTGAGAGGCTTTCCATTTGAACTTGAATTTGCTTCAAATGCAGAAAGAAAGCATCCTAAGAAACCCAGATGACTGAAGATGAGTTAAGAACTCTATCAGATAATCTTTTTTGTGTTATTTCCTTCAATTAGCCAACTACTTGTGCTGAAAATCATGACACAGAAACAGAGGGTAAGTAGGATGACCATAGTTCCGTTTCCTTTCATCCATCCTTAGTAATCAGTAAGGCAAAGAGAAAGTATTGTTTTAACTACCACTGATAGGCTGACAAGATTCAAATCCATCTATTCAGACCATGTTTAAAGTTTATACATTCAATTAACTACTGCAAATCTCCGCTAGCATCCTCTGTATGCCTCTCAAAATTATTAGATGGAAATCAGAATAATTACCCACGCACTACCCAACCTTGTCAAAATATTTTTCTCTGTTTTTCTCATTTTAGTGAATAGCTCTGTTAGATTCAGTCATCTAATCCAGAATTTCAACACCAATCAAACACTATGTTTTGTCAATACTAACTCCTAAAATCCTTCGAGTCTTCTCCTTTCTAGTCTCTATGATTTTTGTCCACAGACCCATCCACTTGACCTGGATTATCGTTCTTTGCTCCTGTTTTCACGTCCCTCCAATATATTCCAACACTGCACACGATGCCCGAGTGATACTTCTAGAAGGCAGATAGGATCTTACCACTTCCTTGCTAACAAAACATATTAATGATTCCTTAACTCTTTCAGACACAAAGTCAAGCATCTTTAATGTTACCTACAGGCAATTTCAGCTGAAGCATCTGTGTTTTTCTCCAAACTTACATTTTGCCTTTCCCCTTTGTATCCTAGGGTCTGACTACATGAAGCTACCTAAATTTCCTAAACAGGCTCACTGCTTTCTTCTGTATTGTTGATACACACATATCCAGTATTTTCTAGCTATCACTATTCAAACTAATACCTTTATCACCTTATTGGCCTATATGAATACCTGAATGAATTGTTGGCAGTTAAGGTTCACTATCATTATAGTAGAAGAGGAGCTAAAGGCAAAGGAGAAAAGGAAAGATATACCCAATTGAATGCAGAGTTCCAAAGAACAGCAAGGAGAGATAAGAAAGCTTTCCTCAGTGATCAGTGCAAAGAAATAGAGGAAAACAATAGAATGGGAAAGACTAGAGATCTCTTCAAGAAATTAGAGCTACCAAGGGAACATTTCATGCAAAGATAGGCACAATAAGGGACAGAAACAGTATGGTCCTAACAGAAGCAGAAGATATTAAGAAGAGGTGGCAAGAATACACAGAAGAACTATACAAAAAAAAAAAAAATCTTCATGACCAATAGCAATGATGGTATAATCACTCATGGTGAGCCAGACATCCTGGAAAGTGAAGCCAGGTGGGCCTTAGGAAGAATCACTACGAACAAAGCTAGTGGAGGTAATGAAATTCCTGTTGAGCTATTTCAAATCTTAAAAGATGATGCTGTGAAAGTGCTGCACTCAATATGTCAGCAAATTTGGAAAACTCAGCAGTGGCCAAAAGACTGGAAAAGGTCAGTTTTCATTTCAATTCCAAAGAACAGAAAGACAAAGAATGTTCAAACTACTCCACAATTGCATTCATTTCACACGCTAGTAAAGTAATGCTCAAAATTCTCTAAACCAGGCTTCAACAGTATGTGAACTGAGACCTTCCAGATTTTCAAGCTGAATTTAGAAAAGGTAGAGGAACCAGAGATTAAATTGCCAACATCCACTGGACCATCAAAAAAGCAAGAGAGTTCCAGAAAAACTTCTACTTCTGCTTTACTGACCACGCCAAAGCCTTTGACTGTGAGGATCACAATAAACTGTGGAACATTCTGAAAGAGATGGGAATACCAGACCACCTTATCTGCCTCCTGAGAAATCTATGCAGGTCAAGAAGCAACAGCTAGAACTGGACATGGAACAACAGACTTGTTTCAAATTGGGAAAGGAGTATGTCAAAGCTGTATATGGTCACCCTGCTTCTTTAACTTACATGAAGAGTACATAATGCAAAATGCTGGGCTGAATGAAGCACAAGCTGGAATCAACATTACTAGGACAAATATGAACAAACTCAGATACACAGAGGAAACCACCCTTACGGCAGAAAGCAAAGAACTAAAGAGCCTCTTGATGAAAGGGAACGAGGAGAGTGAAAAAGCTGACTTAAAACTCAACATTCAAAAAGCTAAGATCATGGCATCTGGTCCCATTACTTCATGGCAAATAGTGGGGCAACAATGGAAACAGTGACAGACTTTATGTTTTTGTTCTCCAAAATCACTGCAGGTGGTGACTGCAGCCATGAAATTAAAAGACACTTGCTCCTTGGAAGAAAAATTATGGCCAACCTAGATAGCATATTAAAAAGCAGAGGCATTACTTTGCTGACAAAGGTTAATCTAGTCAAAGCTATGTTTTTTTCCCAGTAGTCATGTATGGATGTGAGAGTTGGATCATAAAGCTGAGCACCAAAGAATTAACACTTTTGCACTGTGGTGTTGGAGAAGACTCTTGAGAGTCACTTAGACTACAAGGAAATAAAACCAGTCAATCCTAAGGGAAATCAGTCCTGAATATCAATTGAAAGGACTGATGCTGAAGCTGAAGCTCCAATACTTTGGCCACCTTATATGAGGAACTGACTCTTTGGAAAAGACACTGATGCTGGGAAAGGTTGAAGGTGGGAGGAGAAGGGGACAACAGAGGATGAGATGGTTCGATGGCATCACTGACTCAGTGGACATGTGTTTTAGTAAGCTTCATGGTTTGGTGATGGACAGGGAAGCCTGGCATGCTGCCGCCCATGTGGTCACAAACAGTCGGACATGAGTGAGTAACTGAACTGAACTAACAGTAAGACTTTTTGATAAACTGGCCAGAAGACTGGAATATTTTAGCTCTTTGTGGAATGCCTAATGAAAATTTCACTAAGTGCAGTAACACAGATGTAGTATCATAGGACTGTTTCCAGGGGGAAAGCAGGAGTCAGAGCAGATCCATAGAAGGGTGACTGATGAGTGGAGTATAAAATAAGTAGGGGACATCTGTAAAAAAAAAAAAAGTGTTGAGGCTGATAAAGGCACTCTATGAGGAGATATAGAATATGTAGAGGCATGAGAAAACGGGGTTTTGGGAATTTTATTCAGTTCAGAATGACTGGACCACCTTATGCATGACAGTGGGAATGAAAAAAGAGATCTGGTTTAAGAGATTTTTAAGAAATCAAATAAAGAGACTTTAATGAATAATAGAATAAAGGAAATCAGAGACAAAAGAAGTTGACCATAATATACAAACTCAAGTTTAGTCTAAGAGATCATTAGGCCCATCATTGAGACTACATGGATATTGAGAAATAGTGAAAAATGAGAAAGGTAGAGTTTTCGGAGCCTGTAGAAACCCAAGAAAAGATGGCCATTAAGTTGTAAGGGTAGGAATATTGGAGGATTTGGAGCTTCAGATATTTATGAAATGTTATGAGAATTTTCAATACTTGAACAACGTGTAAGTGGTTCCAACACATGACAATTAATATTAATCTGCCTGTAGGGTTCAAGTCATTATTTCTGAATGTAAATTTGTTCAATGTTTATTTTTTCTCAAAACTTGTACCTTAGTAAGATGGCAACACTGAAAGGATATAATTTTGACCAGAAGTAAGGATAGTTGCTATAAAGTGCACTTTCTGGGAAAAGTAGTTTTGAAATCATTTGTTCATTGATTCTTTCAAAATGTATCAAGTGCCTGTTTTATGCCAGATGTCATACAAGGTAGTTTACACATTAGTATGAAACAAAACAATATTCCTATCTTCAAATTCTTCATAACATATTTAGAAAACAAATAATAAAACTTTAGGTCTAGAAGAACCTTAGGGAATCTGAATCTCCATTACATCACATTAAAAGTGAGAACATCAAAGTCAGAGATATTTAAGAATGTAATAAGGAGAATCACAGTACTCCTGGGTGGCTCTTCCCTGGCACTGAGTCAATGATCCAGTTACATTCTAAACTGGGATACTGGCATCATGAACACATCAACACGGTGTCTGTTGAAAGAAGAAGAGCCACGTTACAGCCCAGTCTACAAAGAAAATATGACACCGTCATTCACATCACATTGGCCAGAACTCAGCAGCATGACCTCTATCTAACTCAGCAGAGGTGGGGAAATACTGTCTTCCATTGTGCTTAAAAAAAAAAGAAAGAAAGAAAATTGGTGAGCAAACAGCTCAGCTCTGTAACTTGTCTAGTAGGAAGAGCAGTTTCTGGGTTTTTTTCTTTATCCTCTGAAGCCTGAAAATCTATAAAAACCAATGTTCAGATTTACTTGGCTTGACATATGCCCTCAAAATGAAATCCAGCTTCAGCACTGCATTGGCTTTTCTGGGTGGTTTTGCCACCTTATATAGCATTTATGAAGATATTTTCAACAATTTACACACCATTTTTAGCTATTTAACTGGACTATTCCTCCAGTTACCTAGTGCATCATGCTGGAAACAGGAGGCCAGCTTTTCACATTTATTTCTGCTAATTTTACTTCTAGTCCTTTTTGAGTCTTTGATTCCAATCTACCTTAATAAATTAGACATTGATTAGTATTCAATCATTTTCAGGCACTATCTCCTAATTTCATACTTAGGCTGTCTTTATTCTCATCAAAATCACCAATAAAAATGTCCAACAGGACAGATTCAGGACAAAAGAACATTACAGGCCTTTGTAGAATAGAATGCCTAGCACTAGTTCCCAATGCTAACTACATGGAGGATAGCAAAGATCAGCAGTATGCCAAGCAGGAGGAACAGGAGTCCACTTCTGCCCACTGCATCTTGGTATCAGACTCACCGAGGAAAACACAAAGGACTCAAGCATGGGACGGAGCAATGCTTTTACCCACATGGAGAAGAGACCGAGCAAGACCAAGTCTGGTAACGGGCGTCAATCCCCCTTGGCCAGTGGTGACTCCCAGCAGCCTGCATGCACACCTCTTGTGAGGCAGCAGGATGACTCCAACCAGTGGAGTGTGGCATTCTGAGAGCCGGGGTGTGACTGAAGGCCACTGACACATGTGCTTAAGCAGAACAGAGGAGTACAGATTGTGTGAGACTGCAACAGGGCCAGATCTTCCGACACAGGCAATCAGCTTGACACAGGCCGTGTGGGCTCTTTAGCTCTTGGTAAGGGACTGTTCGGAGCCAAGGAGCATTCTTATGTGGCAGAGAGGAGGTCAAAAGACTATAGGTGAGACTGCCATTCCCAGCAGTTTTTCAGCAGGTAAATGTTGAGAAATGTGGACAACTGTTGGTTTCTTTGATCATGTTACTCCTTTAATCTTCACCACGTGTTTCCAATTACACTTTCAGAGTTTTATGTTACAACTATCCAATATTCTTGAGTCATTTACTCGCTGGCCATAAATCATTCTTTCTCCTTCTCTGAAACATCTAAAATATTTTCTTAAACTATAGGTCACCATCTAATTAGATCTTTACTATTGGTCATTCTGAGACAGTGTTTCTTCTACCAGAATAACCCACACAAAGGGAGTTCTTAACCTGTAACTATTATGCTGGTGACAATGAATAGCTGGTATTGAACACTATTTGGTTCCAGACATGGGCCTGAAGCACCAATAAATAGTTTAGCAAACTTGAAATATATAACGAGCTCATGTGCCAACCAGTATATGTCCACCTGTTCAATTAAGCTGTGAATAATTATATATATTCTATCCTTTTTTTCACTTCTAGTGAAATTATATCTCGTTTGTTTCATCTCATGCCTTTCTTCAAAAGGCAATTTTGAAATTTTTGTCTTCAGCTTTTTTAATCAAGACCTAAGGACCGCTTTTGTTTATCATCGCCAAATAGTTTTTAAAGGCGATTTCTCTCTCTCTCTCTCTTCTGACCTACTTATTATCCCACTCCAGTTTACAAAGTAGAATGTCAAGCCTGAAGGTCTGCTTTAAAATTGGCAAATAATGAAATTACATAGTTCATTCGCAAAATGCTCATAAGGTTTTAAGATTAAATTGTGAGGACTTAATCATCTTATTATTTTGGATGTATTTTCATTCCGAATCTATAACCTGAAACAAAGAGAACTGCTTTTGTGAAGTCACTTGTGCTATTCAGTGAAATATTGTTCCTTTCACACTTATAAAATAGTATTCATCTTTCTATTTTACCAGGTAAAATTTAAGCATTCCAAAACAAACAGCTTGCAATCCATATGAAGTCTGTTTACACTGAAGCTGATTCATACCTATTAAAATCTGATGCATACTTTATCAAACTTAAGTCGAGATTTCAGAATTCAAATGTACACTTTTATTTTACTGTACCTTGAGGCACATAAAACAAGTCCATTTTATGTGATTATCAGACTGAAATATCATCTTGAGATGAAAACTTCTTTCTACAGAACTAATATCATCCCCTGGCATTGTAGCTTTCACATTTAAAATACAGAAGTGAGATGCATTTTTTTTTTAATAATGATATATTTCATAGGATTCAGATTATGAAATTAAATGTTTTTATGCCACACTTGTTCCAATCTTTTGTTCTCATCATAGTTTATGGGTATCATAACTATAATACTTGGGGGATGTTGTTTTACTATAATCTTTGTTAACCTTCTTAAGATCAGGACCTGGCTGACTTGATCACAGGATTCAAAACCAAGAAGGCAATGCCTCGTTTCTGCCTTGGTTGTTGATGAGAAGACTGAAATCATTGTAGGAGGTGATATCAAAGTTACATGTCTTCTTATTTCTCTTGAGGTGGAATCCTGAGGCTATGAAAGTGGGAAAGGATGGGAAAGCCAAGAGCGACACTTGCATTAGTATGTTGGATCTGAGATTCTTGAGGTACTCTTTGCAGGCATACCAGACCTCAGTTTCAGGCTTCTATATATAGCTGTATGTCCGCTTGTAGACTTCAAGTGCAGTGATGGTGGCACAGGGGGCAGAAATGAAGATGAGCCTCAGGCAATGCTTCTGGCCATGATCCACAGCAACATTCAGGGATTTGCAAGTTTCTATAGATTTTGTAACAAGACACAAAGCTTCTGAGAAAGCCAGAGGTTCAAGGTTCAAGACAAAGAGACCGACGTTTACAGGAACTTCCCAAATAAGGGCAGATGAGCACAAACTTCACAGTCATGGACAAACACCAAGCAACAGCCAGATGGAACCAGTTGCATCTCTGTGGTCTCTAAGGGTAGAACAGCCAGACATCTGGTTCCTTAGATCTTTCCACCTATCAAGTAAAATGAGTAAGTCCATGCTTATATGTGGTGTTCTTCAGAGGCGTGAGGGGTGGTGGTGGTGAGTATTTATAAGGAAAGAGACTACATGAACGAGAAGCATTTATAAAGGCAAATTTAGAGAGAATCACTCCCCATCTTTTCCCTACTCCTACTTTCTATGGTATGTCCTAGCTAAAGAGATTTATCAATTATATAATTATCATCTCTGTTTTGTGTATTTAAGTATGGTGTGAAAATGTTTACAACTTCATTAATAAATAATAGGTGGTTGTTTTCTGCATGCTCAGTTGTGTCTGACTCTTTGCAACCCTACTGATGGTAGCCCTCTAGGCTCCTCTGTCCATGGGATTCTCTAGGCAAGAAAACTGGAGTGGGTTGCTAGTTTCTCCTCCAGGGGATCTTTCCAACCCAGGGGCTGAACTGGCATCTCCTGCAACTCTTGCATTAGCAGGCAGATTCTTTTACCACTGACCACCTGGAGAGTAGCTCCACTAATAAATAATAGGTATATATAGGTTATTTTTTTCCATACTATAGCAAGATACAACCCTTTTGAAAAAATGTAACCTGATGTCATCATTTTCAATTCTCCACTCAAAACACTCCACAATATTTGAATATGTGCAACAGTCTCTCCCTAAAAGCTTCCACACAGAGAATTAACTAGTACATTAACTAACCAGGTAGGTTACTCAATTTTGGGCAATTTATGCTCTTAAAAATAGTTTTCTGTAACTAAGTTGAAAATTACTTAGGGAATTCTTATTCATAATCCTGGCTTTGTAACAGTGCAAAAATTATCGAACTGACGTTTCTCTTAACAGGGTATTGATATCTAACAAATATTATTACATCTATAAATGCTCTTCTCTGACTTAAACATTCAGATTGTTACTTACAAGACAGTCATCAGATTCATTGGTATACTAGGTTCTCTTTCGGCTATTATGGATCCATGGAAGGAAATGAACATTTTAAACTGTTGATTCAAAAGTTTTGCATAAGTACTGTGGGTATATTCCTCTGTGTGCACAAGACCCTTTTACAGGGTCTGGGGCTGAGGAGCCACAAGCTAACAGCTGCATTTCCTCAGGTCTGTATAGAACTGGCAGCCAAAGCAATGAGACACTGAAAAGGACAACTGCTTTCTCTACTTCTTACTAAGATTTAAATTGATGGTGCCATTCATCCAAGCAAATGATATGGGAACAGAATATTCTGTTATCATGGGATTGCATGAGGTTGATTTATACCAGCAGTGTCAAAATTATTTCAGAAGACCTAAATATATATAAAATGCTACCACATTTATTGCCTCAGTCAACAAATATTTACTATACATTGACTATATTTAGGATGTAACTTAGGAGACAAAACCCGCTGCATTTGTGGAGCTTACATTCAAGCCATCATATGTAAGTTTATTTGTAACTACAAATATTGACAGATGAAACTAGCCCTTGGAGGCTCACATTAGGTCACTAAACACACAGGAATGTTTCCTGATGCATTTTAAATAATCTTCACTTAAACTCATACTTTAATAATACAGTAAATCTGGAAATATATTAATGTGCTATAATAGACATGTAGAATTTACATTCATAAAATATATAAAGAATGAGATTTGTAAGTTGATTCTTCTATGTAAAGCATTTTGAACTTTTTCTTTCCTACAAGGTCTCTTCCACTTTCATTTCATTTTTTTCCTTTTCTTTATATGTATGTTACATCACTGAAAAAACAATACTGATGTATAAGACATATATTGAGGTCTTAATGTGTGATTGACATTATTATGTGTGCAATTTGTGTAGTTGGTAAGCAGTGTTATTTCTATTTTGCAATAGAGAAAACTTAGAGATGTTAATTCACTTATCAGAAGCACATGAGTAGTAAGTATCAGAGCTGGAATTAAAATAATGATATGTAATTTGCAAATGAAGCAACCAACCAATTTGAAAATGAGGCAACCAATTTGGGATTAATCTCCAAAATATACAAACAGCTCTTGCAGCTCAATATCAAAAAAACCCAATCAAAAAAATAAGTGGAAGATGTAAATAGACATTTCTCCAAAGAAGGCATATGAATGATTAAAAATCACATGAAAAGAGGTTCGATCCTCTAATTATCAGAGAAATGAAGATCTAAAGTACAATGAGGTATCACCTCACACTAATCAAAATGGCCGTTATCAAACAATCTACAAACAATAAGTGTTGATGAATGTGTGGAGAAAAGGGAACTCTCTCACACTGTTGGTGGGAATGGAAAATGGTACAGCCACTATGGAGAACAGTACAGAGATTTCTTAAAAAAACTAAAAGGATAGTTATCATATAAGCCAGCAATCCCACTCCTGGGCATATATCCAGAGAAAACCATAATTCAAAATGATACACGTACACCAATGTTAACTGCGGCACTATTTACAAAATCCAGGGCATTGGAACCAAGCTAAATGTTCACCAGCAGAGGATGGAAAAAGAAGATGTGGTATATTACAGAATGGAATATTACTCAGCTGTAAAAGAGAATGAAATAATGTCATCTGCAGCAACATGGCTGGGCCTAGAGATTGTCATATTGAGTGAAGTGAGGCACAGAAAGATAAGTATCATATGACATCACCTATATGTGGGATCTTTAAAAATAAAAGGTAAAATTGAACTTATCCACAAAACAGAAATAAAATACAGATACAGAAAATAAACCTATGGTTATTGGGGGCAAGGCGGGAGAAGGATAAATTGGAAGATTGAGACTAATATATACACACTACTGTATATAAAATAGATAACCATTAAGGATCTACTGTATAGCACAGGGAACTCTACTCAACACTCTGTAACAGCCTACATGGAAAAAGAATCTAAAAAGAGTAGCTATATGGATATGTATAACAGACGCACTTTGCTGTTTATGTGAAACTAACACAACATTGTAAATCAACTATACTCCCATAAAGTTTTATTAAAATGATATGTATGAGTGTGAGTTACGTATCTGGGCCTTGAGCAACTACACGCCTCATTTTGTACTCTGCAAAATATTCTGCATAAATGGCTTCCATCTTTCCATAATATTTGTCACAAACAAAAGATAACTACTATTCATTCAGATAACATATGTGCTGAGCACTTACCATGCTACATTTTATAAGTACTAAAAATGTATTCAGTAGTGGAGCAAACTCATAAAATCACTCTTTAGAGAAACCCAGCTCCCAGGACGTTGTCTTTTGGAAGCTATACTTAAAATTCATAACTATAAAGTGATAAACACTTAAAGCTTTTTAAAATAATTTTTCATGTCCAAATAAAAGCAGTCTTGCATTTTTTTCAGACTGCAAAGAATACAAAGAGTAAATTGTTAAGAAACTTATTTAATGTCTTTATAAAAGGACACTAGAATAGAATGGAAATAGGATCCTATAGAGAAGACAATAAATCTGCCTTTTGTCTTTTCTCCCTTGCATCCAACCCACCCTCCTTTCTGCTCCACTGTGGGTAGCGGAGCCTGGAGCAGTCAGCTAATGGCTCCCAGCATGAAGCTGGCACTCTTAATGTCCTCTTCTCTCCCCACACGTCTTGGCAAGTCCTAGCAGCAGCACCTCAAGAAGTGATCAGTATTGTATCTTGTACTTCTAGTTTCACTGTTTCTGTTTTTCCTTTAGCATTAAATTGCAAAAGGAATTACATTTTCTTTTCCAAAGCTCTGACATTAAAAGGATTGCTCTGAGATTATATTTGATCTGGGTACAAATTTTTCTCATAGAAGTGTCAACTATCATGTAGGGAAAAGAGAAAATATTTGATGAGCATAAATTACTCCACAGGTGATCTTTCAGGATATATATATTCCCTGTATCAGAACAAGGCTTTTTTTTATACTTTATATAACCATCCATTAGCCATTTTTTCTAGAATGAAATACATTACATCTATAGCTCGCTTGTAGATTATATCTTTTTCCTTCAAATAAAAAGTATGTTATTAGCAATACTTCTCCATATGAAGCCTATAAACTTCATTTCCTGTCACATTGATAATACCAATAAGTCTCAGTATAAATGTGCAGACCTCTGGTCACTTTTCTAATAACTCTATTCCTTAGTATAGGGTTGCTTTTCCAAATTACACTTTAAAAAATCTACTTGATTCTTTTGTATTTTTGAAAGTCATCAAATTTCATTATAATAAGATGCTAAACTGAAGAAATACGGCATAGACCCTTACAGCAGGGTCCCCAGTGCCAGGGCCATCGAACAGTACCTATTAAGAACTGGGCTGCAAAGCTGGAAGTGATCATGCAGCAAGCAGGTGAAGCTTCACCTGTATTTATAGCAGCTCCCCATCACTCACATTACCCCCTGAGCTCCACCTCCTGTCAGACTAGGGGCAGCATTAGATTTTCATAGAAGCTCAGACCCTACTGCGAACTGTGCATGTGAGGGACCCAGGTTAAGTGTTCCTTATGAGAATCATGCCCAAACCATTTCCCCCAACCCTGTCCATGGAAAAATTGTCTTCCATGAGACCAGTGCCTGGCGCCAAAAAGTTAGGACCACTGCTTTACAGAATACAATTCTATTCAATCTCATTATATGTTCAGTAATTCTACATTCAAGGACCAGAATCCAAGAACTAAGAAGAAACTTCTTTTTAGCTTAGAAAATTACATAATTAGAAAACTCAATGCTTTGCAGATTCCCAAAATCCAGAATAGTGAGTAACATATGGTAGATAGTCAATAAATATTTTAACAGTGTAACTAAATGAGCTAAAAGTCACAAATGAAACATTCTGTATTATCCTTACTTTTTATCAATGAAAAATCAAAGTAGCTAAGCAAGTTTCACAAAACACATTCTACTTATATAGTAAGTCTAATGCATAATATTTATAAATCTTCAATCACTTCTTAAAAAATATGATTTCTTAGGTATGTGTAATGGCTCTTTTCTTGGTAGTTTTCTCTGTCTCTCTCTCTCACACACACACACTCAATAATCTGGAAATAATCTTGGGATTCATTACAACTCTTTATGCACAAGAATCCATATAGTTTTAACATAAATTCTGTTTTAAGAAGATCACACACACAAAATTTTCACTCTTCAGAGCATCGTCAAGTACCACACATGCAAAAGGGAGCATAATATGTGACTCCAAAATATGCCACATTGGCTTATTTTGAGCTGAAGCAATCAAGATCCAGCAGAAGAAAAACTTTTACCTTTCTTTAACTACCTAAAGGAATTTAGTATGGAACCTGACTCAAGAGACAGAGATATGACCAGAGATAACCTTTATCTGAAGGACCTATCTGTAGCGCAGGGCAAACATCTAATTACCAAATATATGTCATTATTATCCTGTCAATTACCTCCTATCTCTTTGAAGATCCCTACCCCATTCCATTCAGTTCAGGATGATGTATAAGCCTCAACTGGCCGACTTGCCCTTGTGTCTCATATTTTTATGGGGCTCCCATATGTATGAAATTAAATTCTTTTTATCCTGTTAATCTGTCTTATGTCAATTTAATTATTAGACCAGTCAAAGAATCTAGAAGAGAAGACGGAAAAGCTTTCCTCCCCAACACATGCAAAGACTGGGTTTACACTAGAGCTTATAGGATGCTGTTTTCATCTTTGACTCAATTTTTATCAGAATTGAATTGCCCTCTTTATTTCCAAATCCCTTGATTTAAATTTCATAACAAATGTAAATCCAAGTATATTACCAAACAGAGTTAACTCATTTCACTATTAGTATAAATATGACTTCATGAATAAAATTAGTTTGCAACTTATTACAATAATATAAACTTGCAGTTGGGCTTTTAAGGAGTTTTCCTGATAAAGGGGAAAAGTAGAATTAAAATATTTTGTCTTGGGTCTCCTACATAATTCATGATATTCTGGAGCTAAGTGAATTATTTTTCAAATGATTCAATCTAATTAAAAAATTGATCATATTTTTGAACTGGGAATTTGTTTGCAGTTTTCAGGGTTATTATGCATACATATACCCCTTTGTCTATATTAAGCATTAAGGGACAAGGAGTGGAGGCAAAAACCAAAGAGACTATAATCACATAACTACATTACATTAGCTCATCACTGCAGACAGAAGACCATAAAGGGAAAAGTGTGGACAGCTGCTAGCTTAGGAACTCAGTGCAGATTTCAGGCATGAAAATTCTGTGATTAATCATTGAGAGTTCAAGTACTGCAATTTTTGTACTTTCCTTATTCCTCTCTTTCCTCTTTCTCTTCATTTTTTTATTTAAAGAATTAGCAATTATGAAAACCTTAATATGTGCTGGACACAGTTTATATACTAAAAGTATAGTAGTAAAAAAAAAAAATAAGGCAGAGATGCCCTTTTTAACAAAGCTTCATTATAGTGGTTGGAGAGAAAGCTAATTCACAAACAAATGACTAAAATATACACTGAAACATATGTGCATAAGTGCTATGGATGTGGATGGTTGGGAATGCATCCCCCTGAGGTTGCAATATTTGAGATTTGAATAGCAGGAAGGAGCCAGTCATGTGGAAATCAGAAAAATGAGCATTCTTGGAAGGGGAAGCAGCTATTACAATAACTGTAAGAGAAAAAAGAAAAGTAAAGGTAGGGGAGGCTCTGACATTTTTGTTTTGGCCTATGGTTCAGGTTTTAAGGCTTATCCACCAAGTCCCCACTTCCCCCTGATATTCTGTCTTCGCCCTTGTCACTGCAACCAGATGATTAATGGCATCTTTTATGGATACTCTGGCAAATACATCATTTCAGACTTTTATTGGGCATGAAGCACAGAGAGTATGCCATTTCAGTCTCCAGGATTTTGATGAAGAAATATTGTTATTTACTCTAAGTAACAGAAGCCATTTATTTATAAATATGAAAACTATGAAAAAACCCTGGTTGGACCCGATTTTGTGCTTATCTTTCCCCTTGTCAACTGCAGGTTGCTTGTGAGTGTCTCACGACCTTGAGTGGCCTCTGACTCATTAAAGGAGTGAAATTCCAAGTACTAATTCCCATACAAGAAATTTCTCTCCAGCTCTTATCAGAAGCCATGGGTTGTACCTGGCTCTCCTGGGTGATGATGCCTCTCTCACATCTACTTTTTAGAGCCATGGGCCTTCACAGACTGTAGTTATTTCTTCTCCTGTTGTGACAATTTATTTCTCTTCTATGAGTACTTTTTCTACTCTCTGTGAAGGAGATGAAGTCAGATAGGCTTTAGCATAAGACATACTTTTCAATGTTGTGATCTTGGGCCATTTATTAAACTTCCTTAAGCTTCAGTTTTCTCATTAAGGAAAAATAATCATAAGACATAATGAGTTTACATATGTGAAGTAAAAGTGAAAGTCACTCAGTGGTGTCCAACTCTTTGAGACCCCATGGGCTATAGAGTCCATGGAATTCTCCAGGCTAGAATACTGGAGCGGGTAGCTGTTCCCTTCTCCAGGATATCTTCCCAATCCAGGGATCGAACCCAGGTCTCCTGCATTTCAGGTGGATTCTTTACCAGCTGAGCCTCTAGAGAAGCCCTTACATATGTAAAGAATTTTGCAGATGTCCAGGCACCAGGACAACAACTATTATGCATTTCTTACTGCCCTCATCTTTATCATCTTCATTTCCATCACTCGAATATCTTTTTTTTTTTTTTCAGCAATGATTCCCAAAGTATGGTCCCTGGATCAGCAGTGAGCATCTCTAGGTAATGAAAATTATCTGGCATCACTGAAACGGAAATTTTGGGGTGAGACCCAGATTCTTTGGTTATTTGAACCTGGTTATTTGGATGCAAGCTAATATCACATTGAAGTGAAGTGAAGTCACTCAGTCATGTCCGACTCTTTGCGACCCTGTGGACTGTAGCCCACCAGGCTCCTCCGTCCATGGGATTAGAGGAAATTTATTACATTATTATGTTTGTCCCCAGTTGTTCATAATTAAATTCCTCAGTTTTCCTGGAGTGAGTAACTCAAAAATGTGCAATATCCTTAAAAAAAAAACAAAAAACTTCCCAGTTATTTCAAAGAAAATTAACTATATTTAGGACAAAGCTTATATGCAATGCAAATAAAAGAAAGAAGACAAAATGTATATTTTGTTCTCCCAGAGATAACTCTAGTTGTATCCAGATGTTAGAATACTCTTCTGAAAACTTACAAAGCAGTTGAAGAAGGCATAATAGCTCTTAAAAAGTCTTCATTACTGGCTTCAAGTCTTATAAAAATGAAAACTTAGCCATAAAATGAAATTATAGAATTTAATGATACACATGTTTTTTATAAACTCAGAAATTAAATATAATACTTGAAAGTGCAATGCAATAGTAAATATATGAAACTCAGCTTTATCAAAAGTTCAAACTTGGCTGAAGAAGCAACTAGGATTTACATGAAAAATAGGAGAAGTCCTACAATTCCACTTAATATGTTCAGTTTATATCCTCTATTCCATGTCATATTTCCTTCCTCTGTAAGGACAGTAACATAAACTGCATCAGCAGAACATATTCAGTCTGGGAATATCAGTAGAATGTTTAATTTTTGTGCAAACCCTGGTATATTCATGAAATAATTAATGAGAGACATGACAATTAAGAATAAAATCTGCAGTCATAATTTGGGATAAATTGATCTAAGTAACTCCTCCTTGTGTTCTAAACCAGTTATGTTAACATGTTTTTAAAGCAGGAGAATATTTCTTTACCTAACACAATCTCATAAGGAACAGAAGTATACAAGATTGATTCAACCAATATTAGCATATATTTATTTCATGTACAGTTCAAATGTATATCTATTCTTACTTTAAATTCAATCAAAGGGAATCAGTTTTCCTTGCATAGAAATGAAAAAGTCGAAATTGAATTTTACATTGTCAGAGACAATTCTCCACAGGTTTGCTTGAATTTTTGCATGTCTTATGAGCAAGATACCCACTGTCCTTTTGCTTCAAACTATCTTTGCAAGGATGTTTATTTAGCAAACAGTCTTGAGAGATAAAGGTAACTAAGGGCATATTGGTTTATTATCAATACAACAAAGATAAATTCATTCTCTGGGGCCAAGGGAATGCCTTTTTATGGCCTATTATAAGAGATCGGAGTCCTTAAGTTTAGGTTCCTCAGCCATGATGCAAACCTATGGTGTGTAGAGTAGCTATATGAGTTTTCCACATTGCCCTATGTAAACCAGGGACACACAGGACCAATGCAAATGCTAATATCATGGCTATTGCCACTACTGTAATTAAATCCTCTGCCTCTGACCCAGGATAGTTGTATTTTCTGCTTTTGTTGGTGAAATAGTTCAGGTTAAATTTTCATTCTGCATATTGATTCTTCACAGTTCTTACTATACATTTGACAAACAGAGTCATATTTCAGCCTCATAACTCTCAATCTGCTTATGCATTTTGATGTAGTTGGATATTTTTTTTAAAATGAATCTGATCTACACAGGTACATATCAGCCTGTGGTGACCATATTAAAATGACTCTCATAGAAATTTAAGTTTCTCCCCAGCAGTGATAGGGAAACTTGAAAAAAAGAAGCAGTAGGTATTTTGCTTTAAATATTGAATCACAAATATTGCTTACCAACTGTCTAAATTCCTTGTTAAAGGCATAAAATTCAAAGAATGCTTCCTGAAACTTATAATAAACACTAAGCCTATTCATGATACAGTGCAATGCAATAGAAAGCCTGTTAAATCTCCATTGCACAAAATTTTGCCAAAACTATTGTTTTGATAACCAGTCATGTGTTAGCTCGACAGCACTATGTATTGTATATAGATTTTTTTGTAATAATTTAAACACATATATTTCAGATAAAAAAGAAATAATTTGCTTACAAAAACCATTAAGAATATCTTCTGTATATTAGTTTTCTATTTCAAATCTGCAATAACACTGCTTTCAACTCGTCTTTCATGAAAGTACTTCAGGGACTTCAAATTGCAGGTTGGTCATATTTCCTTACTATCTGAGTTCAATTAACTGCCAGAATATCAAGATATAGGACCCACTGCAGCAGGCCTTAAAGCTACAGCACAAAACTAAAGATCTTTGATTCATGAGAGCTCATTCGTAACTCGTTTAAATAAATTTCACCTCAAGATTAAAAAATAAATTGAAACACTATATATGTAGCTTTAAATTTAAAACCAGTTTTGTATACCTATTAATGTGGACTGCCCTGGTGACTCAGACGATGAAGAATCCATCGGTAATGCAAGAGACCTGGGTTTGATCCCTGGGTTGAGAAGATCCCCTGGAGAAGACAATGGCTACTCAGTCCAGTATTCTGGCCTGGAGAATTCCATGGACAGAGGAGCCTGGCAGGCTACAGTCCACGGTGTTGCAAAGAGTCAGACATGACTGAGTGACTTTTTTTTTAAACCTATTAATTGAAATAAATTAAAAATACAATGGAAACCAAAAGGATAGAAAATAAATAGAACTACAAGAGAGCAGGAAATAAGGGAAACCTATCAATATAAAAATCTGAATATGAAATTACACTTTACTTCAAATAACCTGAGTTGTGGAAAAAATTTAAATGCACTTTCTCCAGCAGAAATTCAAAAACTCTGTAAATAAAACAAGCAGACAGTTCTCCAGAAACTAAAGCAATTCATCATAATGTGACACAGATATAATTTTATATTTGAGGTCAGTTTTTTTCTGTGACCTTACTGAAATACCAGAATCACTAGGAGTAGAAAGAGGTTTCAGTGCAAAAGTGAACAGTACGCTAATATTTTCTAATATTTTAGCCATAAAATTTTATCTACTCTGGAAATCTAGACCAACTGAGCTATCAGGGAAGCCCAGTAAAACCATGATTTTACTCTATTTAAATAAAATGTGTTAACTGACTTAGACCCTTAACTTTCAACATTTTGAAATTTGCTTCCAATATTAGAAAATTTGGCTCAGAGAATACATGTAACATCAAGTTAACATGGCTATACAAAATTCTATTATATGTATCTTCATTGTAACCTGACTTTTTTTTTTTGTAGCTTATCAGTTACATTTGTAATGGTAGCTTCAGAATCCATGACAGAAGGTACATGAAGATAAGTGGTGGTATATGGGTTGAGGAGATGTATGAGGGTGTATTTTTATTGCATTTACACAAAACTGAGCAAATGTCAATTGCCTGTATCAAATATAGCATGGAATCTTATAAAGATTAAGGGATGGTAGAGCTCATCAAGCCCCCACTTGACATTTTTCTTGTCTTAATTTCTGTTTCATAACTTATGTCTGCATAGTTCAACTTTATTCTTTAATACAGAGGAAGGATCTGCTGCTTAATTTTCCCCTTTGCAGTCAGTACACAGTTACTTAGAATATTATTGCACAAACATTCTTGGTCACCTAAGAAGGATCCAGACATAGTTTATGTACTTCCATTTTCATAACACTATTTTCTCCTAATGTTTGGTTTCCCATCATATAAATGGTTTGTGAAATTTTATCATATTCTATATGTGACACCAGTAAATTTAGAACTAAAGTAATAAGCTGGAAAGACAAAATGAGGGCTATCATATATCTTAAGAAGCATAATGGCAATGGTGATGGAGAGAAGAAGATAACTGAGAGAACAGGGAAGTATATGAGGTGTGTGGGGAAAGCAACTCTCAGTTGTCTGGCTTAGATAACTGAGTAAGTAAATGTGTAATTAATTAATTAAGAAAGTAGATAGAATGGCATCCAAAGTGAAAATTCACGAATCAATTTGACAATAATACGTCAGAGTAGCTTTCAGGTTAGAAATTAACTGGTTAAATATTTTGGCTGGACATACTGTAATGTAGCAATATAGAGATGTGAAGTATTAGTGGTTCAATTAAAAGTAGTGAACATAAGTAATAGAATATAAAGGACATTATGTACCAATAAGTGTTTACTGGAAAGCAAATAAGAGTAAGATGTATAAAAGTTTTCTCCATGGGAGTTCAAGCATATCAAATTCAGACAACCTTGAGTTGTAATGAATAGGTTCACTTGAGATATTCTTAGAGGTACTGAAACTCTAATTTATCTTGTGTTTCTGACATTGGACCAAGAGTCCACCAACATAAAAGCTTATTATGGCTTAATAGTATTTTAAACTGTGGTTAATAATAATCATATGCAAACATAGTGAAAAGAACAAAAATAGTGCATATCAGAGTTTTTAGGTAGCAGACATTATTTTCTAGTTTACATAGATTTAATGATTTATTTATAATTACAAGATGCTTGTAAGTATTGCTAATAACTCTATTTTGCCAGTGAGGAAATTGAGGCTCAGACAGGTTCAAGGTCACACACAAAATGTGTGTAGAGCCTAGGAAGTCTGACTACAGAGCAATAAATTATAGGGCTGTAAGGAGGTCATTGGTGATGGACAGGAAGCCTGGCGTGCTGCGATTCATGGGGTCGCAAAGAGTCGGACACGACCGAGCGACTGAACTGAAGGAGTTCAGGTGGCGCTAGTGGTCAAGAACCCACCTGCTGATGCAGGAGACATAAGAGACGCAGGTTCATTTCCTGGGTTGGGAAGATCTCCTGGAGAAAGAAATGGCAACCCACTCCAGTATTCTTGACTGGAGAATCCATGGACAGAGGGGACTGGAAGGCTACTACAGTCCATAGGGTCGCAAAGAGTCGGACACAACTGAAGCGAGTTAGCACTCACACAAGGAGATCAAATTGGTCAATCCTAAAGGAAATCAACCCTGAATATTCATTGGAAGGACTGATGCTGAAGCTGAAGCTCCAATACTTGGCCACCCGATACGAAGGAGCTGACTAATTGGAAAAGTCCCTGATGCTGGGAAAGATCAAAAGCAAAAGAAGAAGGGGGCGGCAGTGAAGGAGACGGTTAGATAGCATCACTGGCTCAACAGACATTAATTTGAGCAAACTCCAGGGGACCGTGGAGGACAGAGAAACCTGGTGTGCTGCAGTCCACGAGGTCGCAAAGAGCCGGACACGACTCACCAACTGAACAACAGCAAATGGTTTTGTTAAATGTTCTTAATAGCAAAGAGGAACATTGTAGGGTATTGTGATACATATTAGGTGCAACTCTTTGTGACCTCATGACTGTACCCCACCAGGCTCCTCTGTCCACTGGAGTGCGTTGCCATTCCTTTCTCCAGGGGATCTTTCTGATTCCAGGGATTGAACCTGGGTCTCCTGCATTGTAGGCAGATTTTCTACCGTCTGAATCACCAGGGAAGCCCAGGTAAAAAATAAATAAGCTTCCTGGAAAGAAATTCCTCACTATCTCATCTCAAATAATATCAAAATTTTTGTTACTATGTTTACATCTGCTATCATACATTAGAAAATAAATGAAAGGATTAAGTCTGTCTCTCTTCTTTACTATCATAGTATTCTCAATGCTATGGATGATGTCAGGCACAAATTGTGTGTGTGTGTGTGTGTGTGTGTGTGTGTGTGTGTGTGTGTGCATACATACACGTGTGTGCATGTGTGCACATGTGTGCGTGCAGTGAGATATGATGTGAATGGTTGTTCATTCATTTACTAACCATGTGATTTTTACGTTAGTAACCTGACTCCCCTGAGCTTAGATTCCTCTTCCAAAAAGGATATATACCTTTTATTTCCCTCTATCTTACCTTTCTTGCAAGTCTTCATGGCCACCACTGTTAATCCACTGTCCATATTTTTTCCAGTTTTGAGTTCATCTTACCTGCTCCTCAAACTGTACATGACTATTCTTCATAAACATTCTGCATCTAGTTAAAATATTGTTGGGAGTGTGGATTATGATATAAATATAATACAGAAACAAAACAAATGCCTTTATGTGCTAAATTAAGAAGAAATTCTTGGTATACTCTCATGTTCATTATCAAAAGGGTAACTTTCTGTGAATTATAAAGTAGGTGAATGGTTTCGGAAAAATCACTTAGTTTTCTAATTATATTAAATTTGTGTGTCAATTTTTAAAATGTTACTCTTTAGGTAGATAAATATAAAGTAGAGTGAGTCTTTGGTGGTCCCGTATGTTTTTGTTTCATGATAAAATATTAGAGATGATATAATTAAAACAACCCCATATTTTCCCCTAGAGATGAAACATTTGTTTCAAGTACGTTTCATAACTATTAAATAATATACAAAATAGAGCAAGATAGCTTATATTGCATGTCCCACTGCCATTTCAAACCTTATCCCAGCCTCATCTGTGCATCCATTTACTATTTCTTTCTATCATGAGACCCTTTTAACTCTGTTTACTTGTTCCACTAAACAGGTTTGACATTATTTGTCACTTGCATGAATGATACTGACAGAGCAGTGCCATGGTTCCTTCTAGGCCTAAAGGACAAAGTGCCTGTCGTATATCTATGTCAGCTCAAGCAGCAGTCTTATAAATTGGCAGTTTGCTCAATGCAAGATGCAAATCTCTCAAGGGCAAGGGATAATTCTGCATAGTAATAATCATAATGTGTATAAAATTATTTTCCAATAATTTGAATGTTTATTTTATCTTGCATTATATTTTGTTCCCCCTTCTTCAATGAGTTCAAGGGGCAAATAAATCAGGCTGGAGTTTTGCTATAGCTACCTGCCTAAGATGAAGAAATTGCAAAATACTGATTTCTTATGGAAACTTTAGCAGGGTTAAGCATGACTTTGCCAAACATCAACTGGCAGCGATGGCAACATTTATAAGCCAGGTCTCATCACTCAGAATTTGAAATAACTGACATGTAGTCTGAGATTTTAAATAATTACATATTTATTTTCTCTGCATGTATTTATACTTTTATCTTAATTTTTCTCTGTATCATAATCAGCAGCCTTAGATTATAAACTATCCAAATGAGGAGGACATATCATCCTTTGTCTATTTATCTATCTGTCTATCCATTTTAAAGTCTTTACTATTTTTGGTGTTATAAAAGCAGCTACTTTGCCTTTAAGATTCATATGGTATTCTATACCCTGGAAATCACTGGTTCTTTAACCTCCCAGAAGTCTTGGTCTGTGTATGGAATTACCTTACAAATTTAATATAGTCTTACTCATTTAGTATTTTATCGATAGCTGATTATGGAACAATAAAATTATCTTTAAACAAGCAAATTTTCTTCAATGGCAGATTCTTCTATATTTTCTCCTTTAGAATTCCATTTGTATTGCATTTATAATGATATACAACTTTATGCATGATCTATTCAAATAACTTATTCTATTTTGCATAAGATCAACTAGACTATTGCAATCAGTGTTTACTCCATATGTTAAGATCTTTAAATGATTATTTTCCATTGAAAAATTTTAACCTTAAGATTAAATGAATAAGTGGGCTATTATGATTTTTTCACCCCATTTCAGGACTGGTGTGACTTAGCTAATCTGTCGGCCTCTTTCTTTCTCTTCCTTTTCTTTTGGATGTGTGTCCCTCAGAAACTTTGACTACATTTTTGGTCAAAGAATAACAAGACTACTGTTGGAAAGTGTACTTTCTTACCATTGAGGCAAGGACTTATTCATAAATATCTAGGAGCTAGCATTCAGAGGGAAATGATGAAAACATCTGGGATTTTTAACAGTGCATAGTAAGGCAGGTATAAGCACAAAATATGGAGGCAGATTGCCTGAGTTATAATATACAGCATGACCTTTGCAAGGCTATTTATCTCCTTGTACCTTACCTTCTTTATCTATAAAATGGGCATAATAACAGTATCTACCTACAAGTGTATTATGATGCTAAAAAGAACTTGTAATTAGTTTGAACAGCGATTCAATTTTTTATAAAACAGATAAAGCAGTTAAAATTTTAGCATACTACTTAGTTTTAAAAAGTACTGTTATAGACGCACGGTCATTTGACCCCCGTTTAACACAGGTTTTGCTATTGTTATTGTTGACCAGACATCAAAAGGAAAAAAATTCAAGCAAGACTTCTTTCTGAAAATCACATCCTAAAAATGATCAGACAACTACCGCTGATCTCCCACTGAACTCAATACAAAACAAAAATATTTTCCTGATACTATTGCACAAAACTAGGGCTTAGTTTATTTTCAAACTCAGATGGTATCTTTCAAAGTAAATGCTCCAGCCAAACAAACAATAGTAACATCTGTTCATACTGATGAAAACTTTAGGACCAACTGAGAGCCTTTATTAATTTTCACTTAAAAAGTAGTTCATAGAGTAGAGGAAAAGCATTGTCATAACAATCATTTGCATATTGATAAGATGTTAAAAATCTTAATTTGGAAAATACAATATTAAAAGTATATATATATATATATATATATATATATGTATTTTCTAGAGCAATCAAATGACACAGCCTGATGTCATCTCAAGCATTTCTTAATTTTGACTAACAACTGAAAACTACAAAAACAACAGCAAAAAGAAGCAAAAAAGAACCAACTCAATGGAGGACACACATTCAGCTGTTCTCTAATAAGTGTTTTTCAAAATAGAACTCCTTTGTAGTGGAAATTTCTGAAAATGTCAGAG
Source organism: Muntiacus reevesi (assembly GCF_963930625.1). Lineage (NCBI taxonomy): Eukaryota > Metazoa > Chordata > Mammalia > Artiodactyla > Cervidae > Muntiacus > Muntiacus reevesi. The sequence continues at coordinate 30,185,448 of NC_089264.1, forward strand.
CTGATTGCAAACAAGCCCCACACACCTCACAGTAGGCTGAACCTGGAACCTCCTATTGTTCAGGAATATGAAAAGCAGTTGTTTTAAGATTTCACTGAACATTTTAACTAATGCTTTGTTGAATCATATCTGTTTGCAAATCATTAACTAGGTCAAGTAAAACAAAAAAGATAATTGTTTAAAATTGACACAAACCACCTAAATACCTTCTTGATTTATTAAAATAAATACATCACTTGAATGTATGATTGCATGGTAAACTCCAATTCTAGATATCATTTTTTTCTATCATAAAGATAAGAAAGCTGAATTAGCTTTCATTTTCAGAGAGAGAGAACATGGTGAAGCTCTGTAAAGGGTAATTTAATAAACAAGTTCCAATATGCCAAACAGTGAGGGGCAACAGGGCATACATTTCTATCTTCATTTTAGAGCAAAGTAATAACACGATGCTGCCTCTTATAGCCACTGGGCAGAATTTGTGAAGAAAGCTCTGTTACCCAAATTCCTTCATTTTGTTTTATAAAAGAGATAATCCTAATTGGCTATTATCATTATAAGCAACCTCAGGTTACTAAAAATATCAATTATTAATTTTCATTGTATTGCCTTAGTTTTATAGCTTTGAATACCAGGGTAATAATGGTTTAAAAAAATAATGTTCATTATGCTCACAAAATTGAGCATGGCATTACTGTGAAAACATCACATACATTCAACAGAAATTCAAAGAGAAAAACTGTAAATGTGATTTTGACATCCAGCAAGTTTCTCAAGTGGCTTCAAGGTGTGATAGTCGTTACCTTAGTGAATTCATCACTATCCAAGGTCAGACCATTAGCACTGCAGTCTCAGGAAGTGGTTATTATGAGAACACTGGTCACTATCCCATCACTCATGCAGAATCACATTAGCAAAATTCTGACTGGGATAGAAAGTCCTGATGCAAATGTATTCATTTCCAGTGAGATTCATATCCTTTTCATACATATGGGAATATGAGTAGCTAACATATTTTCTTTCTTTTTTAATTGAGTTATGATTGACATAAAATTTATATTGAATAACATTTTCTAACAATGTATTCACTTGATCAACTGAGTCTTTCTCCAAGCTACTTTCTCCAGGTAGCCCAATATTGAAGCCAGTTAAAGTAGAATGTTGCTTGGAGAACCTTGGAGTCAGATGACCCACATTTTCAATGGCTGCAGCCTAAGAAGTCTTGCTATCTCCACCAAAACCCATGACCTTTCCAATGACATTTATAGATGGGAAGGCACTTTTTGCCTTGTGGTGAGGTTGGCTAGGAGATGAGTTAGGAGGCTAATGCATTAACCCTGCATTAGATGCTAATTAAAAGTTATTTTACTCACCTTAAAATGTCAGTGGATTGTTTTTTACTGCCTATGGGAAAGTGAACACAAGTTTGGGTTTGGTAACAGTTACCATATAAATATATTTACTTCGAAAGATTTTTTAAAAATGCATAATGAAATACTTGCAAAGGGAATACATGACATCATTTGAATGTATTTTAAAAACTGCACTCACACATCAATGCATCATCCTATGAGATTTTGAAATAATCACAGAAAACAAAATTCCATTTAAATCTTCATCTAAATTTATAGCAATAGTGAAGTATAGTATCTTTTTCCCCCAAAATAGATTCTTAAAATATATAGCTCGTTTGATTTTAAGCAAATTATTAAATGGAGTTATTTATTTAATATGGGGCATATTATGGGACTCATCTTTCCTACTTCAAAAGTAATATTACTAATGAGTAAACCAAATTAAAAGTGGACATTATGGAACTACACAATTTCTTCAACTTAATGCTCAAAACCACTTCTGAGGAGCCAATGATATCAAAATGATTGAAAAGGCCCTCGGGAAAAACCAAACCATGCATCAGGAATAAAAAGATATCAGATCAAATAAAACAGCAAGCTCTTCTATTTTAGTCTTTTCAAAGTAACTTCAAAGCAAGACAATATAGCCAGAAATACTGAGGAGGATAATGTGAACCCATGAGAAAGGCAGAGAGAGACAGAGAAACTGAGCCAAAGAAAGTCATGGGAATGGTGGGCTGGATGCTCGCCTCCTCCACAAGAAATGCTGATCTCTCAATGTATCCGGCAAAGTCCAGGTTCAACCGGAAATGTGAACAGCAAAAGCGTCCCTCTGCTTAAGACAAGTGAACCATAGGAAAGAAGTTAATTAGCATTCAGCTAATAGGCCCCACAACTTGAGCACTCCGGATTGAGCACTTTTTAAAAGTAAGCTCTCAATTTATTTAAATATGCGGGAAGTTGAGCACCAGTTGAGCGCTTTCACAGCACGCTGAGTACTGATTGAGCTATTCTGAAGCACACTGAACACTTTTCCATGTGAATTCTTAGCCAAATTTCCATACCCCCAACCCTCCCTCTGCCTACACAGCTGCTAATCAAGAGGTGCCTTCCTAGTATGAAATTCCTTTGCCAATTAAAATTTTAACTTTTCATCCTTTATGTTTTGAAACAATTAAGAATAATAATAACATAATTAGTGAATATATGTTAAATTGGAGTTCCTTTCCTCTGTTAGTATCATTTAGCCAATTTCACCCCTCAAGCATTCGCATTAAATTTTGGAAATGAGTGTCCACACTGAGAGCTGTGAGACTAAACTCAAGCTTAACTGCAAACACCACAAAGATTTTTCAGTGTTTTATTCCTCCAGGTGTTTAAAACCAGCCAGGAAGGGAAGCTATCTGAGAGTGGGTCAGTTCCCTAACTCTTTACAATTGTGTCAGGGTTCTCATTCCGGCAGGCTCTCATCAATAAAAAAGAAACTGTTTTCATGATATGTAAGGCACACTTTTTTTTTTCTGCTTTGCTTTTTCACAAATAAATGAAATAAAATGAATCATCAGTATTTATTGAGCATCAATTACATGTAGGTGCTGTGCCAAATACTGATGGAACATGATATGTATAATAGTCCCTGACCTCAAGGAGTTAACCATTTTACTGGGAGGAATTATGCAACATCCTGATCTATATTTTGATATGGTAATTTCTCTTCTAAAATTTAACCTTCTGTTCTAATTTATTCTTTCCTTAGTCTTGATATTTAAATTATATTTTACCATTTTGTAGGGCATCAGTTTCCAGTCAGTTTTCTGGTGCCCACAGTCCAGTTTGGAAGGAGGTGGCCATAAATAATTAAAGAACAGATGCCTGGAATCAGATACTGAATATAACAATACTGAAAAATGCCATGCTGGGAAGCCCTGTCCAAACAAACTGCTGACCTTCCAAGAAGCAGATCTAAAATGCTAGTTGCACACAGAGGAAAAAAAACTAGAGGAACAGAGTATGCCACCCCCAAATACACCACTTTGGCATAAGGATTATTCTGAGTTGAAGGCAACTGAGAAACAGCAGAAGTAGGGAAAGCTCTAAAAACAAAGCATATATTTTTTTTAAGGAAATTTACACTTATAAAAGAAGATTTTTATTTGTTAAGATGTCAACAGTGTATTAAAAAGCAGAGATATTACTTTGCTAACAAAGGTCCTTACAGTCAAAACTATGTTTTTTCCAGTAGTCATGAATGGATGTGAGAGTTGGACCATAAAGAAAGCTGAGCACCAAAGAATTGATCCTTTTGAACTGTGGTGTTGGAGAAGACTCTTGAGAATCCCTTGGACTACAAGGAGATCCAACCAGTCTATCCTAAAGGGAATCAGTATTGAATATTCATTGGAAGGACTGATGCTGACTCTGAAGCTCCAATACTTTGGCCACCTGATGTGTAGAGCCCACTCATTAGGAAAGACCCTGATGTTGGGAAAGATTGAAGGCAGGAGGAGAAGGGGATGACAAAGGATGAGATGGTTGGATGGCATCACTGCCTCAATGGACATGAGTTTGAGCAAGCTCCGGGAGATGGTGAAGGACAGGGAGGCCTGGCATGCTGCAGTCCATGGGGTTGCAAGGGGTTGGACACAACTGAGCAACTGAACAACAACACAACAAGCAACAACCAAAAACAACAACCTCTCTCTCTCCAAACCAGTGATGTGAAGATGACATTTTACCGCTCTTATCAATGAACAAGGCCCTGCCTTTGAACCTGCAAAGCTAACCTTACTGAACACTCTTTATGTACCATACTTTTTCTGTACCATACCTTCCCAGACTTGCTATCTCCCCTCCCAGCAGCCCCTAATCCTTTTTCCTGTGTCTAGCTTCTTCTCCACACTAGGTTGGATGGCATATAAATCCTAAAATCCTCCTTGAGTCACATCTCTGTATCATCAAGAGTGGGATAACTCTTAATCACAAGAGCCTCTTATCACTGGAGAAGGTATCAATTTAAATTTGCAAAACAAACCAGACCTTTGTTTATTGTACTTTTTCTGGCCACCTTCTTATCACTTGCCTTCCTCATACCCTTCTTCTTCTGTTTTGGGTGAAGATGGCATTTAAGCACAAGTTCCAGGCAATTATTTGTTACTCATCCCTGAATTAACCCCATGTATATATGTGATATACACATAAACATTTCAATAAACTTCTAGGTTTGTTTGTTTTTTTTTCCTTAATTTTTTTTTTTTTTTTTTTTTTTTTTTTTTTTTTTTTATTATAGGGGTCCCAGCCAACCCGCTGAGAACCTATAAGAATAGAAGGAAAATATTTTTTTTCTTCCCCTGAAGTTTGTGACTAGGTCTGTTTTTTGTTTTCTTTAATTTGTTTGTTATGTTTTTGCTGTTGTTAATCTCTTATATCAGTTTGATGCTTGAAGCCTCAGGTGAGTAGAGGAAGAAAAGTTTTTCCCTCCCTTAGAGAACTAAACAAGGATTACTTATTCAGAGATGAGAACTGGATATCCGAAGTCTTATATCCTTGCTAATTTTAAACCAGGCTAATTCTCAATCTGGATAATTAAAACAATAATATTGGAAATAAATACATAAATATGCTCATGTTTTACCAGCTATTTTAATCTCCTCCAATTAAAAAAATAAAGTTGATTAAACTGAATATTGAATATTACTTCATTTAATCTCTTCATGGAAATTCTAGCAATCCACTGACAAACGATAAAGAGTAGACTCTCTAAGCAGGGGATGGGTCATTAGCTGAGGAGACTATTTACTTTCAGTTATGTTTCAAGAAATTATTGGTTAGGCAGAATGTACTGATTTTAAGATTGAATTTAACATAAGGCAAATACATAAACATTTGCAAGGAGAAAGAATGCAATAGATAAGAAGGAAAATTTTTGATTCATCCTGGTTTATGTGACTTAGTTCTTATTTAAATCAGTTATGTCTAAAACCCTCAAAGCCAAAATCAAATTTCACCTCAAAAATTTACCACTTAGTTAGAGCAGTCTATATGCAATATATTAGCATATGATGTGAGATTTAAAGTTAAAGAAATAGAGAACCTTAACCTCATGAAGCTTACAATCAAAAGGATAACAATAATAATGAGAATGCTGGTAAAAGTTTTTAAAAGAACCAAAATTCACAAAGATGTGTGACCATGAAACAAAGCTAGAAAAACAAAGTTAATCAGTAGGGAAATTTAAAGGCCAACCTTTTGTTGGTGTTTATTTTTGGTTATCCTGTTGTCAGAATTCTGCTTTTTCAGAGTAAATATGAAGTGATTATTGTGTTCCAAGTATATGCACATTTTAAGGAGCAATATTGTTTTGTTCTGGGGTCCCCAGCATGGCTTAGCTTCAGCCATCTCAACTGTTGCTTGTTTTATGTCTGAAAGGCTGGCAGGGTGGGATACTTGCTTAAGCTGCTTAATTAAAAGGAAAGACACCTGAACATTTGGAGGCTGACTGCTAGATGACTTAGTTAGATCCACTCGTTCTCCAAGGAATATGGTCCAACCTCGATTGAGAGCTCAGTTCTTAGGGGAGTAAGATTTAGTTTTGAGATCCTGCTGTTGGATTGGAGGAGACATTTTGCTGTGGCCTGGAGACCCTGGACAGTGGTGTTGGCTGCAGCCTGATGTGAGAGTGACATGTAAATTTTCCAAATAGTAGCATCAGTCTGTAAGTGAGAGGGACACTGTGAGACCTTCCTAGGAGAGACTCCTATCCATATCCTCTGCCTGCCTTTTGTCTGTAGAAAAACATTCATAAGAATACTTTTAATAATAATAATAATAAAAATAAATTTTATTTATTCAATGAGAATAAACTTAATCAGAGAAGTGAGGAAATGAAGAAAGAAAGGAAAACAGTCAACTGAGACAAAATAATAATAATTTAGCCATTAAACCAAGTTAAGGCTCTTTAGTTCTTCCTCAGTGAGTACAGATAGTATTCTAAGTCATGTCCTTTTAGCTGTTTTCCAGACACTTAAACCTGTACCAGCTGGCAGAAGTTAACTGTATGTGGCCCACAAGGATGTAGACCCTGGACCAGCTGGAGACTCAACCAGCTGGGTGAGGATGCTGACTCCCAATTATGTCACCACCAACCAATCAGAAGAATGTCCAGGAGCTGATCATGCCCTGGTCCTCGAATGTTTTGAGACTCCTCACTAACCCTTTACGAGCAGGACACACGGTCTTGAGGGCATTAGCCCACTGTGGCCTTCTTTGCCTGGCAAAGCAATAAAGCTAAATAGCTTTAGTTCTATTTCACCCAAAACTGTCTCTGAGATTTAATCTGGCACCTGGGTACAAAGGCTGAACTTCAGTAACATGTCTCCAAGTTACATTTGGAGCAAATGGGTCATCAAGTAAACACCTCAATAGCAGAAACTTGGGGAAAGTGAAAGGAAATGGTAGGTTTTGAGGCACCCTTGGGGTCCTGCACTATCAGTTCAGAGAATACCAGAGTTCCAATAGTTTAGTTGGTGAGGATTAAGAGAAAATAACTCTTTTTCAACAGCTAATGTGCCTCCAGCTGCTGGATCAAGAAACATGCTACAGTCTGAAATACAATTAGGTATGGATTAACTGGGGCTTCTCAGGTGGCTCAGTGGTAAAGACTACACCTGCCAATGCAGGAGATGCAGGTTCCATCCCTGATTGTGGAAGATCCCCGGCAGAAGGGAATGGCAACCCACTCTAGTATTCTAGCCTGGAAAATCCCATGGAAAGAGGAGCCTGGCAGGCTATAGTCCATGGGGTCACAGAGCTGGACATGACTTAGTGACTAAACAACAACGTGGATTAATTACAAAAATTCTCAATTACTTATACTAAAAAATTATTTACATTGTTAGAGAAGATTTGATAATAAATTTCTTTACTCCCCTAAAGGCTACTATTCTGAATTTCAGACAAATGGTTTATATATATATATATTTTATTTTATAAACCATTGGTTTATATATATATAATATATATATATATATATTATATATATATATATATATATAAAATGCAAGGTCTAGAAGAGCGCTGGTCAACAGAACGGATGATAGAAAATACATATGCTCTGTCTAATGTTTTCTGGGATTCTGATAGAAATATAAAATCTCAGGCTTGTATCCACAGAATCAGAATTTTCATTCTAATACAATCTCCAGGAGACTAGTGCCCACATTAAAGCTTGAGAAGCAGTGGTCAAGAGCAGTTTTTAATTTCTCTGTGCCAGTTACCTGAGGAGATTTTTAGAAACACCAATGCCTGCACTTCACTTCAGAAGTCATGATTTAGGGTTCTGGTAGGGGATCTGCATGCATGTTAAGTCGCTTCAGTTATGTCTGACTCTGTGCAATGCCATGGATGGTAGCCTACCAGGCTCCCCTGTCCATGGGATTCTCCAGGCAAGAATATTGGAATGGGTTGCCATACCCTCCTCCAGGGGATCTTGCTGACCGAGGGATCTAATCTAAGTCTCTTAAGTCTTATCTCCTGCATTGGCCAGCAGGCTCTTTACCACTAACACCATATGCAAAGCCCTGGGAGGGAATCCAGGTAAAGGTATTTTTGAAATTCCCCATAGCTAGATCCATATATCCATAGATATAAAAGTTCCATACATTTACCATTTAATATGGATGGACAAATAGTTCTTCAGTAATATGCATGCTTTTAATCATAGTACTTCATAATCTAAGAATATAATTAATATCAATTATAAGTCACATCAATTATAAATCACTATATAAGTGCAGGATTGTATGTTTAGTGTTGGTCACTAATCACATGTGTCTTAGTCAATGGCAATTCTGACACTTAACAGATGCAAATATTAATGAGAATTGCAGAGATATGTCCAGGCCCAGTACTTCTCAAATTTTATTTGGGTTTAGATGCTAATAGTAACTCAATAAATTTAAATAGCTTCATGAAAACCAATTCATTTTCAGGAAGTCAAATGAATCTGACTTCAAGGAATCAGTGGCCCTGGAATTTGATGCAATATGCAATAATTTAAGCTTATTTTTAAATGTGTATATACATTTCCAAAATGCTAGGATGATGGGTTTATTTTATGGTCTTAGTTTATTTTCAAACCAATTTATCTTGAAATAGAGCAAACTAGATAGGATAGAGTCGGTATAATTTAGGAATACTCTAAGGTTTACAATTCTAAAAACAATCATAAACATGTAAAGCTTATGCTTTACTCATCAAAATCTGTATGTCTTGAAACTGTGATTTCATTTCTACTGAGAGTTTGTGAAACTTTTGTTTGTAGCTATAGTGAACTCAGGTCAGATGCACCAAGAAAGTGTTTGGATCATGCTGAAAATTTATTTCAGGACTCTGAGCAAAGGCAGATATGTCTTGTTATGAAACATAGTCAGGTTCATGTGTCTTTTGGTCCCCACGTTTCCCAACCTTCTGGTCCTGCCCTTTTTTTAGCCATGCTTGAGGGAATTTAGCAATGGGTAGTCATTATTGCCATCTGTTTCCTCCAGAAGTCCCATATGAGGTTGTCTACCTGAACCTCTTAGATTAAATCAATATTACTCTTTTGTTCTGAAAGTTCACATTCAGTATATCTAATGGTTTTGTCACGTCAGTAATTACATACTATCTTGAGAGCCACTAGAGCTCTAACAATTCCTTTCATTCCAAAAATTCCTTCACATGACAATGAGAATATATGTCTTTAAATTATATAGCTGAATATGCATTCAATGATTGTTAAATATATAAACATAACTCAATATATATTATATGAATCATAAGCAAACACAGTTAAACAGAATCTATTTAGTCCAAATATCCTATCTATGTTTGACCCAAGACAATTTAACGTTCTCCTCAGCTTCACTAAGCTTTCAACAGTTTTCTTTCTGAATCTAGACCTTTGAGATCCTCTTTCTTAGAACATTTACTTTAGAATATTTGCAATCATACACTCTTCCTCTTTTCCTTTAAGATACAAATCTTCTTCCAGCCTCTTGCTAGTTTTACAACACTAACAATGTCTTTCTCAAAGACCTAGGAGCCATTCCTGTGAGATGAAATAATCAAGGAAGATACATCTCTGTGGTAGGATAGGAGTCTAAGTTTGGTAAACACCAATTACAAACACAGATGACCTAATCACATTGACTGAGCTCCCCATCATGTCCTCCAGTAATTTTCCATTAGCTCACCCCAGTGAAAACACTTTTCAAATATAATTTACTGGCAGTTATGCACACCAACTGGGCTTCCTTGGTGGCTCAGAAGTAAAGAATTTGTCTGCCAATGCAGGAGACACAGGTTTTATCTCTGGGCTGGGAAGATCCCTTGGAGAAGGAAATGGGACCCACTTCAGTATTCTTGCCTGGGAAATCCCATGGACAGAAGAGTTTGGCTGGCTACAGTCCAAGGGGCTGCAAAAGAGTTGGACACAACTTACAACTAAAACACACACACACACACACACACAGGCATACCAACTATTTCTTTGTCATACACAAAAAGTCAGAATGATTTTTTTCACATGTACTGTGTACCTGGAGAGGTAACACAACATAGTATACTCCTTAAGAATGGTCTAGACTTGGCTTTGCTCTTTCTTGCTGTGTGACCTGGGCTACTTTCACAATCTCTTTGTAGCTCATTTTTCTTTTTTGTAAAATGAAGTCAAACATTTACATCTACCTCTTATAATTGGTATGAGGATTAAATGTGTTGATATGTAAAAAACACTTATGTGTTGCTGCTGCTGCTGCTGCTAAGTCACTTCAGTCGTGTCCGACTCTGTGCGACCCCAAAGACGGCAGCCCACCAGGCTCTCCACTCCCTGGGATTCTCCAGGCAAGAACACTGGAGTGGGTTGCCATTTCCTTCTCCAGTGCATGAAAGTGAAAAGTGAAAGTGAAGTCGCTCAGTCGTGTCCGACTCATCGCAACCACATGGACTGCAGCCTACCAGGCTCTTCCATCCATCAGATTGTCCAGGCAAGAGTACCGGAGTGGGTTGCCACTGCCTTCTCCACTTAGGTGTTAGGCACATTAAAAAAAAAAAAAAAAAAAAAAAAAAAAAACACCTCAATAAATGTTAATTACTGCTAATGGCAACTACTTTACAATGTTCAGAATCAACTCAGATTTCTTGCCACCAATTAGTTATGCTTTATCAGTTTATGTATACAATTAATTGCTTTTTGCGGTTCCATTTATTTTGTGTTAAAAATTTATTGTGTGCTAAAATTAGATCATACTGATTTGGCTATCTGATGGCAAGTCCAGAGACTATAACATAAACTTGCAGTTGAAGATAGAGAGATAAGTATTACTTGAAAACCAACTGTATTCTTTCCAAAAAACAACTAATTATGAACACTGTTGAAAATAAAAGTGAAGTTGCTCAGTTGTGTCCGACTCTTTGCCACCCTATGGACCATAGCCTACCACGCTCCTCCGTCCAAGGGATTTTCCAGGCAAAATACTGGAGTGGGTTGCCATTTCCTTCTCCAGAGGATCTTCCCCACCCAAGGATGGAACCCCGGTCACCTGCTTTGTAGGCAGACGCTTTACTGTCTGAGCCACAAGGGAAGTCATATATGAACACTGTTAGAAAATAGTAATGGAGAAGGCAATGGCACCCCACTCCAGTACTCTTGTCTGGAAAATCCCATGGATGGAGGAGCCTGGTAGGCTGCAGTCCATGGGGTCACTAAGAGTCGGCCATGACTGAGCGACTTCACTTTCACTTTTCACTTTTATGCATTGGAGAAGGAAATGGCAACCCACTCCAGTGTTCTTGCCTGGAAAATCCCAGGGATGGGGTCGCACAGAGTCAGACACGACTGAAGTGACTTAGCAGCAGCAGCAGAAAATAGTAAAAATGTAAAAAATAATGACTAAGTTAACTAAAATTAAAAGGCAAACAATCTACTTAGATGGACAAATGCATATTAATCATTCCTTTAATTTTTTTATCTGTGGATTGAAGAAACTATTATACCCATCTCACTGGATTCTTTGAGGATTATACAAGACAGCCTATAGAGTGATTATTATAGTCTCAGACATCTGAAAAGGGTCCAGTGAATGTTGACTAGCTATTATTAGAGGAAAAGTGAAATGCAGGTGTCATATGCCAGCAATAAAAATTCTATAAAACAGTTTTAGTTTTTCAAACACTGAATAGCTCTAGATCAATAATATTAACCAGGGATGATTTTAATATGGCCACCCCATCGCCTTTGACTGTGTGGATCACAATAAACTGTGGAAAATTCTGAAAGAGATGGGAATGCAAGACCACCTGACCTGCCTCTTGAGAAATCTGTATGCAGGTCAGGAAGCAACAGTTAGAACTGGACATGGAACAACAGACTGATTCCAAATAGGGAAAGGAGTACATCAAGGCTGCATATTGTCACTCTGCTTATTTAACTTATATGCAGACCACATCATGAGAAACGCTGGGCAGGAGGAAGCACATGCTGGAATCAAGACTGCCGGGAGAAACATCAATAACCTCAGATATGCAGATGACACCACCCTTATGGCAGAAAGTGAAAAAGAACTAAAGAGCCTCTTGATGAAAATGAAAGAGGAAAGTGAAAAAGTTGACTTAAATCTCAACATTCAGAAAACTAAGATCATGGCATCTGGTCCCATCACTTCATGGCAAATAGATGGGGAAACAGTGGAAACAGTGTCAGACTATTTTTGTGGGCTCCAAAATCACCGCAGATGGTGACTGCAACCATGAAATTAAAAGATGCTTCCTCCTTGGAAGGAAAATTATAACCAAGCTAGACAGCATATTAAAAAGCAGAGACATTACTTTGCCAACAAAGGTCCATCTAGGCAAGGCTACAGTTTTTCCAGTGGTCATGTATGGATGTGAGAGTTGGACTATAAAGAAAGTTGAGCGCCAAAGAATTGACACTTTTGAACTGTGGTGTTGGAGAAGACTCTTGAGAGTCCTTTGGACTGCACGGAGATCCAAGCAGTCCATCCTAAAGGAGATCAGTCCTGGGTGTTCATTGCTAATGCTGATGTTGAAGCTGAACCTCTAATATTTTGGCCACCTGATGCTAAGAGCTGACTCATTTGAAAAGACCCTGATGCTGGGAAAGATTGAGGGCAGGAGGAGAAGGGGACGACAGAGGATGAGATGGTTGGATGGCATCACTGACTCAATGGACATGGGTTTGGGTGGACTCCGGGAGTTGGTGATGGACAGGGAGGCCTGGCATGCTATGGTTCATGGGGTCGCAAAGAATCAGACATGACTGAACTGAACTGAAGTGAACTGAACCCTATCTCCAACTAATGGGAACATCTGGCACTTTTTTGACTGCCATGTTTGGTGTCTACTGAGTAGGGATATTGCTGAACAGATTACACTGCGCAGGACAGCATTCCAAAACAAAGACTTATCTGGGTCAATGTGTCAGTAGTGCCAAAGCTGAGATATTTCTGAAATATTTCTAGGTAAAAACACTTTCGTTCATCTCTGAAGTATTAATCCATTTAACACACTTTTTTGGAACTAAAGTCTAGACTTACTATGTAAGTTCAAACAAACTATAAGGAAAATTTAGTATATGTTTCTTTCATAAAGCTGGTAACTCACATTAGGAGGTTAGTTTCTTACCGGAAATCAGTTCCTTCCCAACGTGTCTTATGTCACCTGTATAATGATTCAGAAGCCTGGTCCTTCTTTACTAGGTTTTCAGCTAGTCCCCAACCTGAATCAGCCATCGTTTTTTTTTTACTTCATTTTTCCCCATGGCCTGCACATACAGTCTACTAACCACTCACAGAAAAATGAATTAGAATCTATTGATTCCACTATGCATTCGACCCAAATGCAATTGAGCATTTCTGTTACCTTTAAAATTCTCTGCATTTTTATCCTTCCTTACTGCCTCTCTTACAAATATATTTATAAAAGTGATCCTACTTCATTTCAATAATTCTACATTGATTCTTTTCCTGTATATTACATCATCATCTTCTCTTTCCACATGAGTTTCCATACTTAGAAAACATCTTCCTTGAAGTAGGTGTCTTCCCATGATACAGCACTATGTGGTCCTCCTTTTTGCTTCCAGACTTCAATGAGATGCCCCTTACTCTGCTTATTTGCTAACAACACTTTATTTCCTTACAATCTTTATTTTTTCCTCACAAAATTTTAACAGAAATGTTTTTTCAAAGTTCACCAATGATCATCACATTGACAAATACGACAGCTTTTCCTTAGGACTGTTGGGTTCCATTCTTTCATTTTCATCGGTCACATGCATGTCTCAATCTAGATGTTCCAGAATAACATCAAATTTATGACTGAAATTTTATCTAATTATCTCAAAATCTGTTCCTTTTTTATACTTCTGATTTCATAACATTGACATCATTGAAACTCAGACTTGAAACATAGGATCCATCTTTTTTCCTATGTCTCAACCGCATTTCACATACCTAATCAATTTCCAAGTCTACTAACACCATTGCATTTTCTTATTTACTCTACTCTATAGTTCTAGAGCACTGTACAACTAAGACTTGTTAAATTTTTGCTAGGTATGAACATTATTCTACACATTCTATTTTCATTACCAAATATGGACTTGAAAATAACTGAGATCCAGGAATTACTCTATTTTATAAATGAGGAAAACAAAGCTAAATGATTTTAAGTGACTTGGTCAGAGCTACACAGCTATTTAAGAGTGAAGCATAAACTGAATTCAAACTCCATGATCATGATGCCTTTGTAGCCAGTCTCCTTCTTTAGGTTTGACATTCAAAGTTTTTCACATACCAGTCTGATACAATTAAGGTTTTACATCCTAAAATTCTACTTCCCTTAGCATGTGTCCCCTGTCCCACCCAGCTTCCTGCAATTTTCCTTCTCAGTATCTTTATACATGCTGTTCTTCATTCACAGAAGGATACCTTTCTACAAAATTGCCTTAAATCCAAGTAATAAATATGAATTTCAAGAATTGACTTAAATGTTGCCTCATCAAGTAATATACATATTTAAAATAATTCATGTTTGAAATTAATGGACCCATATGTTCACATAATTTTAGTGTTGGGCAGACACATATAGGTTTAATATTTGAATCCTCTTATGCTACAGTTTTGTGTATTCTATTAAAAATAGAGTTTGCTCTAAAACTCAAATGAATCTTTTAAATTTTCTCAACCTAAACAGTTTATTTACTTCCTATGTATCTATATTACAGTGAGAAAAATTCTGAATAGAATTGTAGCTTAGGGCCATCTGCTTACTTTTTAACAAAGCTTCATGGTGGCTACACCTTAAAATCTGATCCCCTACAAATCTAAAGCATTGATTTTTGTCAGTAAGCATTTAAAGAATTGATTAAGTTCTAGGAGACTGATTCACACTAACCCAGGTTGGCAAATAGATTTAGACTCTAGTCCTAACTAAGATTCATTTGCCATGGCTGCTTAGAACAGCAGGGCAGAATGCAATAACCTATGTTTTGGTTTGGAAATGGAAAATAATGGTATTTATATCATGTATTTTTCATTATATACTAAGTGAATTTACTAGAAACTGGCATATTAATTAAATTACTAATTTATTTATTTGCAGCAAACATATCTTTCTATTGCTTAAATGCAGTGGCTCCCCATTCTCCCAGCTTCAAAGTGTAATGGGAATGAGAATGGGAGCAGAAACAAGAGGTACATAATTTTGAAATTATTTCACTCAGACCATGGTTAAGGCCTAAGAAATTGTGCCTGGCATTGACAGAGAAACCTTTGTATGTTGGCAAGTCCTTGCCTTCTAAGTCTGATATCTTCTTTTCTAAGCAGTAACAGACAAACAGTGGCAAGTCTTGATCCTCGAATTTATCATTAGGTCTATTTTACCTAATCTCTTTGTTTTTATTTGTCCACATTACTTCATGGAGCAAAAAGTCAATATAAATTTAATCAGTCTTGGATCCATTCACATTACAAATTTGCTTTGATAGGACTATAATAAGTTACAATAAGAATTTCTTAAAGTAGAGAAGGTGTCTCAGTTACCGCATAACAAAGGAAAAAAAATTTTTTTCTAGGCCTGTGTAATTTTACACATTATCTACAAACTTTGTGCATAGTCACTCAGTCATGTCCGACTCTTTGTGACCCCATGGACTGTAGCCCACCAGGCTCCTCTGTCCATGGGGATTCTCCAGGCAAGAATACTAGGTGGCTTTCCATGAGCTCCTCCAGGGCATCTTTCCAACCCAGGAATAGAACCCAGGTCTCCTGCATTGCAGGCAGATTCTTTACCGTCTGAGTCACCTGGGAAGCCCATCTACAAACTTGGTTTGATTAAATTTTTAGATAGAAATTTTGTCTTTATTTTCAATTCCCTCTGGGGGTTGAGAAGAGTAACTTAAGTGCTTATTTTCTTGTGGTTTTACTATGTTCTATGTTTACAACATTTTTCTTATCAATTTGTCTGTTCCTTGGAGGCTAGACCCATATATCTTTAATGATTGTATTCCTAGCAGTGCCTTTCACATTATTTTACACAGAAAAGCTTTAAACACATTGTCTGAATGAATGAATAAATGAATACTGAATTAGAGAAGGATTTGAATTCCTTTGTCTTAAAAGCTGAAGCAATTGTGATTTCATATTTCAAATAAGTACAGCTTTCATTTATGTTCAGGTATTTTATTTTTTAACTTCATTTAAATAAATAGAATAGAATGAAAATGTTGAATTCATCAAAAAGTTATAGAAAATAAAAACCATCAAATTAGATTTGCCAAAATTGTTAAACGACCTTCAGATTATTAGGAGGAATCAGTAGCAAACTGTCTATCAAGATCAATACCCAAGTCAGTTGTCACAGAAAAGAGGTGAATCGGATCCATCTTATTTGGAAATTTGGACTCACTGGAACCTAATTCCCATCTTCAGGGAGGACTTCTGAGAGTTAAATAGAACTCCAACCAGAAAAGCAAATACTAAGGCGCTTTCAGGCCTCGTTAACACAAGTAAGATTTGTCATGCATGATTTTGGTCAAGTGGAAGTAAAATAAACTTGATACTTTCTCATTTGAAAAATAAAAGTCCAAAGCTGTGGGTTGGCTAGTAACAGAACTGCCTTTCAGTTCAATATAATACTGAGCTAAAGTAAAAACTTGGATTTGAGAAAAATTTAATCATAATTGATAACTATAATAAAAGACTAAATAAGGGATGAAGCAGATTTTGTTGGATGGTTTGATGGATTTTTTTTACGCCAGTTAAATTATTTTCTTCTCTTATAATTCTATGCCATTGTAAAGATCATATCCATATAGAGCAGTTGTATTTTTGAGTGACTGGCCATTAGCTGCTACTTGATGCATGCCTACTGAGCCCATGAAAAGAGTTACAACTTTTATTATAGAAACCAGCACCATTAACTTTTGTTATTATAGGATCATAGAAAGATATTTATTGCAACAAAATCATCAATATAGCCTTTCATTATCTACTTAAGTCATATGCTTCATGTTAAGAGAGAAAAAAAGATAGACATAAGATGCGGTATAGGAATAATGGCCCTATACTTCAAGTACACTAATTAACTTCCTTTTTTATTCAATCTAACCTTATTTTCCATTCAGGTACATTGATCCTGTGTTGAAATGAATAACAGACAACATAGGAAAAATAAGTATTTCTCTACCACCTACCATGAAAAATAATTTGAAATGAAATTCAGATTTGAATGTAAATGATAAAACAAAATGTCTAGAAAAAAATGAGAATATGTCTTCATGATCTTGGAATAGAAAGCTTTCTTTTAAAAAAAGACAAAAAGCACTAACTATAAAGAAAGCAAATTAATAAGGGACTGCATTAAAAATAAGATGTCCTATTCATCAAAATTTACCATATATAGGATGGAAAGACAGTCAATAGGAGAAAGGTTAAAATATATTTGCAAATGGACTTTTATCCCTAATATATATAAAGATCCTAATAATCATGGGGGAAAAATAAAATGACTTGAATAGGCAGTTCATATAGCAAAATATTAAAAAGTCAATAAATACATAATAACTCATCCATCAGGAAAAAGCAGATTAAAAATAAAATATGAATCTAGTACATATACACCAGTATAAATAAAATGAAGAAGAAGGGAAATAACAAGTGTTGGTAAGGAAGTAGAAAATTGAAATACTTTTGTCTGCTCCCAGTAGAAGTCCAAATTGGTGTAAATTTTTGGAAAACTGGCTGTATCAGCTAGCATTAATAAGTGACATAATTTATGCATACCTCTTGAGCTAGACATTTCATTCCCAACAAAAATATACACATATAAAGAAAACACAAATAGACCAACTATTTGTAATGAGCAAAACTTGAAAAAAAATCATCAATAAAAGTTACATAGACTGTGGCATATTCAGAGCAATAAAATGAATAGTTTTCCTACCTATTTCAACGTGGATAAACCTTATAAACATAATGTTGAGCAAAAGAAAACAGACAAAAGACATACTTAGTATATTTCTATGCATATACAATTTAATATAAATTGTAACTAGTTTATTGTGTTTTAAATCAATTTAATGGTTATACTTTCAAGAAGGTTATAACCAAGTGGGGCCCAGGAAGGGACTCTGGGAGTGCTAGTTATGTTATTTCTTGATTTGGGTGCTGGATGCATGGATATTTGTTAAGTTGTACTTCACAGTTATATGTACTATAATTATGTACATTAAATTTAAATAAAAAGTGTACTTCAAAAATGTATATCAATCATCTATGAACACTGTATTATTATAGAGACTTTCATGCAAGGAATATATTTGGGGAAAAATTATAGTCAAGTTTCTTTGTCTAATATCATTACATTAGCCTTGTCCTAAAAATGGACATTGCATAATATCTCCAAATAATTTCTTTTTCTTGGTAAAAATTGGGTTGTTTGACTAGCTACTAGATAACTATCACAGTAATTTGAATATTCAGGGTACTCCTTTGATGACTAGGAAACTTTCTATATTCCTTGAGACAACTTATTTTCTAAACCATCATAAAGGCTTATTTCTGGCAAGCTGCTTATACATTTGAAGAAGTAACTTTGCCTTTTTGTTGTTTGACATGATCAAAGTTCTCTGGGATATAGTAAAACAGAGTGGAAACTATTTCATAAAGTGTGATTAAGGAATAAAAGATAATTCCCTTTTATTATTGCTGAATAAACAGATTTCATGTAACAGATTTATTATTGCTGAATAAACAGATTTCAGGTTCTTCTGAAAATTTGAAAAAAAAATGCAAATAGACAATGATATTCATTACCATTTAAGTAACAGAACTTCTCATTTTCAAAGAATTGAATTTTCTTCTCAAACCTGAAAACTAAATGTTAAGATCCAAAAATTCTGATGTATCCATCCTTTCTGGAAAAGGTTTAAATTATGTAACACCCATAGTAACATTTTTCCTATATAAAAAATACTGTTTTTTCAAAATATCATCCTAATCTATATCTAAATCAAACCATGTGAGCACTCTTGTTTCACCATATTCATTTCAAGGACAGTTACAGGAACATTGTGATAATTTTCCATCAATATCACAGCAGGCTGATTTACTCAGCAGCACATAACTGCAGTATTTTTATTAAAGCTTTGAAATCTTCAATGAGAGGTGGAGCACTAATTGTGGACATGTAATATATTAAATTTCTAAGACTTCAAAGGGAGCATAATTAACTCAATGCCATATAATTGCTCCAGGGACAGAAAAAAAAAAGATGCAAACAGAACTGATATGCCCATTTTCCCCCTTAGGAATTAAATGACAATGCTAAGTGAGCAATTTCTTTTTTAAAACTCATTCTTTTGAATTTTAAGTTGATATTTTCTTTGACTATTTTAACAACTTTCCATGACAACTTATAAAATATAGGAACCAGTGAAGCTGGGAGTTCTGCTATTCCCTTTCTTTGACCAGAATTTCTTATTTCCTCTTCCCCCTCTCTTCAGTGTTTATTGAACCTGTTTCTTTGACTTCATCATAACATTTAGATCCTTTCTCTTTCCCATTATTCCAATGCATCAGTTCCTCTCTAGTGTCATTTGCCTTTCTATCCATCATGTAATCCATTGTAAGTCATTTCTATATCTCATAGGACCTGGGAGTCATGTAACCCGTTGACCTGCTGACAAGTTACTTTACCAGTTTCCAGCTCTGCACATCCCCTAGCATCCACTATCAGCGCTAGTTGCCAAGATGTTGAACGTGGCTGGAGGAAGTTGGAGAATAGAACGGGTTACATCTAAGGAGGTCTTTAATTTTCTCAACTGTAAATTTGGAATTTGGGCAAAATGTTACATGTTGTACTTTACAGATCTAAAATGTTTAAGAAATACTATCAACTATAACAACAGCTCTTTAAAGTGTCTTCTGATAATCTCCAAAACTCTGAAAGAACATTCTGGAATTTATAACTGAAGAAAGTCAATTGAGATACCTTTCAAACCCCAATAAAATATAAGGGATTGAATAGATATGTAAACAAATAGCCATGAGAAAAAGGGACAGAAACCATCTGAAAAGTGGTTTTTTTTTTTTAATAAATTACTGAAATGGCAGAAAGCAAAGATGAAATAAAGAGCCTTTTGATGAGGGTGAAAGAGAGAGAGTGAAAAAGCTGGTTTAAAACTCAACATTCAGAAAACTAAGATCATGGCATCCAGTCCCATCTCTTCATGGCAAATAGATGAGGAAACAATGGAAACAGTGACAGACTTAATTTTTGGGGCTCCAAAATCACTGTGGACAGTAACTGAAGCCATGAAATTAAAAAACACTTGCTCCTTGAAAGAAAAGCTATGACAAACCTAAACAGTGTATTAAAAAGCAGAGACATTACTTTGCTGACAAAGTTCGTATAGTCAAAGTTATGGTTTTCCAGTAGTCATGTATGGATGTGAGTGCTGGACGATAAAGAAGGCTGAGCACTGAAGAATTGATGCTTTCAAATTGTGGTGCTGGTGAAGACTCTTCTGACTCCCTTATACAGCAAGGAGATTAAACTAGTCAATCCTCAAGGAAATCAACACAGAATACTCATTGAAATGCTTTATGCTGAAGCTAAAGCTCCAATACTTTGGCCACCTGATGTGAAGAGCTGATTCACTGGAAAAGACCCTGATGCTGAAAAAGATGGAGGGTAAAATGATAACAGGGCAACAGAGGATGAAATTGTTGGATGGCATCACTGACTCAATGGACATGAGTTTGAGCAAACTCCTGGAGATACTGAAGGATGGGGAAGGGCGGCAGATGTAGTTCATGGCATTGCAAAGAGTTGGACATGACTTAACTACTGAACAACAACAATTAGAAAAAGAAAAGCAGATGAAGTAGTGATATTTGCCGAAGTATGGTAGGAGAAGCCAGGATTTGATGCCATCATAGGGGCAGCAACGGAGCACAGGAGTGTCCTGCCAAGTCCTAGCAATTCTGATGCCTGGAAATGCCAAGCCAATTGGCAGGCAGGAGTGAAGTGGGGAACTGAAAAGTATGGGAGTAGGTTTATGTTTTATAAATTTCTGTGAACACTGAATTAGTAAATATCAACCCATTGCTACTAGATGATACACGGGATTTGAATTTTGCAAACCTTTTTGGTTTTATAAATGTTTTTATTTGGGGCTTTCCCAGTGCCTCAGTGGTAAAGAATCTGCCTGCAATGCAGGATACCCAGTTCGATCCCTGAGTGGGGAAGATCCCCTCGGGGAGAGCATGGCAATCCACTCTAGTATTCTTGCCTGGAGAATTCCATGGACAGGGGAGCCTGGCAGGCTACAATCTGTAGGGTCACAAAGAGTTGGACAGACTGAAGTGACTGAGCACTCACACACACATGTTTCTATTTAAAGATGCTCTATGTTTTGTAAAGATCTTACAGAAAAACCTGAATGAATTATTGTTTTGTCTAAAAAAAGCAATTATTTCTGAAAAGTATAACTGGATGGACAATTAGGTAGACCAAAGGATTCTTGCTTTTCATTATAAAATCCTCAATCGTATGTCCTTTTTAAAATGCTGTCCATCTCCCCGCCCACCTCTTTCTCTCACACACACGAGTGCACGCACGCACACACACACACACACATAAACACACAGAATGAAGTTTCATTTGCCTATCACTATCTGCCTAATACATTCTTATTCATTTTGTAGCACTCTGGTAAAGCAAATTCTCTGTGAAACATTTCCTGACCTCAGCCAAACTCCTTGCAGACTTAGTGAGTTCTCCTATGGAATTCCAGAGCACCATTTACCCATCATTATAATAGTATTTTTCTTTCACATTTTATTATTTAGTTACACACTTGTCTCCTCCACTAAATAAGTAATCCTCTAAGTCAGTAACTATTCTGTGTGTCTCCAGATCTCTGATGCTACTTGCCTTTTAAATTTGATGCTACTTGCCTTTTGAATGAGCTGTGTCTAGGACTTAAGGGGTCAGTCTGTTCTCTAAGTGGGAGATGTTTCTAGAACTAATGAGAAAGCAGAATCAAGGTGCAGTGTTTGAGAACAGCCAAAGGAGCAGCAGGGACCACTATATAGATCAGAGAAGAGTATAAAGGCTTGAGACTTTAAACCCAGCCCATAGTTTAGAGATTATGGATACACAGAGACTATACATAAAATCAGTAATTGTGAAGGACAAAATGAGTGGGGAAAATGGTGGTTGGGTAGAGGAAGGGAGATATATTTCTCAGGAAAATCATAAACATAGATTTATGTATTTGAGAAAAAAGATGGAAGCAGCAGATTATTACAAGTGTCAAGGCTCAGAGTTAAGAACAGGGGGCCATAGCCCCTGCTACGTGTCGGGTAGATACTATATACTACTAGATACATATGTACACCTAGAAAATATGATCTAGAAGTTACCATTGCTTAAGCATCTGTTAGGTGCCAGCTGTTCAATCACTCCTTTAAGGCTTATTATATCTCATTAATCTACAGTACAAATATAATAAATTGAAATCAATAATATTCCCATTTTACTGATGACAAAATGGAAGCTCAAAGCTATTAAGTAATTTGTGGGCATCACATGACCAGAACGTGACTGGCATGGTCTTGTACCTGTGTCTTGACTACCATTTCTCTTTGTGAATTAGTACTCATGCCACTGGGTCTGGTTCAAACATGCCCTCTCAATGAAGCCTTCTCTGATCTTCCCAACCAAAAGTGACCATAGATACTTCAACCTTATTTATTATAATTTTAAGATTCCAATTTATATTATATGCCCTTATATATTTGCCTTCAGCCTTCTAGCAGATTTTGTCTTTCTCGAAGGAGAGAACAAACTCTTGTAAAATTGAAAATACTCTTTCTATTGGGGAAACATTTAGTGGTTCAATGAGACTCTCTGAGTTACTTGCTAGACCTAGAAAGGTCAAAGTTCTATATTTGATCTTAAACTGAATAACAAAGCTTTCTATTAAAATAAAAAATGCATTATAGGTATTTTCCAAGTTTTATTCTTCTTAGTGATTTATATTCTGCTTCAAGTTCTCTGATACCAATTATATAGAGTGTCAAAGAACTTCTAACACATTCTTAATTTGGAGGCTTTACATCAGTACTTTGGGAGCTAAAGAAAACATATTGCAGAAGTGAAGAAAACTATATTAGTGAAATAAAGCCACCCCAAATTTTAAAACTAATAATAAAATCCATGTGAAAGTATGTAACATCATGACTAATTTCAGCACTATATATAGTCAAAAAGTGATCACAAAAATTACTTGACAATAATCTTTTTTAAGGGAATAGCAAAGATTTTAGAATATAGAGATTGAATAGTCTCAACTGTATTTTTACAAAGTTTCAGAGCTTCTAGCCAAAGGTACAGATACAATTAAAATTTTGACGATCCAGCACCATAAAATGCACAATGGTCATCACTTTGCAGAGTTTCAGACAGTTTCAATTATTTGTCTTGCTACAGAGTTCTGAATATAGAGGAGAAGAACCTGCTAAATGTTTTCATAATAGGAATCATGTTTAGGCAATAATAGCTTTAACTCAAATAAATCTTTTCTCAGAAGTAAAATTTTAACTTGCATAAAAAAATTAAGTATCAATATTAGACAATTTGTGAAATCCATTCAGGTAAGCAGCACTTTTAAATCCCCATAAGAATTCTTAAAGTCATCCTGGATAGGTGCCTAAATACATATAAATACAAAGCATTCTTAGCAATTAACTGGACAGTACGGGGTAAATGTGATGAACAAGGAATTCACTGTGCTACCTCAATTAGTGCTAATGAGAGTTGTGTAGTTAATTCCCTCACACTGCTCTTAATTTTCATCTCCTCTGTGGGATCTATTCTGAAACATTTAATGTTTACACCCTATTCCCAGTCCATGACAATTTTTACTTACCTCGGTAATGAAGGATTTGGCTGTGGCAGGATTCATAACAAGGATAGCTCGCCTGAGAGTGTCTCGATAGCGATTCAATTCCTCTATTCTCATGGTGTCAAATAGCGTGGTGATCATCTTATTGATGTTGTTTTCTACCTTCTGAAGTGCAACATCCATCCCCTGCTGAGACACTTTGTCCAGAAACTCCTGGATTCCACGGATATCTAGGAACATCAAAAGCCCATCAACGTGTGAATTAAAAGCATGGAAGGGAGATAAAATCTATTTCACTTAAATCAATATAGTTTATTGTTCAATATTGTAGGCTGTTTAAACTACTAATGGAGTAGCTGATGGAACTCTCAGATATGGTTAAGGTTGAGTAGAATTTAATGTGTTTAGATGAAAAATGTATTGTTATTTTAAAAATTAATTTCACTCCACTGAGCTTTCTAAATGATCTCACCTCTAGAAAATGTTAGAACAACATAGAGGGAGGTGGTTGGGGAAGATCCTTACTTCCCTAAAGCAAATGTGAAATAAGAAATTACATTCTTTACTTTTCCTCCATATTAAAAGAGTGATACTAACCTCAGGCAAAACATGAATATCATTAATGGCTGATGAATCTGAATCAAGATTACTACTGTTTCTTAAAATGGGCAATGATACCAGTAAACTTGACATTTTCAATCTTAATTGAAAGAGGGTTTTGAGAGGTTATCTTCAAAGGATCTCAGGTCACAAATAAAATAGCTAAACTTTTGCTTGCTTTATGAATACTACAACCTCCTTGGGCTTCCCCAGTGGCTTAGACAGTAAAGAATCTGCCTGCAATTCAGGAGACTGGGTTTTGATCCCTGAGTTGGGAAGTTCCCCTGGAGAAGGAAATGGCAACCCACTCCAGTATTCTTGCCTGCAGAATCCCATGGACAGAGGAGCCTGGCAGGCTACTGTCCATAGGGTCACAGAGTCAGACAAGACTGAGAGACTTTCACTTCACACTTCACTACCTCCTTTGCTCAAATCCTGCCAACTTAGTAGAGAGTCTTCCTCCCCACCCCCAAGAGTACATGGAATGTACTTTGTGTGTAAAACACGAATTTTTAACAAAATACTCATACACTCATCCCCAAACAAGAGAATTTCTGAAAGATTATCAAATAAAGCATTGTGTTCATTTTACGCCTAAATAAGGATGGTAAAATACAGTCTAAATAAAATATTTATAAATTTGTATTTTGATGTATATTTAACTACCAACAAATACCTGAAATGTGACAAATATTTTTTCCTAGTACCACATTGGCTATTTATAGAAGAAGGGATCTATACATTGATAAATATGCTTGGAAGATGTACCTGGCACAATATAATCTTAATATAGTACATTTGCTTTGACTATAAAATACTGTACAATTTTCTGTACATGCCCATGACATAAAATGTGAAAAGTGAAACTAGTGAAAGATAAGAAGTGAATGGGATTGTAGGTTGCTTATTATTAATGGACTATATCTCAAAACTCCTTACTGTGCATGCATGTAAAATTTATTTCTTAAGAGCAATAATAAGGTCATATATTTTTCAATACATTAGCAATTGAAAGCAATAAGCCAACAGAATTAGAAAACAAAGTCACAGATTTGGAAACTAACATTTGTTCATAACCAAAATTTATGTTTGCAGGTTACAAATTAATAATAATTTAAAAATTTGCTTTCTTCTTATGATTAGCTTTTTTTTAAAACAATTACAAAGAACATTATATGTCCAGTTATCTGATGACTCTCAAACTTTTCAGACTAGATAAGTGTGTAAATTCTACCTTAGATTCCTTATTCCTAATTAAATTATAAACCCAGGATGTCAGCATTGCTTAAAAGAATAAAGCCTCATCTAGAGCAGAACAAGAGATAAAAGAGTTTGAATAATAACAGTATTATGTATTCATTAAATATCCAGGTCAGAAAGTTTCTAAGGATGTAAGGATTTCAAGCATGGATTAAACAAAGGGTTAGATATGATGAAATTTAGCAGATACAGGTAGACACATAACAGGACTATGTTCACACTCAAGCAGGCCTCCTCAAACTCTGCTGTGAATCAGAATCACTTGAAAATCTTATTAAAAATGCAGAAGCCTGGACCACAACTCAGAACCAATATGCCTTTAAAATAATGTGCCAGAGCAGATCCTTGATTTTTGAATTGTAAGTTATTATTTCTTCAGTTTGAGTCACTTAAATGTGCACATAAATATAACAGACCAAACCAAAAATGCATTGGAATAGAGATGTTCAGAAAACACCAGGGCATAAAGCTTCAGATCACTTATACTCTTAATTTTGAGAAAAAGAAAATTGTTTCCAAAAAAATGATTGAATATAGTCACCAATCCTGTGCATTCAGAATTCAACAGTGAATACCCTTCCCCATACTGAGAGAGGCAACAAACGACAAACAAACCAGCACACACAACTCACACCAGGCGCTGGGAAGGAAGCAAGGTGTGCTGGTAGAGGCGGGGCGGGAAGGAGGCTCTAGTTTAGTTAGAATACTCAAGGGAGTTTCCTCGGGAAAAGAGGTGTTTCAGCTGTGATCTAAACGATGAGAAGACACTGCTCAAGCAAGCAGACAAGATGAGAGGACAACAGCCTGGGAAGAGGCCCCGAGGCGATGAAGAGCTTGTGTCTAAAGTACCTGAAGGATTCCTGCATGGCTGCAGCCCAAAGAGCAAGGAGGAGGGCAGAGTTAGGTGAAGCTGTGTGGAGAAAGAAGGTCAGATGAGGTGGATCCTGGTGAGACCCAGAAAGAGGTTTGGACTTTATCTTAAATGCAGTTTTAATCTCTTGAAAAGTTTTAAG
This sequence comes from Muntiacus reevesi, assembly GCF_963930625.1. Lineage (NCBI taxonomy): Eukaryota > Metazoa > Chordata > Mammalia > Artiodactyla > Cervidae > Muntiacus > Muntiacus reevesi. The sequence continues at coordinate 30,212,144 of NC_089264.1, forward strand.
TAGAGGATCTAAGTAGATGATGGGCTATGTGTGTAGAATGAAAAGCAGTCTGAGAATGACTTAGCGTGATTCCAATTCAGCTTGTAAATGGTATGACTTCATTTAAAACAGTATATTCTATACATCTATGTCAACTAATAAAAATAAATGAAAAAGAAAAAAAACAGTGTGACTTTTTTACCTTCTATGTTTGACCAGAAATTAAGTAATATGTGTATTGTTATTTGGCCAGAAAAGTGATGTGATAAAAGATTCCTATTATTTCTCTGTGTGCCCTTAGTCTGCAATTCTAGTTATCACTGCCTAGATAAGTGATTATAAAATTTTCAAAAAAAAAAGTTCTGATCTATAAATGAATAAATATTTGTCTTCTAAATGTCTTGAAGGATTAATTAGTGAGGGTGGTGATATGTATGTGTGTCTGCATGGGAAATCCAGTGTAAAGTCTAAAATATGGTGTGCATGTGTTAGTCACTCAGTCTTGTTCAACTCTTTGCAACCCCAAAAGGCTCCAGGCAAAAATACTGGATGCGTAGTCATCCCATTCTCCAGGGGATCTTCCTGGAACCAAACCCAGGAATCAAAACCAGGTATTCTGCATGGCAGGCAGATTCTTTACCACTGAACCATCAGGGAAGCCTAAAACATGGTAGGTGCTATTATTTTTAATAATAGTTCCCAACTGCTTGTTAAGGGATTACCCACCAATAGGATAGAATTGCCTAAAATTTAGATGGCTAGCTACCCAAAATGGCAAGTGTAATGTTTTAGACTCTTGGAATGTAGAAGTTAAACAATAATAGTTATGCTTAATTGAAAATAACACCAAACACTCATGATATATAGCAACTGTAAGTTTGATGTGAGAAGAATCTGAATCACACTATTAAATGCACTGTGGAAAAGTCATTAAAAAAGAGAGTGGGCCTTTGGCTTTGTCAGTTTGTGAATACAATCAACCATCATTATTATTCAGCTACACCATCTGTATTACTGTTAGTTGGCAAAAAATGAGTAAAGTGCTTCAGTTTACAGAAATTAAAAAGCTAAACGGTGATATCTGACCTCATAAAGCTTTCAGGCCTGTGGGTGTTACTAGATGCTATTCGTTGATAACAAAATGTTAAATAGTAGTTTCAGTTGTTCCTTGTGATTATTCATTCTACTGATAAGATAATTATATAACAGCAAGTGGTAGAGGTTCAAGAAGTAAGTTACTAAACATAAGATTAGAACAAAAAAAGACATTTTTCCTGCACTCTATAAAGGAAAGTTTCATACTGTTCATGGAATTCTCATGGGAAGAATACTGGAGTGGGTTGTCATCCTTCTCCAGTAGACCAGAGAAGACTTGAGAGTCCCTTGGACTGCAAAGAGATCAAACGAGTCAATCCTAAAGGAAATTGATGCTGAATATTCATTGGAACGACTGATGCTGAACCTGAAGCTTCAATACTTTGGCCCTCTGATGCGAAGAACTGACTCACTAGAAAACCTCTGATTCTGGGAAAGAGTGAATGCAAATGGAAAAGGGAGCAGCAGAGGATGAGATGGTTAGATAGCATCACTGACTCAGTGGACATGAATCTGAGCAAACTCTGGGAGATAGTGGAGCACAGGGAGCCTGGTGTACTACTGTCCACTGGGTCGCAAAGAGTTGGTCACCACCTAGCAACTGAACAACAGTGACAATAAAGAAGGCAGAATATGACTTCCCAAAGATGCCCAAGTCCTAATCCCTGGAATCTATGAATAGGTTAGGTTATATAACAGAGGAATTAATGCTTTAGATGACATTGAAGTTTGTCAATCACCTGATCTTACCAGAGACAGACATCTCCTATTACTTTAGGGGGACTAGTATAATTCTAAGGAAGTAGAATTAAAGGAAGGAGGCAGAAAAGGAAAGTCAGACATAGATCTGACTACTGAAGCTCACTGAGACTTCTGGGGGAGCTTCAGAGATGAATGTTGCTGGCTTTGAGGATGAAGAAAGGGGATCTTGAAAGAAGAAATGTGGATGGTCCCTAAAAAAGGCAAAAAAAGGGGTTCTCCCCAAGAACCTTTAGAAAGAAACATAGCCTTCCTTACATTTTGATTTTAACAATATGAGCTCTCCATGTTCTTTGGCCTAATTAATTAGCTCACAGATAGTCACAGGATTCAAACAAGAATTGAAATTTGATATGAGTAATGAAAAATAAATGGTCTTTCTTTTGTATCACAAGCGGTAATGATGCAGTTTTGGAACTGCAAGAGCCAGCATGTCTAGTGAGAAATGAAGAATGTAACCAATGAGTGAAAATGAAAGAGGCAAGCCAGCTATTTCTTAGACTTCGCAACTGCATAAGTCAATTGAAAAAAATATTCTTTTTTTCACTTTTCTCTTACATAGTTTGAAATGAGCTTCAGTCACTTGCAAGAGAAGGGGTACTGACTAATACACAGTCTTCTGATAAATATCTGGTAGCTTGGTAATGAAGATGAAGGTATAGTTCCTGTTCTTGAGGTACATCCAGCTTAATGGAGGGAATAACAATTTAGACAAGTAATAGTTTTAATGTGATCAATGCCAATTAGAGAAATGTGAAAAACAAAGGAATGGAAACTTAGGAAAAGTAACAGCTAACCAAACCTTATTGGTACAAAAAAGAAAATTATAACATTTAATTATTGAGTTATTCTAATAAAAGGAAGTCAAGTGTGTGAAATATTAAAGCGGGGATGCCCAGGTGATGCTAGTGATGAAGAACCCGCCTGCCAACGCAGGAGACATGAGACGCAGGTTCCATCCTGGGTTGGGAAGATCCCCTGGAGAAGGGCATGGCAACACCCTCCAGTACTCTTGCCTGGAGAATCCCTTGGACAGAGGAGCCTGGTAAGCTACAGTCCATAGGGTTGCAAAGAGTTGGATATAACTGAAGCCACTTAGCACACATGCAATATTAAAGCAGTTTGTAAACTTCAAATTTCTATGCAATATACATTTTCATTATCAAGATTATATTAACCCAGTCAAAAATCCCGCTTGTTCATGATTTTCTTCTGCTGTCCTTTCCTACAGAAAAATGGAAAGTAAACAAAAAAATCATAATAAGGACTAAAAGCTGATTTAGGTAATACCTTTAGAACTTGATATTCTAGCAATTTCTGTGATAACTGTTACTTAGTTAGACCAACTTCCCACAATAACTCTCTAGGAGGTAGTGACTGATTGAAGCACAATGATTTGTTTTATTAAATTGTGCAGAATGATGGCTTTATTATGGTCATTAGTGTAAGATTAAACTTAATTTCTCTCTAAAGATGGCTTATAATTAAGTAGATTAGGGTAGAAAAATCCCAGGGGATAACAGAATCTAATGTATAAATACACTTTTCTAAACTGACTCACAAACCAGACATATATCTTACTGTTCATCCTAAACCAGCAGTTAGCATCCAAAGAAATCTCTTTTGGAATCTAGTTTCTGTTTAATATGTGCCAAGCACTGTGAGAGGTACCTGGGAGGGAATGATGAGTAAGACAATCCCTGCCCTCTATAGGTTTGTTCTTACATAGCTGATGATAACATAGACCCTTTCACAGACAGAATAATCATACAATACTATTCATTTTCCAAACTGTAGTTGCAACCTAAATTTAGTGACATTCTCTGAAACGTATCAAACAGTAATTCTGGTCTTTGTATTCAAGTAACTCTTTTAAAATACTGAATTTGGTAGAAAAAAATTTTTTCATTGAGGCTTTATAGGTCTGATTTTTCTTTTCCTCTACTCATCTTTCTCCCTCATTTGAGCAGATTAGGTGCATTTAATCATTTTTAATCACTTAATGCACTGAAGACTTCACTGGGCAGGAGACTTGAGAACTTCATTCAGTCAAGCTTGGTGTTTTTGATATTATGACAGAATGCTAAGCTTTAAAATTAATATTTAGATTCTTATTAGTTTTTTTTTTTTTTTTTTTTTTTTTTAGATATAAAGAAATATATCATACTACCGGACACATGAGATACATCATTAAGCTGAATGGAATTTCCCAAAGAATAAGTAGCACAGCATAATCTGTAACTGCCTTGTTTCCTCAGGGGGGAAAAAGGCTTTTAGTCAACCCTTACTCCAGATAATCTGAATCATTAATTGAGTATTTCCTTGTCACTTGTACTGTATTTAGAAAATAAAGTTAATAGTGTGCTTATTTTTTGGGCTCCAAAATCACTGCAGATGGTGATTGCAGCCATGAAATTAAAAGACGCTTACTCCTTGGGAGGAAAGTTATGACCAACCTAGATAGCATATTGAAAAGCAGAGACATTACTCTGCTAACAAAGGTCCATCTAGTCAAGGCTATGGTTTCTCCAGTGGTCATGTATGGATGTGAGAGTTGGATCATAAAGAAGGCTGTGTGCTGAACTATTGATGCTTTTGCACTGTGGTGTTGAAGACTCTTGAGAGTCCCTTGGACTGCAAGGAGATCCAACCGTCCATCCTAAAGGAGATCAGTCCTGGGTGTTCACTGGAAGGACTGATGCTGAAGCTGAAACTCCAGTACTTTGGCCACCTCATGCAAAGAGTTGATTCATTGGAAAAGACCCTGAGGCTGGGAGGGATTGGGGGCAGGAGGAGAAGGGGACGACAGAGGATGAGATGGCTGGATGGCAACACCGACTCGATGGACATCAGTTTGAGTAGACTCTGGGAGTTGTGATGGACAGGGAGGCCTGGCGTGCTGTGATTCATAGGGTCGCAGAGTCGGACAGGACTGAGCTGAACTGAACTGAACTGAACTGAATGAGATTATAAGGTGACACAGTTAAGAAATAGTGACCCACTGAGATTTTCTGTTTGATAAGAACTTATCAGTTTGATAATAACTTGTCAGTTTGATAAGAACTTCTGTTTGATAAGATTTTAACATTAAATCATAATGTTTCAGCTTAATTGTCATTTTATGCTGAATCAATATTTTTAGGACATTTTACTGATGTACAAATCCAAAACAGTAGAATATGTTATTTTTACCTACCTTACATAATATATACTAATGCAAACAAAATAGTTCATTAAGATGCTTGAATTAATTATACACTTACTGATGTACATTGACGTAAATGAGAGAACTGAAAGCTGGAAAATAGCCAAATGAGTAATAAACTACTTTAAGACTGTCTAGAGAGAGAGTTAATAATATTATAGTCATCAGACATTTGAAAACACCCTCAGGGTAATTATAAACATTTGCAGTAAATTAAGAGGAATGTGTCCATTTTATGGGCCTTGATTAAACCTACATTAAGACTGCATGGATTAAATACTGTGATTCCTAGGAATGCATTCATGCTGATGGCACCCCAAAGTTCATTTCAAAGAGTTCTACCAAATGACAGTTTAACTTGTAAGGCAAGGATGATATACTGGAGGGTAGTACTTCAGTACCTCAGGTCATTCAACTACATACTGACCCTTAATTAGGGATCATTAACTAATATTTGTAGAATGCAAGAGTCTATAAATAATATATTCATTAATCCTTAAAGTTGAATTTATTTCTTTTTATGCATATGGGTGTCAAAAGTAAATATTTCTGCATATAAAGAGAAATATGTTTTCACTTAGTATTTTTGAGGCAAAGATATTTTTTATCAAAACCTGTTATTTACATTTTGGTTTCTGGTTTTCAGAAATACTTAGTTTAACAAATTATAGTATACATTTACATACAGACAAAAGTCTTATCGTAAAATGAATAAGGCTCTCCTGAAACAATAAGGAAAATGTCAGAAAAGCTAAGAACATAAAATAAGTCTAAGTTGATAAAAATCAACAAATACAAACAAACTAAACTGAAGAAGAGTATACTTTAAAAGCAATTTTAAGTGGTGAATTATAAAGACAAATATTTATTAATTTTAAACATCTAAACTATAATTTGATAATATTAAATTTAAAAATTTAATCAAACTGAAATAATCTAATTAATATTTATTATTTTTTTGAAGCTGACAAGGGAAGCACATGTGTCCACATATGCCTCCCCTTCACCTAGAGGGTCAGCATGTAACTCAGATTGCTGACTGAGAGCCTGCATACCCCAAAACAAATTATTTGGTTCAAGAATAAGCACAGGGCCCAAACACAGCTTGAGACTTTATAGGAGGATAAATAGCCCTATGCATGATATTAATATAAAGACAAAGAAGGGAAGAGGCCTTTTTTAATGTGATAATCTCTGAGAATATACTTGGAGTTACCAACCCCAACTGTCTAGCTTGAGAATGAAGCAAATGCATGACTCGAAATAGAGTTGAGGCTATAGTAAGGGTGCAAACTAACCTTCAGTTAGTTCATGTCTGTGTCATTACTTTTAGAAGTTGCTTATATCCCTGTCATCATATTACCCCTCCAAACTCCATAATTGGACCCAGATAATAAATCTACAAATAGGTTCATTCTAATATTAAGTGTGGAACCAATATTTTTTAGGTTAAAGAAATTAAATAACCCAAATAGTTCTTTAGATGAAATGCGTATCAACTTTGCTCTTGTTCTATTCAGCTATTTAGTTCTATTCAGTTCTATTCAGCCCATCCATCCCTGAAATTCAACTTTTATTTCAATATCTTTAAAACAGAAATGTCTCATTAAAGCAATCTATATGCTGTTATTCTATTTTAAAGATCACTCACTTCTATAACTTTCTGGCTTCTATATGCTGTCAGTTCCAAGACTCCTGGATTCTGGAATCTAGCTGTTGGCTCTGGTACATTCAACTAATTTCTTGCTTAGACCTCTCTGATAGTGAGCCTGCCTGGACTACTACCATTGCTTTTAATGAGTCTTCCTGGGTATTATATTTATTACACCTTGACCAAACGCCCTCTCAGAGATTTGACTGAAAGCATAAATAGCATGATGAGAAAATTGAAAATGGTGCAAGATTGGAAGGGGAAGGCAATATAATGAGTACTTATGATAAAGATTTAATATAAAAAATTAAAAAGGCAGAAGTTATGTGAAAACACAAGTGTTTTTTGTTTTGCTAAAAAGCAGTAAATGTCTCACCTCTCTAAGGCAATAAGACAGCATGTGGCATATTGTGTAATCAGTATAATATATACATATACATATACACACATATATATATATAAAATCAGTCATATACAGAAATATTGAAAAAATAAAATAGATAAGGATAAAGGCATTTGTTAGAAAGGCGGACTATCTAAGAAGCATACATATCAGGTTGACAATAGTAAACTGTTCTTGGTACTTAGGCACTAGAAGACTGAGTGTGTTCATGGGATGTAATCAATTCTTTACTTATTGATAAATGATTACGAGCGAAAGGATTATTTTATATTATTCCAGAAATAGATCATTTTGTCCAGTATGTTTTAAGTATTATAAAAAGAAAATGTTTCTGCCAATTAGAAATGTCCAGTATCCATTTATAAGATAGCCTCCTTGAGAATACAATGAGTTCTCTCTTGCTTGGAAGATTCTGACAGGGAAACAGTGCTACCAATCAAAGATGTTGAAAAAGATATCTACTGAAGCTTCTTGCTTCCAGATGCCTTTTCTAGGAACAAAGCTGGCTGCATCAGAAACATCAGAAGAGGTGTTAACATTTAGTGCCTACCTTGCAAAAATTCTGATTCCAAGTGTCTATGATGGAGTTGAGGTATTATGATGATTAAGAAGTTCTTCCAGTCATTCTTATCTATTATCAAATGTGGGTTCCAAGTGTCCACTACACTCAATTCTAACCCTTTGTCTCTGAAACCGTAATCAATAAGTGATCACAATTTAATTCTGATTCTTCATTTGAAATTATAAGTAAATTGATTTTTTTCCTTTTTTTCCTTTTCTTTACTGTTTTTTTTAGTTTTCAGATTATCTAATAGGTTTTTCTGTCTTCTAATTTTTAATAAGACATAATTTACCTACAATAAATAAATAGAACTTATATGTATAATTCAAAGATTTATTGTGGGGCACTCAAAACAAAAAATTGAATATCTCTGATACCACAGAAGATTATCATGAGTCCTTTTCCAGACAGTCCACTCCTGGCCCAGAGATGCAACCACTTTCTGACTGGATCACCAAGATTAATTTTATATGTTACCAGAATTCATATAAATGGAATACTATAGCATATACTTCTTTTCTTGCAGGCTTATTTCACTCAAATTTTTATAGTTGAATATTTCAGTGGTTCATTTCTTCTTATTGCTGAATAGGATTCCATTGTAGAAACACTCCACAATTCCTTGAACCATTTTCAAAATTATAGATATTGAAGTTGTTTCCAGTTTTGGACTTTATGAATAATGCTAATATAAGGATTTTTATATAAGATTTCACAAAGATATACATTCACATTTATCTTGGTAAATACCTGGAAGTGACATGGGTAAGTCATGTGGTGGACAAATATGTCCACCAATGAATTGCCAAACGGTCCCATAAGTGCCTGTACATTTTTACATCCAACTCTCTGTGGAGGGTTTTGGTTTGCCACATTCTTGCCCATGTGTAGTAATGGCCTTCAGTCAGTCTAGTGGGTACTGATTACTATCTTATTTTAATTGGCATATACCTGTGGACTAAAAATGTTCAGCACTTCTTATGTTTATTGGCCGTTTATATATCTTCTTATATGAATTCTTTGAACAAACTTTTTGCACACTTTCGGTTGTTATATCTGTGTTGGTCTCATAGTTTTGCTTTGTAGTTTTGTTTGTTTAATTCTGAGCCCTTTATAGAGTCTATGTATTTGCATAAGTTTTTCAGGTATATGTATTGAAATTTACTCCCCAGTTTACAGTTTGCCTATTTATTTTCTTAATGGTGTCTAATATGAACAGAAAGTTTTAATTACGATAAGACTCATGTTGCTTGCTGTGCCCCAAGTATTAAAGTCCTCTCCCTCTAATTCAGGAGCTTAGTGTTTTCTGCCAGCGTACCTATAACTGAGTCAGGCTAGCATGCAAATAGTGTAAAATCTCAGGACTTCTCGAGTGGCTCAGTGGTAAAGAGTCTGCCTGTAATGGAGGAGATGAGGGATCCGATCCCTGAGTTAGGAAGATCCTCTGGAGAAGGGAATGGCGTCCCACTCCAGTTATCTTGCCTGGAGAATCCCATGAACCGAGGAGTCTTGAGGACTACAGTCCATGGAATCGCAGAGTTACACGACAGAAGCAATTGAGCACGCACACTCGCACACACACAGGGCGAAAATCTCAGACCTTTCACAGTTCTTGATTGTAACACATTAGTCCCAGCTGTAAGCAATCTGGGGACCATAGTTTTTCAACTGGAAGCATTCCCCTCTCAAGCAAATTTGGCCTAAGGAGGAGAACGGCTATTGTATAGGCAAGCAGCTATTTCTGTTGAGAAGTCAGCCTACTTTGACTCAATGACTGTCCTGTTTCCAAATTTACAATGATAAACAAACCTCCAGAATTGATATACAATTTTTCTTGAATGATATTAACATGCAGGCTTAAAGTCAGTTACTGTATCTCTTTAATGAAAATGATTCTACACATTTTCATTTGTAAATGCTTAAGAAATTTGTGTCAGAAATTAATCTTATTATTTCTACGGCATCAAAATAGTCCAGTAGTTGAAAGCAGGAAGAGACACTATCAATGCTTGAATTCAGGCTTTTGGAACTTAGTTTCAAGTCACCTGACTTCTTCCTACCTCAGCTTTTTTCATCTGTAATATAATTACCATCATCATCATCATCTACCTCACTATGCTATGAGAATTAAATGAACACGTAAAGCATTTAGAACAGAGCCTAGATATCAGTAAATGTTCTCTATAAGATTATCCCCTTGTTATATTCTGGTGTGATAGTTCACTGCAATCTCTTCATACTCATTATACATGATTAGGAGTACGCGCTCTGGTCAGACTTTGTAATGATGCTTCTTAGGTATATTTCATAAACAAGTTACCCATCAGTTCTTTCTGTTTTCCAATTTGTCAAATTGTGATAATACCATAATCTACTTCATAGAGCTATTGAGAAAATTCAATGATATAATGTAAAATATTTATTCTACTGCCTGGCCAATAAAAATGCTCAGAGATACTATTTTTAATATTTTTATTTCTATAAGATTTGTTCACAATGTCTATTGGAGTTGCTGTCTCTCAAACACTGTGAAAGTTAGGTAAGATCCTGAGAGGCAATAATCAAGATCAGAGTCTACCCATGAAGCCTTCTTTGACCACTGCTGCCTAAATTAAACACTTTTTTCATTGCATACCACTAGCACTCAGTTTATATCATTTATGACACAACATACTATTTTCTTTATTAAGAGATTATTATAAATATTTTCTCTTTTAATTATAAGTTTCTTAAAGGTAAAGACTACATTCTGTAAAATTTTTAATGTCATGTTTTTCATTTTCACTAAGCAAGGGAACAATGAATATTTCTTGAGTGACACATTTTTAAAAGTTCAACACTTCAAGTCTTTTAAAAAATGTCTTGAGTCACTCCATTCAAATAGAGTTTCACACTTTTTTTTTGTCTTTTCACCCATTTTCTTTTTTTTTTTTTTTTTTTAAGTTGCTCAGTTGTGTCCAACTCTATGTGACTGCATCAACTATACAGTCCATGGAATTCTCCAGGCCAGAATGCTGGAGTGGGTAGTCTTTCCCTTCTCCAGGGGATCATCCCAACTCAGGTATCAAAACCAGGTCTCCTATATTGCAAGCAGATTGGTTACTAGCTGAGCCACAAGGGAAGCCCAAGAATACTGGAGTGGTAGCCTATTCCTTCTTCAGGGGATCTTCCCAACCCAGGAATCAAACCGGGATCTTCATCCACTTACTTAGAGTCAAAGATTTGAATTTTCTTTGTTAAGGAATTTATAGTAGACTTTTACACTGGGCTCATACTTATCAGTTCAGTACAGTTCATTCGCTCAGTCATGTCTGACTCTTTGCAACCCCATGGAATGCAGCACGCCATGCCTTCCTGTCCATCACCAACTCCCGGAGTTTACTCAAACTCATTGAGTCGGTGATGCCATCCAACCATCTCATCCTCTGTCGTGTCCTTCTCTTCCTGCCTTCAGTCTTTCCCAGAATCAGGGTCTTTTCCAATAAGCCAGTTCTTTGCATCAGGTGGCCAAAGCATTGCAGTTTCAGCTTCAGCATCAGCCTTTCCAATGAATATTCAGGACTGATTTCCTTTAGGATTGACTGGTTGGCTCTCCTTGCTGTCCAAAGGACTCTCAAGAGTCTTCTCCAACACCACAGTGCAAAAGTATCAATTCTTCGGTGCTCAGCTTTCTTTATAGACCAACTCTCACATCCATACATGACTACTCGAAAAACCATAGCCTTGACTAGACAGACCTGTGTTGGCAAAGTAATATCTCTGTTTTTTAATATGCTGTCTAGGTTGGTCATAACTTTCCTTCCAAGGAGTAAGCATCTTTTAATTTCATGGCTGCAGTCACCATCTGCAGTGATTTTGAAGCCCCCAAAATAAAGTCTGTCACTGTTTCCAGTGTTTCCCCATCTATTTGGTATGAAGTGATGGGATCGGATGCCATGATCTTAGTTTTCTGAATGTTGAGGTTTAAGCCAACTTAAATCTTAATTTAAGCTCATAATCATAATTAACTGCTTTTGAAAAAAGTGTTCCTCTAATAAACTGGATAAGAAGCCTAATCTTTTTCTTTAAGTATATTTTTCTAAGCAAAATACATCTTCAATAACATTTGGCTTCAGCAGGTGGCCTGATTCCATCCATGGATGATGCTTAATCCATTCCTTAATGAAAGTAACTCCTGATAACCAAGATAAAAGTCAAGTATAATTTTAATGTTTGAACTTAAAATGAGGACTATGATGAATGTATATGTAAAGACATGTAGCCCTCTTCAAGATACAAGATATTTGGATAGCTTGATGTTTATTTTGGATTCTAGCCCAGTTCTTTACTAGCAAGATTTATTGTAAGTATCAAAGGAAAATTTTCTTTCGTTGAAGAAGAGTATTACTGGAAATGATTTTAAAAGTACAATCAGGATATTTTTTCATGAATTATTAAATTAAATAAGTTAAAATAAAGTTTATCATCAGACTAAAGGAAAATGTTTTCATTATTCCTAAAACAAACATCGCTTCTAAGAAGATACAAATATGTGATTATAAGCATCTTATTTATTCAAAGGAAATCGAAAGAAAAGAGAATGGGGAAATTCAAATGTATGCAAAGGAGTGTGTGACCATGAATTTAGTGTACATTTAAAAAAATTACTTACCAGTAATCAAAATGTCTTCTTTTATAAGAATTCCCTAAGTGTAATCCATGTAGGACTTAGGAACAAGATAATAAGGATTTTCTTTTCTCATGGATATTTGTAATCATACAGTAAAAGTCTCATTTTAATTTGTAGAAACATCATCAAAAGTTATTTTTCTGTTCTTTATTTTACAGACTACTTTGATAGGACTAACTAAGCAGTGTTTTCTCCTCTTAAATAAAGATTTAGAATTTAAAAATTCAATATTTCAATTTATGTTTGAGTAGAGGTCATGAGAATACCATTCATGGTTATAAAATCCATAGATAATCTGACTAGAAAAAATTGACAAAGGGATACTCAGTATGTTGACAGTAGCACTAGAATTTACTATGTTCATTAAATAATTCTACTAGTGACTATCAGATTTGTGTTCCATCCTTACTTTTACTGATGAGCCAATATTTCCTTTTTGTTTACTTTATTCATTTCAGTCTCTTGGTCTTCGTTCTGTGACCCCTAAGTAATATGAATTAAGCAACAAAATAAGGATTTCCGTCATGGGGACAAAGGACTGTGCTTTTAGAGAGTGTCACAGAATTTTGGCTGAAGTCTACCCATCAAGTTTAATGGAACTCAGCTGCCCAAACCCCATGTGACCTTTGAATATTTAGGGCTAATGTAGCTGCCACTTGCTTTCCCTCCCTAGGAGTCCACAGGAGCTCTTGTTTGCTGCTCCCAGCTTTCTGCCAACCTGTTTGTGCTTGGTTCTATTGATGTCACTTTCTGGCCACTCTTGTGTAACTGTTCTTCATGTTCAAAATGCTGAGCAGATTAGGGTAAGAAAACTCTCATTGTTAAATAGTTATTTATTTGCAAGGAAAATAAGTTGCACTTTAGAGCATAAATCTTAACGTTTTAAAATAAAAATGTAAAAATCCGGCCCATCCACACTGAAAGGAATTTTTTTTTCTATATCCTTCTTTAGGCAAATTTCTAAGGAAGCACATGTTTCACAATATATATTCCTTATCAAAATCTGTTTATTTCCTCTCATTTGAACCTATCAATCTCTACTCTCCTCTCTTCCTGATGACAAAAATAAGAGAGAAACTATGTTTGAAAATCTCTGGGATTAGTCAGATAGAAAACAGGTAGATTTTAACTTGGGAAGAAAAGTGTTTAAACAAAAATAACATTATTTAATTATTTAATATTAAATGTGTGCTAAGCCACTTCAGTTTTGTCTGACTCTTTGTGGTGTTATGGATTGTAGCCTGCCAGGATCCTCCATACATGGGATTCTCCAGGTAAGAATACTGGAGTGGCTTGCCATGCCCTCTTCCAGGGGATCTTCCTGACTCAGGGATCAAACCTGAGTCTCTTATGTCTCTTGCATTGGCAGGAGAGTTCTTTACCTGGGAAGCCCTATTTTTGCTTACTTTTGTTAATGTAGCACAAGTAAAAATATTGAGACAAAATATCTTCTTAAGATATAGTAAAATAATATAAGTAAAATGCCTTGTATTTTACCTTGGAAAGTTAAATAAATTAAGTATCTTTATACTAATCAGTTATTTTGTGAGAGTTCACATTGGAGACAATATACTAGGATAAATATAAGGCATTATAATTTCAATGACCCTCAAAGTGCTAAGTACTAAGTAGATTCTAATGTCTATACAAGAGCATAAGAAAAATACTTCAGATTTTTTTTTCAAACTGAAAAATAGAAATGGGTAATATTTTTAAGTGTTCTAGGATCTGTCCAAAATTATTCTTTTATTATTATATATAGGTATAAATGCTTTTGAAAGAGGAAAAAATACAGCATTGTTTTCAATAACTTCCCATTATTTGAAAGATCAAGATATATGCAAAAGACTGAACCTGAGGTCTTACAAAATTTTTTGTCATTGTTGCCTGATATGTAAGACTATGACAGGACACGAAAACCACAAATAATAACTTCCTCAAGTTTTTCAAGATTCAACAAAATCTACTGCCATATAAATACCAGCTTACAAAACTCATGCAAGTAACAAACACTTACCATACTCGCTATCATAGAATATAATGAACTTCTGCCAGGCATATTCCGTGACCACTCTCAGGATAACGTCATTTAAGTAGACAGGTGGCCGAACAGAGAGAGTGTAGTCATCATTCCTGTTGCTCCGGGTGAGTCCACAGCCACTCCTTGGGGTCCCAGCTGTGGAGCGCTGAATGAAGAGGTGGGGGATATGCATGGCATCTGCCAAAGACTGGAGGGATCCCGCTGATGTGCAGCCAATGGAGCTGACCAGGGCCAAGATGCCTTGATTCATAAGTTCACAGGCTGTAAGAAAGTACAGTAATATTCAAATGTCAATATAGGTTTCATATGCTTTCTCTTTTACAAAGAACAGTAAATAAAAGTTACACAGTTATTATACAACTATGGGAATATGTATATTTTTAAAGAACATTCTATATGTGGATATCCTTCAATTACAAACCGCTATTGGGATTCAGATCAAGAATTCTGTCCTAACTATTAACAGCTATCTGACTTCATGCAAATTTCTTAGCTACTCTTAGTCTCAGTTTAATCATCTGTAAAGAAGACATTTAAGCAGGAATCCTTCAGGATTATTGTGAAGGTCAGAGATAATTCAGTGTCTGTTATTTGCCTCTCATGTGATAGGCATCCAATTAGTGACAGGTATGTGGTTTGGTCACTAAGTCGTGAACGACTCTTGCAATCCCATGGACTGTAGCCCTCCAGGCTCCTCTCTCCATGGGATTTTCCAGGCAAGAATACTGGAGTGGTTTGCCATTTCCTTCTCCAAGTGACAGTATATAATTATCAATGTATAATTCAAAGAAAAGGTAATTCTTTACTGAATATGTAATACAAGGTTTTACAAAAGGAGATAATATGCAAACTGGTAAATAAATGAAGGGGGAGATGAAGAGTTTGAGGAAGGCACTTCTGGCCACAGAGAAGAGAGTCATTCTGATACCTAAAACTTCAATGACACTCGGCTTTCTTATTAAACATGAAATGAAAATGTTTTTGTTTTTTTCCTTGTTTTACAGAAAACTCATAGTTAAATAAAATAATGCATTTCAGAAACTACCTCATTCTGGTTTTCAGCTGAACAATATCTAATTTATACTACATTGTGCATGATTTGTTTTAGCTTCATTTTAACTACTGTGTGCATGCATATACTCTTACTTCAAAACATATTTAAAACAAGAACAAATATAAACTATAATTAAACATAAAGACATAGTATCTAGAGAAAAAAAAGAGTTCAGAAGTGATATATCAGAATACCAATTTTTGAAGTCACGAATTTAAAAATCAAAAGTAAGTATAGAAAGAATCAGAAAAAATTAATTCCACTGGAGAAGGTAAGACATCATAATTGTTCAAGTATTTATTCTAGATCTGATGCATTCCAGATATAACATTCTCAGTATTCAAACTTTATTTTTTTACATAATTCTTAAAAAATTCAAAGCAAAAGTTATATGATAAGTACCTCCATGAAATAAATTGGCCAGTTGGGGGGTGGTCCCAAGATGGCAGTTGAATAGGATGGGAAGACCACTTTCTCCCCCACAAATTCATCAAAAGCTCATTTGAATGCTGAATAACTTCCACAAAACAACTTCTGAATGCTGGTGGAGGACACCAGGCACCCAGAAAGTCAGCCCACTCTCTTCGAAAGGAGGGGTGTGATTACTGGCTTGATTGCTCTCTCCCTTTTGACTCTCCCTTTTCTCCACCAGGTCACCTCAATCTCCTCTCTCCCCCTTCTCTCCTCTACTTAACTTTGTGAATCTCTCTGGGTATTCCAGACTGTGGAGAACACTTAGGGAACTGATTACTGCCTAGACTGGTCTCTCCCCCTTTTGACTCCCCCTCTTCTCCTCCTGGTCACCTCTATCTGCCTCCTCCCGCTTCTCTTCTACATGTAACTCTGTGGACCTCTCTGGATGTCCCTTGCTGAGGAGAACTGTTTCACCATTAACCTAGATGTTTTATCATCTGTGGTGTATGGATGGAGAAGTCTTGGGGCTACTGTAAGAATGAGACTTAAAGTCAGAGGCAGGAGGCTTACCTCCAAAATGAGAACATCAGAGACTGACTCTTTATTGTAGGGAACATTAACAGACAAGAGCTCACCCCAAACCCTCTGTACCTACACTGAAGCCAAGCTCCACCCAAGAGCCAATAAGCTCCAGAGCAAGACATACCATGCTAATTCTCCAGCAAAGCAGGAACACAGCCCTGAGCATTAAAAGACAGGATTCCCAAAGCCAGCCAAACCCACAGATACCCTAGAACTCACTTCTGGACACTTCACTGCACTTCAGAAGAGATCCAGCTCCACCCACCAGAACACAGACACAAGCTCCCCTAATCAGGAAACCTTGACAAGCCACTTTTCCAACCCCCCCACAGAGAGCAGGCTACACAGTAAAGAGGAGCCACAAACTTCCAGCCTACATAAAGGGCACCCCAACGCAGCAATCTAAACAAAATGAAAAGGCAGAGAAATATTCAGAAGGTAAAGGAACATGATAAATGCCCACCAAGCCAAAGAGAAGGAGATAGGGAGTCTACCTGAAAAATAATTCAGAATAATGATAGTAAAGATGGTCCCAAATCTTGAAACAAAATGGACTTACAGATAAATAGACTAGAGACAAGTATTTAGAAGATGAAAGAAATGTTTAACAAGGACCTGGAAGAAATAAAGAAGAGTCAATCAATAATGAATAATGCAATAAGTGAGATCAAAAGCCCTCTGGAGGGAGTCAAGAGTAGAATAACTCAAGCAGAAGATAGGATAAATGAGGTGGAAGATAGAATGGTGGAAATAAATGAAGCAGAGAGGAAAAAGGAAAAAAAATATTAAAAGAAACAAGGACAACTTCAGAGGCCTCTGGGACAATGTTAAATGCTCCAACATTTGAATCATAGAAGTCCCAGAAGAAGACAAATAGAAAGGGCATGAGAAAATACTTGAGGAGATAATAGTAGAAAACTTCCCTAAAATGGGGAAGGAAATAGTCACCCAAGTCCAAGAAACCCAGAGAGTCCCAAACAGGATGAACCCAAGGCAAAACACCCCAAGGCATATATTAATCACACTAATGAAGATCAAACACAAAGAGCAGCAAGGGAAAAGCAACAAATAGCACACAAGGGGATCCCCATAAAGATAACAGCTGATGTTTCAATAGAAACTCTTCAGGCCAGAAGGGAATGGCAGTACATATTTAAAGTGATGAAAGAGAAAAAAACCTACAACCCAAATTACTATACCCAGCAAGGATCTCATTCAAATATGAAGAATTCAATAGTTTTACAGACAAGCTAAAGCTGAGAGAATTCAGCACCACCAAACCAGCTCTTCAACAAATGCTATAGAATCTCCTCTAGACAGGAAACACAGAAGTTTGTTTCAAACCCAAAACAACAAAGTAAATGGAAATGGGATCATATGTATCAATAATTACCTTAAATGTAAATGGGTTGAATGCCCCAACCAAAAGACAAAGACTGGCTGAATGGATACAAAAAACAAGACCCACATATATGCTGTCTACAAGAGACCCACCTCAAAACAAGGGACACACACAGACTGAAAGTGAAGGGCTGGAAAAAAAAGATATTTCATGCAAATAGAGACCAAAAGAAAGCAGGAGTAGCAATACTCATATCAGATAAAATAGACTGAAATAAAGGCTGTGAAAAGAGACAAAGAGGACACTACATAATGGTCAAAGGATCAATCCAAGAAGAAGATACAACAATTGTAAATATATATGAGTCAGACACGACTGAAGCAACTTAGCAGCAGCAGCAGCATGCACCCAACATATGAGCATCTCAATACATAAGGCAAATGCTAACAAGTATGAAAGGGGAAATTAACAGGAACACAATAATAGTGGGGACTTTAATACCACACTCAAACCTATGGATAGGTCAACCAAACAGGAAATTAGCAAGGAAACACAGACTTTAAATGATACAATGGACCACTTAGACCTAATTGATATCCATAGGACATTTCACCCCAAAACAATGAGTTTCACCTTTTTCTCAAGTGCACAGCGAATATCCTCTAGGATAGATCACATCCTGGGTCATAAATCTAGCCTTGGTAAATTAAATTTGAAATCATTTCAAGCATCTTTTCTGATCACAATGTGGTAAGGTTAGATGTCAACTAAAGGGGAAAAATACTATTAAAAATACAAACATATGGAGGCTAAATAACACACTTCTGAATAACCAACAAACCATGGAATAAACCAAAAAGGAAATCAAAATATGGATAGAAACAAATGAAGATGAAAACAGGACAACCCAAAACCTATGGGATTCAGTAAAAGCAGTACTAAGGGGAAGGTTCATAGCAATACAAGTTTACCTCAAGAAAGAAGAGAAAAAAAATCAAACAAATAACTGAACTTTACTCTTAAAACTACTAGAAAAAGAAGAAATGAAGAACCCTAGGGTTAGTAGAAGGAAAGAAATCATAAAAACTAGAGTAGAAATAAGTGAAAAGGAAACAAAGGACACTATAGCAAAAATCAACAAAACTAAAAGCTGGTTCTTTGAGAAGGTAAATAAAATAGACAAACTATTAGCCAGACTCATCAAGAAACAAAGGGAGAAGAATCAAATCAACAAAATTAGAAATGAAATGGAGAAATCACAGTAGACAACACAGAAATACAAAAGGTCATAAGAGATTACGATCAGCAACTATATGCCAATAAGGTGGACAAATAGGAAGAAATGGACAAATTCCTTGAAAAGTATAAACTTACAAAACTGAATCAGAAAGAAACAGAAAATCTTAACAGACCCATCACAAGCATGGAAATCAAAACTGTAATAAAAAATCTTCCAACAAACAAAAGCTCAGGACCAGATGGCTTCACAGGTGAATTCTACCAGAAACTTAGAGAAGAACTAACACCTATCATACTCAAACTCTTCCAGAAAATTGTAGAGGGAGGTAAACTCCAAAACTCATACTATGAGGCCATCATCACCCTAATACCAAAACCAGACAAAGATGCCACAAAAAAAGAATACTACAGGCCAATATCACTGATGAACATAGATGCAACAATCCTTAACAAAACTCTAGTGAACAGAATCCAACAACATATTAAACAGATTATACATCATGACCAAGTGGGCTTTATCCCAGGGATCCAAGGAGTCTTCAATATTCACAAATCAATTAATGTGATACATCATATTAACAAATTGAAAGATAAAAACCATATGATTATTTCAATAGATGCAGAGAAAGTCTTTGACAAAATTCAACATCCATTTATGATAAAAACCCTGCAGAAAGCAGGCATAGAAGGACCACACCTCAACATAATAAAAGCCATATATGATAAACCCACAGCAAACATTATCCTCAATGGTGAAAAATTGAAAGCATTTCTCCTCAAGTCAGGAACAAGATAGGAGTGCCCACTCTCACCACTACTATTCAACATAGTTATGGAAGTTTTAGCCACAGCAGTCAGAGAAGAAAAAAATAAATAAAAGGAATCTAGATTGGAAAAGAAGAAGTAAAACTCTCACTGTTTGCAGATGACATGATCCACTACATAGAAAACCCTGAAGACTCCACCAGAAAGTTACTAGAGCTAATCAATGAACATGGTAAGTTGCAGGACATAAAATTAATACACAGAAATCCCTTGCATTCCTATACACTAACAATGAGAAAACAAAAAGAGAAATTAAGGAAAATCCTATTCATCATTGTGACGAAAAGAATAAAGTACTTAGGAACAAATCTACCTAAAGAAACAAAAGATTTATACATAGGAAACTATAAAATACTGATGAAAGAAATCAAAGGTGACACAAACAGATGGAGGTATACAATGATCATGAATTAGAAGAATCAATATAGTGAAAATGAGTATACTATCCAAAACAATCTATAGATTCAATGCTAACCCTATGAAGCTACCAACAGTATTTTTCACAGAATTAGAACAAATAATTTCACAATTTGTATAGAAATACAAAAAAGCTCAAAGAGCCAAAGCAATATTGAGAAAGAATGGAACTGGAGAGAGCAACTTCCTGACTTGAGTATACTACAAAGCTACAGTCATCAAGACAGTGTGGCACTAGCACAGAGACAGAAATACAGATCAATGGGACAAAATAGAAAATATATAAATTTTCTATTTATCAAAATAGATAACAAAATGGATAACTTATCTATTAGCAAAATAGATAAATCCACAACCTATGGATACCTTATCTTTGACAAAAGAGGCAAAAATGTACAATGGAGAAAAGACAATCTCTTTAACAAGTGGTTCTGGGAAAACTGGTCAACCACTTGTAAAAGAATGAAACTAGAACACTTTCTAACACCATACATAAAAATAAACTCAAAATGGATTAAAGATCTAAATGTAAGACCAGAAACTATAAAACTCCTAGAGGAAAACACAGGCAAAACACTCTTTGACATAAATCACAGCAGGATCCTCTATGACCACCTCCCAGAGTAATGGAAATAAAAGCAAAAATAAACAAATGGGACCTAATTAAACTTAAAGGCTTTTGCGCAATGAAGGAAACTATAAGCAAGGTGAAAAGACAGCATTCAGAATGGGACAAAATAATAGCAAATGAAGCAACTGACAGAAAATTAATCTCAAAAATATACAAACAGCTCATGAAGCTCTATACCAGAAAATAAACGACCCAATCAAAAAATGGGCCAAAGAACTAAATAGATATTTCTCCAAAGAAGACATACAGATGGCTAACAAACACATGAAAAGATGCTCAACATCACTCAATTTCAGAAAAATGCAAATCAAAACCACAATGAGGTACCATTAAACGGCAGTCAGGATGGCTGCTATCAAAAAGTCTACAAACAATAAATGCTGGAGAGGGTGTGGAGAAAAGGGAACCCTCTTACACTGTTGGTGGGAATGCAAACTAACCACCAGTGTAACCACTATGGAGAAGAGTGTGGACATTCCTTAAAAAACTGGAAATAGAAATACCATATGACCCAGCAATCCCACGCTGGGCATAGAAACTGAGGAGACCAGAACTGAAAGAAACACATGTACCCCAACATGATTTACAATAGCTAGGTCATGGAAGCAATCTAGATGTCCATTAGCAGATGAATGGATAAGAAAGGGTGGTGCATATATATAAAGGAATATTAATTATTAAAAAGAATCCATTTGAATTAGTTCTAATGAGGTGGATGAAACTGGAGCCTACTATATAGAGTGAAGTAAGTCAGAAAGAAAAATACCAATATAGTATATTAATGCATATATATGGAATTTAGAAAGATGGTAATGATGACCCAATATGCAAGACAGCAAAAGAGACACAGACATAAAGAACAGACTTTTGGATTCTGTGGGAGAAGGCTAGAGTGGGAGGATTTGAGAGAATAGCTTTGAAACCTGTATATTACCATATGTGAAACAGATGACCAGTCCTAGTTTGATGCATGAAACAGAGCACACAGAGCTGGTGCATGATGCATATCTGATGCATCCTCTGGGACAACCCAGAGGATGGAATGGGAAGGGACATGGGGTAGGGGCTTGCAATGGGGGACACATGTACACCTGTGGCTGATGCATGTCAATGTATGGCAAAACCACAACAATTCTGTAAAGTAATTAGCCTCCAATTAAAATAAATAAATAAATAAATAAATCGGCCATTTAGTGAAAGCTGACAAATGAAAGTTTAGAAGTAGTATGCTAGTGACACACATATAAATATCAAATAAATATATCATGATTAGTATTAAGGCAAACAACACATACAAAGTAAATTAATAATTACTATGGACATAATTTTCAAGAATGAGACAGGATATATGATTTCAAATAAATGTGAAAGATAGCATAATGGATAAATGATTCTTAGACCACCACAGGTTGCAGGTGAAGCTTCAGTAAAATCACACATACAGCCTATTCATGTTCATGAATTCAACATTTATAGGAAGCAATAAGACTTTTAGTTATATTTTCAATGAATTTATGCAAAAATACTGAATAATGAATTAAAGAAATTTAATAATAAATTAAAAAAAACTTTTGTTTCATTATTGACGTAAACACAACCATTGCTTATTTATATAAGCAAGTAGAAATTTACTTTTTAAGAAAGATTTTGTTTAAAAAATTGGCTCACTTATATTTAACATCAAGATAAAAATGCCGCAGGTATATACAGCTGAATTCAGTCCTTAGATCACAGTAATTTAAAGTGATCAAATAAATGTGATATTTTATATAAGTTTATCACAGACATTTTAAATAGAGGTTCATGATGGAAAAAGTCAGTTTTAGTATTATATTCTATCACGCATTACAATACATGAAAATCATCTATTTTTTCTTCAAATTTAGAAAGATAAACTCTGAAGACTCATATATCAATTATTCTTTAGCAGATAAATTTGCTTTAGTATATAATTTGTGTTTCCTCCTATCAACTATGTTACTTCTATTAACTGCTGTTAGTAAGAACACAAAAACTAAGCAAATAATAAAAATAGTTATTTAAGCAAATGTGTTAATTTTAGATTATCTGCTATTTAGTGTTATCCATACTGCTACACATACTAGCAAGAAAAACTGAATTTTCCTATAAAATCAAAATGCGCTGTGCTTGGTTGCTCAGTACTGTCTGATTCTTTGTGACCCCACGGACTCTAGACGGCCAGGCTCTTCTGTCCATGGAGATTTCCAGGCAAGAATACTGGAACAGGCTGCCATTTTCTACTCTAGGAGATCCTTCCAAACCAGGGATCAAACCCACGTCTCTGGTTTCTCTTGCATTGGCAGGAAGACTTAACGCAGCACCACATGGGAAGCCCATAAAATCAAAATAGGAATAATCAAAAGTTGTAATCAGTAAATCATACAATATTTGACTTGAAAGATAACTTAGAGGTCATGTAGTCTAGGATGGAAAATCAGCTTTAACTTTTATGCCAACCATGACTGGCTGCTGTGTTCACATCCTAGAACACTATTTGGAGGATGCCGAGACTCAAGAAGGGCACCAAAATCATCGTGTTAGCTTCCTCATAGAAAGAGACTAGGAGCGCAGTAGCCTGCAAGTAATAGATATGCATCCCTCTTCTTGCCCCCAGCCTTTGATGGTTTACAGTCGTCAAGGACAGAAACACTCACCCTAAAAAAAGAGAAGTAAGTCTCTAACTCATTGTTCAATATCCTTTCCATCATACCAAGCAAAGTATATTTACAAACTTAATATTTTCCATGACAAAGAAAATACAGATAGAGCTATCCATCAGGGAACCCTCCACTGGAGAGTGTCTGCCGTCAGATTTGTAGAAAGCAGTAGTCCCACGATAGAGAAGAAAAAAAGAGCTCACACATTAAAAATGAATTGTACTCATTGACCCAAACCACAGCCCCAGGTGGAAACTTAGGATAGGTATGCAAGCCAACCTGTCAGGGCCAAATGCAATGACCATTTTGCCCCATTTTACTGATAGGAGAGCCTTGTCTAACTCAATGAAACTATGAGTCATGCTGTGTAGGACCACCCAAGATGGATGGGACAAGGTGGAGAATTCTGAAAAAATGTGGTCCACGAGACTAGGGAACGGTAAACCACTTCAGTATTCTTACCTTGAGAACCCCATGAACTGTATGAAAAGGCAAAAAGATATGACACTAAAAGATGAACTTTCCAGGTCGGTAGGTGACCAGTATGTTACTGGAGATCAGTGGAGAAATAACTGCAGAAAGAATGAAGAAACAGAGCCAAAGCAAAAACAACACCCAGTTGTGGATGTGACTGGTGATGGACTTAAAGTCCGATGCTATAAAGAGCAATATTGCATAGGAACCTGGAATGTTAGATTCATTAATTAAGGCAAACTGGATGTGGTCAAACAGGAGATGGCAAGAGTGAATGTCAACATTTTAGGAATCAGCAAACTAAAATGGACTGGAATGGGTGAATTTAACTCATATGACCATTATACCTATTACTGTAGGCAAAAATCCCTGAGAAGAAATGGAGTAGCCATCATAGTCAACAAAAGAGTCCAAAATGCAGTACTTGGATGCAATCTCAAAAATGACAGAATGATCTCTGTTCATTTACAAGGCAAACCATTTAATATCACAGTAATCCTAGTTTATGCCCTGACCAGTAATGCAGAAGCAGCAGAAGTTGAATGGTTCTATGAAGACCTACAAGACCTTCTAGAATTAACACCCACAAAAGATGTCATTTTCATTATTGGAGAATGGAATGTAGGAGTAGGAAGTCAACAATACCTGGAGCAATAGGCAAATTTGGCCTTGGAGTACAAAACAAAGCAGGACAAAGGCTACAGAATTTTGCCAAGAGAATGCAATAGTCATAGAAAACACTCTCTTCCAAAAACACAAGAGAAGAGTCTACACATGGACATCACTGGATGGTCAATACTAAAATCAGACTGATTTTATTCTTTGCAGCCAAAGATGGAGAAGCTCTACACAGTAAGCAAAAACAAGAGCGGGAACTGACTGTGACTCAGATCATGAAATTCTTATTGCAAAATTCAGACTTAAATTGAAGAAAGTGTTGGAAACCACTAGACAATTCAGGTGCGACCTAAATAAAATCCCTTATGATTATACAGTGGAAGTGACACATAGATTCATGGGATAAGATCTGATAGACTGAGTGCCTGAAGAACTATGGACAGAGGTTTATGAAATTATAAAGGAGGCAGTGGTAAAGACCATCCCCAAGAAAAAGAAATACAAAAAGGCAAAACAGTTGTCTGAGGAGGCCTTATAAATACCTGAGAAGAGAAGAGAAGCTAAAGGCAAAGAAGAAAAGGGAAAGAAATACCTAGCTGAATGAACAGTGCCAAAGAAAGCAACAAGAGATAAGAAAGCCCTCCTCACTGATCAATGCAAAGAAATAGAGGAAAACACTAGAATGGGAAAGACTAGATATATCTTCAAGAATATTAGAGATACCAAGGGAAAATATCATGCAAAAAGGGCACAGTAAAGGACAGAAATGGTATGGACCTAAAAGAAGCAGAAAATATTAAGAAGAGGTGGCAAGAATGCACAGAAGAACTATACAAAAAAGATCTTCATGGCCCAGATAATGACAATGGTGTAATCACTGGTGACATCCTGGAAAGTCAAGGCAAGTAGGCTTTAGGAAGCATCACGATGAATAAAACTAGTGGAGGTGATGGAATTCCAGTTGAGCTATTTCAAATCCTAAAAGACGATGCTGTGAAAGTGCTGCATTCAATAGGCAGCAAATTTGAAAAACTGAGCAGTGGCCACAGGACTGCAAAAGGTCACTTTTCATTGCAATCCCAAAGAAAGGCAATGCCAAAGAATGCTCAAACTACTGCACAACTGTACTCAATTCACATGCTATTAAAGTAATGCTTAAAATTCTCCAGGCCAGGCTTCAACAGTACTTGGACCATGAACTTCATGATGTTGAAGCTGGATTTAGAAAAGGCAGAGGAACCAGAGATCAAATTGCCAACATCCGCTGGATCATCGAAGAAGCAAGAGAGTTCCAGAAAAACATCTACTGTTCATAGCAGAATCTTCAAGCTGACATTAAAAAGAGAAGAGACTAATATGAATTTTTATATCAATAAGATAGGAGGCTATGAAAATACATAACTGAAAGGTTATAAAGTACATATCATAATATCCAGGTTCCAGCCTTGTCTCCACTATTTACTGAAAATGTAAGAATAAAACACAATTTAGTCTTCAGTAAATGAGGAGAGGAATTTTTTCAATCTAATCATGTGGACAGAATGATAAAATGAATATGAAAACATTTGATAAATTACAATCCTATATACAAGCCAAAGAAATATCAGCCATTGTTTTACATTTTTATCACATCATTGTTGGTAGAACCACTGTAGGACTCACTTGACTGAAAGTATACTTAATATTTCATTATTTCTTCTCAGTAGCTTTTCTCAGGTTGGTGAAATTTTTGTATATTGGAGCTGAAATTTTGGAGCGAAAATTTTATAGAGGTAAGGCCAAGTGAAAGAGGAGAGTGAACAAGCTAGCTTAAAACTCAACATTCGAAAAACT
Organism: Muntiacus reevesi; assembly: GCF_963930625.1. Lineage (NCBI taxonomy): Eukaryota > Metazoa > Chordata > Mammalia > Artiodactyla > Cervidae > Muntiacus > Muntiacus reevesi. Next base: position 30,238,615 of record NC_089264.1, read on the forward strand.
AAGATCATGGCATCTGGTCCCATCACTTCATGGCCAATAGATGGGGTAACAGTGAAAACAGTAAGTAACAGACTTTATTTTCTTGGGCTCCAAAATCACTGCAGATGGGGACAGCAGCCATGAAATTACAAGGCCTTGCTCCTTGGAAGAAAAGCTATGACTAACCTAGACAGCATATTAAAAAGCAGAGACATTACTTTGCTGATAAAGGTCCATCTAGTCAAAGTTATGGTTTTTCCAGTAGTCATGTGTGGATGTGAGATTTGGCCTATAAAGAAAGCTGAGTGCTGAAAAACTGATGCTTTTGAACTGTGCTGTTGGAGAAGACTTTTGAGAGTCCCTTGGACAGCAAGGAGATCCAACCAGTCAATCCTAAAGGAAATCAGTCCTGAATATTCATTGGAAGGACTGATGCAGATGCTGAAGTTGAAACTCCAATATTTTGGCCACAGATGCAAAGCATGGACTCATTTGAAAATACCCTGATGCTGGGAAAGATTGAAGGCAGGAGAATGGGACAACAGAGGATGAGATGGTTGGATGGCATCACCAACTTGACTGACATGAGTTTGAGCAAGCTCTGGGAGTTGGTGATGGACAGGGAAGCCTGGTGCTGCAGTCCATGGGGTTGCAAAGAGTCCGACACGACTGAGCGACTGAACTGAACTGAACTGAATATATGAGAAATATTGGCTGAAGCAGAGAATAAAACTGATTTCCTCTGGACATGGACCCTTCATAGGGCCCTTTACAAAATTTAGTATAAGAGAGAGATTCATGACAGCCTAAGAGAGATTTGAAAAAATAACGGGCTACACAAAAAAGCAGTTTAGTGAGTGGCCCTTCTGCTATAAGAATTCCATGTCTTGACTGTTAGAAGACTGCTTTGTTTAGAGTTTTAGTTCCATACAATGCATACTTTAGTCCACTGAATACAGTGTTAAAACAAAATTTGAAATATCAGCATGTTTATGTGTGCATCTACCACTTTTTTATCATAAGAATACAAGCCAAGGACTTCTCAATGTCATATTGTTTCCCACTAATTTCTTCAAGCCTTTAGATTTATTTATGTTATGCACACATATACTCACACACCTTCAAACGTATAGAGGATACTGCACAGCCAGCTTGTTCTGTGACTCCAGCTGTTTGAAACTGTAACACTGTCAAAGATGTTTGAAGCCTGCATTAATTGCTGAAAGCACATCTTTTTTCTTTCTTTTCATTTTTTCCTTTCCTCCCTCCTATCCTCCTTCCCTTCCTTCCTTCCTTTCATCCTTCCGTCTCCCCCTTCCTTCTTTCTTTCTTGCTTTTTTTCCATTTTCTTTCTTCTTCCTTTCAAATAGCAATTGACAATACTTTCACCCTTTTTGGTCATTTAGCACTTAATTCTCTGTATAAATTTCAATTAAATGATGTTCGTGTACACTATCTTTTCATTTCTGAAACTAATCAGTTTGAGTCTTCTTTTTATTAAGTAAAATGAGATTAAAATATCTATAAGGGGTTTTGAAACTGATTCTCTGTTACTGAATATTCAATGAGAACTCAGTAAAATAGTTTTGGACAACACTATCCTTCTTGAATACACTTATTCCCTGTGATATTTTTTGACTTATTTATATTTTCCTGATATAAACTCTTGTAATAATTTTAAGTCACATGAAGACTTTTGCACATTCAACTCACACACTTATTCTTCAACACATATTTATCAACTTTCAATCAATGCCAGGGACATATTTGGAGACTAGATAATGTATATGTCAGATTCTATTCTCTAAAATCTCCCAATCTATTCGTCATAGTGTTTCCAAAATCTCCCTTGCATCAGAATTCAAGTAGAGGTTTAACACAGATAAGCACACACTCAGAGGTTCTACTGGTAGTAGTGTATTGCATTATGATATATTGTCTGAGTAGTTCTGATATGTAACCGTTTCTGGAACATTTAAGTCTTGTGGGTTGTAAATGCAACATTCTTTGATGTAATTGTTGAAGAACATTTAATATTTGCTGACTTTACTTTTTCCCAATAATATTGTTGAAAATATAACCATAACTGGGGAGCAGAACTTCCTTATTTTTCCAATTCTCTTAGTTTGTGAGTGGGGATGAAGAATAGGGAAAGAAGATACACAGAGTTAACAAGAATAAAAATATCCCCCCAAATGACATTTACCTTCCTTTTATTTACAATAGCTAAGAAGATTTCATTATTTCATGTTTCTCCAGCTCAGATGCAACATATAGTATTTCTACAATTCTAAAATGTATGTAGTTTCTATGTTTTAATATATTTGAATTCAGGACATATTTCAAAGTTACATTAGTTTTCTTGAAAAATCATTAATCAATATTGAATTTTATAACCAGTGAGTGCTTATAGATGAGAAAATAAGGTAAGCTTCCATGGCACATAAGAAAGATTTGTATTCTTTCTATAGCACTTCAGTTTAACTTCTTTTTTTTTTCTATTTCATTCATTAATGAATCATAAGCATAGTATTTATAGTTGTTTATTTCTTTTTTCATCTATCAAAAGGCATCTGATCTTTATTTTTACACTTTTAAGTATACAGTAACACAAACCAGTTTCTTTCTGTCCAGGTATTTCGCATTCTTTTTCAGCATGATTTTAAGTAACTATCAGAGTGGTGGCATAGTAAAGATGGCACTAATTTGACATATGATTAACGTAGTTTGCAAAAAATACCATCATATGGAACAAATTCCTCCAAATAAAGAAGGTCTTTATATATAAACAGTGCTATAAAGTCCAATTTAATAAAAATTAACTACTTAAAAAGTAAGAATATGTGAAATGCATTTAATTATAATTAAAAAGTATTAAGACAATTTTGTCTAATGAAGAATATAAATGATTAAAATGGTTGATTACCAGTCATCAAAGGAACTCAACTTAATAAATTTCAGTCACTTATGTTTTCAGTCAACTGTTGCCATCACAAGCCTTTAGTTATAATTCATAATATAAGCCTGAAATGGACTAAAAATTTAACCTGGCACCTATTATAAGTCATTTGATTTTCCTATATAGTTATAGTCTATAACAAGCCTGTTTAGAAAAGCTTTTATTTTTCTCATTTTCAAATAAATAAGCTGGCTCAGTTTGTATGAAGCTAAATACATTGTCCAAAATTATGCCATTAGTAAATGGCAGAGCTCGGATTCAGACCTGGCACAGACTTCAATGCCTGGGCTATAAGAAATAGAAAATCATTGTTTTTAAACATATAAAAACTGAAAGACACAACTCTCTCTTACTACAAGATTCAGAAAATGTCAACCTCCCAGATGTAAAAGAAAAAAGGATAGTGATTTTGATATCAATCTCCTTATTTTCCTTTTGGACTTGGGATTCAGGTCACTTCAGTTTCTCAGTCATGTACAATTCTTTGTGACCCCATTGACTGCAGCACACCAGGCTTCCCTGTCCATCACCAACTCCCAGATCTTGCTCAAACTCATGTCAGTCAAGTTGGTGATGCCATCCAACCATCTCATCCTCTGTTGTCCCATTCTCCTGCCTTCAATCTTTCCCAGCATCAGGGTATTTTCAAATGAGTCAGTGCTTTGCATCTGTGGCCAAAATATTGGAGTTTCAACTTCAGCATCTGCATCAGTCCTTCCAATGAATATTCAGGACTGATTTCCTTTAGGATTGACTGGTTGGATCTCCTTGCTGTCCAAGGGACTCTCAAAAGTCTTCTCCAACAGCACAGTTCAAAAGCATCAGTTTTTCAGCACTCAGCTTTCTTTATAGGCCAAATCTCACATCCACACATGACTACTGGAAAAACCATAACTTTGACTAGATGGACCTTTATCAGCAAAGTAATGTCTCTGCTTTTTAATATGCTGTCTAGGTTAGTCATAGCTTTTCTTCCAAGGAGCAAGGCCTTGTAATTTCATGGTTGCTGTCCCCATCTGCAGTGATTTTGGAGCCCAAGAAAATAAAGTCTGTTACTGTTTTCACTGTTACCCCATCTATTGGCCATGAAGTGATGGGACCAGATGCCATGATCTTAGTTTTTCGAATGTTGAGTTTTAAGCTAGCTTGTTCACTCTCCTCTTTCACTTGGCCTTACCTCTATAAAATTTTCGCTCCAAAATTTCAGCTCCAATATACAAAAATTTCACCAACCTGAGAAAAGCTACTGAGAAGAAATAATGAAATATTAAGTATACTTTCAGTCAAGTGAGTCCTACAGTTGTTCTACCAACAATGATGTGACAAAAATGTAGAACAATGACTGATATTTCTTTGTATTTGTATATAGGATTGTAATTTATCAAATGTTTTCATATTCATTTTATCATTCTATCCACATGATTAGATTGAAAAAATTCCTCTCCTCATTTACTGAAGACTAAATTGTGTTTTATTCTTACATTTTCAGTAAATAGTGGAGACAAGGCTGGAACCTGGATATTATGATATGTACTTTAAAACCTTTCAGTTATGTATTTTCATAGCCTCCTATCTTATTGATATAAAAATTCACATTAGCCTCTCCCTTTTTTAATGTCAGTTTGATAATTCTGCTATGAACAGTAGATGTTTTTCTGGACTTTCTTGCTTTTTCAATGATCCAACGGATGTTCACAATTTGATCTCTGGTTCCTCTGCCTTTTCTAAATCCAGCTTCAACATCTGGAAGTTCACAGTTCATGTACTGTTGAAGTCTGGCTTGGAGAATTTTGAGCATTACTTTGATAGTGTGTGAAATGAGTACAACTGTGCAGTAGTTTGAGCATTCTTTGGCATTGCCTTTCTTTAGAATTGGAATGAAAAGTGACTTTTGTAGTCCTGTGGCCACTGCTGACTTTTCCAGATTTGCTGGCATATTGAATGCAGCACTTTCACAGCATCATCTTTTAGGATTTGAAACAGCTCAACTGGAATTCCATCAACTCTACTAGTTTTGTTAGAAGAGGTGCTTCCAAAGACCACTTGACTTTGCATGTCAAGATATCTGGCTCCAGGTGAGTGATCATACCACTGTGACAGAACCATCCAGAGAGTGCCAAAGCAAAACAACACCCAGTTGTGGAAGTGACTGGTGATGGAATTAAAGTCTGATCTGTAAAGAGCAATATTGCATAGGAACCTAGAATGTTAAATCCATTAATCACGGCAAAGGAGTTTCCAAGAGTGAAAGTCAACATTTTTAGGAATTGGCAAACTAAAATGGACTGGAATGGGAGAATTTAACTCAGATGACCATTATATTTACTACTGTGGAAAGGAATCCCTTAGAAGAAATGGAGTAGCCATCATAGTCAACATGAGTTCAAAATGCAGTATTTGGATGCAGTCTCAAAAAGAACAGAATGACCTCTGTTCATTTCCAAGGCAAACCAATCAATATCACAGTAATCCAAGTCTATGCCCCAACAAGTAATACTGAAGATGATGAAGTTGAATGGTTGTATGAAGACCTACAAGACCTTCTGGAACTAACACCCCAAAAAGATGTCCTTTTCATTATAGGGGACTGGAATGCAAAAGTAGGAAGTCAAGAAACACCTGCAGTAACAGGCAAATTTGACCTCACAGTACAGAATGAAACAAGGCAAAGGCTAATAGAGTTTTGCCAAGAGAATGCATTGGTCATAGCAAACACCCTCTTCCAATAACACAAGAGAAGACTCTACACATCAACATCACTAGATGGTCAATACTGAAATCAGATTGATTATATTCTTTGCAGCCAAAGGTGTAGAAGCTCTATACAGTCAGGAAAAACAAGATCAGGAGCTGAATGTGTCTCAGACCATGAAACCATTATTGCCAAATTCTGGCTTAAATTGAAGAAAGTAGAGGAAACCACTAGACCATTCAGATATGACCTATATGAAATCCCTTAAGATTATACAGTGGAAGTGAGAAATAGATTCAAGGGATTAGATCTGATAGAATGACTGAAGAACTATGTATGGCGTTTTCTGATGTTGTAAAGGAGGCAGGGATCAAGACCATCCCCAAGAAACAGAAGCTTGTGAGCACTAGGACCCAGGAAAAAGGAGCAGTGACCCCACAAGAGATTGATGCAGACTTGCCCTTGAGGGTCCAGCAGTCTCTGGCAGAGGCTTCGGTCGGTGGTGGCCTGCTTAAGGGTTGGGGGCACTGAGTGTGGCAGTGTGTGCATGGGGCCTTTTGAAGGAGTTTGCCATTATCTTCATTACATCCACCTCAGGTCAAATAATAGGGAGGGAACACAGCCCTGCTCTTCAACAGAAAATTGGATTAAAGATTCACTGAGCATGGCTCCACCCATCAGAACAAGACCCAGTTTCCCTCTCCTTCAGCCTCCCCCATCAGGAAGATTCCATAAGCCTGTTATCTTTCTCCATCAGAGGGTAGACATACTGAAAACCACAATCATAGAAAACAAACCACTCTGACCACGTGGACCACAGCCTTGTCTAACTCAATGAAACTATGAGCCATGCCATGCAGGGCCACCCAAGACAGACGGGTCATGGTGGAGAGTTCTGACAAAATGTGGTCCACTGGAGAAGGGAATGGCAAACCACTTCAGTATTCTTGAGTACTGAATATTCAAGCCTTGAGAACCCCATGAATAGTATGAAAAGACTGTGAGTTAGGAAAACCTTTTAATGGAGAAGTGAATCTGGAGCTGCAATATGAAGACTAAATAACGAACCAATTCAGTAAAAAGGAGTAACTTTAATGAAAAAGGGTGAAGAAAATATTTCCAATTAGAAGAAACAGAATATACAAAAATGCTGTGATAGAAAGATCATGTATTATCTGAGAGGCAGAAGAAATATCAGGTAGCTAGAGCAGGGAGAACATGGTGGAGAGTTGTGTAAAATGAGGATAGAAGGGTAGGCAGGAAATATGACCTTTGAATGGGTTTGACTTTTTGTCATTAATTTGTAAGAGAGATTCACATATTTTCAGGATCATCCCTTAATCTGTTATTTATATGTTAAAATATTTCTCTTTACTTTCCTGTGTTTTAAATTCATGAACAATTTAGAAGATGGAAGATTGGCTATGGTCATTCCATTATTCATGTACGGATGTGCGAGCCTGACCATAAAGACAGCACTGAAGAATTGATGGTTTGAACTGTGGTGCTGGAAAACGCTTTTGAGAGTCCCTTGGACACAAGGAGATCAAACCAGTCAATCCTAAAGGGCATCAGCCCTGAATACACATTGGAATGGCTGATGCCGAAGTTGAAGCTCCAATACTTTGGATGTGAACAGCCTGTGAATACTTTGGATGTGTTCACCTGATGTGAACAGCCAAAGCCCTGGAAAAGACCATGAAACTGGGAGAGACTGAAGGCAAAAGGAGAAGAGGCTGACAGAATGAGATGGATGCATCACCCATTCAATGGACATGAACTTGCAAACTCTTAAAGATGATGAAGGACAGGGAGGCCTGGCGTGCTGCAGTCCATGGGACTGCAGAGTTGGACATGACCTGGCAACTGAACAACAACAAGTAGATTACTATATAATCACATCTGTCAGTCTTTTGACTTTGGGAATATTTTGCCTTCTCACAGCCTACAGGTTTCCTGGTGGTTCAGTTGGTGAAGAATTCTCCTGCAATGCGGAAGATCTGGGTTTGAACCTTGGGTCAGGAAGATCCCCTGGAGAAGGGAACAGCTACCCACTCCAGTATCTGGCCTGGAGAATTCCATGGACTGTACAGTTCATGGGGTCACAAAGAGTTGGACACGACTTAATGACTTTCACTCACTCAGTTTGGGGTGAGAGATGCAGCCTATAGACTTATATATAAAGTGACAAGTTTATCTTCACCATCGGATACCCTATGACTGATTACCAGCTGATAGAAGTTAGGTCTCCAGGAAAGATAGCAATGGAATTTAAAGAAACTAGATGGGTGCATAATGTTATATTTAGTTGATGCAGGTATAATTTGATCTTTATATGCATTATCCCAGCTAACAAAGAGTGAAGAAAACACAATTGTGACAGAACGATAATCCATATTATATTATGGATTATAAGTCTGTCTTCAATACTTTTTCCAAGATTTTTCAGAAATTCTAGCTATTAAAATAACTATTCTTTTATAATATGGCACATCCTGCATTTAGAACTGATTCTTTCAAGACAAGTGACAGAATATTCAATATTCTGTAATATTCTATATTACAAAAATATGAAGATCTTGCTAAAAGATATAATGAACCCTATGTTTATGTTTGTGTGAGGGGAAGACAATGGATAATGAATAAATAATTTACTTTGCTCTCTCAGTTATTGCCATTTTTCCAGAATATCAATGCCAAACTCAGAAGTCACTTTCAGTTTTCAATATTTACTTTCAATTTTTCCATATTTTTTCTCTTATTCCTGATATTCCTTCATATCAATTCTTGCTAACCATTACTGCTAATTGTACATCTTAAATATTTCTCAAAATGATTGTCTTTGAAATATTTGATTCCAATCCCTTGGAAAAAAAGTGAAAGTGTTAATCTCTCAGTCGTGTCTGACTCTTTGCAACCCCATGGACTGTAGTCCACCAGGCGCCTCTGTCCATGGAATTCTCCAGGCAAGAATACTGGAGTGGGTAGTCATTCTCTCCTCCAGGCAATCTTCCTGACCCAGCTGAAGGCTGAGAAGCCCTTTAGTCCCTTAGTTTAATCTACATTGCACTTCAATTACTAAAACTGTCTCCAAGTTGGTGTGAATGATTTCACAGTCTTCAACTGAACTTTTCTCCAATCATCCACAATGTAAACAAGTATATCTATTTATTAAATCTTATCATGTCATTTCTGTGTTTTAAAGGCCATCAATGAAAGATTGAGAGACTATTAAAAACTGGAGGAACTAAAGAGAAATGACAACTAAATACAATATGGGATCCTAAATAAAATTCTAGAAAAGAAAAATATTATTAAAGAAACTGGTGAATTTTGAGTAAGGTCTGTAGCTCATTCAATAATATTGTATTAATATTGACTGCCTGTTATTTATAATTGCACTATGATTATAAGACACTGATATCAGTGGAAGGAAGTGAGAAATATAAGAAATTATTTGCCCTAATTGTGCAACTTGTTCTACATTTTCTATAAATCCAAAACTACTTGAAAATTAAGTTAAAAGCATATAAAACAGTCAATGACTTCCAGCTTCTGCAGGAAAAGCTTAACTCAGCATGGCACACAAAGCCCTTCACGAACTGGCCCTGGTCTATATTTCCATGGTTACTTCCAGCTCATCTTCCTTGCCATCACATCTTCCTTCCATTTCATAATTTTATTTCCTACTGCCATGTTATTTATACTATGATTTATATAATTTTTTCAGCAGTCTAGGAGTTTATACAAAGAATTATTTTTGACATCTTAAGAACACTAAGTCTTCTGATTTATGACCATGGTATACATCTTCATTTAATTCAGTCTTAAATTTTTTCTAAGCAGTATTTTGTAGTACTCAGTGAATAAGTCTTACTCCCTTTGTTAAATTTATTGCAAAATTAAATAATTTATTAAATTATTATTATTAAACTATTTATTTTATATTTATATACTATTGCAAATGAAACAGTACTTCAATAAAAAATATAGCTAGATATAAAAAATACACACTTTTACATTTAATTTAGTTTTCCATGGCTAGAATATTGGAATATATCAGATTACTGTATACTGATTTTGCATTACAAAATCTTATTAAACTCACTTACTAGTCTTTCTTTTTCTGTAGGTAATATAGCAATTTTTACATAGTTATGTAACTTTCAATTAAAGACATATGTATTTCTTCCTTTCCATTTTTAAAAAAAATATTTATTTATTTATAGTACTTCCTTTCTAATACATAAACATTTTCATTTCCTTTTCAAGTCCTATTGTACTAGCTAGTACCAGTACAATATTGAAAATACATGCTAAGAGCAGTTATCGTTCCCTTGTTCCTAATCTTAGGAGAAAAAGATTCAGTCTTTGATAATTAAATATGAGGTAACATGTAAGATTATTTTTTTCTTTGACCACGATCTCACTGAAGTTGAGAAAGTCTGCTTTTATTACTAGCTTGCTGAGAGTTTTTATCAGCAATGGATATTAGATTTTGCCAAAAGTTTTTTTTTTGCATCCATTGAAATAATACTTTCTCCCTCAGTCTCTTAATATTGGTGAAAGTGAAAGTGTTAGTTGCTTAGTCATGCCTCACTCTTTGTGACCCCATGGACTTCAGTCCATCAGCCTCCTCTGTACAGGGGATTTTCCAAGTAAGGATGCTGGAGTGGTTTGCCATTTCCTTCTCCAGGGGATCTTCCCGACCCAGGGATCCCAGGTCTCCTTCACTGCAGGCAGATTCTTTACTGACTAAGCTACCAAGTACGTTGATTGATTTCTGAATGTTAAGCCATCTTTGCAAGGATAATGGCAGCCTTGGTAATGACCTGGAGTAAAGTAACACCAATTTAGCTTTTTGGAAGAATTTATGTTTAATTAGTGTTATTTCTTCCTTAATGTTTAGTAGAACTCAGTAGTAGAACTTTCTAAAACTGAAATTTTACTTTTGAGAAAATTTTTAACTGTAAAATCTATTTTTAAAACAGATATGGGCATATTCAGCTTATTTATTTCCTTTTGAATGTGTTTGGTAATCTGTGTCTTTCAAGGAATTTGCTTTTTTCATCTAACTTGTCAAACTTATTAGCATAAAGATGCTCATAATATCATCAGGTAATCATTTTAATATCTACAGAATCTGTAGTAATAACAACTCTTTCACTTATAATATTGGTAATCTGTATCATCTCTCTTTTGTTCCTGGTCATTCTGGCTAGAAGTTGTTACTATTATTAATTTTCTTCAAGAAACAGTTTTTGGTTTTGTTGATTTTTCTCTATTGCTTTTTTATTTTCTATATCATTTATTTCCACTATGATATTTATCATTTCCTTTTTTCTCTGCTTAACTTGAGTTTAATTTGCTCTTCTTTTTAAGGTAGAAGCTGTGATCATAAATTTTAGACTTTTTTCCTAGTGTATGTAATTAGTCCTTTACATTTATTTTATGTATTGCTTCTAAATTTTTTTCTGCTACAATTCCCCTACTATTCATTTATGTTATTCACCTTTCCTGCTAACATAATAACTATAGTTATTTTTGATGCTTCTGTCTGACAGTTCCAACATCTGTGTTAATCACCTATTAGAATGCCAGTCTTCTGGATTAGACACTGTATTCTCCAGTGTTTGCTTGAAACCCAGTACCCTGCATCTTATAAGTTCAGGTGTTAATTACATTTAGACAGACTTTAAGCACTTTTGATTAGAAGGAGGGCACTGCTTCTGATTATCAATATGAATAATTTTATTTCTTTTACTGATATTTTATTCCTTGACATTCAGACACATCGACAGTATTAATTAAAAAAATCACTTCTCTTATAGGAACTTTCTTATCAGGGCCCATAGGCCCTCTATAATCTCACACCTGGCCACAACTCTGAATCTAAACTATTATATTCAGCCATACTCATTCTACTTCACCAACAGTTTGTTTCTGCTCAGTTCAGCTTCTTTTCTCTCTGGTCCTTTTGCCTGGATGCTTTTTACCCATATATTCTTTCAGCTTATGCCCTTAAGCTAGGTCTATGCTTTTGTAGCCTCTCTTTCTATAACAAGCCTGCTATTCTCTATCTCATGACTTTAATTTTTTCTTAACATTTATCATCATCTTACTACATACCTGTTTGTTTCTATATTTTCACTCTTTCTTCTCCAAGAAAATATAAGCTACATCAGAGCAGGAGCTTTGTCTGCTCAGACGGGGAGCTTTATCTTCTTGGCACAAAACCTGGAACAAAGATCGGTCTACTGTAGGCACTGAATGAATTAAATGAATTGAATGAATGCATTAACTAACCGGGTGAATAACTGAGTGAATGGCATAGTTGCAGTGCAATCTCCAAAGTGGATACAAAACAAGAGAACTTACTTATATTACAAATTACACTAATACTTTCAGCTTTAATTTCAGCACATTTATGTTACTCAAAAAAACTGTCTGTTTTACAGAAACAGTCTACTCTTCCTGATTTAAAGAATCCTAAATAGAACTGACAAGTGAGAGTGAGAAGAATCTGTCCTTCATACTGGAAGGGTTGCTTAGCATTCCTTACATGCACTATTGAGAAATATCCTTTGTAATAGGACTAGCATAAATATGTTCCATAAAAACAGAGATGAAAGAAGAAACACTTTGCTTTTATTTATAGAAACTCAGATGTCCTTGCTATATAGAGGGGCTCAGTAAATATTTCTTCAAAGCATGAATACAATAGAATATATAATTGATTAGAACATCTAATTTGTCTTTAAAAACAATATTCTCCATGGATCTCTTTATAGCAATAATACATCAGATATAGTCTGTTACCTCTTTTGTCTATAAACATTCATTAAAAAAATTAATTTGGTTAAACTAATATTTTAATAATGTGTATTTTTTAGATAGTTTTAAACTAAGTAGAACTTAGAGTTTTTAAGTTAACTAAAATGGCTACTTGTTTGATTTATTATAGCAAGTATGAAAACTCATGATTTTCTAATGTAATATATTCCAATTAACTGCAAAATTATTTAATTTCTTCTCAGTCTTTAATCTGTGATTTTATCTTGATCTGATTAAGACATATAGTTGGCAGCAGTAGCCAGATCACAGCTTTCCGTTTGTGAATCAATCACCAGTATTACAATTTATGTGTAATCACATGTCACTTAGCATAAAATGCATTTGGATTTATTCTCTGCCAGGAAGTAATCTTTTACCATCTGCAGTCTTATCATATTCTAATTTCACTAATAATGCCTTTCAACTTAGTATCAGAAGCACTTCTATTTCAGGGGGAAAAAGTGTGTATGTGCTTTACAGAGCTATGAAACAGTTCACAAGGTCAGAAACACTATTTAATACTATGACCACTGCTAGCAGGAATTATGAAGTGAAAGGATATAATTCCTGAAAAGGTTGGCATAAAATATGTGGCAACTCGTATTACAAGAGAGGTTTTCACTAAGTCACATGGCCTCTTTTCTCTTATGTTGTGTGTGTGTGTGTGTGTGTTTGTGTGTGTGTATGTGTGTTCAGCAACACTATACAAGCTGTCGAAAAGGCTGTATTTAAATCTTTGACACTAATTTTTCTGTGCAATTCTCTTAAACACACAGAGATAATGTTTCTTCCAAGGGAAGATATGATACCAAAACACTAAGGCTGACGTGACAATCTTCCTAGTCACTGATATCAGCATGAAAAAATAACAACTAAAGCAACCAAATAAGCCTCCTGTACTTCTGCTATTGCCTAGAAACTGCTGCTTTCAGAGAAGTATGTTGATTCTATAATCTAGAGACCTAGGGTGAATGTGAGGAATCTTGACTTTTAGTTGTGGCTCAAATGTGAATCAGTGATGATTCACTGTGAATCAGACTCACTTTTGCTTTTGGGGTTTCAGCTTCTTTGTGCATTAAAGGTGGTGATTAGACTAGATGGTTTCCCAGGAGACACAGTACCAACATCTCTCTCTCTCTCTTTCCCTTGTTTCTTTCACTGATCAATCTTTCCTCCAGTTGGCACATTCTAATTTAATTGGTTGCATTTTGACCTAGAAATAGAAAACAGTTTTCTGTTTCTTTAGGTTGGCTTTACATACCTCCATTTTGATTGATTCTAATGACATTTCTGGCTTCCCTGATAGCTCAGTTGATAAAGAATCTGCCTGCAATGTAGGAGACCCTGGTTCGATTCCTGGGTTGGGAAGATCCCCTGGAGAAGGTACAGGCTACCCAGTCCAGTATTGTTGGGCTTCTCTTGTGACTCAGCTGGTAAAGAATCTGCCTGCAATGTCAGAGACCTGAATTTGATCCCTGGGTTGGGAAGATCCCCTGGAGAAGGGAAAGGCTACCCACTTCAATATTCTGGCCTGGAGAGTTGGTCATGGAGTCGGACATGACTCAGCGACTTTCACTCACTCACTTAAGGATATTTTTGCTAATATTTTCTTGTTTCCATATTGGGGCTGGGTGCTACTGGCAAAACAGAATATTCTTGCATGCTTAAAATGAAAAGAGTATGAAGGATTTTATTTATAATATGCCTGTTTAAAATACCCTGGCATTAAAAAAAAAATACCCTGGCATTAAAAAGTTTTTTTCATTCTGTAAGGGTTTATGTCCCTTTCAAAGAAAGTTTCTTATCTATTTGTAACAAAATCATTTTCTTCTAAGTGTATAATATATACATATTATTATCCATTATAACATATTATACACACACACACACACATATGGTGGTGGTGGTTTAGTCACCAAGTTTTGTCCAATTGTTTTGTGACCCCCCATAGACAGTAGCCAGCCAGGCTCCTCTATCCATGGGCTTTCCCAGGCAAGAATACTGGAATGGGTTGCCATTTCTGTCTCCAGAGGATCTTCCCAACCCAGGGATGGAATCTGGGTCTCCTGCATTGCAGGTGGACTATTTACCGTCTGAGCCTATATGTATAATGAGAGAGAGAGAGTACTAAATTCAATACATGTATATATATAAACAAAGGGCACTAAATTCAATGCATTCTCTTTACTCTCCCCACCTTGTTCCCTCACAAAAAAGAGAAAAGTGAAAGCTTTAACATAATATTAATAACAGTTTTCCTTCTTTTAGAGACAAAATCAACAAAGAAATTAATATTCATTTGGATTTATATCAAAGAAACAGTTTCTAGAAATTAAATTTATTAGGATGACAGTGTCTTCTTTATGTCCTTCCATGAAACACTGCAAAGTTTTTATACTTTTGTAGCACCTTCTCTATCACACCACCCTGAACTCTTTCCAAAAATGAAATCCAGGGAGATTGTTTTAATGAGAGTTAAATGCTCCAGCTGCAAGGAAATGCTTTATCCACAGAAGTAATAACATAATGATGCTTCCCACAATGTTAGAGGTTTCATTTCAAAGGCCGTTTTTATTTCTTTTTACCATCACAAATACCTATGAAGCAAATGGCGATCATTACAACCAATTTGCCTCATAGAGCTTTTGCTAATCACAAATGAAAACATGTATGTGAAAGTCCTTTTCTAACAGCAAAGTAACACTTCACTGTAATTTGTATCACTTTTAATCACACGACTCTACTCTTTTACTTGAAGGATACTGAAGTATATTTTTGAGGTAATTGATTACTAAAGATTGTAATCACTTAGAGTTGAAGGCCTATAACCATTGATTCAATCAACCATTAAGTACATGTCCAAAAAAATACAAAAACAGAGCAGCACAAGGTATCCACACTCTTTAGAAGCTTACACTTAAATAGCTGCTTGATACTAATTAAATGTAGGCAAGATATTTATTTAAAAGAAACCAAATAATGAAGAGTGCAAACACTATTTGAGTTCAAATAGGCCATACATTTTAATGTAAGCTGGATTAGTTTGGCCTGAACTTACTGATGAAAGTAAAAGAGGAGAGTGAAAAAGTTGGCTTAAAGCTCAACATTCAGAAAACTAAGATCATGGCATCTGGTCCCATCACTTCATGGCAAATAGATGGGGAAACAGTGGAAACAGTGGCTGACTTTATTTTTGTGGGCTTCAAAATCACTGAAGATGGTGATTGCAGCCATGAAATTAAAAGATGCTTGCTCCTTGGAAGGAAAGTTATGACCAACCTAGATAGCATATTAAAAAGCAGAGACACTACTTTGCCAACAAAGGTCTGTCTAGTCAAGGCTATGGTTTTTCCAGTGGTTACGTATGGATGTGAGAGTTGTACTACAAAGAAATCTGAGAGCCAAAAAATTGATGCTTTTGAACTGTGGTGTTGGAGAAGACTCTTGAGAGAGTCCCTTGGACTGCAAGGAGATCCAACCAGTCCATCCTAAAAGAGATCAGTCCTGGGTGTTCATTGGAAGGACTGATGCTGAAGCTGAAACTCCAATATTTTGGCCACCTGATGCGAAGAGCTGACTCATTTGCGAAGACCCTGATGCTAGGAAGGATTGGGGGCAGGAGGAGAAGGGGACGACAGAGGGTGAGATGGTTGGATGGCATCACTGACTCAATGGACATGAGTTTGGGTGGACTCTGGGAGTTGGTGATGGACAGGGAGGCCTGGCATGCTGCGGTTCATGGGGCAGCAAAGAGTCGGACATGACTGAGCGACTGAACTGAACTGAATGAACTGAAAGTGGAAATGATACCAAAATATACCTTTAAGAATTAAATTAGCCAGTACATTTTAAGGCAGTGTCTGATACACTGTGAATACCATAAAAGTGAGCCAATAATTTTAAATTTGAATTTTTAATAGAATACACTTCAGGAAGGTAGGCTGTAAACTAGCCTATTAGGTAGGAAGGACAGACTATAGCCAGATAGGAGCTTTTAAAAAAAAAGGAAAATGAATTAAGATATGTAGAGGAAACTTCAAGTCACTATTCATGCAATAAATGACTACCAGATTTCTGTTATGTGTAAATCTGTGTTTGATGCTGTAATTCAAGAATATTATAAATTCCATGAAAATTCCTTCTTGCATTCTGAATTTTAGTCTTTTACTATTTCTGGAAATGTCCACATCCAATATTTCTTACATGTTTTCTTCACTAGTATTTTCTGAAGGAGATCAAACTAGTTTTTCAAGCTGGGGATACCTCAAAGCTACACATAAGCTATGACTGGGAGTGATTATCCACCAACAGTCACCTC
Source organism: Muntiacus reevesi (assembly GCF_963930625.1). NCBI lineage: Eukaryota > Metazoa > Chordata > Mammalia > Artiodactyla > Cervidae > Muntiacus > Muntiacus reevesi. Next base: position 30,255,397 of record NC_089264.1, read on the forward strand.
TTTTGGCCCTTCCATGAATGCAATCACAGGAATCAGCTAAAATAATTAAAGCTATCAGCTTGAAATGTTCTCTCACTGTGAGTAAATAAACTTGTACAAAATGCATACATCTCTGAAATATTTTGCAAAGACAGTATAACTGTGCTGAAAAGAAACCAATGTCAAATGGTCCACAGTGACAAGTTATTTTTTTTAATCAGAATTTAAATGAGATCTTCCTTTAAATATAATCTCTTGGTTTACATCATTTTAAAACTAGTTCAGATGCTCTCATGATTCTTAGAACTCCCTGGGTTCTTTCTCTATCCATAAGGAAAGTGAAAAATGCAAACAAAAATTACTATTATCTAAAAAATCTTCTAAAAGTTTGACACGCTTTTCTTTCCTATATTTTCTCTTTTTAAACTTTGTATTGGAAACAGAAAATATATGATAATCTATGTCATATTCAATTACCATTCTTAAAGACATTAAATCAGCTTAGGGAATTACTGCCATTTATAAAACAAGAAACATAATGATTTGCCAAATCTATAACAGAAATAAGTAGCAAGTCAACTTAGAACAAGCTTATTCTTCCATTGATTCATCATAGAAAATTTAACAACACTGATCACTAGACTAAAAACAAACTTAGCTAAACCATTAAAGCAAAATGTGTTTAAATTATGCTAATATATTTAGAAGACTGACACCAAAGATTTGGAATGCGGTAGAAAATGACACATACATATATGCTATTATTTAGCCTTTTGGTATCATGGGACTCTGAGAAATTACAATCCAAATTAGTGTATGCAAGTCAAGAAGCAATAGCTAGAACCAGACATGAAGGATTCAAATTGGGAAAAGAGTACGTCAAGGCTTTATATTGTCACCCTGCTTATTTAACTTATATGCAGAGTACATCATGCGAAACGCTGCTAGATGAATCACAAGCTGCAATCAAGATTGCCTGGAGAAATAGCAACAACCTTTGATATGCAGATGGTACCACTTTAATGGCAGGAAGTGAAGAGGAACTAAAGAACCTCTTAATGAAGGTGAAAGAGGAGAGTGAAAAAGCTGGTTTAAAACTCAACATTCAAAAAACTAAGATGATGCCATCCAGTCCTATCACTTCATGGCAAATAGATGGGGAAAATGTGGAAACAGTGTCAGATTTCATTTTCTTCGGCTCCAATATCACCTGATGTGAAGAGGTGACTCACTGGAAAAATGAGGGCAAGAAGAGAAGGGGAGACAGAGGATGAGATGGTTGGTTGGCATCACTAATTCAATGGACATGAGTTTGTGGAAACCCAAGGAGTGATGGATAAAGAAGCCTGGTATGCTGCAGTTCATGGGGTCACAAAGAGTCGGACATGATTCAGCAACTGAACAACAAAAACAATACTAGTGAAAAGAAACCAGGAATCATGATATTAATTTTAAATATAGCAGGTTTAAAAGTAAGGAAAGTCTTAGGGATAAAGAAGGGCATTACATAATGACAAAGGGTTCAATTCTCCAAAAAGTCATAACAACACTTTCTGTATATTGACCTAGTAACAGAGCACCAAACTATATGTGGCAAAAACTGCCAGAACAAACAGAAGAAATAGATGAATACTTTATCATGATAGTAGACTTCAACACCCTCTCTCAGAAATGAACAAATTTAGCAGATAGAAAGACATTAAGAATACAGTTGAACTCAAAAATGTCATCAATCAATTGCATTTGATTGACATATATAGACTACTTCATCCAACATCAGAAGAATATACACATTCTGCTCAAGCCTCCAGTGGAACATTCACCAAGATAAACCATATTATGGACTATAAAACATATCTTAACAAATTTAAAAGAACAGAAATCAGACCAATTAACCTAGAAATCATAACAGGGAGATAACTGGAAAATCCCCAAATACATGGAGATTAAAGAATACATTCTTCAAGAACACCTGGGTCAAAGAGGAAGTCTCAAAAGAATTTAAAAAATACTTGGAGCTAAATGAAAATAAAAACATGGCTTACCAAAATTTGTGAGATGGAGTGAAAGCAGTGCTTATAGGAAAACTTATAGCATTGAATGTATATATTAGAAAAGAGAGATATAAAATCAATAAAACATATAGTCTCTCTATCTCAGTGTAATATCTAAATATCTAAGAAGGCATACAAATTGTGAATACTTAGCTATCACTTTGGAACCAAGCTGTCCCAGGGTAGAAAAAGGTCTTTTCAGAAAGTGCGTCTGACCTGTTGGGAAACCACTCCAGAGAGGACTCCTGTATCTGTGCTTAACTTTTGTTTGTATTCTTTCCCTATCATTAGTAAGGGTAGGTATTGAGTAATACTTGTGAGTTGTTTAAGTCTATTTTGATAACTCAGTCTTTGTAGTACAAGCAGTTTCCCGTTCTTCACTCTTCTACTACAGAAGATACTCAATGCCTATCACTGAAATGCCAGAGTTTATTCCCCTGCCTATTGTGGCTATGTGACTTTTCATAGCCAATAGAATGATAGTAACCTTGATTTGAGCCTGGTTTGTGGTGCTTTCTGTCTCTGTCTCTTGGCCTTCAGCCTGAATCAGTGTCCCTCCAGTCCACACAGACCTGAGTAAGAAAAATGTTTTTGTTTTAAGGCCCTTAAAGTGTTGAGATATTTGCTAGTTATCTCCCAAAATAGAAAAAAAAAATTGACAAATAGCAGTAGCAGTCACATTTCTAAAGTGGCATTTCACTCTATCTGTATCACATCATTAAATGTTCAAACTTGCATTCAATTAACTAGCCAACTGGCTTCTGTAAATTCTTTAAATTTATTTTTGAAAAAACAAATAACAAACAATGACATTTTTTAAAAGATAGCCTGGGTAAAAACATGTTTGTTGAACACAAATATACTGGAGAATTTACAACAATCTACTCCTTCCTGCCTCCTCTGGCCCATCATATCAGCACTTGTGATCTTGTGCAATTATAGCTGTCATCAAGTTAACATAAATGCTGATCCATTTCATTATATAATCATGCTTATAGTGAGAAGTTGATACTAGCACTGAAAATATTTGACTTTTGGAAAGAAATGTATCTACTGAAATATCTAGATCATTCAAAAGGAAAAACTGATTAATATTTTCATCTATTCAACACATTACTTTGCAGTGATGTAGCAAGTAGTCAGAAATCTACTATCTGTAAGGGTGGGAGAAATCAGAGGAAGATTAGCAAGACATTTTCTTTCCCTACAATTTGAAAATTCTGATTTTTATTTTCTCAGTACAACAAATGAAGTCAACATAGCCATGACAACCTATATGGAGCCTGTATCAAATTGACTGGGTCCAGAGGACAGAGGCTGCTGCTAGCCTCATTAACTGGGGAGTCTAAAATGCTGTCAAATTACAGACACAGAGAGGTTTACAAATAAACAGTAGCATTTCATGCCAAAGCAAACTCTCTCCATCAAAATATCTAGCTGTGCTCTGACTAAACATAGATTCCCTATCGGTCTTAATTTAAATGATACGTAGACAAAGAAACATATCTCTGAGTAAAAAGTAATTTAAAAAAAAAGTGTGTGGACACTTTGAATTTTGTGTGAAAAATAATAAACATGGCAGTTGTCTCAATGATTTGAAAAATATGAGATATCAATATAATAGGCAGAAATAGCAGGATTATGGGCTTTCCAGATGAAATTTTGTGGTAAAGAAACTTCCTGTCAGTGCAGGAGACATAACAGATGTAGGTTCAATCCCTGGGTTGGGAAAATCACCTGAAGAAGGGCATGGCAATCACTCCAATATTCTTTCCTGGAGAATCCCATGGACAGAGGAGTTTGGCAGGCTACAGCCCATGGTATCAAAAGAGTCCAGCATGACTGAAGCAACTTAGCACAAACGCATCAAGTTTATATATTAGTGATCTTGTTTTTTGGTATTGATAATGAGATAGCTTACAAACACACTTCTAAGAATACTTTTAAATTTACTTTATTTGTAAAACAGACTGAGGAGAAGTTTAAGAACTTTGTAAATAATAAAACTATTTCCTTCACTTATCTTTGCATGTGGCATATAACATATGTTTACATTTTCCTTGAGAGACAAATGTTAACCAAACTAGTATTTGCCATATCCATACAAAAGTGTATTATTCTTTATATATTCCATAACATTCAAATGTCCAAATTGGGCAATATAAAATTGAAATAATTTGACTCAACCATTAGTCCAGCGGTTCTTAATTGGGGCTTCCCAGGTAGTGCTAGTGGTAAGAATCCGCCTGCCAATGCAGGAGATGTAAGAGATGCAAGTTCAATCCCTGGGTCGGGAAGATCCCCTGGAGGAAGAAATGGCACCCCACTCCAATAATCTTGCTGGAGGAATCCCATGGACAGAAGAGCTTGGGGAGCTACAGTCCATGGGGTCACACAGAGTCAGACATGACTGAGCATCTGAGCATTATTAGTTCAGTGGTACTTAACTAGGGGCAGTTCTGAATGCTCAGGTGACATTTGGCGATGTTTGCAGATTTTTTTTTTAAACATCAGGACATATTCTCCTGGCAGCAAGAGAATATGCTAAAGATGCTGGTAAACATCCGACAATGCACTCGGTGCACCCTCCTCCAACACAAACAGAACAAGCAAGCCTCCAGTTCAGATCTCAGTTGTGATGAATTTAAGCAAGCTCATCTTAGTCTGAAACAAACAACTCAATTGACCAGGTACTCTGACTTTCATTTCAATCACTAGTAAAAGTGGAAGAAATCTGCAAAACATTTCCTATTCTAGATAGGAATATTAACATGCCAAACTCATTTGCCTTAATTATGCTTTTACATTTTGAATGTTATCAAATGGAAGTATGCTCCTTGCATTAACCTGGTTGATGTATTTACATTATACGTACTTGTCTCTTAGCAAGCTCAAATCACAGAGAGCTCCTGGTGTTTCTACAGAAAGAATGTATTTTGTTGGTGAAATTTTGCAAGATGATTGTCTTTCTACAATGTGATTAAGCGCAATGCAAATGATTATATGGTGTCAGAACAGATTGAATACACTGCCTTTTTGGCTGCAATGAGTACTGCTAACATTCTGATACAAAAGTGAAATGAGCAATAGCAATCTCTCTCATAAAAGAATTACTTTAGTATTTTATCCTTGCATTAAATTCATAAAGTAAAGAAAATATATTTGACAAGAGCCAAATGAAAGATACTTTTAACTAGGATATTTAAAAATAATTTTAGATGTTAATATGTACATTCTCTGGTGACTCAATGGTAAGGAATCTGCCTGTCAATCCAGGAGATGCAGGTTCAATCTCTGGGTCGGGAAAATCCCTTGGAGGAGGAAATGGCAACTCACACTCCAGTATTCTTGTCTGGAAAATCCCATGGACACAGAAGCCTGGCTGGCTACAGTCCATGGGGTTACAAAGAGTCAGATATGATTTACCAAGTAAAACAACAACATGATTAACTTTAAGAAAATTTAGAATATACTATCAAGGAAAATTTGTATAATACAGAAATTGAGAGATTCTGAGAACTTTCTTGTTTTTTTTTAAACTAGAGATTCTGCCTTAGATCATGATTTAAGCAATATGATCAGTATCTTCATGTTGGTTCTAGGATCCCAACAGATACCAAATACATGAATGTTCAAGTCCCTTATATAACATGGTGTAGTGTTTGCATGAGACCAATCTGTTGTACATCCTACGAGATACTTAAAATCATCTCTAGATTACTTATAACAACTAATACAATATCAGTGTTATGTAGATACTAATAAATATGATATAAATGATGTGCAAATAGTTATAAATATAATGCAAATGCTATGTAAATATTAACAGCTACAGCAAATTAAAATTTCGTTTTTCAGAACTTTTTAGAGACTTTTTACCCACAAAATATTTTTGATGCACAAGTGGTTGAATTCTTGGGGCCAACCATAATGGCACATGAAGAAGAGAGTTTGCTGGTTACCAAATCCAACAGATTTGTAGACCTGCTCTTCAAAAAAAAGGCAATATTTTATTAGTAAATCTTAGTAGTTGAATTATTCTAATTTCAAATAAAAACAAATATTGACAAATATAGGCACTTCCCACTGTTAAAACTGGATGAGTAGGAAAATAGTGAAGGCAAATGAATAGGAAAAAAATAATGTAAAATATTTCCATGAAGGTTATTGCTGAGAACATTGTAAAAAAGTGTTCATTTTTCTTTGAAATAAGATACATTTCTTAGTAATTTATTCCTAGGAGAAGGAAATGGCAACCCACTCCAGTATTCTTGCCTGGGAAATCCTATGGACAGAAGGGCCTGGTGAGCTATAGAGTCAGACATAAATAAGTGACAAAACAGCAGCAGTTTATTCAGAAAGATGGTCAACTGCTTACAAAAAAATGACTTCTGATTATGAAAACACATGACTGAGAAGAGACCAAGTTAAACCTAGTTTTGTGTTTAGCTTATTACTCTTATTCTTATTATTAAATTTAAAATTTCACATGGGATTTCAGGCAATCTTTATTTGAGAGCATGCTGTCTGGCAATTCAGTGCACTAGCTTCACTGCAACACACTAATAACCCTCTTTCTTTGGGGAGAAAATACTCGAAATAATAAAACTGAAGGTGTAACATGCAAAATTAAAGAGAAAGAAAAAATTCAGCAAAATCTGAATTTTACAATATGGCTATATACATCAACTTTCAGTGTAATTTTATTTTCTAAAAATAGAGGAGAAAGTGAATTGAATGAAACTCAACACTGAACATGTAATTCTGACAAAAAATAAACTTTAATGGCCTTGCCTAGCAATCCTTTGTAAATTTGCCTGCATATATGAAATATAAAATTAATATTAAATGCAGATAAGATTTAAGGCAGATCCTATTCACTGGATACTAATATGCCCTCCCTACAACTCTTCTTCTTTATGTATCTCCCACATGAGATATAAAACAGATACTCTTCTTCTCAGACTACTTTGAAGCTAGGGGAATTCACTGACACAATTCTAGTCAGTGCGCCTGAAGGAAGCCTTCTCGAAGGTTAGTGGCCTGATAAAAGAAAGCATGCACAGATCTCTCTCTCTCTCTCTCTCTCTCTCTCTCACACACACACACACACACAAGCACACACTCACACACATACAAACTTCTTTCTGGTAGCCTTTCCCGGTAGCCTTTGGTATTTTCCCACGGTTCTCTTGAGATATAGAGAACTACAATTCCTTTAATTTCTTCTTCTTTTTATTTACATTCTTAATCTTGCTACCATTCTTTCACAAAACTAAAATATCTTTTTTCATAGCATCTAACAAATCATGTCTAATATGTTAACCCCAGAACAACTTTCTATCACAATAACCAATCCTGGTAAAAAATATGTATGTTTTATCTCACAGAATTTAAAAGAAAGAAATGTTATGATTCTCAATTTTATACTATAGAATAATTGAATTTAAGGTATTACAAACACAATACATGGTAGCTAGGCAACAGATGGGAATTTGAGGGCAATAAATTCTGTGCTTCCTTTACCATGTCCTTATTTAACCCTAGAAAAGTAACTTGCCCAGTAAGTTAGATACTGATAACAAATATACATACATAAGTATAATTTTTCTAAGACTGAACATTTCTTCTGACTGGACTCTTCTGCAGACCTATTGATTTTTGCTTGCTGTTCTATGTCTGTTTAAAATGGATGTGTCAATGATAATGTTCTATTATTGACTTTACTATTAACACTGACTAAAGTTCTATTATTAACTGATGAACTTAGTACCAAAACTACTAGTATGGAGTCATGAAACTCAATCTTCTTTCATTCTGGCCATTTCTTTACTTATATAGTTGAGTCTTCATACTCCACTCTGAACTATATACTAGTCATGGGTAACACTTCCACTTTTCAGTTCCCAATTCAGTTACCCTATAAGTTTGAACTTCTGAAAATAAGCAATTCCTAATGAATAATACACTAAGAATAAAAAATATAGTTACAGTTGGAAAGAATATGTAGAAATTGAGAGTTGTGGAATCTAGGTTGCTTTTCTTATTGCTTACTTTGAAATCAGATTATTCCATTTAGATCATGATTCAGGGTAACTGGAATATTTGGATAGGCTACTCTTTCATCTGATGGATTGTTTTCCAGTATGCTCAGCATTATAATTATCAATTTTCCCTCATTTGTATTCCTATTTCAATCAAGCATTGGCTGATTCTCATTTCTGTTATCTCCTTTGAGAACAGAAGCTCTCTAATCAAGTAAATTACCAACATGGTCCTTCTTTCAGGCCTCTTAGAGCCATACATAAGTCTTTATGGTCATCCACCTCTAAGTTGCTAATAGAAACCAATCAGTGTGTAGATCTGACCTCCATTAAACAACATCTACAGCTACAACATATGTCTCTTTTACATCCCAGAATACTTTCCCTTTTCAGTTTTGGGAGTCTTGATATACTTAGTTTTGCATAATGGTCCATCTGTGGTAATTCCACACCCCTGCAGGTTTCCAAACTGCTCTGAAAGATAAAGATGTCTTTGCAACACATATAATCCTGTCTGGGACCTTAATGAGTTCAGAAGATGATGGCATCATTATAGCATCAAAAAATTAAAAAAAAAAAAGAAGCAGCATGTCATAAATTAAGAACATGAATTCAAAAGGTGACTACTGGAGATGAGAGCAGCATAAAGGGGGCTCTTTTAGGATGCTATCTGAAAAGAGCGTATACTGCAAAGGCGTTAAAAGGGCAGCCTGTAGCTAACACAAGCAAGACATTTCTGTGAATTTTTATGATGTTTGTCTTCTTCAGTAAATGAAATTAAAGTATTAAAACCATACTACCCTAAAAATGTAAGTCTTTGATGTTTATTAATTCCTTGAGACAAACATAACACTTAGAACTCAATTCATTTAGTAAAATTATTTGAAATTTAGAGTGAATCATTCAAGGCTGTTTTAAGACAAATGCATTATACTTTTCTATGGGGGGGAGTATGAGAAATACTAAGTTTTAAATTGGGTTAAGTATCAAATTTATTATCAGTTTTTCCAAATTTTTCTTACCTTTCTGAGGGTAAGCGAAGGAACCATGAGTAGAAAATCAATGTGGAAAATCCAGAATTGTTTTATCAAAACTAATAATGTCAGCAATGCAAGACCATGGAGAGGGGGTAGAAACTTATGGGTAAAGGCATATAATAATAATACCTTTATTATTCCATGTAACTTGATATGAAAAGTTTAAAAAAGACATAATGCTTGTTTAAATGTGTGTAAAAGAGGCTAAAAAATTGAGAGTGAAGAAAATATGACATCATTTTCTCAAAAAGCTTTTAGAAATTTCTATTTTTATGATAAAAAGAAAGTTTACTTTTCTTCTAACTCTAATTTTGTATTTTAAACTTTTTATTTTCTCTTGGCTTTTTTTTTTCTTTTGGCTTTTTAAAGCAATTTCATTTCTTAGTAGAATTCTAGATTTCATTAGATTATGATAAACTATATTTGCATGTTCAATGCATTTTCTTTTTTTCCTTAATACTCTTAATGATAATATTGAATAAAACTCAACTAAAGCATAAAAGAGGTTATTACACAATAAAAGAGATATGATATATGCCAAAATATAAATATAGAGTGTCATTTTTTATTCTGTTCTGTGAGGTAACTTGGGAGAAGGCAATGGCACCCCACTCCTGTATTCTTGCCTGGAAAATCCCATGGATGGAGGAACCTGGTAGGCTGTGGTCCATGGGGTCACTGAGAGTCAGACACGACTGAAGTGACTTAGCAGTAGCAGCATGAGGTTAACTTGAAATCTGTTGTTCTTGGCCTGGTATAGGAATGCCTTCTATATTGACTAAATTTCTCAACAAATCAAAAATTAGAAGTCAGGCAGGACAGAAGTGATATATAAACAGAAAATGATTTTCTTAAATGTCAAGTTTATTATTCTACCCTGACATGTTAAGCTGGACAAAATTAGCATACTTGTTGCTTTATTATTCTTTTCTTTAAACAATATACAGTAATTCAGTAATAGTGTGGAAAATATTGGAACAAAAGAAAATTGTCTATAATCCCATTGCTACCACATATTTAATCTTAATTTTATGAATATTTATAAATCAGTTTTTTTAAATTCTTTTTTCATAGATGTGATAAATATCCATATGTGATTTTTGTTTGATTCAGATAGTATTTCTTTAAATATATTTGAAGAAATGGTTGAGTTCACATTCTGCCTCCTTCAGGTAAAGATTCGAGGTCATTTACAGAAATTCATTCTGTATAATATAAAAGAGGAAAAACATTAAAAGAAAAATATGGCTACGGTTAGCTTCGAGAACCTGTTGGAAGTTGGTGAAAAATCCTACTCAATAGGCTTACTGCTGTGGATTCTGCCTTCAGCGAACAGCTCAATGGGTGAAGCTTGTGGTGCTACCTATATAGACTTGGAAAGGAAGCCCCATTCCTCCACGAAAGGCAGCTGATTCTACCTCCTCAGAACCAAAAGGAGAGACCCTGACTGCCGTGAGGGAGTGACAGAGGAAAGCCTACACACCATTTTTCCGCACTGCTAAGATAGCCCTGGGTTCTGTGCGTGACCCTATGCAATGTTGATTAACTGGAGCAACAATAGAGAGTAATGGAATCCTCAGGCTGACTGACAGAACACTCCAGGATCGAAACTGAGACTGCTTTCCTTGGAATGAAGTAATAGCCCAGGAGTTCCTTTGAAACATCTGATGAGAAGCAGCCCAAGAGAACTGAAATTTTGTAATTCAGAGTATTGGTTCAGATTCATATTAACTTGAATGCTAAAAGAATTGTCATTCTATATTGAATCAGTTATGCACTACCAACTGTCATCCTCTTCATGAAGCAGACACAGTGATAAATAGAATTTTAAATATTTAAAAAATATTTTAGTATAATGCAATTCCAAAGAAACTTAACTATCCTACAAACAATAAGATATAAAAAAAACCATAAACTGTTTAAAAACTCTAATAAAATGTACTGCCTATTTTCTAGGTAAAAATGATTCTTTGCCATCTTTAATACCATTGCCAATTAAAAGAAAACCAGTTTGCAATGATTGCCTGAGCCAGATCAGGGAAAGTGACGGATGGGATAATACAGTACATGGCAAAATGACAGTATAAGAGAAACTGGAAAGATAAGTAAAAGAAAGCTCACGAAGAAAGGGTAAATTGCTAACCATAGCCTTTGTCTTCCTTTGTTACTTGAAGCAGAATACATGGTTTTAATGAAGTTTTTTAGATTATAATCAGATAGTAATGATTTTTCTATATTCGGCCAACTTCAATTGCTAGTCTTCTTGCCATTTTTGACACTAATTCCAAAAAAAGTAATACCTTCTTTGAAAGTCATTAAGTTTCTCCATTCAAAAATAAATTCTAATTTCTACCCTGTCAATAACTTGTTCAGCCACCTTAGACAAGTCACTAGACCTTCTATGCTTATGTTTCCCGAGCTGCAAAAGTTGAGAGAATCACAATGACCCAACTTGAGGGTCACCGAAGAGCACCTTCCAGGCAGGAGGTGTTATGTACAGAAAAGAATGGCAGTATCTTTGCCTCTTGGCAAAGAAGACAGAAATATGAAACAGCCTCCCCAATGACTTTGGCAAGTGGTATATGGTCTGTCCAAGTGTCCCGAGCTTCAATTCAGATTCTCCAGCAAAGACAACTGTTTTCATTTCTTATTACTTAGAAATATGTTTCTCGCCCTCAGAGTCTTAACAATGTAGAACAAATCTAAAGCCACAGAATTCAACTGTCTTTATTCTACACAGATTTATTAATATGTTATAATAAAGTCCTTCTAACGTTTGGAGTCCAGTGACAGTATCAAGAGCAATGACCATTACTCATGTGAAATTAAGATACTCGAACATTGTGGCAGTCAGTTTAAATTTATATTTGCTGCATTAAGAGTGACTTGGAACACTTATTTTCTCTGAATGTGCTTACTCATGGCTGAAAATCCCTCAGTGATATGACCTTTATATTCAACATTTAGAAAGCTTAACAATACTTTCCTGCAGCAGCTTAGAGTAGGAGATAATTCTTTCCCAAGAGAAAAAAAAAATTAAAACGCTACAACGCCTGTTGGAGAAATGAAGGCAAGGATAATGACAGCAATAATAGGCCAAATAATTATGTTAATTGTTTATTTGTTTGCAGATGAAGGCATTCAATATTTACTGCATTTAGTTCTTGTCTAATAGTGTCATTTTCATACCTGTAGCTTCATCCAGAATAAGACTAACCAGTCTCACATGCAAAATAACCTCTAATTTAATGCAACAGTTGAATTCATTCACCTTTAAACTAAATATCTAAAAATGAACAATTTAATTGGGGGAAAAAAACCTTGACATATTTTCAGTTGTTCTTTGTAAATTGTTGTTTAGCATCTGCACCACACATACACCATACACACACACCAGGTATTATTCTTTGTCTGGTCAAGGACTGACTTCATGGTTACCATGGCAACCCAGTTTGCTCAGGGCTCTCTTTCAGCAGCTGCTGATTACACTTTGAATTTTATTTGCATTCATGATTAAGGAGGAATATAAAAGACTATGGTAAAAAAAATTCTTAAAGCAATAAGAGGATAAAAGACATTTCAATCAGTGATTCTTTGCAGCTTTAATTAAAAATAAAAGAATAAGAAGAGATAACGGGATTTCAGAAACTTTAATGGCTGACTGGCTGTTGCAACAAAATTAAGTGAAGATGCTACTACCATCTTGAACTCTTGCAATTTGCAAGGTTGTACACTATTAGCTACAAAGACCATATAGGCAGTTTTTGTTTTCTAGTAATGATCTCTCTACTTTCAAAAAATAATAAATGCATATTTCTGTTCCACGATTGGAATAAGATAAAAGAACAAAAATATTTAGGACCATATTTGTTGAAATCATGCAATGTGCTTTCAAAAAGGATACTCTTTGATACTAAATGTCACTTATCCTTGGCCTTTTTATATTCACAGGGATTTATTCTACCAATTGTAATATAGAAAGAGAGAGTACAATAATTACCAGTGATTACCAGAGCATAAATAGAAAGACAAGAACTCTATGGAAACATGGAACTTTATCAGGTAAGACCGTACAATTTTGACTAGCTTTGGGCGTACGTGTTGTACTATTACTTTAGAAAATGTAAAACAACTAAGAGAATAATATGTCTTTATATTTGAAGCAAAGAAATATTGGAAGAAAATATTTAGTTATATCACTTATAAGTCATAATATTTTTCATTTCCCTCAGTCCCCTTGATATAACTCTAAAAAGATAAATATAAATAAATATTTTATTTTCTGTGTGAAGTAATAAACACATATTTAATTAACTTATTCTGCTATAGGCTTTTGTCTGGACAAATTCTGCGCTGTAAAGGTTATATTAATGCATCAATTCTTTAGAGACTATTTTCAGATTTGTTAATTTGATACTAACAATATAGAAATCAATAAAATCATGTTTTGAATTGCAATTAACAAAATACAAGGAAAACAGTGAATTAAAATGAAATATACAAAATTATGATCCTTTGTTAGTTTTGATGTGACTGAATTATATGTATATACCCTAGATGATTTAAGTACTTTCATGATAGTTTTCTCTTTTTACTGGTTATGTAACTAGATGAGAATGCTATTGGAGACAAAACCAAGATGCTCATGTATTATTCTGAAATTGCCTGTATTTTTAAGCTTTCCACTTTAAGAAAAATATAATTCAAGACAGAATAATAACTTTATATACTATATTAATTTAATATAAAATTTAAAGAAAATGTCAGTTCATGATTACTTTGTAGAGCTTTTGGCTCCCACTATTTTAGTGCTATAATATATTAGTATTATTATATTAGTATTCGTGTAACTCTATGGCTGATTCACATCAATGTATGACAAAACCCACTGGAAAAAAAAAATTTTCTAAAAACAAACAAACAAACAAAAAATCAGGTTAGAAAACATTATTTACACAGCATTACCCAAGTTTTGCTCCATATGATTTATTTGCAAACAACAAAGTCCAGAATCATATACTTAAGTAAGAAAAGTATTATCTCTGGATGGCAAAATCTTGAGTAATTGTTGTCCTTTTGTGTATTTTCGTGCATATTTGTATTTTTATTCTCATTTTATAGCAAAATAACAAATGAAATTAAACTTTGATTTCTGACATTTAAAAAAATATATATATATTAGTATTATTAGAGATGTTGCGCTGTTTAACTTGTCCGTCTAATACAGAGATCTCCACCCGGATATTGTATTCTGCTTTAGCCAGGAGCCATCCAGGAAATCAAGGCCTTTTAAGAACCCCAAGGGCCATATTTAACATTTCTCTCAGTAAGTTTAAGTTTTTTTCATCATATCAGATTCTAGTGGATCAAGATTTTCTTCCTATTTCTTTCTCAATTGTATTCAGATAAAACTATGCTTCAGAAAAGGAAATGCCAAGCCTGCCTGTACCGCAGGCCCGTAACTGCCTCCTTCCACAACAAAGACTGCAGAGTCTAAGTCTCCTTCAAGAAAAATAAGGAATTTGCTTTCTTTTCCTTTAACTACCTTGCAATAGAATCTCTCTTCTCACCTATAGTCCTCTCAGCTGGAAATGTTTATAATTAGCGGCCAAGAAACTTTTCTACAGATTTTCATACACATACAGTCACAAATACACACACATGTTCTGGGGGGGTGCAGGAGGCATTTCTAAAAGGGATCACCTTTGACTTTTAGTGTCAAACAACTGCTTTCCAGAAGCCAACCGCTTGCCACAGATAGGAATTTGTTCACGAGGACCTACCTGAGATACCTACCCTCCAGGCAGACTAGACTCACTGAAACGCAGAGGAACATCTTTCCAAACTTAAGTGAACAGGTACACTAGAAAGAAGAAAAGCACTGGATACTGAATAGAGAGATGGGAATGTCTCTCCTGCTTGTGGAATGATGGTAAGCACTTCGTGTATGAGCCAAAAATTCAGAATAGCGACTGGCTGGCACACAGATATTGAATCTTGACATGGGCTTCCAGCCAGTTGGGAGCAGTACACAGGTGACTTACTGAAAACGACAAGGGGCATCATCATCTAAGTGGGTCACCTAACATATTCAGTAAAGACCCTTTACTGGAAAACCCACATTGTTTAACCTATTAGCCTGTATCAGCATATATTTGGAGACTTTGATTTCCGGCTTAAAAAAATTTTACTCATTTCTTTCCCAGAACTTTACTGCTGAGTTCAACTGGAAAAGTGTTTTGATCCCAGAGTCATTTTCTCCTAAGACATGATTTTATTTAATTTTTTTTTTTTCAGGTACATCTGAATGTTCAAGGGAAGAATTTAGAATAGCCAACTGGGGTCATCCATAAGATTTGTCTGGCATTAGAAATCATTGGAAAAGATGTTTTTTCAGTCATCTAGATGATAGGGCCATATGGGAAAATGGATTGGGCCACCTGGGAAAAAGTGAATTTTCTTGTTTCCTGTAATGACACTGAACTAATATTGTTAAATATTATTTTGTATTGATTAAATTTTTACTATATCTCTGGTAAGCATAAAAAGTCAGACTGTTTCTGACCTGAGGGTGAAGATTTAGTGAATAATTATCAGTAATGGTACAAAACTACTGCAGTTAAAATATGGTATAATGGTACATAACAACTACAACTTTTCTTTTTAAAATACTATTTTCAGAACCAACTTAAATTTACAGCAATTTTAAGCAGGTAGTGTATGAAGAGTTCCCATACATCCCACATTCAGTTTCTTCTATTATTAGCATCTTATGTTAACATAATACCTTTGTTATAATAACTAATGAACTAATACTGATCCATTTTATTAACTAAAGCCCATAGTTAATTTAAATTTCCTTAGTTTCTGCTTAATGTCCTTTTTCTGTATTGGGATTCCAACCAGGATACCACATTGCATTTAGTTGCCATTTCTTTTTCAGTTTCTCTTGGTTGTGGCAATTTTCCAGAGGTGCCTTATTTTTTCATAACCTTGACAGTTTTGAGGGTAGTGGTTAGGTATTTTGTGGGATGCATCATTACTGGAATTTGGTGTTTTATTTTTTTTTCATGGTAAGACATTGATGATGGGTTTTTGATTACTGGTTATGAAGGGAGATCAGAGGTAAAGTGTCATTTCCATCACATCATATTATCATATCAAGTTTACATACTATTAACAAGGTTTATGGCTGCTGATATTGGCCTTGAGTGCCAGATTGAGACAATGTCTCTCGAGTTTGTCTGTAGTAGAGTTACTATTTTCCATATTTTAGACTTTGGAAGGAAGACATTATGTACCATACACCTCAGGAACAGGGAATTATAGACCTTCTGCTTGAAGGGTGAGTAGCTACAAATTAATTGGATTCTTCTCTTTGGAAAATTTCTCTCTTCTCTCTCATCAATTTATTCAATAATTTAGTTAACAGACTGGCTCACAGGTATTTATTTTCTACTCGGGCAACAAAATTTTACAGATTCCATTAGAAAACTTAACGCAAATAGACAAAGCTAAAGACTTTGCTTGATGTAAAAATGCTTGTTTGGCGCATTCTAAATGAATCTGCTTCAGAAATATTATGTGTGTTTCCTCATAGAAAGAAGGAGAAAAATCAGTGGATTGTTCTTATTGAAAAATTATTAAAATATTATATAGAGCAATGCCTCAGAATACTCTTTTAGAAACAAAAAGAAATCCTGAATATGATTTATAAATTTTAAAAATAAATATTTAAATCAATTTCTATAAACTTTTAAATCTTTTAAACATATATAAAGGAAGGTGGCTAAAATGGTTATGAGAGTCTCAAACGTTGCAATTCCTTCAGCATTCATATATCTTGGCATCTTTCACTATGTTGCTCTTTGGGTAAAGAAAAATGTGAACTTTAAAAGAAATTCAGTAGAGAATCCTGGCTTTTTTATTACAAAAGCTAGATATCAAAAAAAAGCTAGATATCTCTGACTGACAGAGATTGTTATTGGTCATCATTGGCCATGACTTAAATGTGCAAAATATGTAATATTGTGAGGGAAAGAAAGAGAAAAACATGTGTGAAACACAAATATTGGAAGAGCATTTGACAAATGTGATTATTTATATAAAGTTCAGGACAGGGATTGTTTATTACATGGATTCAAATATACAACAAATGCCAATGCCTGTTCTATTGCCTATCTTACATTCTACAAGACTTTCAAGGATTCTACATGTGTTTATATCTCTGATTGCCATTTCAGATAAACATTCACAGAATTGTCTCCTGATCTGTATAGTCAGGACTGAAAAATGAAAAAGACTCAAGACAGTGCACAATAAAATATTCTAAGTACAAATTTAGTAAACAGAAGTTTTGAATCACTGTGAAATGATGGTGGAGTCAAGCCATGAACTTGGGTGAACCAAGACAGACCATAGAAACAGATTCAACAGGATGTCAAAACTAGAGGCACTGGGAGGAACAAGATGAAGACAGAGGCAAAGAGGAACATGGACAAGGCTAATTAGATACAAAGCTGAGGCGTGGCAGTCACCCTTGCTAGTTTCTTGTATTATTATGGGGCTGTGTGTGAGGTCTTAGCATTATGACAGACGCCTATAAACCTGCAGGGCTTCCTAGGTGGCGCTAGTGGTAAAGAACATACCTGCCAATGCAGGAGACATAAGAGAGTTGGGTTTGATCCTTAGGTAGGGAAGATCCCCTGAAGGAGGACACAGCAACCAACTCCAGTATTCTTGCCTGGAGAATCCCATGGATAGAGGAGCCTGGCGGGCTACAGCCCATGGGGTCACAAAGAGTTGGACATTATTGAGCGACTAACACTTTGACTTCACTTTCATAAACATGCAGAATTAAATACAGCAAAAATCTGCAGTCTCTCAGATTTTCTTTTACCTTATATATACTGCCTTAAGCATAGCAGTAGCGCAGAAATATCACTACTGTACCATCTACATGGCCTACAGAAAAGTTCAATGCATGAAACTTGAAGTCACAAATATAGTCTTTCAATAACTATAAAATGCAAAAGTATAGTTGCTTAAATTATTAGCTATTTTCTCTCAATCTTCATTAGCATTTCTTTAATTAAAATTCTTTTCTTAGTGTCCTTAAGACATAACATAATTGGCACCCAGGAAGCTACTAATGTAAGTCTTTAGGATATATGCTACATATTCTAACTTCCCGTGACACTAATGATACCTTGCAGTGATCAGAAATGCCCTGGAGCATACACGAGCTTGATGTAAGCTCTTTTAGGCCACAAGGTTATCATCTACATGAATATAGCTTGAATACATTTAAATGATCACTAACACACCTTGTAAAAATGCCTAGGTTATCTAAGAAACTAAGGTTAATACAGGAAATAATGAGTTAATTAACCACGATGCTTAAGTAGCTAAACAACAACAAACCTCCAATTTTCTCTTTGATTTTCAACATTAATATGATAATGCAAAACCAAATATCATTTTAGCTTCACTGCAAAAGAAGCTGAACATTTATTCCCTATAATGCTTATTGTACATGCTTTTTAAACAATTTCTTCATTCCTATATTTGAAAGAGGTTCTGAAGGGTCTCTTTTTAAGTCCAAGAACAATAGTGACCTTAACCTAAGTATTTTTGGTATGAAAAATAATGATTTTTTTATATGATTTTACTTCATCTACAGTTCTTTCTTTTAAATTTGACATCCAGTTGCTAGATATTATCTACAGATAAATCAATATTTATTTCTAAGTTCCTGTTCTTGAAAATTGTGCAATGCTTAGCAGTAGATAAACTGAAGAGACTGAGTTCAGACACTTTATCGAACTCAACAAAACTTTCTTTTTTTTCCCTATGTCAAAATAAGAGATAATTTGGGTAGAAAAGTCATGAGAATGGAAGTGTAAGATGAAAAATGACCCATTGGTTTTCTAGACTTATCTAAATAACTCTGGAAAGTAAAAAATACTCTTCTCATGTTATCATATTTTCATCCCTTTTTCATGTAAGATTTTCTTTTCTTCTAAAATAAGTTATCTAAGAGTAGTGACAGCAGTCTTTTTATCATTCACACACCTACCATGAACAGATTCCAATTACTCATCTGATGGTTCTTTCACATCATTCCTCACATTAAACTTCATATCTCACGAAAACACGCCATGCTCTTTTACTTGAGCCTTCTAAATGTTCTATGAACATTCTGTTATGCTTCATGGAATAAACACTTTTCCATCCCTTATTTGAGCAGTAAATTTGTATTTCTTTTTTAAGAGGGGCAAGCATGGCCTGTGAAGCTCTCACCTTCTCACAATTTCTTATGTGCTCCCAACTCTTTGTTACCTTTTCACCTTTTGTATAATGAATTTGTACTATGTATTAGATCATCTGTCTATCTTTCTCTCCAATGAACTCTAAGTTTATTGAGGACACAGATTGTCTCTTTTAATCTGTATAATTTTAACTAGCACATGGTAGAAGTTTAACAAGTACTGAATTTTAAATATCATTTTACTCTGGACTACAGAAGCTACAGGTTGATTTTTGAATGATTTTGAATGTTACCAGACACATAATTGTCAAATCCATAACCACTTAATAAACAGGTGTAAAATACTTAGTCATACTTCAGTCTATTACACCAGCTAACTTGTTCATTAACAGACTATGACATCCTAGCTAGGAAAGAGAAAGGAACTGTCTAGGGGATGGATACTTATTATCTTTTGTAATTAGACAATAAGAAGCATTATTCATGTTCTTACTTCTCTAAAATATGTTAAAAGACTATAGCAAGGCACTCATAATGCCATAATTATATTATTGCAAAAATAAGTAAAAGGGCCTCTTTCTTGCCTATTTGCTTTTCCTCCAAGAGTGGCTGCAGGCCTGATGTCCACCATAGTTTTAGGATATCTGTGAAAAGTTATGCCATGTTCTCTTTCATTGGAA
The DNA here is from genome assembly GCF_963930625.1 of Muntiacus reevesi. Classification (NCBI taxonomy): domain Eukaryota; kingdom Metazoa; phylum Chordata; class Mammalia; order Artiodactyla; family Cervidae; genus Muntiacus; species Muntiacus reevesi. Next base: position 30,275,461 of record NC_089264.1, read on the forward strand.
AAAAGAATCAATGGTTTGTTTACAAAAGGACTTTATAGGATAAGGGCTTCCCAGGTGGCTCAGTGGTAAAAAAAAATCCACTTGCCAATGCAGAAGACACAAGAGATGCAGATTTGCTCCCTGATTCTGGAAGGTCCCCTGGAGTAGGAAATGGCAACCTACTATGGTATTCTTGCCAGGAAAATTCCGTGGACAGATAAAGCTGGTGGGCTACAGTCCATGGAGTCACGGAGTCAGACATGACAGAGCGACTGAGCACATTACGGGCTAAAATAGTTTCTTGAGATGTTATTTCTACTACTTTGCATATGTGTACCATTTCCTTGTAACATAGGATGTATATGTAGAATGGATTCACTTTACTATACAACAGAAACTAATGCAACATTGTAAATCAACTATAGTTCCAATAAGATTAATTTAAAAATCATATGAGCCACTACAAATAACTTGTTGGTCAAAGAGACATCATGTTTTCCCTAATAAATTAATAACATGTATTTCTATCACCATAAAATTTTATAAAGTTGAATGCCCAAAAGGGGAACAAGGTATGGAAAAGATGCAGGTAAAAGTAAGAAAAAGATGCAAGCAGAAATAATTCCATATATTGCTCTCATCTCTAAAGAAAGAAGGCTGAGACCTGAAGAATCGATGCTTTCAAACTGTGGTGCTGGAGAAGACTCTTGAGAGTCCCTTGGACAGTAAGAATATCAAACCACTCAATCCTAAAGGAAATCAACACTTAATATTAGTTGGAAGGACTAATGCTGAAGCTGAATCACCAATACTTTGGTCACCTGATGTGAAGAGCTGACTCATTGGAAAAGACCCTGATGCTAGAAAAGACTGAGGGCAGGAGGAGAAAGGAGCAACAGAGAATGAGACTGTTGGATGGCATCACTGACCTAATGGACATGAATTTGAACAAACTTAAGGAGTTAGTGGAGGACAGGGAAGCCTGGCGTGCTGCAGTCCATAGGGTCACAAAGAGTAGGACATTACTTAGAGACTGAACAACAACCACCATTCAAAATCCCGTATGTTTCTTACTTACTGCTTTCTTTGTTAGTAATCTTTTCTTTAAAGCCATTATAACACACATGGAGAGGGTTCATGGATGTACTCCTTTTGTTCTATCTCCTTTCCCAAGCAGCACTTTTTAATACAATTATAGGATTCTAGATATAATAGGGACTTTGGAAGTCATCAAATTCTATCTTTCCCTTAAATAAATATGGAAATTAAGTTGCAGACATCTGATGCTTTGCAGATGCTCAAGTACAGATTTTGCAATTAAAATAAAATCATAATATTTATCTACATTCTCTTTATCAACTGTTCTGAAAAACTAAGGAATGCTCAAGTTACACAATAACTAGAAGAGCTATATATATTCAGAGACAACAATCTATAGTCATAGTGCTTCGTGCCTTTCCTACTGTGAATTCCTTACTCATTACTAACTTTAGTTAATTAAATTGGAAATTTCTTTCCTATGTTATCAAGTGTTTAGGTAAAACAAATGTGAAATTGCTTATTTCTTCCAGAATAAAAGCTAAGTCCTTTTCAGTTTTTCACTATTAATTAGTATGAATTCATGCCACACTGTTAAATTATAACACCACCACACAACAATCAGAGCCTAGTGGAATGCAAAAATTCCCCAAGAATGCGGGACCAGATAGAAATATGAAAGAAGTATTGCTAGTAAAAAATAAATTATATTGATTGCCCAAAAAGTTTGTTCAGGGTTTTTTCATAACATTTAATGGCAAAACCTGAACAAAACTTTTGGCCAACACAGTACTTGATTTTTGTGATAAGTAAGGGCGGGCTACAGTCCATGGGGTCACAAAGAGTTGGACATGACTGAGTGACTGACAACCTCAACAACAACAAAGGGTTTCTAAAAAGGGGCTTCCCAGTTGGCCCTAGTGGTAAAGAACACAGCTGTCAGTGCAGGAGCTGCAGGAGACACAGGTCAATCCCCAGGTTGGGAATATCCCCTGAGGGAGAGCATGGTAGCCCACTCCAGTGTTCTTGCCTGGAGAGTCCCATGAACAGAGGAGCCTGGCGGGCTGCAGTATAAGGGTCACAAAGACTTGGACACCACCGAAGCAACTTAGCACGTAGGTGTGCGAGGGTATCTGAAAGCTATGTGTGCTATGTATTTTGGCTAATATTGGCTTTATTGGCTAAATTATTTATCTCTTATGACTATTTGGAAAATAATAAAGAAAAACATTTTTTCCCAGAAGACAGTGATTGCATTTTAAATGATTTTGATTTCCATTACTGAAGTATAATATATAACTGAATTTTCCTAGGGTATTTGTTTCTATGAGACTTCCCTGGTGGCTTTTCTATAGTAAAACACATTAGTTTTTTGTTTGTTTGTTTTAAATAAATATTGTTTTACCAAGAGATAGAAGAGTAGAGAGGACACAAGTAGGTGCCGGGACAGTAGGAGACTGAATTTTCTGGCACTGTATGTAAATTTGTGTCGCCTGCACTCCTAACATTTGTAAAGATACAGAAGATTTATACATTATATACAGAAGATATATACATTATAGGAGGAGAGAGGTATTTCAGATCCTCAGAAGGCTTATAAGGCCATCTTGGCTGAGAGGCTAAAGGAACCTGTCAGGAATACTTGAAATAGAGATATGTTGCTTGATGAAGGCAAACAGGGGTGAAAGGTCTCCCATGATAGGAATCTCCCCAAAGCCCACAAAAATCCTCCAAAAGGCAAAGAATCATCCTTTAAAATCTTTCTGGCTCTGGAAGACTATGGTGAGTAACTCTAATAAGGCCCCCAAGTATCCTCATCTCCAATTACTCAGGCTCTTGTGTTATCCCTTTCCCATGAGAAATTGCTGGACCTAATAATTTGTTTCTAATAAACAGAATACTCATTGTCGGATGTCACTCTTGAGACTAATTTACAAAGAGAGAGTGGCTTCTGTTTTAGATTCCCCTCTCTCATGTCCCTGCTGTGAGAGGCCAGAAGGTCACTTTGTGAGCTGCTCTATAGAGTGGCCCACGTGGCAAGAACTGATTTTGTTTTCATCCAGAAAGTATCTGAAGTCTATCAACAGCCACAAGAGTGAGCATGGAAGTAAATTCTCTCGATGTTGTGCCTTGAGATGGCAGTAGCCCCACCAATAGATACCTTAATTGCAGACTTGTGAAAGATCCTGAGCAAGAGGACCAAGAGAAGCCAGGCCCAAGTTGCTAAGCCACAGGAACTATGGAACTATGAGAAGATTAATTAACCAGCTAATTATTTGGAGGTAACATGTTACATAAAAATAGACAACTAATACAGGGACAAAAACAAATTATGCGAAACCAGTTCAAGTAACTTCTACTGTCGTCCACTGTTTCGAACCTCAAACCCAGGAGACTTAAACATACAGAATGAGAAGAAGAGGGGGAAACTTAGGCTTCCTTTCACATCTAGATCTGAGCTGGGGAGAGGAAAGTATTGTAAACTGTATGACACTTTACTAGTTTGTTTTTTTTTTTTGGAATTTTTTAATGAATGGTGTCTATCTTAGTTCTTAAAATGACTGCAAGAGGGTTTACTATCTAAGGATAAACTGAAAAGTATAGAGCTTGCCATATTTTCATAGAAGGATAAGGAAGACAAACGTGACTGAATAAATTTTCTAGATAGACTCTGATGCCAGAATATAGATAGGTTTTCATTATGTTCTTAGTTGAGTTTGTTTAATATACTCTGTGTGCACTCTGGTGATCTTTTCTGTTGAAACATTGAACTGAGTGAGTTATATGCCTTGGTATTCAGTGGGATAGAGTTTACCCAGAGAAGCAATAAGAAATGTAATATAATGTCAAGCTTGCACTAAATACAGGTCACACATTTACCAGGACATGTTTGGTGAGTGTATAAGGAAGCATTGTTGGAACGGAAAGCAGCTCAAGCCCAACAGCCATGCAGTATAAAAGTTGTGCTCAATGAGTAATACAACTGTGAGAGCTTTCCCAAGCAGAGTGAAATATTGCTGCACTCTATGCCAAGGACTGAGTTATTACTATTGCTGGCTTGTTTATCCTGAGTTTTTAATCCCTCAAGTTTGTAGTGCCAAAGCTTGGTTTTAGAAAAATACCGTGTTGACACACAGTTTAAGTACAAACCACTTTGAAACAACACAGAACAGAATGACTGCCGGGCTGATTATTACTGCCTTTTATTATGTGAAAACTGCCTTTTTTTTTTTTTTTTTGGCCTTACAGTTTTTCCTTCTTGTGTCTAAATTTGCTCTGTTGTTAAATGTTTAAAAATGTGCTATGCTGCTTCATTCTTCTTTTCCTATGCTGTTCTTCTGCCTGGGTATCTCTGCACACCTTCCCACACAACACCAACCCAGCAGATTGTTGGACAGTCTTCAAAACTGCTCAAATGCAGCACAAAATTTTCTCCTCTGTGAAGCTAAGCCCTCAAGGCAGACGTGATCATTTATCTTGCACAGGTACTTTGTCCATATTGCCATTATAGTGCTTATTATCTTCTATGACTGTGTTTGTCTATGCCTGGCATCAATCACAATAAGCAGAGGGCTTGGCACATAGTAATTTTCTCCCAATATATTTGCTGAATCAATGTCAAATGAATGAATAAATACATGACATAAAACCTCTATACACTCTTCTTCAATTCCTTTGCTTCTCTGTCCTTCGTATATGGCCACTACAACTTTAGATAGGCTCTTATCAATCACAATAGAGTCAACAATATTTCAATTAATGCAGTCTAATTTTTTTTTGTGTGTGAACCTACTTAAACTAGAAGTCAGGGTACTTACTCCATTGACTCAAATAGATATTTGGGGACTTCAAAATAAAGAACTGATTCTTTCCTAAAGTGAAACCTGGTTTTTGCCCTCACTTAGTGGAGGTGATCACTAGACATTGGGAATGTGATAATTGACTGGAATGTCTTTGATTTCCTGGTGAACCGTGGGTCATGCTGGGTAGATTGACAGTATGATTTACAGTGAGGTTGGCCACAACAGAGAGTATTATATTTGGGTGGGGACAGAGCATGCCATAAATAATATGATTTAGGGTTAGAGCATTGATCCATGGGACTAGACCTCCTGTGATCAACCACAGGGACAATCAATCATGCCTAAAGAATAAAGCCCTAACATAAATTCCAGACATTAAGGCTGCAGTGAGCTTTATGGGATGACAATTCTCAGAATACATTACCTCACATCAATGGCAAAAATGCAAGGCTGCCGAGACTCCATAGAGAGAGGACAACAGAAGCTCCATGTCTAGTACTTTCTTAGATGTTGCCTCCTTCCTTTAGAGGATTTTATCTGATTCATGTCCATGTTAAAAACCATAACCATGAGTATAATCACTTTCAGGGAATCCATATAGTAAATTAACAGACCTGAGGTGGTGATTGCAGCCATGAAATTAAAAGACGCTTACTCCTTGGAAGGAAAGTTATGACCAACCTAGATAGCATGTTAAAAAGCAGAGACCTTACTTTGTCAACAAAAGTCTGTCTAGTCAAGGCTATGGTTTTTCCAGTAGTCATGTATGGATGTGAGAGCTGGACTATAAAGAAAGCTGAGCACCGAAGAATTGATGCTTTTGAACTGTGGTGTTGGAGAAGACTCTTGAGAGTCCCTTGGACTGCAAGGAGATCCAACCAGTTCATCTTAAAGGAGATCAGTCCTGGGTGTTCATTGGAAGGACTGATGTTGAAGCTGAAACTCCAGTACTTTGACCTGCTGATGCGAAGAGCTGACTCATTTGAGAAGACCCTGATGCTCGGAGGGATTGGGGGCAGAAGGAGAAGGGGATGAAAGAGGATGAGATGGTTGGATGGCATCACCGACTCAATGGACATGGGTTTGGGTAAACTCTGGGAGTTGGTGATGGACATGGAGGCCTGGCATGCTGCGGTTCATGGGGTCGCAAAGAGTCAGACACGACTGAGAGACTGAACTGAACTGAACTGAACTGAGGTGGTTTGGGGAATATCCTGAATTTGAAGTTGTTGTTGGAAGAGAGGGTGGTCTCATGTGGACCGAGCTCCCTTTAAATTTACAGTTGGCTACAGCTCTCCACAAGGGTAAATTAGTATGTATGTGATATTGGGTAGAGATATTTGGGTGAAAATATTTCAGTGCCACATAACATTTTTTTTTTCACTTGACACAGGTCCTAACAATTTGGTGATTAATATCAATGTCATAGTTTATAACAAAAATAAGACTTGTAGTGCCCTTTAGGATAGAATGACCCCAAAGAGCTGCTGAACTATGGAAGATACTGCCCCTTAATAGAAAGTGTAGTTGAAACAGTAATGACTCAATTTGTGAGTGCTAGCCTATTTTTACTGCTTAAGTTTCTGGTAATTTCCAAGAAATGGGATTCTATTTTCAAACTGCATGAAGTATCTATTCTTTTAGCCTAAATATTATAAAACTTGTTCTTTCTCTGAATATCTCCTTAATGAGAGAAAACAAAAGTATTAATATATCTACAAAAAAGCCAACATTAAATGTATTGCTACACTGGATTCTTTCACAGAAACACCGTTCCCAAGGAAAGTTTGCATTCTGACAGAAAATATTATTTCCAATAAGATTAATAGTTAAGAAATATCTGTATTTCCATTACAATATTGAGAGGCAAGAGATACTTACTTAAGAGCAATGTGTAAAAATGCACCTGTAAACATTTGCTTCAAGGTCATGTTTTTCATTCTTTAAAAATCTGCTGTTAATATGTCTACAGAAAAGTACCCTTACATTAGTGTTTTAATATTCAAGCTTGTGATCCTGCCTAAGATAAATCTGCAAGTTGGTTTAGCTCTCTCTTCTCTCTTCTGCAAAGACTCCTGTAAACTAACTCAAAATCATCCTTTGGTTTTGGTCCTGACCTCTGAATCTTCCTATTTTAATGTTGTAAGTTATAAATGAGCTGAAATGATCAGGGCTACTCTGAAGCTAAAAATAGCCCCACATTCATAATCATAAGCTACAGTATGATAGGACTTCTGAGGTAGGTTGAATTTTATCAAGGTGTTTTAAGAAGTTCTCCTGTCTCTAAGAAATTGTACTTTCTTTACATCCTTACTGAATTACAGACTACTGAAACTCTTGGAATTCATTACACTGCTTTAGGTTAATCTTTTTTTAATACTTATTACTCTAGAATTATGCCTGGATTGAAACACACAGAATCTGCTGGCAAATTTTATATAAAACTATAAAAATGGTACAGAAACATTTGTATAGTTAGTCGAGGTCAGTGAATGCAACCTTAGCCCACTTAGACCCAGGATGTCCCTGGTGTCTGCTACTGACAACAGCTACCAAGGGAAGCACTGGTGATCACTGAGGTTCTCAGATTGTAGATCCTAACCTACATCCATAGGAGAGAGAATCACATAAAATACCCTGTAACAGAATTTTTATTGTCATTAAAATTCCATGATGACAGGCAATCATAATGGGGAATGCCACATCCCATTCTCCCTTCCACCTTTCCATTGCCTCTAAATGTCTAAGATGTAAAATAAATTAGTTCTCTCCCTCTCTCCGTTCCTTTCCTCTTCTCTCTTTTATCTTCTTTCTCTCTCCTCTCTCATCTCGTGTTGCAGTTTTTTTAGCTTACAAATTTTCATATGTCTACCATTAAAAGTTCAGTATGTAGATGTATTATGACCTTGAAAAATAAAGCTTTAGGCCACTGAACTGTCAGCTCCATTGATTACCACATTGTCTCTAAAACCTAGAACATGGCCCAAAACTTGCTAAGAGCAAAAGAAACACTATCAGGGACAAAAAAAGGGGAGAAAGGAAAGTGGTAAAACAAGAAAGGAAACAAAAATTTGAATTACAAAAAATTCACAAAATATTTGTGTATTTTATGTTCTCATTTAAAGAACCATTGAGCCATAGCTTAAAATGGATGCCAGAAATAGAACAGAAACTCCCCTTTGTCAATAGTAATGGTATTCTATATGTATTACTACAAGCCTTCCTATTTTGTGTTTGATTTAAAGATGACAATGCTCTACACATTTCTCCAGCTGTGTTCCCTTAGCAGAGTAGGACATGCAGTGCTCTAAGAGCAGATGTTAATTCACATGCAATTTTATTTGCATCTCTAAGAAACAGCAGCCTTGCACATGAATAAAACATATTTCTCCTTTACCATATCCTCCCAGTAAGCTACTTATAGTTAATTATTTTTCTAAGAGTGGGCAGAAGAAGTGAACTAGTTTTATTAAAACAACTTTTCCAAGAGTTCACTTTTTCTCATTATAATCTGATAAGTTCCACTAAATATTTGAAAAATTGATAAATGGTGGTCTCTTTTATAAAATAATTATCTATAGTTTACATTTCTCTTTTACTCTTTTTCTTATCTTTCTAATAGAACAGTTTTAATTAATCCTACTTCTTCATCTTGAAATATAAACATTACATCTTCTAAAAGATGACTTATTTTTAAAAGAAACACTGCTTACTACTACCATGATCACAATATAATAATTACATATAGTATTAAAATATGATTATTATATGGAACTAATAAAGAAAAAACTAGTAATATTCATAATATCTAAGAAGTCACATTTTGAAATGCTCAGTATACCTTCAAATTCAAAATCTATACATATTAATTAATAAGCCCATTATATTAAAATATTAGCAGAATGTATTTATAAAATACATAATTAATAGACAGAAGGGTAGGTTTTAATCCAGGAAGAAAACTGAAGGTAGTAAATCTTGAATTGTACCTTGAAGTTTAAAGAATAATGAAATTTCTCTGTATTTCTATTCACCATTTCTTAGTGTAAAACTATGAGTTGGTGATTCCTTGGAAAGTTCATAATTTATTTGTTCTATGACTCATTTCAATCATCTATAAATGCTACTTTCTGTACCTAATGGGAACTCAGGATGGATATCTATGAAGATTAATAACACAATGTTAATCTAAGTTTTTGAGAAATTCCACTCATCTCAATCTCTTCACCAAATAAGGTCACTGTATTAGCTCATTATTCTCCTGCTCTAATTATACTTACATGCATGAAATTTTTCCTTACATAATGGTTTCATAATTCTTCTGGGCTTTAGAAACTGCAAAACATTCTTTTTTTAAATGTATCATTTACATGTGTTACTGTTGCTAGAGATTCTCCAAGTGGGAGCTGAGAGCAGGACCAACTACATAATTTTAAGGCGTACTTACAAAAATAAAAGTGAGGACCTCTAGAGCAAAGGCTATTAAGAAATTCAAGAGAGAAATAGTAGACTACTAAATCAAACATGAGGGCTTCTACTTGTGGGACTCAGTGAGGTCGCACAGGTCACACACACCTGAAACCAGTCACGGCAGAGAGCAAAGCAGGAAAGAAATGGATAGCCAGGAGACAGACTGTCATGATAGAGCCATCCCATGGACTGCAAGACGTTATTTATTACCTATAGTTGATATGACTATATGATTGGGTGTTTCACTCACAAATTACATGATGGAACTGTGAAATTTTAAATGGATTTAGGAGTTTTCCCTTATTACTTGTAAATGCCTTACTAATAAGGACTTTGTGTTTATTTGACAGTTGCGTAGTATGTACTCTTTAGTTGGTGATTCATAGCGAAACATTTTGGGGATCCAAAAGAATATACTATATCACTCTTAAAATGGAAATGAAGAACATCACAGCTAGGGTTGGGATAAAATTCCATATAGAAGAAAGAAACAAAGATAATGACAGACAATAATAAAGGTAACAAAATATCATTATGCTTCCACCTTAAGCTCAACTTCTATGTATGCTTTTCAGTCTACAAGTACATTCAAGCATCCACTAAATACTAGTGCCCCCTTTTCCAAGTGCTGGGGATACTGCAGTGAGCAAAAGAGATTCATATAGTTGCCTAAAGATATGAGATTAAGAAAATATTTGAAAGATACTTATAATTCAAAATTCAACTGATGAAAATTTTTTTCTTTGAACTTTGTAGATTTTTTCCTTTTTCTTTTAATTGGATGGGTCAAAACAAAACAAAAAACCCCAAATTGTCATAATATGGTATAGTCATAAGTTTGGGATGACCAAGAGTGCTAAAGTTTTAGAGAGGTTTCTTCCTGAGCATAGCCCTGGATCTCTCTTTCTTTAGCTAAGTATTTACATTAGAACACTTGTAAATTCTTCTCAGCATCACTGAGATGCAAATCTTTCCCCAGTCTCTGGTTGGTTTTACAACTCAGGCCTGTCTTTCCCAAAGACCTGGGAACCATCCCTTTAAATTGTCATCGTCAGAAAACAGAAGGTCCCTACCTTCCAGTCTCTGCAGGAAGATAGGCGATTAACTTCCATAAGCACCAGCTAGCGAACACAAGTGGCCTAATCACACTGACCAACCTCTCAGCTGATGTCCTCCAGTACTTTTAGTACTTTTCCACTATTCATTCCTGTGCTTAAAAATTCTTCACCTTTTTATTTCAATGGGATTTAGTGCAGTCTCTCTTTGCCATTGCAATAGTCTTGATCCCAAATGTAAACGACTTGAATAAAGTCTCTTTTGCCTGCTCAACTCTGCCTGGTACACTTTTTCTTTTAAAAACATCTCCCTGACTTCCACATCAATTTGCCTTCTTAGTCTAGTACAATTATATTTCTTAAAAAAAAAAAAAAAATCAACAGATAAGTAACAACAGCAACAAAAAATTAGGACTCTTAGTTTCCTACTCCTCCCCCAATCAAATCTTATACTTCCATTTGCCCTAAGGGTTGCTCAAATCCTAAACCCTAGAAACCATTAGAGAAAATTACCTTTATCTCATAACCATGTTTAGTTCATCAGCAAATGCAGCTGGTTCTGCTTTCAGTGAGTTCCAAATAGGATTCTCTTTGCATATCCACTATTATCACAGTACTCCAAGACTCCACGGTCTGCCTTGTAAACCATGACTCACCACGTCACTCCTCCTTAAAAAGGCCTTATGCAATCTAACATTTGCAAACCCGTCCAGTCTCTTTCTTACTGCTCTAGCACTCACTCAGTGTCTTCCAGCCGTGCCAGTGGGGCTGTGCATGTCCACTCCAAGCACCTGTCTGCTTCCAGTGTCATCCCAAGACTTCTGCAGAAATGCACTTTCAGTTCTTTCAAGATTCTGCTCCAAATGCCTTCTTTAAAGGCTATATGGAAACCAGCACTGTCTGTCACTACCTGCCACTACCTTTGATATACCTGTGTGTCTATTGGTGTCTTCCTTACCACATCATAAGCATCATGAGTCTAGGGGCTTTGTCGAATTTATTCAGTGTTCTCATGCTCAAAATAGTACTTGGTAAGCTAGAGGTATTAAATGAATATTTCTTGGGTGAATAAATTAAGGAAGGACCTGAATCTCTTCTTTCTAGATGCTGTTTGAATTAGGCATTACATTGGCTTTGTGTTATAATTTCTTAGTTGCCAAATGAGGAACAGAGATAACAAACTTAAAAACATTTATCATTATTATTATTTCAATGTTAGCAATAAAACAGCAACTTAGATTACTTAGATCAAGATGTGACTTTTCCATTCTTGTGAATAAGTATGCATTGTGCTCCTAGAGTTTCTGCATTAACAATTTGCTATGCAAAAAATAAATACTATGTCCTAAGTTTTATTTATTTATTTATTTATTTTAGTTGGAGACTAATTACTTTACATATTGTAGTGGTTTTTGCCATACATTGACATGAATCAGCCATGGATTTACATGTGTTCTCCATCCCGATCCCCCTCCCGCCTCCCTCTCCATCCCATCCCTCTTGTCCTAAGTTTTAAAATGCATTCTTTAGTTCTCTGTTTTAACAAAATAATACAAGTTAACAGGTATCTTTCAGTATATTGTTATCTAATCTCAATAAAAGAATTTGGAGATAGAAAAAAATGTTTATTAAGCTCTGAATTTCATTGTAAAAAACTGCACATTTTAGCATGAATCTAACCTTTCCCTCATCTCTAGAAATAAGATAATAATAAATGAATGTGTTTTGAATTGCTAAGAATTATGTGAAAATACAATACTAGTAGGAATGAGCAATAAAATGTACCTGCTGACATCCTACGTAAAGTCCAGGAAGACCCCAGCAGTTCAGTATGTATACAACCATTGGTATACTCATCTTTTGCCCAGTGAAACACAGTACTTACTTTGATTTTTATGTTCTAAGCATGCTATGAAATTGTATTATCTCACTTATTTTCTCTTCAGTGCTTTTTTTTGTTAATGTTAGAATTAGTAATAAAATGTGAAAAATAAGAGTGTCTTACTGCTACGCCTTAGTGAATCAAACTAAGACATTGGGCACATGGACCCAAAGAATTTTTAGAACTGTTCTAACCACTGAAAAATACCTATTAATGCCATCTGAAGTAAACAGCAGCCAAAGGGAAAGAAATACATCACCACTACAACAAAAGTACTGCTGCCATACATATAATTCCAGAAGAACAGAAAAAAATGATTTTTGCATGTTAAAAAAAAAAGAAAAAAGGAAACTGTTGTTTGCATTCTTCAGCTGATTTGCCAATGTACATTCAAGAGTCAATTTTCTCACTCCCTCTTTTTTTATTTTCCTTTAAATTCTGAATAACTTCTGTACTTCACACCTGTACAAACATCCTTTCCATTGTCGTGGCCTGTCTATTCTTGGTGTTACCTGGTAAAAATGGAATCGTTTCAGGTCACTGTCTTTTCTTTGTATTTTCAAATAATAGGCAAGTTAAAACGTGCACAGTGCAAGTATAAAATTATAAATGAATGGAAATGTTTGATCTTGGCAACTAGTACTATATATAAAATGTTGAATACAATTTCCTATATTCTTTCAAAAACTTTTAGAAAACCCATTTATCCAGCATCAAAAATTCAAAATGCCCATCACACAAGGACAAGTGGTGGCTGGAGGTGAAATTTCAAAGGATTAGAATGCTGGAAAACACACACAACCACTGCAATGCTCTTCTTAATACTCTTTTCTTACAACATTCTACTAATGTACTATCAAAGTAAATCTCAAAGTGCTTGCGGACTAGATTACAATGAAACTGATTTTCAAACTTTAAAATATACATAGCTACATCGAACATACCTTATGAAGTGGTAATATTTGTGGGTTAAGAAATAAAGCCAACCCTGGATACAGGGATGCTTCACGTGTAAAACATCTTTCTTGACTCTGTACAGATAAGACATGTTTACCTTCAAATAGAACAGTTATTTCTCAATGATCCATATGTTGTTCTATGCTTCAAGTAGACTATGAATGAGGACAAATGTGTCTTATAAATCATTTTATAATGAGCCTACTGTGTAAAAGAGTAGCATTAAGCTACAAAGCAAGTCTCAGAAAGCATTTGAATAAAGCAGAAGGAGATTATAACGAGGATCAATAAATCCCTGTTAAATCCTAATGATTGCAACTGATGAAAGGGAAGACAGTGATTATTAAAAAAAGAGGAAGAAAAGCTACTTTTTCAGTTCATTAATCAAAAATACATGTATTTTCTTGTTATTACACTGTTCTATTAGTGAAAGGCAGTAAGAATTCAGAACGGATTTTTTAAATGAATTTTATTTATTTTCTTTACATTTCATTCTACTCTGACTAATGAATATGCTTTCAAACACAATTATTGATTATCTTTTTCAAAATTAATGTGGGTCCATATTTATAATTCAAATTGGACCATCTTCTTAAATCTATAATATTTTAATGTGGAGAGGTGAGAGTTAACATAGGAATACACATAAAAAAATGTAGAATAACTTGATAAAGATCATGTTTCATATTTCAGTACATATTTGCTTATGGAAAGCAGTTATGTTAGGACCATGTTGCTTAGCTAAAATGCTTATATTTAAAGTCTATTTCTGACTGGTTTTTAAACCTACTTCGCTAATAGTAAATCCAGTACTAATCTTTGAAAGTTTAAAATTAAACTATTTTAATATTATAAATGGTAAATGGTATATATTGAACCACCTAAAACAACGATCTCTGTGTGTGTGTGTGTGTGTGTGTGTGTGTGCGCGCGCGTGTGTGCTCAGTTGCGTCTGACTCTTTGCAACCCCACGGACTATAACTCACCAGCAATAAAAACAATGATCTACTTACATATTTAAATCCTACCTGATACTGGCAGGTTTATATTACGTAGAGCCTCATGCCGCCCCTAGCTGACAACTAGGGAACCTGATTTTGTAATAAGAATATAAATGAAACAAAAAAAAATATTTGTACAGGTTGAAGGGACTACTCTCTATGGACCTATATTACTAGTTCTCCTTACTAATTCCTGAATAGGGAATGGGTTCTATAGTATATCAGGGAATTAATAAATATTAAATAACTTTTATATTAAATACTAAAGAATATATACTTGGAACATCTTCCTGAAATTGTGTTCAGCATAAACTTACAGAGAAGTTTTTTTTTTTTTTTTTTTTTTTAACAGAGATGTAAACTGAAATGTTTCCAAATGCTTTTGTAGTCTTGGGTTAAAATTTTCTCCTTTCTTTCTTTACTTCCACTCTCCCTCCCTCCCTCCCTCCCTCCTTTCCTATCTCCCCTCTTTGTTCCATCAACAAATATTTATAGAGAGCATACCATCTGCTAAATTTGTGCTGAATAGTACATTATCATTAAGTAATATACTCTAAATGCATTTATTGGATAAGGATCAAATAGAGCCCACTGCCATTATAGTTATTTCTTTGCATCACAGAGAAAGTCTCATCCTCCTTCTTTGCCTCTTTCTTCATCTTTTTGTTTCACTGTAATTTAGGATATTTAATCTCCACTGACAAACAAAGATATATTAATGTAAGCCTTATATTACTACATCAATGTGGCAGTAGATGAATGAAAGGTTGGATATCAGGAGTAGAAGAAAGAATCAATGGTAACTAAAATACTCTTTTAAATTGAGATTTAATTTACATACAACAAGAGACTTCCCTGGTAGCTCAGATGATAAAGCATCTGCCTACAATGCAGGAGATCAGGGTTCAATCCCTGGGTGGGGAAGATCTGGAGAAGGAAATGTCAACCCGCTCCAGTATTCTTGCTTGGGAAATCCCATGGACAGAGAAGCCTGGTGGGCTACAGTCCAAGGGGTTGCAAAGAGTCGGACACGATTGAGAGACTTCACTTTCACTTTCACTTTTCATATTTGCAGCTCTTAAGTGTTCAGTTCATTAATACTGACAATTGCATCTGCCAGTGAAGTCACCACTCAAATCAAACTGTATAATTAGGGAACACTAAAAATCATAAAATAGTGTGAAATACATGAGTTTTGCCATGTTTAAAACCTGTTTTCTAAACATCTTCATGCATTATGTTAAACTATAAAATTTTTAATTTGAAATAAATTATATAGGCAAATTTTCTTAACTTCAGGAGAGAATTTTAAATCCCCAGAAGTCAAGAAATTATAACTAAGTTAACTTATGTATTTTTTAAGTTCTCACAATAAGGTCTATAATATACATATGTAACTAGTGTCCTAAAGGGCTATGTCCTAAGACTCTTAAGAAAGAATCAAGATCATTCCTTAACATTAAAATCTCTGAAAATTTATTGCAGATTAGTGAAAAATCTGGTTTAAAACTCAACATTAAAAAAAAAACCAACAACCAAGATCATGCATACAGTCCCATGACTTCATGGCAAACAGAAGTGGAAAAAGTGGAAACAGTGACACATTTTATTTTCTTGGGTTCCAAAATCACTGTGGATAGTAACTGAAGCCATTAAATTAAAAGACACTTGCTCTTTGGAAGAAAAGCTATGACAAACCTAGACAGCATACTAAAAAGCAGACAAACATCACTTTGCCGACAAAGATCCATATAGTCAAAGCTACGGTTTTTCCAGTAGTCATGTATGGACATGAGAGTTGGACCATAAAGAAGGTTGAAAGCCAAAGAATTGATGCTTTCAAATTGTCATACTGGAGAAGACTCGTGAAAGTCCTTTGGACTGAAGAAGGTCAAACAAATCAATCCTAGATGAAATCAACCTAGAATATTCATTGGAAGGACAGATGCTGAAACTCCAATAATTTGGCCTGTGAAGAGCTTACTCACTGGAAAAGACCCCAATGTTGGGAAAGATTGGAGGCAAAAGGAGAAGAAACAGCAGAGGGTGAGATCAGATAGTATCACCGACTTAACGGACATGAATCTGACAAACTCTGCGAGATAGTGAAGGACAGGTGAGTCTGGCATGCTCAGTCCATGGCGTCCTGAAGAGTCAAACATGACTTAGTAAATGAACAACAATACCTACTGAATACTCATAAATACAAACTGGTAGACTCAGAGAATGAGATGATTAGATAGCATCATCGACTTGATGGACATGAGTTTGAGCAAACTCCAGGAGCTGGTGATGGACAGGGAAGCCTGAAATGCTGCAGTCCATGGGGTCGCAAACAGTCGGACACGACTGCGTGACTGGAGTGAATTGAAATACAAACTGGTATATATTTGTCTCCTAGAAAGATTCAGGTCTCATTTGATTAGACCACGTTTGCTTAACATGTTTTAGAGTATTAGTAATGATGACTTAGGGAACTAAAATGATCTTAGTAGGTCTTGAAATAATGGCATTTATAACAAGAGGTGGCAAAATTTGAATTAATAAGGCAAAGAATACAATTCTTAGCCAGGGTTATTATTGTGTTTTGTACCAATAGGAGACTTAATTGAAATGGTTTGTAAATTGGTTCTGATATAAAGGCTTTCCTTTTTCTTTTTCCCACTAGAAAATGAGCTGGTGGAAGAAATTCAGAGAAAAAAGGAATAAAGTAATGCTTCTTAGCATTTTACTAAGTTTCAGTGAACTATAGAAAGCTTTATATTGTTAAAGACTTCTGAGTGCTATAGAAGCACAACAGTAGAATATTCTTCCTTTTTAAAGAATAAGGTAAATATGTTTTTCTAAAATTTATTTTACCCTGACTTCTCTACATCCAAGAAGCAAAAGTACCACACTTTATATTCTAATATACTTCCAGCTTATATGACTTAAGGAATAGTAAAAGCATCTCAGTGTAAGATATTTGGGCTGTTAAATCACTGTCTTAATCCCCATTTAAAGGCATATATCACTGCTCTTTAAGCCGTAGGATAAGCTATTAAAATTATAGCTCATATCTGGAATGCTATTAACTCCTCTTTTTAAAATTTCAGACTTTAACACCTTTGTCAGAAAAGACTGCATTATTAACTCTGCTAGAATTTCCACTCAGAGAATTGTTAAAAGTGTTCTACCGGGAAATGATATGTGAGTGAATGACTTGAGAAACACTGAAATTAAACACATTTCCTCATGATTGGCCTTCTTCAAATATTAGATGCCCAACTGTAAACGCCCAGGAGATGAATATTTTATTCAGTTTTCTCACAAATATTTCACTACTGATTTTTCTTTTTGGGAATATTTGTTAACATTTGGAGAAATTCTTTCATACAAGGTATCATTCAAGAAACTATAAGCAACAGTATACCAATAGATGCTAAAACAGCTGTTTCTACCCACTAATTTTTGCTCTCCAAAGATACAATACACACGCATGTAAAACTGTAGGACATATAATTTAATCTGTTAACTACATGTTCTTAAAAAGAAGCACAGATTCATTATATATGCCTAAATAGTACCAGCATATTGTTAGCTTTTGTATTTGATTGTAGTTGTGTAATGACATGATACTGAGTATTAACAATATGTTTTTAAAATGTTAAACTCTCAATTGAAAGTGACACCAGAAATGAAAAAGTGAAATTAAATGACCCACTGGAGGGAACACTTGCAAAACACATAGCAAGCAAAGCAAAAATTCATTACTGTATAATAGTTTTTGAAGTCAATTTAAGTAGAGATGAACAAAATAAGAAAAATGAAAGACTCCACTTGCCAATGCAGGGGACATAGGTTCAAACCCTTATCCAAGAAGATCCAACATACCAAAGGGCAATGAAGACATGTGGCACAACTACTGAGCCTGTGCTTGGTTGGAAGACAGCAACTATTGCTGTTGGGAGCACACATATTGAAATCCATGGGCCCTACAGCCCATGCTCTGCAACAAGTAGCCTCTGCAATGAGTAGCCTCTGCAATGAGTAGCCTCTACTCTCCACATCTAGAGAAAAGCCTGTGCAGCAACAGAGACAGACAGCCACATAAATAAATAAATAAATATTTGCAAAAAGGAAATAATAATTGTATATAGATAGATACTAAATTAAAGAAGGAAGATTAAGACAGGTTATCATATCTGAAATCATCATGTTGGAAAAAAGTAAGTTTCAACACAATGTTGTAAGAGCATTTTGAAATAGAAATTTTAGAGGGTAACTGGGCAAAATATGTCCAATTTTAAAGGCACAATTTATTTAACTAGGAACTTCTTAACTAAAAATTCATCATTGGAAAATTTTGCGAATGTTTTTGGTCTAACACATTCAATACATCATTGCTCATAATAGCAAGAATGCAAGTCAAGACAATCTGCCCCCCACCCCAAAATACTCCTAAATGTTCAGAAATGGATGAGTGGTAAAATAAATTATGGAGCACCTATACAAAAGGTTGAATTTATAGGAGGTAAAGATATATGCAAAAAAAATAGAAGGATGAGGATATATGCAAAGAATAGAGGAAAACAATAGAATGAGAAAGACTAGAGATCTCTTCAAGAAAATGAGTGATACCCAGGGGATATTTCATGCAAAGATGGACACAAAAAATCATAAATGGCACGGACCTAAAAGAAGCAGAAGAGATTAAGAAGAGGTGGCAAGAATACACAGAAGAACTATGCAAAAGGTATCTTAATGACCCAGATAACCACGATGGTGTGATTACTCACCTAGAGCCAGACATCCTGGAATGTGAAGTCAAGTGGGCCTTTGGAAGCATCACTATGAACAAAGGTAGTGGAGGTGATCGAATTCCAGCTGAACTATTTCTGATCCTAAAAGATTATGCCGTGAAAGTGCTGCACTCAATTTGCTGTCAGCAAATTTGGAAAACTCAGCAGTGGCCACAAGACTGGAAAAGGTCAGTTTTCATCATATCCCAAAGAAAGGCACTGCCAAAGAATGCTCAAACTATCACACAATTGGACTCATCTCACATGTTAGTAAAGTAATGCTCAAAATTATCCAAGCTAGGCTTCAAAAGAACATGTTCCAAGAACTCTCAGAGGTCCAAGCTGGATTTAGAAAAGGCAGAAGAATCAAAGATCAAATTGCCAACATCTGTTAAATCATCGCAAAAGCAAGAGAATTCCATAAAAAAATCTACTTCTGCTTTACTACTAAGCTAAAGCCTTTTTAAAAAATTAATTAATTAGTTTTTAGTTTATTTATTCTAATTGGAGTCTAATTACTTTACAACATTGTGATGGTTTCTGCCACACATTGACATGAATCAGTCATGGGTGTACATGTGTCCCCAATCCTGAACACCCCTCCCACCTTCCTCTCCATCCCATCCCTCAGGATTGTTCCATGCACTGGCTTTGAGTGCCCTGTTCTGTTAATCGAACTTGGACTGGCGATCTATTTCACATGTGGTAATATACCTGTTTCAGTGCAATTCTCTCAAATCATCCCACCCTTGCTTTATCCCACAGAGTCTTTGACTATGTGGATCACAACAAACTGTGGAGAATTCTTAAAGAGATGGGAATACCAAACCATCTCACCTGCCTCCTGAGAAATCTGTATGCAGATCAAGAAACAAGTTAGAGCTGGATATGGTACAACAGACTGGTTTCAAATCAAGAAAGGCGTACGTCAAGGCTGTATATTGTCACCCTGTTTATTTAACTTACATGCAGAGTACATCATGCAAAATGCTGGGCTGGATGAAGTGCAAGCTGGAGTCAAGATTACTGGGAGAAATATCAGATATGCAGATGACAGCACGGTGATGGCAGAAAGTGAAGAACCTCTTGATGAAGGCAAAAAGAGAAGAGTGAAAAAAGCTGGCTTAAAACTCAGCATTTAAAAAACACGGATCATGTCATCCATTCCCATCACTTCCTGGTAAATAGACGGGGAAACAATGGAAACAGTGAGAGACCTTGCTTTTTGGGCTCCAAAATCGCTGAAGATGGTGACTGCTGCCGTGAAATTAAAAGACGCTTGCTCCTTGGAAGAAAACTTATGACCATCCTAGACAGCATATTAAAAACCAGAGATTACTTTGCAAACAAAGGTCCTTATAGTCAAAGCTATGGTTTTTCCAGCAGTCATGTATAGACAAAGAGGCGGACCACAGAGATGGCTGAGCACTGAAGAATTCATACTTTTAAACTGTGGTGTTGGAGAAGACTCTTGAGAGTCCCTTGGATTACAAGGAGATTAAAACAGTCAATCCTAAAGGAAATCAGCCCTGAATATTTATTGGAAGCACTGATGCTGAAGCTGAAGCTCCAATACTTTGGCCAACTGATGAGAGGATCCAACTCATTAGAAAAAACCCTGATGCTGGGAAAGACTGAAGATAGGAGGATAAGGGGACGACAGAGGACGAGATGGTTAAAGCGCATGAGTTTGAGCAAGCTCCAGGAGATGAAGGACAGGGAAGCCTGGAGTGCTACAGTCCATGAGGTCGCAAAGAGTTAGACACTACTGAGCAACTGAACAACAAAGGATATATTAGAAATTTTATAAAAGAAAAGTTTCAAATCATATGTTCAATGTATTATAAAGAACTGACTCTCCTCTCTATATATCCATATGTAAATATTTAAGCAAATATATAAGCATACATATGAATTCATATATACATGCACAAGCATATATTTAAGCAAACATATGCATCTATATCTATATATATATACACATATACACATGCCCACATACATATATACACATACACTTTTATATTTGCTTCAGCTTTCACAAATTTTATGTGAAGATACACAAACTTCTGCAGAGAGGGAGCGATGATGCTGCAGTAAAGAATTGCTATCTATATTTCTGTACTGCTCTTAATTTTTAAATGTAAGAATGTATTATATCATTATAACAAGATAAAGCAAATAAAAGATCAAATATCTTGGATGTAACACTTAAGATAAAGTTTATATAACCTTCCCATAGAACACAATGTAAAAGCAGATGTCATGATTTCAAAACATTGCACTAAGAAGTGATGGGTTAAGAAAATATAAGAAAGATATAATTAAATTTCATTGAAAGTGAAAGTGAAGTCGCTTAGTCGTGTCCGACTCTTTGCGACCCCGTGGACTGTAGCCCACCAGGCTCCCCCGTCCATGGGATTCTCCAGGCAACAATACTGGAATGTGTTGCCATTTCCTTTCCCAGGGGATCTTCCTGACCCAGGGATCGAACCCAGGTCTCCCACATTGCAGGCAGACGCTTTAACCTCTGAGCCACCAGGCATTACAGCCAGTTGAAATACACTATGAGTTAATTTCATTAAGTAAGATAAATCATCTGAACTTTCCTAAAAGCTAAATGATCAATTTACAAGCCTGAAACGGAACATTTTATGAAAAGCTCACTTATCTTCTGATGTAAAAATCACTTTTAATTTTTTTTTTAAGTCATAATTGGTGTTTTAGCCACAGAACTGTCAGAACTGATCTGGAAATTTTATTCATCTTATGTTACCTATATCTATATATCTATTCTTATTACAAGTAAATATAACTGATTTAAATCATTTTATATTGTATCTATTTATACACACACACACACACACACACTCACACATGCACACACACATGCTTGCATGCTAAGTTGCTTCAGTGGTGACTGACTCTTTGTGACCCAAGGGACTGTGGCCCACCAGGCTTCTCCATTCATGGGATTCTCCAGGCAAGAATACTGGAGTGGTTGCCACACTCTCCTCCAGGGGATCTTCCCAACCCAGGGCTCAAACCTGAGTCTCTCATGTCTCTTGCATTGGCAAGCAGATTCTTTATCACTAGCACCACCTAGGAAGTATTGACTTATATCATTTTTAGATGGTGTCAATTTACAAACACACATCTGAGGTAATTCACCCATTCCAGTCCATTTTACTTCACTGATTCCTAAAATGTCAATGTTCACTCTTGCCACCTCCTCTTTGACCACTTCCAATTTGCCTTGAGTTGTGGACCTAACCTTCCAGGTTCCTATGCAATATTGCTCTTACAGCAATATTGCTGTAAGAGCTCTTACAGCAATATTGCTGTAATTGCTGTAAGTAAAGTTGGACTTTACTTCCATCACTGGCCACATTCACAACTGGGTGTTGTTTTGCTTTGGCTCCATCTCTTCATTCTGTCTGGAATTATTTCTCCACTGATCTCCAGTAGCATACTGGGTACCTACTGAACTGGGGAGTTCATCTTTCAGTGTCCTATCTTTCTGCCTTTTCATACTGTTCATGGGGTTCTCAAAGCAAGGATACTGAAGTGGTTTGCCATTCCCTTCTCCAGTGGACCACATTTTGTCAGAACTTTGTATCATGACCCGTCTGTCTTGGGTGGCCCTACACAGCATGGCCAATAGTTTCATTGAGTTAGACAAGGCTGTGGTCCATGTGATCAGATTGACTAGTTTTCTGTGATTGTGGTTTTCATCCTGTCTGCCCTCTGAAGGATAAGGATGAGAGGCTCATGGAAGCTTCCTGATGGGAGAGACTGACTGAGTGGGAAACTGGTTCTTGTTCTGATGGGCAGGGCCATGTTCAGTAAATCTTTAATTGAATTTTCTGCTGATGGGTGGGGCTGTGTTCCCTCCAGTTGTTAGACCTGAGGCCAAACTATGGTGGAGGTAATGAAGATATGGCAAACTCCTTCAAAAGGTCCCATGCACACACTGTCCCACTCGATGCCCCTGACCCTGTGGCAGGCCACCACCGACCCACGCCTCTGCCGGAGACCCCGGGACATTCGTGAGCAAGTCTGAGTTAGTCTCCTGTGGGTCACTGCTCCTTTCTCCTGGGTCTTGGTGTGCACAAGGTTTTGTGTGTGCCTTCCAAGAGTCTGTTTCCCCAGTCCTTTGTATGTTCTGGCAGCTCTATAGCAGGGTTAATGGTGACCTCCTCCAAGAGGACTTATGCCGTACCTATGATCAACCTAGACAGCATATTAAAAATCAGAGACATTACTTTGCCAACAAAGGTCCTTACAGTCAAAGCTATGGTTTTTCCAGTAGTCATGTATGGATGTGAGAGTTGGACTATAAAGAAAGCTTAGCACCGAAGAATTGATGCTTTTGAACTGTGGTGTTGGAGAAGACTCTTGAGAGTCCCTTGGACTGCAAGGAGATCCAGCAAGTCCATCCTAAAGGAAATCAGTCCTGACTATCCATTGGAAGGACTGATGTTGAAGCTGAAACTCCAATACTTTGGCCACCTGAATGGAAGAACTGACTCACTGGAAAAGACCTTGATGCTGGGAAAGACTGAAGGCAGGAGGAGAAAGGGATGACAGAGGATGAGATGGTTGGATGGCATCACCAACTCAGTGGACATGAGTTTGAGTAAACTCCGGAAGTTGGTGATGGACAGGGAAGCATGGTGTGCTGCAGTCCATAGGGTCTTAAAGAGTCAGACACGACTGAGTGACTGAACTGAACTGAACTGAACACACACACACAAACACACACACACTCCCCTAGTATTTTCTGCAAAAAGTTCAGGTCTTACTCTTCCATTTATCTTTCAAACCATAGGTGTTTTTCTCTTACCATATTAGAAAATACTGGCAATTAATTTTATTATATCTCTTTTTAAAAACAGTTTTAATAGTAAACTCTAAAGACAGTGCTTCATTCAAAATAAAGCGATGCACTCATTTAAGTCTGACATGGACACAACTGAACGACTAAGAACAACAAAACAACGACAACTAGTAACTTACTTTACAATTAATTCTCATTCTTTCAATTACAAATTATTTATGGGGAAGACCTAAACACTGCTGACTGATAGACTTTCATAAGACAACCTATTAAGAGAAAAATCATCCACAAGAGCTCCTATAATTTTTTGATAATAAATTAATTTCACTTTTTATGTCACTGCATTTATTTAATTAACTACTTGACACAGTCTAAGTCCATATTCCTAACTTTGAGTACTTACTCTTATCTTATGGCCTTCATGTTTTCTGAAAAATTTCATCTTTCAGAAGAAAACAGAAGGAGATAAAACAATGCTACACATATTGTCAGTACAATGACTCTTATTTTGTATAAAAACCTTACAGCCAAAGAGAATAAGTAGGATGTCATCCATTTAATATATCTTATATATTTATTGTTTGTAAATTTAAATTCTGAAGTATACAATTTGTTTAAACAAAATATCTTCCTACAGAGATGAAAACACAGAAACTTTCTTAAGTTTCCTATTTTATATGAAAAAAGAACCAAGTTTCCTAATTTTTTTTTTCCATTTTGCAAATGGTTATCAAAAGTAAACCTCAGTTCTTTCATAGATACTTTTATTATGTATCTATGCATCCATCTGGAGAAGGCAATGGCAACCCACTCCAGTACTCTTGCCTGGAATATCTCATGGGTGGAGGAGCATGATAGGTTGCAGTCCATGGGGTCACTAAGTCAAACTAGACTGAGCGACTTCACTTCCAATTTTCACTTTCATGCCTTGGAGACGGAAATGGCAACCCACTCCAGTGTTCTTGCCTGGAGAATCCCAGGGACGGGGGAGCCTAGTGGGCTGCCATCTATGGGGTCGCACAGAGTCGGACATGACTGATGTGACTTAGCAACAGCAGCAGCATGCATCCATCCCTGAGTTGGGAAGATCATCTGGAGAAGAAAATGGCAACCTACTCCAGTATTCTTGCCTGAAGAATCCCATGGACAGAGGAGCCTGGTAGGCTCCAGTCCATGGGATCACAAAGAGTTGGACATGACTGAGCAGCTAACACTTTTATCTTTTTCATAATAAAATATATTAAGTAATCCTGTTAACATTTTTGATGTTTTAAATTACTAACATGTTCTTTGAATTTTCTTTTAAGACATTAATTTTCCCATTGTTTAGTGAAAAACTTTAGATAAGCATCTGTGAAGTTTCAAATTTGACTGCTAATATTACATAGTAAGCTTTTAAAATAATGTTCTAGTTATTGTCACAAATAAAAATGCAAAATCTTATTTTTCATAATCTCATGTTTTAGGTGTAAAAATATAAAAACTACAAAAGTAATGCAAATATTAATTGTTATTACAGTTAATATAATTAATTAATTGCTAATTTTAACAATTAGCACAATTGCCTATATTTAAATTAGGATTACTAACAATTTATTTTCTTTTAAAAATACAAACAATACAAATAAATATACTGTATAATAAAAAGTTATCAGGAATCTGACAACTTTCTGAGTTTTATGAGTTTTTCCCTGAATATAAAAACATTAGTTGAATATGGTTTTTTTATTTCTTTTGGTATTAATATGTATGATTCCATTTTAAACCCACATTTGATAGTGCAGTCTTTGTTGATCATGATCAGCAATGCTATACAAAATCAAATTCTTGATCTTTTTTTTTAATAATGAAAATCCATATGCTACAGTAGCTCATGCTTGAGAATTTTTATTGATCTTGAGATAAAATGATGTTAATTAATATCTCAAGCAAACAGGAGGATTCTTTCATATTTTAAATAAAACTTTAAGATTTCCTTTTATGCTTAATAAAACTAAAATGAAAGTCATCTGTTGGCTTGAAAAAAAAAGTCATGGGGATATCAGATGAGACCACCCATTTAGGTTAGGTAACCTCATACCATTACTTTAATCATGAGGACATGGTCATAATTGTAATACAACATTGCACTCATATTCCACCTTAAGAAAATTTTAATTTTGGTTTCACATTACAGTACCTGTAAATATTAAATATGATTAATATTTAACAATTTAAATTATCTAATAATGCAGTTTGTAAATTTAATGTCACACAATTAAGTGGCAGAGCAAAGACTGTGAACATAGCAAGCTGGTTCCAGAATTCATTCTCTTATTTATAAATCTATACTGTTCATAATCTTTTACCCTTTAATGTCTTTCTTGAAACATTTACTAAGCTTTGGACTTTAAAAAGAAAATACGCCATCTGGAGCTGGTAAGAGAAAACAGAGGTAAAGGCAAGGGGACCATTCAAGAGAATTCTCTCAGGGTTTGTATTTCTAGCCATTTGGGAAGAGGTAGTTGCCGTGCAAACGAGGCTAGGAAAGTCAGGTCAAGTCCAGTTTGGCTGGTTGTATTCTGCCTTTATAGGTTATTTTAAGGCAAAATCTTATGGAAGGAGAAGGATATGAACATGGAGATTATGATGATAACTCAAATGCCAATCATTTTCCTGCTGCTTTATGATCAGCAGTTCACCCAGTATTTTACTACCGGCACACAAATGACAGCAGCAATCGGCTTATTAACGGTCATCTGTGCCATTATTTCTTGAAGTTAAGCACTTTCAGGTCCCAGGAATATGTTCTTGGGTGCCAGACTGAGAAACTCAAGCCAACAAATAATCAAAATTCTTATTCAGTTGATGCCAACACAAAAGCAAATGTAAAAATGTCTTGAAGGTACTTGGCTAAAAAATTGTGTTCTTGTTTTTCCAGTATAAATATGTA
Source organism: Muntiacus reevesi (assembly GCF_963930625.1). NCBI lineage: Eukaryota > Metazoa > Chordata > Mammalia > Artiodactyla > Cervidae > Muntiacus > Muntiacus reevesi. Next base: position 30,302,199 of record NC_089264.1, read on the forward strand.
TATATATTTGAGGATATATAGATGTCTGTGTACACATTGAGATAAGTTAAAAGTAAAATCTAATGGAGACTTGTATATCTCTGAGAATATACATGGGAATTCAGTCTGGAAATCACTGATCAATATAAAGAATTTTATAATGTATACCATAGGACTTTCTCCAGATTCTCTGATACTAATTGACATATGTTTAACTCCTTCTTGAGTTTCATATATGGTGAAACAAAAACAAAATTCAATATGCATTTTCTAATTTGGGGATAAGAACATATAGGAATGTAGTCAAGATTTTTTACTTTTCATGTAAGTTTTGTATAGAGTTGAAGTGTGTCTTCCTTTACTTGAGCTTATGTCAATGCTCTGCTACAGTTAACTTGGACTTTTAGCCTTCCCTTGATATACCACCATGCTAGACACAATACAGGAAAGCTAAATAATCAGAAAGGCAAGAACCTAATGTAACAATAAAAAAAAAAATGATCTGGGAAATCTTAACTTACTTTCTTTTCTGGTCAGTGGTGAATTAGATTTTGATTAGTTAATTTTGGATGTCCGCTGTTAAGACCTGATGAACTGTACTATTTAACATTCATGGCTGTCTCCAAGCTTTATAAATTGCTCTTAAAGTGGAATTGATCTCTTGGTGGGTAAATCACAGCTAATTTTTCCTTAGTGAAAACTAGTGATGGATGCATAACAACTCAAAATAAATAGCAGCTTTACTTTAATCCAGTGTCAACCTTTTCTCTCACCAAATACAGAGTCAAACAAGCTGATAATAACCAGTTTCACATTTCTTCTTAATATTTCTTCTCAGGATGAAAAGATAGAGAGCAATGATACCACTATAGTGAAAGGTAAAGGCAAATCTAGAATTAAGTATTATCTAGACAAATGACCTGCTAACAATTAGTCCCTGAATAACTGAAACTTTCTTGTAGATCTTTTCTCTTTTTTATTTTTAAACAAAGCACATCGGTATTTTCAATTAAAATGAAGCAGTTATTCACAATAAACTGGTGAAATGTCCTTGTTTGGTATTCTCCAATATTTCATAGCCTAATGATTATATGTCTTTGTTCAAGAAAAAAAGTAACTTATACTGGACAGTGAAATCTGTAGGATATTTAATATAATCAAATTCTATAAGTGTTCTTCACCTGTTATGTAGTTAGATTATAATCCCTAAAGAAGCCCTATGCCATTCAACTTCTATAACCCATTTGCTTACTAACTATCAAGGAAATTATTATCCATAAAACTGCTAAGAGACTGCAGAGGTAGGGGAAAAAAGGCCTAGTGCCACATCTGGGTGCATACAGGATGAGGCACTTTTCTAATAACTACCTGGTTTTGGTTTCAGTTTCCATATTAACAGTAAATACTGTATTTTTTCTTTTCAATATATGGGATTAGTAGCCAGGAATTCTCAGCAGGAAGTAAGCCAGGAAAACACCCTTGGGCTGGTGCTTACCATGGTGATCTGTAACTACGGCGGCATAGACACTATGCTACAAGAGACCTCCGAGAATGACACAAGCTGTTCATTTTGAAGTCCTGGAGCATTTTCGGTAATAACTTCATTTACTAACATAAAACCCTCTTCATTAGGTTTACAGTCCCTTTCACACTAAATGTATCAAGGGCTAGCCTGAAGCCTCAGATGGCATAGGTGTTTTAATTGTTGATCTTCAAAAACTCTATCTCAGACCCTGATCAGGAATGTCCACTTTGTGGAAGCCTTTCATGGTTTACTTAGTAAGCTGAAGTCACAGGAAGTACCAAGGTGAAATAAAACCCCCTTGATGTAAATAGTGGTTTTTATTTTCCCATTGACTGAAATTTAGATGTTCTGTTTTTCAATTACATTTTATTAAAAACAAGAAGAAAATGGTGAATACTTATTACTTTCTTCTTTTTATTAACCATAATAATAGAAATTTCAAAATGAAATTTCATCCATTTTGCTGCATATTAACCAACAAAAATAAACCTGTTACTAAAGGGAAAAAAGCCAGAATATAGTGAAGATAATGTATTTTTTAAAATATATATTTAATATATTTTTAACCATTGCTTTGAATGGTTATATTCAAAGCAATATAACCATTGGAATCCTTATAGTCAGTTAAAGTAGTGAAGTGAAGAATTACATTTTAAAACTTTTCCCCCTTTCCAGTAATGAATGAAAACTGTAAAGTTCAGCCTTTAAGAGGGAGTAGAAAATAAAAACTAATATTTACATTTGATCAGTATTATCTTTTTACACAACTTTTTCTTGAATATGGCAAAACCACAAAATTTTTCATGTTCCAATGAATTTCATAGCATGTGTGCTAGGTCGCTTCAGTCATGTCCGATTCTTTGCAACCCCTCCGACAGCCCACTGGGCTCCTCTGCCCGTGGGATTCTCCAGGCAAGAATACTGCATTGGGTTGCCATTTCCTCCCCCAGGGGATCTTCTCAATTGAGGGACCGAACCTGTAGCTCCTATAGCTCCTGCACTGCAGGCAGATTCTATACCACTGAGCCACCAGGGAAGTACTTCATACTATATACATGAACTACAAATTAAAATCTAAAATCGTCTTTCCTTTTTCTATAGGAAAAGAAATTTAACCTAAGTCACTAAGTTGTTAATTTTTGTGAGCAAAATTCTTATTAATTTATGTTCTAATAATCATATTCTTGTTTTTTCCCAAATATCTTTAGAAATCCTCAACAAAAAGCACAATATTACATTTGAAATAACAGTAATTTTAAAAAGAAAAATATTTAGGAGAACTAAAGGGTTTTGATGCATGTTCAGATTTAATAGTTCATCATTTTCATTCAGTCTGTATCCTTACAAATAGGTATTTCCAGACAGATCTTTCTCAGCATAATTTCATCTTTAGCATGCAACTGCTCCATAAGGTGACAAAAGCACTGCAAAGGAGAGGACAATTCTTTTTTTTAAAGATAGTTAAACCTACTCATGCAAGTTAATTTTTAAAGAAATAGACTAAATTTCAAACCTAATAATGTGATAACTTATTCTAAAAATAATGAACTAGATATGATTAAAGTCGTTTAATTTTAATAACACACTTAACTTAGCATCTAAGGTAGTTTGCATTTGTCTTCATTTCTTTCTTCCTTTCTCTAAGCGGATTTCTTTCTAGAATCTTCAGCTAACATTCTGTCTGCTGTTTTAGCTCCTGTTCTTCCTCTTTTTTCACTTGCTTCTATCTTTATGTTTCAGTTTCTTTTCATTTTCATTTCTCTTTTTTCAGACACCTCCATATTCTGAAACATTAAAAAATACTGAACTGGCCTCCCATTTACCACTGCCCAGTCTAGGGTTTAGCCAGAAAAGCAATACACTGGGGTCAGTAAACACAGGGATTGTAAAGTTAAACTATAAATGTTTAAGTCCCAGCTCTTACACTATACTTCACATAGCCTCTTTGTGACAACAGTTACCTCAAAAATGTGTTATAAATAGAATTGCATGAATTGATCCACATAGAGTGCTTATGATAGTGCACAGTACATTGCAAGAACTTAGAAAATGTTACTGATTCATGTTACCAAGTCATTGAGTTAAAGGAGGCCATTATATTCCTTAAATTTCCTCCTGGTTTAGCAGACAGGCATCTCTTCCTATTTCTGGAAATATCTTTGAAGATACTTTTACCCCAAACTTTGATACATCAGGTCTTCCTCCTGAACATTGGAGAATGCTCAAGCCCCACTTATCTTTCAAATGTAAAGAATAGAAGTGTTTAACACACATCCATGCACACATTGTATGCTCACACACAAATTCCACAGAAAGGTTTCTTAACTCTTCACATGAGTGCTAAGTCTCTTCAGTTGTGTCTGACTCTCCAACACTATGGACTGTAGCCTGCCAGGATCCTCTGTCTGTGAAATTCTCCAGGTGAGAATACTGGAATGGGTTGCCATTTCTTCTCCAGGGGATCTTCCTCACCCTGGGATTGAACCCATGTCTTTTATGTCTCCTGCACTGGCAGGCAGTTTCTCTACCACTAGTGCACTTACCCTATTTTCTTCCTCCCCTTTTTATGTGAAAAATTCTGAGTTTAATTTGTATGTATTGCTTCCATATGCTTACCTTCTGTTATAATCTGTCATCAACCAAATCCATTCTTTTGAAATTGTTATTTTGTGATCTCATGTCCTCCAATAAGAAAATCTGATCTAATAGCTTCCCAGGTTTCACTCTTCTATAGAGTTTAGTGAACCTATGCATGTTCAAAATCCTCTCTTTTTTAACATTGTGATGACATATAGTATAGTTGAAGGAGCTTGGGTTTAGGAGCCAAAGAGAATTGTGGATACATCTACTTGTAACAATAGCTTCATCATTATATGAAGGGACTAATATTATCTAACTGATGGGCTGCTGTGAGGTTTAAATAGCATATATAAATCCCCAGGTAAGACTTTTGTTTAGAATTTACATTGAAACAGCATTTCCCCTGTATCAGGCCCTTTTCTAAGTAATTAAATTGTATAAAACCATTTCATATTCATTACTACCCTATGAGGTAGGTTGTTATCTTTGTTTACATTAAAAATGTGGAAATTTTTCATTAAAGTGTTAAATACCCTAAACAAAACCTGAACTACTGATAAGAGAGGATTTATGCCCATGTAGTCTGGCTCCAATATCAGTGATGAGAATTTCTCAACTGCATTTGACCACAAATTGTTTTTCATGATAAGCTAATTAAGAGTATACTGGTTATCATATATACTGGGTACATAAGAGTATACTGGATAATACGTATCTACCTTGCTAGTTTCTCAGCATATCCTCTACACTATCTACAGAACTGACCTTTCTAAAACACAAGTTTCTCATGTGACTGTTGTTGTTGTTGTTCAGTTTCTAAGTAGTGTCTGACTCTTTGTGACCCCATGGGCTGCAGCATGCCAAGGTTCCAGATTCCCAGGCTTCCCAGCATGGCAGGACAGAAACTGTCCTTCAGTTTTTCCAGGACTTTGCTCAAATTCTTGTCCATTGAGTCAGTGATGCTATTTAACCATCTCTTCCTCTGCCACCCTCTTCTTATTTTCCTTCAACCTTCCCCAGCATCAGGATCTTTTCCAATGAGTTAGATCTTCACATAATGTGACCAAAGAATTCGAGCTTCAGCTTCAGCATCAATCCTTCCAATGAATAGACAGGGTTGATTTCCTTTAGTGCTGACTGGTTTGATCTTCTCACAGTCCAAGAGACTCTTCAGAGACTTGTCCAGCACCACAGTGCAAATAATTGATGCTTTCAAATTGTGGTGCTGGTACTACTCTAGTTGGAATTCTGTAAGGGGCCTTTATTGTCCTGATTTAACAATTAATCAGGAAAAAGCCTCAGTTGACCATCCTGCTTTTTTTCTAAGTTCTACCTCCTGTCCCCACAAACTATTTGCTTTTACCTTCAAATAACTTTGTGTTATTTGTATTATTATTTCTGTACACTCCCCCCTGTTTAGAATCCCAAGTTACCTCTTGTAGGTAGAAAACCCAAATTCCATTCAATTGATACACAGAAGAATTAATATATCTCATTTCTTTTCTCAAAGTGTTCAAACATTTTACTTATGCACGTTTCCAGTATGCCATGTATTGGTTTATGATTATTTATCTTAGATCTAGTCTTTACCATGGAATTTGATCTTCTGGAGAGCTGTATCAAAATTTGTCAATATTTTATCATCTTTAGACTTTCTCTTCCACTTCATCCCTCTAGTCTTAGTGTAACTTACATACCTTATAAATTGCTTGTTCATAATTTGTCCACGTTTTAAATGTAAATAAAAATAATAACCTACCTCATAGGGTAGCATTGAATATGAAATGGTTTTATGCAATTTAATTACTTAGAAAAGGGTCTGATACAGATGGAAGAGTAGAAGGATATGCACTCATCTTCTCCTGTGAAAACTCCAAACCTGCAACTCGCTGATGAACAACCATTGACAGGAGAACATTGGCGCCCACCAAAAAAGATACCAAATGTCCAAGGGCAAAGGAGAAGCCACAAGAAGACAGTAAGAGGGGCAAAATCATATTTAGAATCACACCCCATACCTGCCAGAGAGGAGGGCTCAAATAAAACCTTGTGTGAACTAGGACCCAGAGGCCCCACAGAGACTGAGCCAGACCTGCCTTTGAGTGTCTGAGTGTCTCCTATGGAGGAACAGGTCAGCTGTAGAGACAGTGGGTCTGACTGCAGCAGAATGGGTCATGTAGCATGTGGCATAAGCCCTCTTGGAGGAGATCACAATTAGCTCCATCATAGAGCCCCAGAGCAGATGACAACCCCAAGGAATTTGACTTTGGACACCAGTGGGACTTGATTACAGAACTTCCATAGGACCAGGGAAACAGACTCTTTGATAGCACAAACAAAACCTCGTACACAACAGGAGCCAGGAAATGGAACAGTGTCCCCACAGAGACTGAGCTAGACTTGCCTATGAGTGTCCACACTCAGCAGTGGCCACAGGACTGGAAAAGGTTAGTTTTAATTCCAACACCTAAGAAAGGCAATCCCAAAGAATGCTCAAACAACCGCACAATTACAATCATCTCACACGCTAGTAAAATAATGCTCAAAATTCTCCAAGCCAGGCGTCAGCAATATATGAACCGAGAACTTCCAGATGTTCAAGCTGGTTTCAGAAAAGGCTGAGGAACCAGAGATCAAATTACCAATGTCCGCCGGATCATCGAAAAAGCAAGAGAGTTCCAGAAAAATATCTATTTCTGTTTTATTGACTACACCAAAGTCTTCGACTGTGTGGATCACAATAAACTGTGGAAAATTCTGAAAGAGACGGGAATACCAGATCACCTGATCTGCCTCTTGAGAAACCTGTATGCAGGTCAGGAAGCAACAGTTAGAACTGGACATGAAACAACAGACTGGTTACAAATAGGAAAAGGAGTACATCAAGGCTGTATATTGTCACCCTGCTTATTTAACTTATATGCAGAGTACATAATGAGAAACGCTGGACTGGAAGAAGCATAAGCTGGAATCAAGATTGACAGGAGAAATATAAATAAGCAGATGACACCACCCTTATGGCAGAGACTGAAGAGGAACTAAAAAGCCTCTTGATGAAAGTGAAAGAGGAGAGTGAAAAAGTTGGATTAAAGCTTAACATTCAGAAAACTAAGATCATGGCATCTGGTCCCATCACCTCATGGGAAATAGATGGGGAGACAGTGGAAACAGTGTCAGACTTTACTTTTTGGGGTTCCAAAATCAGTACGGGTGGTACTTGCTACCATGAAATTAAAACATGCTTACTCCTTGGAAGGAAAGTTATGACAAATTTAGATAGCATATTAAAAAGCAGAGACATTACTTTGCCCACAAAGGTCCATCTGATCAAGGCTTTGTTTTTTCCAGTGGTCATGGATGTATGTGAGAGTTGGACTGTGAAGAAAGCTGAGCATCAAAAAATTGATGCTTTTGAACTGTGGTGTTGGAGAAGACTCTTGAGAGTCCCTTGGACTACAAGGAGATCCAATCAGTCCATTCTAAAGGAGATCAGTCCTGGCTGTACGTTGGAAGGACTGATGCTGAAGCTGAAACTCCAGTACTTTGGCCACCTCATGCGAAGAGTTGATTCATTGGAAAAGACCCTGATGCCGGGAGGGATTGGGGGCAGGAGGAGAAGGGGACGAAAGAGGATGAGATGACTAGATAGCATCACCAACTCGATGGGCATGAGTTTGAGTAAACTCTGGGAGTTGGTGTTGGACAAAGAAGCCTGGCATGCTGTGATTTTGGGGGTCGCAAAGAGTCGGACACTACAGAGCGACTGAACTGAACTGAACTGATGAGTGTCCAGGTGTCTCCTGTGGAGGCATGTTTGACCTCAGGCCAAACAACAGGGAGGGAACATAGTCCTGCCCATCAACAGAACATTGTATTAAAGATTTACTGAATATGGCTCTGCCTATCAGAAAAAGACCCAGTTTCCCCCATAGTCAGTCTCTCCCCATCTGGAAGCTTCCATAAGTCTCTTAACCTTATTCATCAGAGGGCAGACAGAATGAAAACCACAATCACAGAAAACTAATCACACTTATCACATGGACCACAGCCTTGTCTAACTTATGAAACTATAAGATATGCCATGTAGGGCCACCAGGACAGACAGGTCATGGTGGAGAGTTCTGACAAAATGTGGTCCACTGGAGAAGGGAATGGCAAACCACCTCAGTATTCTAGCCTTGAGAACCCCACGAACAGTCTGAAAAGGCAAAAAGATATGGCACTGAAAGATGAACTCCCCAGGTTGGTACGTGCTCAATATGCTACTGGAGAAGAGTGGAGAAATAACTACAGAAAAAATGAAGGGACAGAAGCAAAGTGAAAACAATGCCCAGGTGTATATGTGACTAGTGATGGAAGTAAAGTCCGATGCTGTAAGAACAATATTGCATAGGAACTTTAGGTTCACGAATCAAGGTAAATTGCAAGTCGTCAAAGAGGAGATGGTAAGAGTGAACATTGGCATTTCAGGAATCAGTGAACTAAAATGGACTAGAATGGATGAATTTAATTCAGATGACCATTATATCTACTACTGTGGGCAAGAATCCCTTAGAAGAAATGGAATAGACCTCATAGTCAAAAAAAGAGTCTGAAATGCAGTTTTTAGATGCTAAGAACTGCATCCTGTCAAAAATGACTTTCTGACACAACTGACAGAATTATCTCTGTTTGTTTCCAAGGCAAACCATTTAATATCACCTTAATCAAAGTGCAGGCCCCAATAACTAATTCCAAAGAAGCTGATGGTGAACAGTTCTATGATGACCTACAAGACCTTCTAGAACTTTTCATCATAGGGAAATGGAATGCAAATTAGGAAGTCAAGAAATACCTGGAGTAATAGGCAAGTTTGGCCTTGGAGTACAAAATGAATCAGGGCAAATGCTAATAGAGTTTTGCCAAGAGAACACACTGGTCATAGCAAACACCCTCTTCCAACAACACAAGAAAAGACTCTACACATGGACATCACCAGATGGTCAATAATGAAATCAGATTAATTATACTATTTGCAGCCAAAGATGGATAATCTCTATACAGGCAGAAAAAACAAGACCAGGCGCAGACTGTGGCTCTGATCATGAACTCCTTATTGCAAAATTCAGGCTTATATTAAAGAAAGTAGGGAAAACCACTAGACCATTCAGGTATGACCTAAATCAAATCCCTTATGATTATACAGTGAAAGAGACAAATAGATTCAAGGGATTAGATCTAATAGAGGGCTTGAAGAAGTATGGTCGGAGGATCATAACATTGTACAGGAGGCATTGATAAAGACCATTCCCAAGGAAAAAAATGCAAAAAGGCAAAATGGTTGTCTGAGGAGGCCTTATAAATAGCTGAGAAAAGAAGAGACATTAAAGGCAAAGAAGAAAAGGTAAGCTACACCCATCTAAATGCACAGTTTAGCATTTAGTTCCAAGAATAGCAAGGAGAGATAAGAAAGCCTTCCTAAGTGAACAATGCAAAGAAATAGAGGAAAACAGTAGAATGGGAAAGACTAAAGATCTCTTCAAGAAAATTAGAGATACCAAGGGAACATTTCATGCAAAATGGGCACAATAAAGGACAGACATGGTATAGACCTAACAGAAGCACAAGATATTAAGAAAAGCTTCCAGGAACATGTGGAAGAACAATACGAAAAAAATCTTAATGATCCAGATAACCATGATGGTGTGATCACTCACCTAGAGCCAGACATCCTGGAATGTGAAGTTAAGTGGGCCTTAGGAAGAATCAGTAGAAACAAAGCTAGTGGAGGTGACAGAATTCTAGCTGGGCTATTTCAAGTCCTAAACCATGAAGTTGTTAAAGGGCTGCACTCAATATGCCAGCAAATTTGGAAAACTCAGCAGTGGCCACAAGACTGGAAAAGGTCAGTTTTCATTCCAATCCCAAAGAAAGGCAACACCAAAGAATGATCAAACTACTGCACAATTGCACTCATCTCAAATGCTAGCAATGTAATACTCAAAATTCTCCAAGCTAGGCTTCAACAGTACATGAACTGAGAACTTCCAGATGTTCAAGCTGGATTTAGAAAAAGCAAAGGAACCAGAGATCAAATCATGTCTTGCTTTTTTGGATCAAAAAAAGCAAGAGAGTTCCAGAAAAACATCTACTTCTGCTGTATTGACTATGCTAAACCCTTTGACTGTGTGGATCACAACAAACTGTGGAAAATTCTTCAAGAGACAGGAACATCAGACCACGTGACCTACCTCCTGAGAAATCTGTATGCAGGTCAAGAAGCAATATTTAGAACTGGTCATGGAACAATAGACTGGTTCCAAACTGGGAGAGGAGTACATCAAGGCTGTATATTGTCATCCTGCTTCTTTAACTTATATGCAGAGTACATCATGCAAAATGCCAGGCTGGATAAAGCACAAGCTGAAATGAAGATAGCTGGGAGAATTATCAATAACTTCAGATATGCAGATGATACCACCCTTATGGCAGAAAGCGAAGAGGAACTGATTAACCCCTTGATGAAAGTGAAAGAGGGGAGTGAAAAAGTTGGCTTAAAACTCAACATTCAAAAAAACTGGTCCCATTAGTTCATGGTAAATACGTGGGGAAACAATGGAAACAGTGATTTTCCTGGGCTCCAAAATCACTTCATATGGTGATTGCAGCCATGAAATTAAAAGATGTTTACTTCTTGGAGGAAAAGCTATGACCAACCTAGACAGCACATTAAGAAGCAGAGACATTACTTTGCCAGCAAAGGTCCGTATAGTCAAAACTATGGTTTTTTCAGTAGTCATGTATGGATGTGAATGTTGGACTATAAAGAAAGCTGAGTGCCAAAGAATTCATGCTTCTGAAATGTGGTTTGGAAAAGACTCTTTAGAGTTCCCTGGACTGCAAGGAAATTAAATCAGTGAATCCTAAAGGAAATCTGTCCTGAATAATCACTGATGATGATGGTCTCATGATGATGATGGTTTGATGATGAAGCTGAAGCTCCAATAGTTTGGCCACTTGATGCAGAGAATCACTGTAGGCAGGAGAAGAAGGGATGACAAAGGATGAGATGATTGGATGGCATCACTGACTTGATGGACTTGAGTTTTAGCAGGCTCTGGGAATTGGTGATGGACACAAAGCCTGGCATGCTGCAGTCCCTGGAGTCACAGTCAGACACGACTGACAGTCTGAACTGAACTGAACTGAATTACCTTTCAAATATTGGGTAGACCTGGTGGGTATCATGCTAAGTAAACAATACACACAGAGAAAACAAATACCGTATGATTTCACTAATATAGAGAATCTAAAAAAAGAATTGTGTTTGATTCTATGCACCCCCGTGGACTGCAGCCCAGCAGGTTCCTCTGTCCATTGGAGTCTCCAGACAAGAATACTGGAGTATGTTGCCATTTCCATCTCCAGGGGATCTTCCTAACCCAGGGATTGAACCTGCATCTCTTATGTCTCGTGCATTGGTAGGCGAGATCTTTACTACCAGCGCCACTTGGAAACCCCTGAAAAAAAAATACAATGAACAAAACAAAACAGAAAAGGACTACAGATACAGAGAACAAACTGGTGGTTATCAGAGAGGAGATGGGTGGAAGGATGGGAAACATAATTGAAAGGGATTAACCTATACAATAAATGAGATTGTAATATGTATCACAGGAAATACAGTCAATAACATAATTACTGTGCCTTATGTAACTGTACTTATTGTGGGAATCATTTTATAATGTATGCAAACATTGAATCAGTATGTTATAGAACTGAAACTAATACAATATTGTATGTCACATAATTCAATAAAAAAGAATAAAATCAGTTCAGTTCAGTTCACTTCAGTCGCTCAGTCGTGTCTGACTCTTTGCAACCCCATGAATCGCAGCACGCCAGGCCTCCCTATCCATCACCAACTCCCGGAGTTTACTCAAACTCATGTCCATCGAGTTGGTGATGCCATCCAGCCATCTGTCGTCCCCTTTCTTCCTGCCCCCAATCCCTCCCAGCATCAGGGTCTTTTCCAACGAGCCAACTCATTGGAATAAAATAATAAATTATTGCATGGTATTTAGCCCTCACTTTTAAATACTTAAGTGGATAAATTAAATAATTTATGATTAAGAATAATTAAGTAATCAAAATATCTAGTAACTTTTTTTGCCTATGAAGATTTTTAATGATATCTTTAGAAAATATTTATTTATTTATTTGACTGTGCCAGATTTACAGGAGCTTTAGTAGCTGCAGCATGAGGGATCTTTGACTGCAGAGTACAAACTCCTATTTGTGGTATGTGGGATCTTGTTCCCTGACCAGGGATTGAATTCAGGACCCCTTCATTGGGAGTGCAGAGTCTTAGCCACTGGACAACCTTGGAACTCCCACAATGCAGCTTTAACAGGAAGGATATACAACTCCTACCTATAGGCAGTCACAAAGTATTAATTTCTAGTGATAGTAAAGGGAATACATACATATATACTAAAAATATTGGCTGAAAACAAGCAAAGATTTCCAATACAGAAAGTCTTTAATATGTCATCCACACACACAAGTATATACATATATATATATAAAACAAAATATATAAATGTATATATTTCTTCACATGGAAATTCCAAACCTTACATTTTTTAGCACCTTTGCTGAAAAATCTCAAATATGAGCAATATATGGATGATGGATGAAGGCTTATTTTAAATCTTTAAACTCACTGAGAAGTTCAATGCATTCAATATTAACTAAATGTAGAGACATTCTGTGTTTACATAGTATTAGCATATGGTGCCAATAAACATAAAGTTATCCACAATAAATACAGATTTTTTAAAAAAATCTGAACAAATCAAGGAAGACTGTAAAACTCTTCTCATGATCACCCGTACCATTTCTCAAGACCATCTGCTTACTTGTTAGAATCTATTTCATTATACAGACTTCGTCTATCCCTGTGAAAGGTGATCTGATTTCAGAACGGGGTTAAAAGGAAAGCAGATGTTATTCTCTAATCATTACTGTAACCTTTCTTTGAGAAGGTCAAGATGGTTTACAAATGTTTCTGTCACATAAATAGCAATCCTCATATCAATCCTGCCAAATAAGCAATTATATATAAAAATTTCCATTTCAATCCAGCAAAGTTGTCAAAATAGTAACTATTAAAGGTGCTTTATTTTTAACGTAATTACTTCAATTTCATGCTTAACAATAATATTATATAAATTTATGCATATGTATATGTGTGTGTGTGTGTGTGTGTGTGTGTATAAAACCACATATGTACTCATACATATGTAAGGTCTGGCTCAACTGTAACTTTCTCATTTCTTCAGAAAAAAGTTTTTATTTCTCCATAGTAAGTATAATCTTTTATAAGCAAATTAAAAAAAAACATTTTAAGGCAGTCTCATATCATTTTTCATGTCTGAACACAACTATATAGTTTAAGAAATTTCAAAATCAAAGTTTTTATCATCACTACAGTATCCTCTTCATTTTTTAATAATAAGTTTATTTTTTCAAAGACCCAGCCATCTTGCCTTACTAGTGAAGCTGATATAGAAACGATTATAAATTTCAAGCCCTGGATGATAATATGTACAGACCATGATGTGGCAGTGAGCTATTATACCTACCAAATGTAGGTGGATTTGAACCAGGTTGCCCTAGAGTTAAGTAGACTAATCATGGTTGTTTTTTTTTTCTTTCAGATATTTTCATTTATCTATCTTACTTTTGTGTAGATGATCAAAGTATGAATAGAGACCTTAAGTATACAGTATGAGAATGAGGCTAAGCAATATATGTATATGTGTCTGCATAAGAGGATGTATGTGAATCTATAGTCTTGATTAAAAGAACATTTCTGCCTCTCTTGGGTTGGGTTGGAAGGACAGATGAAGAGAAGACAAACAGGAAAAAGCAAAAAAGTGATGCTCTAATTGGCTTACCTTTGTATAAAAAGAAAAAAATGGAATTAAGAGAAATTATAAAAGTTGCACTAGGGAACTATTAAAACTCCCTTTTCTCCTCCTCAAAAAAGTGGAAAGTAGGTTAGCTGACAGGATTTGATAATTCTTACTAATATTTTCTAAACTAGAAAGAAGGGCTTCAGAGGAATGAACAAGGAGAAACAGCCAAAACTAGAGGTTTAATAGTTGGAATGAGAGATTGTAGCAATGAAGGAGAATCTCACAGATTTCCAGGGCACCATGTTGAATGCAGGGAATGACTACAAAGGCTTTGTTTGTCCCATCACAAGAGTAAATTCTAGTAGAAGACAATTAACAGTATCTCAGAAGTGAGAGTGCTTCCCCAGTGGCTCAGCTGTTAAAAAATCTGCCTGCAATGCAGGAGACCCTGGTTCGATCCCTAGGTTGGGAAGATCTGCTGGAGAAGGGAACAGCTACCTAATCCAGTATTCTGGCCTGGAGAATTCCATGGACTCATGGGGTTGCAAAGAGTTGGACACGATGGAGTGACTTGCACTTTTCAGAAGTGAGAACAGAGTACCTATTTTCCAGAAATAATGTAAACAGAAGCACAGAAACCAAGTTCTCCAACTCATGATGGTAAGAAAAAAGAACCAAACGCAGATACTGTGGGAAAGGAGATCAAACAGAATTCACTTCCTTATGTTAGAAAAATTAAAAGATATAATGCAAGCTACTGATTTCTTCTCGACAAAGAAGGATGAAATAGCAAAACGATTATACAAACATCATGTATTAAAGAGAAGAAGATAGATTCTTCTCCTGGAAGAGCCTTTCCCTTCTATCCAGGTATGGCTTATGCTTTTATACCAGAAACATTATAAGAGGAATGACTGTACTCTACTTATTGAAGATAAGTCCTTAGTATTGAAGTCTTTGGTGTTTAACATCCTTCTGTCTATCCTCTAACCAGTTCCTGATTATTTTTCCTCCCCATGCAAAGCAGCCCTTAAACTAGGGTGATGATGGTAAACTAAGACATTATCCTGACTACCACTTACATATTGTTTTCTTCTGGAGTAGGAACGGTCATTTAGTTCTTTCAAAACATTCCTTCAGTTCACTCACATCCATTCAGACATTCTTTTATTCATCTACTGCCAATTCTACTAGATGTTGTACAAAGAATCAAAAACATTTCCATTTTTATGCCATCAAATCACAGAAATACTTGATTTAGGAAATGGAATTATCTGAGTTGACTTAGTGTTATTTTCTCAACTTCTTAAAAAATACAGAGGATCATTTCTCTAGGGACCTGATATTTTGTGATGGCAGCATATGGTGATCTGAAGGACATTAAGGCCCATGAACCTCTTTGCAAAATATTACTGAAATGAAAATTAATGTGTAGCCTTTCCTGAGAACTCTTCCATAGTTGAAAGCAGCTGCATGAGATTAATTTGCAAGGATGAGATTCATTTGCAAGGAGAAATTTCATTTATATGTTTTTTTACTTCATTAAGCAAAAATATTGAAAAACAGCCAGCTATAGCTGAAGAAAAGGAACACAAAAGAAAAATTACTACTCACTGTGTTTCAAAATGTATTTGGAAAAAAATGTATTTGGAAGTAGAAGATTTACATGACATCTCAACACCACTGCTATCATAATCAACACCACCAAAACACACAAACAAGGACAAAACAGAAAAAAATAAAACTCAAAAATTAAGACCAACACACACATACAATTTGCAAAAATGGTTTTTAAAATATTCATTTTCAGAAGAAAAGAAAAGGAAGGAAGGAAGGGAGACAGGGAGGAAGGAAGGGAAAGAAAAGTATTTTGGCTTATTCCAAATAGAATAGGAATTGAACTAAGGATATTTCAAAGACCACTATTTCATTTGCAACGGCATATTTATATTTCTGTAAAATTTAACCAACAAACAGTAGACTTATAAATACAGTATATGATTTCTTACCCAGAATTTCAACATATTTCTAAATTCAAAATAGAATTTTCATTATTTTTATTCAAAAATTCCTTCCTGGCATCTAGACATTCTCTTTTTTTAATGTTGCTTTAAAAAACTTTTTCAGAGATTAGCTATAACAGAAATCATGAATTTATATGCAGTAACTTTCCTAGAAAAAAAAATGTGAGCTCTTTGAGAGATAGGGCTAAGCATTAATGAAGCTCTTAGTCCATTTTTTCTTTATTTAGGCAACTATTTAAGATTAGTTAATTCATTAATTAGATGGACAGGGAAGCCTGGCGTGCTGCAGTCCACAGGGTCACAAAGAGTCAGACACAACTGAGTGGCTGAACTGAACTGAATTAAGATTTGAAAGTTGTCATTTGACTCATATCTATCACATTTATGAAAATTAATATATTCTTTTCCATTTTCCTCTTCTTTATCCTACATTTATTTGCAGTTGCAAAATTCCTAATTAGCTAGACCATATTTACCTACTATTATTCTATCCTTTTTCATATTTTTGTTTTAAGTCTTAGATCTACAATTAAATATATTCAATGTTTACCATCTATCCTTTTGTCAAAGTTAAATAACCACTAAGTTGGAAAAAGCTCAGGCCCTAGTGAGTATAGAATTCTCTAAGTTCTTTTAATACTACTTTTTAATAACCTTGACATGTGAAAGACAGCTTGGTTCACACAGTCTTTCCTTTGAATTTTTTTGAAAACAAGAGTTTCATTGTTATTGTATTGAAAATTGTTGTGGAGAATTCTGATGCCAACATGTTTTTCTTTCTTTTCGAAAGAACTGGGTCTTTTCACTTGGAAACCCAGAGGACTTTAAAAACACATCTGTAAAGGCTAAATGTTTCTCTATGGTGTATTTAACAGTTAATGAAATGTGCCCTTTCAATATATAACTGAATATATTTATTTCTGAAAAACTCTCTTAAGTTAAGCCTTTTTTTTTTTCTTTCTGTTCCTATGTTTGAGTTCTCTTCTTTAAGGATTCCAACTTTAATAAATCTGTATCTTCTTATATATCTATCATGTTTTTCTCTAATTATTTTTAGTTCTTCACTTTGTTTTTGCCTGTTTTGGCTCTCTCATTGCTTCATCAATTCCATTTGTTAAAAAAATGCCTGTGAGAATCCATTCTTTCTTTGGCACCTTTCAGTTGAATCATTATTACTGAGGTCTTTTTTCTCCTTCTCTTTCATTTCTGATCTACTCAGCTCTCATTTCACATCCTTTTATATTTTGTCCATTTATATTTTTGAGAGTCACTCATTCAAAACTTATGTTTTCACATCTGGAAGTGGTTTTTAAAAGATATTTAATTAAATTTTTGATGTTTTGTATCAGTTTTCCTCTGATTCTTGGTTGTTCTTTTGTGTGAGAGTTTGAGGGGAAGAATTTTCATCAGTTAAATTTTTTTTGATACTCAATATCTCTCTTCCTTTTACAATATACTGATTGATATAAATGTTGTCAATAATTTTCTGTTCATTTTGAAATAACTTTTTTTTCCTAAGCAAACAATAGCTGGGGAGAGACAAAAGAGAACTTTGAGGTTTTAAACATTTCAATGTTCATGAACAGGGTGTTGTACAGTTAAAGTGAAAAGAAATTTCTTTATTGTAGGGTTCTTTCTGAAATAGTGATACACTTTTGTTTCTGTAGGTTTTTTTTCTTAAATTCAACTCTTTGATTCCTTTTTCCTGTTAAGTACAGAGCCTCCAAGCAATGTTCCACAACCTTCTAATATACTCAGAAATGGTTTCTTCCTAAGAGTCTTACATTTATATCTACATAATTTCAAGTATCTTTCTTTCTCCTCACCTACTCTTAGAACTGTTCTCAGAATTTCCTTGTACTTGTTTTCAGTCTCTCTCTTTGTGGGAATTATTTGATCTATGGTCAGCCACTGCTTGGCCTCCACTGCGTCTCTCTTGGTTCAGGGTCTCTGTCTGTCTCCTTGATTCAGTGTGAGAGCCAACTCTACTATTGATAGGAATTTATTTCCTTACCCTCCGGTAATTTCAAGCTTCTTGTACTTCCTGAATATTAGTTACATTAGAGATTTCTTTTGTGTGGGTACATATGCTGCTTACAATCTACATTGGTTGTGGAAGATATTTTGGGGATTTGGATTTAGAAATCTGTTATCCTGTGGAAATTTTGGATGAACAATTATAGAGGCAATATTCTGTAAGGAAGTGATATTTTAAGAAGATTCCAGAATAAGCCATTTCAAGATTTAATTAAGAGATGTCCAATTAGAGAAAAAAAAAGTAGTCACAAATAAACTGAGTAAGAATATGCTAAGAAACTAGAAACAAGTAGGGACCAATGTGACTAGAAGAGGGGATATAAGTGGAGAGCGGTAGGGATGAGGTTGAAGAGCTAACTAGCAGCCTTGTTATCCATAACTATGGATTTATCTATTCCGGATATTTCATATGAACAGAATCATACAACACGTGGCCTTTTGTGATGGCTTCTTTTGCTTGGCATAATGCTTTCCAGGATCACTGATGTTGTAGCATGAATCAGCACTTTGTTTTTAATAATTGAATAATAATCTATTGTACATACATACCATGATTTGCTAATCATTCATCTGTTGATGGATATTTGAGCTCCTGTTCTTTTAGGTTATTGAGATTCATGCTGCTATGAATATACACGTACAAGTATTGAATACATGTTTTGAATTCTATTTGGTGTAAGAATTTTCATTTTACTTGAATGTGATGAGAAGGTATTTGAAGGTTTTGATAAAGGAGGTATGAACTAACTTGCATTTTGAAAAGTTCATGTTTGTTATGGCTAAAAAAGACAAAAGATGGAAAGTAAATAGGTAGGGGCTTTGGCCATAATATAAGGGAGATACCACAGTAACTTCGACTAGGACAGCAGCAAGAATCACTGTGAAAAGTGAGACAACTGAACAGAGAATTGGACAGAACTGTTTTGAAGATGGCATCAACAACATTTACTGATTAAGTGAGTGAGAATATAAGAAAAATTACCTTTCAAGAGTGACCCTTAAAAAAAAAAAAAAAAGAATGACCCTTAAGGTTAAGGATTAAGCATTTTGATGAATGGTGTAATTTATTGATGTTAAAAATTATTTTAAACGTAGGAAAGGAACATGTTTGTAAAGGAAAATAAACAGTTCTTGTTTGGAAATATTGAGTTTGGAATTCTTGTTAGCCATTCCCTTGAAGTCAGACAAGAAAGAAGACAGTCTAGGGCACAGCAAAGACACTGTAGTAAATTTACAAATTTGGAAGCCATGAAATAGATAGAATCACATGCAATTAGTGAAGAGAAGAGACAAACTCCTCAAACACTGGGCTACTAAATCCTTTAGAGGTTTGAAAGAGACACAGGTGAAAGAGCCTTGAGGAAGGCAGAAAGTTAAAAAAAAAAAGTATTGAAACTGGAAGCAAAATAGAAAAATACTTTCAAAACTAAGCAACAAATTCATTGGGTCAAATTATAATGTCATGTGGGGACAGAGAATTGACTACTGAATTGTCACAGTGGTGACTAATAGCAATCCTGGTAACAGAAATTTCAGTGGATAGGAAAAGGTTGAAAAGAGAAAAGCAAAAGGAGGAGAGTGTGAGTTTGGACAGCTTACTTGATTGCTTTGCTCTAAAGAGCAGAAAACAGAAGGGAACACATGGTATTTAAAGAGGTGAGAGCGTCCTATCTGGTAGAAGAGGTTAAAAAAAAAAAACAAAGGCACAGATTATGCGCCTAACTGCAACTCCCAATGGAGAATTAGCCCAGATGCTCGCGTCTGCCAGCAGCGAGCAGGGGCTGAACAGGAAGACGTGGGCTGCATGCTTAGGTTAAAGACTGGGCCTGAATGCCATTAGGACAATCTGAGGGAGCTAATGTGAAATAGGAACATAAACTGTGGGATAGCCAGAGAGAGAAAGAGAGAGAGAGAGAGAGAGAGAACTTTCGTACGAAAAGCTATAAGGCTCAACCTGGCTTGCTCACTGGGCAAAGGACTGAGCAAATACCAGAGGAGAGCTAGCCAGCTGCGAACAAGCCCCTCCCCTTGCCAGAGGCAGAGAAGCAGGCGGGCAACAGCCAGAGCCCGAAGGCGAGGGGTGATCTCCGCCCCAGAGATGGCAGCCTCCACCAAACTGGTAGCAGGCTCCCAGTTGCTAACCAAGTCCTCCTGGGATCCTGTGCAGTTGACATCTGCCAGGAGGGTAGCAGTCATAGATCAGCTCCCCAGAGGAGACACAGGGCACACCTGAGATGGCGCTCTTGCTGCGCACCCAGGAAAACTGAGCGGCTGGGATGGAGGAGGTGATAAGATGCACAGCCCACCTGGGGAAAGTGCGCTCGCCAAGCACCTGGTCACCTGATCTGCTCGGATCTAGGAAGGGCACAAAACGCAGGCCCAACCAAGTCTGTGCCTTTGTGAAGTACCCAAGAACCTGAACCTGAGCGGTTTAGACCTGGGAAGTGCACGCAACCCAGGGCCTGCTTTAGACAGCTACCTGCAGCCTGAGCAGTGTAGACCAGGAAAGCATACACGCCGTGAGCGGGGGCAAACCCAGTGTGGCCCAGACACTGTGGGCACCCCCCACACATGCCAGTGATATTTATTTGCAGTGCTCCTCCCTCCCCACAGCACGACTGAACAAGTGAGCCTAAATAAGTGTCACCCCCTTGTGTCAGGGCAGAAATTAGACACTGAAGAGACCTGCAAACAGAGGAAGACAAAATAAACAAAGAGGAAACTGCTCTGGAAGTGACAGGGGCACCAGATTAAAACCCTGTAGTTAGCATTGACTACATTGGAAGGGACCTATAGACCTTGAGAAGAAGTATAGGCTGAAACAAGGAACTATCTGAAACTGAACTGACCCCACATTGCCCTCAACAGCTCCAGAGAAATTCCTAGATATATTTTACTATTATCATTCTTTATTTTTAAATTTTTTCTCTTATTTTTAAGTTCTTTCTCTCTCCTTTATTTTTCATTTTTAAAACCTACTATTACCTTGACAAAAAAATAACCGTATATTTAAAGCAAATTTCATATATATATATACACACACATATATATATACATTTATAATTTTTGTGATTTTCTTTTTTTTTTAATATTGTATTTTTGAGAGTCTAACCTCTACTCTAGATTTTTAATCTTTGCTTTTTGGTATTTGTTATCAATTTTGTACCTTTAAGAATCCAATCTTCAGTACCCATTTTTACTTAGGAATGTGATTACTGGCTTGATTTTTTGTTCCCCTTTTGACACTCCTTTTTCTCCCCCAGTTCACTTCTATCTCCTCACTCTGCCTTCTCTTCTCTACTTAACTCTGTGAATCTTTTTGGGTGGTCTGGGCTGTGGAGAACAGTTAAGGGAACTGATTACTGGCTAGATTGGTCTCTTTCCTTTTGACTCCCCCTTCTCTCCTCCTAGTCATCTCTATCTCTTTCCTCCCTCTTCTCTTCTCTGTGTAACTCTGTGAACCTCTCTGAGTGTTCGAGATTGTGGAGAGCATGTAGGGAACTGATTACTGGCTACAGTGCTCTCTCCCCTTTTGATTTCCCCTCTTCTCCTCCTGGTCACCTCTATCTCCCTCTTCCCTCTTCTCTTCTCCATGTAATTCTGTGAACCTCTATGGGTGTCCCTCACTGTGGAGAATCTTTTCATCATTAACCTAGATGTTTTATCATCAGTGCTATGTGGATGGAGAAGTCTTGAGGCTACTGTAAGAATAAGACTGTAAGCCAGAGGGAGGAGGCTTAAATCCAAAACTTGAGAATACCAGAAAACTCCTGACTCTAGGGAACATTAATCGACAAGAGCTCAACCAAAAGCCTCCATACCTACACTGAAACCAAGCTCCACCCAAGAGCCAACAAGTTTCAGAGCAAGACATACCAAGCCAACTCTCCAATGCAGGAACATAATCCTGAGAATTAAAATACAGGTGGCCAAAAGTCACATCAAACCCACAGACATCTCAAAACTCACTAATGGACACTTCATTGCACTCCAGAGAGAAGAGATTCAATTCCACCTACCACAACACCAATGCAAGCTTCCCTAACCAGGAAACCTTGACAAGCCATTTGTCCAACTCCACCCACAGGGAGCAACCCCACAATAAAGAGGAACAACAAATTTAAAGTATACAGAAAGGCCACCCCAAACACAGCAATCTAAACAAGATGAAAAGGCAGAGAAATATTCAGCAGGTAAAGGAACATGATAAATGCCCACCAAACCAAAGAGGAGGAGATAGGGAGTCTACTCGAAAAAAAATTCAGAATAATGATAGTAAAAGTGATCCAAAATCTTGAAAACAAAATGGAGTTACAGATAAATAGTCTGGAGACACAAATTGAGAAGATGCAAGGAAAGTTTAACAAGGACCTAGAAGAAATTTTAAAAAGTTAACTGATAATGAATAACACAATAACTGAGACCAAACCACTCTGGAGGGAGCCAACAGTAGAATAACTGAGGCATGAGATAGGATAAGTGAGATGGAAGATAGAATGGTGGAAATAAATGAAGTAGAGAGGAAAAAGGAAAAAACAATTAAAAGAAATGAGGACAACCTCAGAGACTTCTGGGACAATGTCAAATGTCCAAACATTCAAATCATAGAAGTCCAAAAAAAAAAAAGACAAAAAGAAAGGCCATGATAAAATACTTGAGGAGATAATAGTTGAAAACTTACCTAAAATGGGGAAGGAAATAGCTACCCAAGTCCAAGAAACCCAGAGAGTCCCAAAGAGGATAAACCCAAGGCAAAACACCCCAAGACACATATTAATCAAATTAATGAAGATCAAACATAAAGAACAAATATTAAAAACAGCAAGGGGAAAACAACAAATGACACACAAGTTGATTCCCATAAGGATAACAGCTGATGTTTCAATAGAAACTCTTCAAACCAGAAGGGAATGGCACAACATACTTAAAGTGATGAAAGAGAAAAATCTACAATCCAGATTACTGTACCCAGCAAGGATCTCATTCAGATATGAAGGCAAAATTAAAAGCTTTACAGACAAGTGAAAACTGAGAGAATTCAGCACCACCAAACCAGCTCTTCAGCAAACGTTAAAGGATCGTCTCTAGACAGGAAACACAGGAAAGGTTTATAAACTTGAACCCCAAACAGCAAAGTAAATGGCAACGGGATCATACTTATCAATAATTACCTTAAATGTAAATGGGCTGAATGCCCCAGTCAAAAGACAAAGACTGGCTGAATGGATACAAAGCAAGACCCCTATATATGCTGTCTACAAGAGACCCACCTCAAAACCAGAGACACATAGACTAAAAGTGAAGGGCTGGAAAAAGATATTTCACACAAATGGAAACCAAAAGAAAGCAGGGGTAGCAATACTCATATCAGATGAAATAGACTTTGAAATAAAGGCTGTGAAAAGAGACAAAGAAGGACACTACATAATGGTCAAAGGATCAATCCAAGAAGAAGATATAACAACTATAAATATATATGCACCCAACATAGGAACACAGGAATATGTAAGGCAAATGCTAACAAGCATGAAAGGGGAAATTAAAAGTAACACAATAATAATGGGAGACTTTAATACCCCACTTACACTTATGGATAGATCAGCTAAACAGAAAATTAGCAAGGAAACACAAACTTTAAATAATACAATGGACCAGTTAGACCTAATTTATATTTATAGGGTATTTCATCCCTAAACAATGAATTTCACTTTTTTCTCAGTGCACACAGAGTCTTCTCCAGGATAGATCACAACCTGGGCCATAGATCTAGTCTTGGTAATCTCAAAAAAATTGTAATCATTTCAAGCATCTTTTCTGATCACAATGTGGTAAGACTATATGTCAACTACAGGAAAAAAAAAACATTAAAAATACTAACATATGGAGGCTAAACAACATGCTTCTGAATAACCAACAAATCACAAAAGAAATAAAAAAGAAATAAAAATATGCATAGAAATGAATGAAAATGAAGACACAAGAACTCAAAACTTATGGGATTCAGTAAAAGCAGTGCTAAAGGAAAGGTTCACAGCAATACAAGCTTACCTCAAGAAACAGGAGAAAAATCAAATAAATAACCTAACTCTACACCTAAAGCAACTAGAAAAAGAAGAAATGAAGAACCCCAGGGTTAGTAAAAGGAAAGAAATCAGAAAAATTAGGTTAAAAATAAATGAAAAAGAAACAAAGGAGACCATAGCAAAAATCAACAAAGCCAAAAACTAGTTCTTTGAGAAGATAAATAAAATAGATACACTATTAACCAGACTCATCAAGAAAAATGGGGGGAAGAACCAATTCAACAAAATTAGAAATGAAAATGGAGAAATCACAACATACAGCACAGAAATACAAAGGGTCATAAGAGGATACTATCAGCAACAATATGCCAATAAAATGGACAACTTGGGAGATATGGACAAATTCTTCGAAAAGTATAACTTTCCAAAACTGAACCAGGAAGAAATAGAAAATCTTAACAGACATTCTTACCCTGTTGATGGGAATGTAAACTAGTACCAGTACAGCCACTATGGAAAAGAGTGTGGAGATTCCAAAAAAAACTGGAAATAGAACTGCCATACAACCCAGCAATCCCACTGCTGGGTATACACACCAAGAAAACCAGAATTGAAAGAGACACGTGTACCCCAATGTTTATCACAGCACTGTTTACAATAGCCGGGACATGGAAGCAACCTAGATGTTCATCAGCAGACGAATGGATAAGAAAGTTGTGGTACTTATACACAAGGGAATATTACTCAGCTATTAAAAATAATGTATTTGGATCAGTTCTAATGAGGTGGGTGAAACTGGAGCCTATTATACAGAGTGAAGTAAGTCAGAAAGAAAAACACCAGTATAGTATATTAATGCATATATATGGAATTTAGAAAGATGGTAACGATGACTCTATATGTGAGACAGTAAAAGAGACACAGATGTAAATAGCAGACTTTTGGACTTGGTGGGAGAAGGTGAGGGTGGGATGATTTGAGAGAATAGCATTGAAACATGTATACTATCATATGTGAAATAGATCGCCAGTCCAGGTTGGATGCATGAGACAGGGTGCTCAGGGCTGGTGCACTGGGAAGACCCTGAGGGATGGGATGGGGAGGGAGGTGGGAGGAGGTTTCAGGATGGGGAACACAGGAACACCCACGGCTGATTCATGTGAATGTACGGCAAAAAGAACCACACTATTTTAAATTAATTAGCATTCAAGAAAAATAAACTAATTAAAAAATTACCATGAGGGTTTTCAACAGAATGCAAAAATGAAGCATATTCATATTTCTATAGCAAAGATGTCAATAGCAACAATATATGTGATGAAAAGGCATAAGAAAAAACAAACAAAAAAGACACTTCATCATTGACATTTAGTTTTCATTCTGAATGGTTCCAAGTAAGGTCAGAATTATCTTTTAGTTTTTAGAGCTTTTCAGATTTCATAATTATAAAAAGCCTGGCAAAATTAAACTTATAGCATTTCTTTCATTCACTACTTGCTGAAGATATCAATTGAGACTCCAAGTACAAAAAATATCTATGGTTAACTTTATAGTTATGGAAATATCACATACTAAATTGGAGATTACTGATGTATATTAGCATAAGTGCTTTGAGAAGACACAACTATTTATCTTCACTCTTAAATATGCTTTTCCAAGTTATTTTGTTTCTCTTAGCACTACTATAAACCATGTCCAGATATATCTTTCCACACATAAATGTTGACAAGCATGATGGTACTGGTCAAAACAGGGAAGAGAGATTAGAAAAAAGGGTAATTTCACAAATGAATGCAAGATTTCCCCATATAAAATGATTTCAGTAATTTTGTGACCAGAGTCACAGAAACTGAATGTATAAAACCTAATCATACTTTGTATATTTCTTACATTTAGACTAGTTCAGTTAGTTCAGTCGCTCAGCTGTGTCTGACTCTTTGTGACCCCATGGACAGCAGCATGCCAGGCTTCCCTGTCCATCACCAACTGTAGGAGCTTGCTCAAACTCATGTCCGTCGATGATGATATCCAACCATCGTATCCCCTGTTGTCTCCTTTTCCTCCTGCCTTCAATCTTTCCCAGCATCAGGGTCTTTTCCAATGAGTCAATTCTTCCATTCAGGTGGCCAAAGTATTGGAGTTTCAGTTTCAACATCAGTCCTTCCAATGAATATTCAGGACTGATTTCCTTTAGGATGGACTGGTTGAATTTTCTTACTGTCCAAGGGACTCTCAAGAGTCTTCTCCAACACCACAGTTCAAAAGCATCAATTCTTTGGCACTCAGCTTTATTTGTAGTCCAACTCTCACATCCATACATGACTACTGAAAAAACCATAGCTTTGACAAGATGGATCTTTGTTGGCAAAGTGATGTCTCTGCTTTTCAATATGCTGTCTAGATTGGTCATGGCTTTTCTTCCTAGGAGCAAGCATATGTTAATTTCATGGCTGCAATCACCATCTGCAGTGATTCTGGAGCCTGCAAAATAAAGTCTGTCACTGTTTCATTGTTTCCCCATCTATTTGCCATGAAATTATGGGACTGGATGCCATGACCTTCGTTTTCTGAATGTTGAGCTTTAAATCAACTTTTTCACTCTCCTCTTTCACTTTCATCAAGAAGCTCTTTAGATCTTCTTTGCTTTCTGCCATAAGGGTGCTGTCATCTCTGCATCTGAGGTTATTTATATTTCTCCCAGAAATCTTGATTCCATCTTGTGCTTCAACCAGCCTGGCATTTCGCATGATGTGCACTGCATATAAGTTAAATAAGCAGGGTGACAATATACAACCTTGATGTATCCTTTCCTGATTTGGAACCAGTCTGTTTTTCCATATCCAGTTCTACCTGTTGTTTCTTGACCTGCATACAGATTTCTCAGGAGGCAGGTAAGGTGGTCTGCTATTCCCATCTCTAAGAATTTTCCACATTTTTTTTTTTTTTTTTTGATCCACACAGTCAAAGGCTTTGGTGCAGTCAATAATGCAGAAGTAGATGTTTTTCTGAAATGCTTTTGCTTTTTCAGTGATCCAACATATGTTGGCAATTTGATCTCTGGTTCCTCTGCCCTTTCTAAATCCAGGTTGAACATCTAGAATTTCATGGTTAACAATAGCCTAGCTTGGAGAATTTAATAAATTTAAGTCTGCCTTGGAGAAATAAATTTATATAGAAGTAGGCAAAAAAGAGAATTCAGTAAGATCATTTGTGTTAGACTGCTATTTAGTTATATAATACCATACTACATTAAAGACATTTAAAGGTTGAAAAGATTATGGGTCTCTGAGTAATGGCTAAAACATTAATGAATTAATTTGGGAACTCACAAGTATTACTCTTTTTGAAAGAATTATCTTGCAAAGTGTTCACTTTAGTTGAGCATTAAAAACAATGAACACAAATATATAGCGATGATTCTAATGATTGTTGATTTGTATCTTTTTGATAGGCTGTCCCATTTCCTCCCAAAGATACCTAGTTTCTATTCCCTGAAACCTGAGAATGTGATATGACAAAAGGGACTTTAGAAATGTGATTAAACTAAGCTGCTTGAGATGGAGAGATTATCTTGAATAATCTCCATCTGCTTAACAGGACATTTTCACTTTTGACCAAATTTACTTTATTACTTTACTTCAGATTTTTTGAGTAAATTTACAGACCAAGCACACACTGGAACATGGGAAAGTCTCAAAAATTTTCCTCTTTTCTTCTTTATGTCTTTCATTCATTTGGAGACTTGATGATCTTCTTCAAATACTTCGAATGTTTAATAAATATAGTTCCCAAATTACCAACTAAATTCAGGAAACTTCAAATGTTTTTATGCAATTTCAACAACTGTTCACTATTAAGCAAAGGCTTTTAATATCCTATTTATTCATATAGGTGCTACTCAGGAGATAGTACAACTCGGCTACCTACATGGCAATTCATTTTAAAT
The DNA here is from genome assembly GCF_963930625.1 of Muntiacus reevesi. Lineage (NCBI taxonomy): Eukaryota > Metazoa > Chordata > Mammalia > Artiodactyla > Cervidae > Muntiacus > Muntiacus reevesi. The sequence continues at coordinate 30,330,215 of NC_089264.1, forward strand.
ATGAATATAATCTATATTTCTTTAGCTCTATTGCATCTTTTGATTCCCCTTCACTTGCTCTACCATATGCTCCTACTATCAGTCATTATGGGAAAGGAGAGCTTGTGCTTAAATAAGGTATATTGTGATTCTATTTTATGAAAGAATAAAGGTAATACACTTGTATATTTAACCCATGACATTTTTATTTTTTAGTACAACTTTTGTCCTGGCCTCACATTCTCATGAGTCAATTTTAACTTAGAGTTAAAGTGCATTCTGAATATTAGAGGCAAAAAGTTGTGACAGTTTTGTAATATTAAACACCTTCTTGCTAGCATAAAATTATTAAGCCAAAGTAAATATGTCTTTATTCTGTGCTAAGTGTTTAAATACTAGTAAAACTATTTTGGTCCTGCATTTTCAAGTTTGATTAAATATTTGATTTATGAAAATTAAAAGCTAGTTGGCAATATTTATCATGGCTCAACAAGAGATGAAACATATATATATATATATATATATATATGTATAGGAAAATGTTATGGACAAATTGCTAATAAATCTAAAATTTAATTTTATCTATAATATAGCTAAAAATTTATTCTTCCATACTAAAAAACTGTGTTAAAGAACATCTTAATAAATTTTTTTTTCTAAGCTACTTTGAGCCAAAGGATAATACCTGTATTTGATCACATCAGAGTTAATTAGACTGTATATATTTTTCATTAAGCTAGAGTTTTCTCTCTCCTGGGAAAATGAAAGCTCTATCGGAATCTTCATCCTACAGTTTAACTCACAGTATTAAATAATCCTCAGCCAAGCTTTGAACTTTTTTTGAAAATCTGGTATCAGAAGTTTTTAAAAAGGAGTTCCTATGTGAAGATGTATTCAAAACCTTGACTAACAAAGCCTCCAGCCACAAAGGAAACAAGTTACTGTCATTCATTCATGTATCATCTCCTGAAGTAAGACAGAATTTCTGAATCCTAATAGTGTTATCAGCCCTTCTAACTTTGAGAATTTTTCTAATACAACTATCTGTTAAAATTCCAACTGGAAATCCATTTTTAGGGCTTAAGGAGACAAAGATTTTGAAGTCTCAACAAAATTGTTACATTTAACTAAAACACTCATATGGCAATGGAAGCATGGTTCCTTTTATTGTCCATCCCTTGGACAGCAAGGAGATCCAACCAGTCCATCCTAAAAGAAATCAGTCCTGAATATTCATTGGAAGGACTGATGCTGAAGCTGAAACTCCAATACGCTGGCCACCTGATGTGAAGAACTGACTCACTGGAAAAGACTCTGGGAAAGATAGAAGGCGGAAGAAGAAGGGGATGACAGAGGATGAGATGGTTGGATGGCATCACCGACTCAATGCACATGATTTGAGTAAGCTCCAGGAGTTGGTGATGGACAGGGAAGCCTGGCATGCTGCAGTCCATGGGGTTGCAGAGTGTCGGACATGACTGAGCGACTGAACTGAAGAGTTATTTTTCAGGAAACCAGGGTAAAAATTGTTTGATCCATAAACTATAGGAAAATTATTCCAGATGAATAAATTTAGTGTTTAACTGAGAAATATAAATGGAAATATAAAGTGTTAACATAGTTTTGGAAAACAACTTAGCAGAATGTATCTAAGATCTAACAAGTTTATAGTCTTTATCTCATCAATATCATATGAGCTATCTTGAAGAGATCATAAATATCAAAAAAGAGTTGTAGTCAGATACGCTCTCATCTCTGTTGTCTACAACTGTAAAAGTGGGACATGATTCAAAAGTCTAAGCTAAAGAAAGATTTATAAACTTCTTTTACATTGACACTACAAAATTTTATTGTTACAAAAATACAACTGAAAAATTATGCAGTATCACAAAAAAATAGTAATAAATGAAGATTTTAAAATATGGAACCCTTAGAATATATCCTATCATTCTCACACTAAACTCAATGTTATTTTAGTATATTATTCTTTATTTCTCTCTTCCTAGTAGGGTGACCAATGATCCTAGTTTGCTAGAGACTATCAGAAGATAATGAAGGACAGGGAAGCCTGGTGTGCTGCAATTCATGGGGTCACAAAGTGTCGGACATGACTTAGTTACTGAGCAACAACATTAGGTTTCCCAGCATTTGAGATCTTCATTGATGAAGACAGGAAGATTCCAGGTAAACTGGAATTTTCAGTCACCCTACTTTGTAGGAACTTGAGAAATATTTGACAATAAATGAAGACCAATTTGTAAACATGGTGAAATTAAAATATCATACATGATTTGTTGCATAGAAATATGCATGAGTAATATACACAAATTTTGAAAGTTTGAAAGAGGTTGTATTAAAAACAAGGAAGCTGTTTTTACTCTTTTTCTATTTTCTACATACTAAAAAATTATACAATGAGCTTTCATTTCACATGGGAAAAAATACATTAAAAAGAAACTGGAATTTTGAGCAAGAATTAAGACACCAATAATTGATCAGCTAAGCAACTTGTTACAAAGAACAGTTAAAATAAGGATGTCAAGCTATAATATAATTTTCTTTAAGTAATTACCATATAAGAGTCTGAAAATTAAATTCTAAGAGGAAAGTTTTAAATCTAGAACTGCTCTACAATAAAATGATTGTGATTACAATTAAAACTGACATAAAATAATTAGCTATTTTTAAAAAATGTTATTTTTTGATATAAATACAATGTACATAAATATTTTCCAAGATGAGTTCATAAATTGTCAGAAGAAAAAAACTATCTCAAGAGTGGGGGAAATAGGATAAAAAGATTTAAACTTTCAGTTATGACTATTGTCTGAAGATCTAAGTTCAACATGTTGCCTATAATTGATAAAGCTCTATTATTATTAACTTAAATGTTCTCCCAGTCCCCCAAAAAGATAAATATCTGAGGTAATGGATGTGTTGACTATCTCAATGGTGGGAATTCTCTCACAATGTATACCTACATCAAATCACCATGACATATACTTTAAGTGTCTTACAGTTTTATTTACCAATTACACTCAATAAATTTAAATTTTAAAAGAAATAAATTCATACATTGACTCAATCATTTTAATATTATTGAGTATATGTTGTTACATGTATCTTAATAAATATAAATCTGTAAATAATTTAAACTTATTTTAACAATAATGCTGAATATGTTTGCTAGAAACATGGCAAAGAAAATTAAATTTCTCTCTCCTGAATTTTTCATCACACATATTTCATACTACATTGCAATTAACTTAAACTGTGCACATGTGGAAACCTAACTTTCTTAATGCAAAGACCCTCTGGTCCCAGTGGTCTCAATTAAATTTCAAAGCACTCATGCTTTAATTTGAAAAGCAAGGGAAATACAGAAATAACATGTTCAGATTTTCTACTTCACTATGATATGGAGAATATGGCTCTTTTTCCCATAAAATGGATGAAAACAGTTCAAAATACAGTTAGGCAATATTGTTTACCAATGACATAAAATCAAGGCATGATTGTTATAACTACTAAGTGTCTTAATGCAACAAATCATCCTAGATAATTGATTTCATTTCAAGAAATTAAAAAATAACTTCAAGTGTTGCACAACTCCATTAATTTCAAGGGAGTAAGCACTCGAGTATTAGACTATGGTATGATCTGTCAGTCCAAAGAATCCACCTAACTATAGGGGTAGATTCAAGATGTGACTCAAGTTGATCTAATATTTTCTGAGGGCAGGTAAAGCCATAGCTGCTACAAGCCATCAGGACAAAGAAGGGAGGTCTAGCGATATGGTTTCACAAATGTTTCCTAGAGATTACCATACTAGGTGAGCAATAAATAATTCCATTATTTTCTTTCTCTCTCTTTTTTTTTTTAAAGCCAAAGTTAGATTTCCTGATATTTGTCAACAGAGTCTTAACTGCTCTGCTAATACTACATGACTAGTAAGTTACAGAGCTGAAATTTTGAACACATGTCTTTTGATTTTAGAGCCTATAAGATTATTTCAAACCCATAATGTTATGGAATAAGAAACTGACAGCCAGAGGGACAAAATGTTTCCCCAAACCGTGGAGCCTTCAAAGAGAGGTTAGACCACTGCCTTCATTTTGACAGCAGAATCACAATTCATAATCTCTCCAACTTCCTTCAGCCACCTGAGGTTTAAAAATGTGTTACATATAACAACTTCTCCCATAAAGCTGTTTCTTCTCAACAATATTAGGATAAAATAATATCTCTTTGTTTTTTATGAGTGAATACTTTATAATTTTAAGGATCTCTTCACTAAGATTTAGGACCTCACTGGAAGCCCCTACCAACTCCCAACCCATCACAAGTAATTTTGTCATAGGGTTACACAGTCATAGGGAGAGTCTTAGGATCAGAGCCCAGATCTTCCTCTTCTGACAATACCAAACTTTCATCTAACACACAGATTTTTATTAACCCCCTCACTTGGGGGATAATGATTCTTTACACACACACTGCTTCACTGCTTTGATCCACAATGGTTTCTCTGTGATACTGTTAAGTCTAAATGTTGCCGCACAACTCCTGCTGTGTAATACAGCACATCCCATTATTCAAGGCATTGCATCTAAAAGAACATAGAAATATCATTTCAAAGAGATACAATATCAAACACAATGTGGGTAGTTTATAATTATCAAGACAGTAGTACTAGCTAAGATATGATGGATAAGCATGTTTTAAAACTTTCCGATTTTTAGCAGCATGACTCTCTGTTAAACAGTTATCTATTGTAAGATAATCCTCTGGAGAGAATAATCTCTTCACTGACTGTCTTTCTGGTAAGAATGCCAGAGACAGGAGCAGAAATTGTTAACTAGAGAAGGAAAATGCATCTGTTGCCAGCTTGACACTCATAGAGATGCATTTAGACTCTCATATTGGCTGTATTACATTAGACCTACTTTGATGAGTGGACAAAAGTCATAATGGCCTCTTGTAAGTACATTACCATTTCTGGCCTTGAAAATATCTTGGAGAAAGGTAATTTACTAGATGGAATCAGAGTGAGCTAAAAGAGTCTAGGACTTCCTGGCTTCTCATTCCCCATATCCAACTTGTAGGATGAGGACCTTTATTTCATCAATCTCCAGACAACTTAGAAAATGTACAATGCAGTGGAAATGCACACTGCAATAGAAGGTTAGCTTTCTTCTCTAGGTGCCAGAACCAGACTCAGATTTGAGCTTCATGGTTTTCTGTGATATTATGACATGATAGATTACATGAAAGCAATGACTGAATATATCTTTTAATAGCAAACATTGAAGTGAGATTAATGTTTCTGAGTGACAAAGTCAATGCTATTACAGTTTAATATAATTAACTTTTAGGAACAATAAAGATGGCATTATTTAGAACATCAAAGATATCAGTGGACCATTAAGTTTTCCAAACCAAGAAATCTAACAGACAGAAGATGCCAGAATCATTCATTATCCAGATATTCTTGTATATTGTAGTACTGTGCCCAGAAACCCAAAAGAGGAAAAAAAGCTAGAATTGTTCATATTATAGAAGCATCTTTGCATATTGTAGCATATAGCCAAATAATTTTCAGGTGATACAAAATGATACCAAATATCACATTCATTCAGAGTAACAAGCAATTTAATATATTAAACTTTTACTAGTATTACACATAACTGTACATTGTTATGTGCATGTGTGCTCAAGTGCTTCAGTCATTTCCAACTTTTTGTGACCCTGTGAACTATCGCCCACCAGGCTCTTCTCTCTTCATGGGATTCTCCAGGCAAGAATACTGGAGTGGGTTGCCATGCCCTCCTCCAGGGGATCTTCCTGACCCAGGGATCAAAACCAAGTCTCCTGCATCTCCTGCATTGCAGGCAGCTTCTTTACGGCTGAGCTACCGAAGAAGCCTGTATATTATTATACTATATAAATTTTGGTATTATATAAATCTTGCTTACACAAGACCCTGCCTTATTACTTCTGTTAAAATCACTTCTCTAATTTTAAATAAATACATTTTAAATAAAGTCAAAGTCTCTTTTTCTTGGAAGTCAGCTATTCTCACAGTGATGTGGTCTGAATTTCAAAAAATAAGTAAAAACACACATAGGTATTTTGTCTGTACACATATGAAAGGAGAGAAGTAGAAAAGGGAGACAGATAGGAGGAAGAGATTTCTCTTCCTATGAAGAAGAGTCAACAATTTTCTCACCTCTATTGATATAAAGAATTTGCTCAATTTGGGCAGAACAAGAGCTCTCTTGTCCACAGAAGTGGTGCCCAGACCTGAGTGCTGAGATGCTATGCTTGGCTGCAATTCCTATGAGCAAACTAAGGAGGAGGCAAAAGGCCATTCCAGGATTTTTCATTCCACCAGGGCCAGCTGTGTCTGGATAATGTTTTATGACTGTCTTCCTGGGAGAAAAAACGTGTTTGTGGCATGTGCCAATTTCTACGATGTAAAGACTCCCACCATGGCTGACTGGCAGTCTGAACTCAGCAGCAGTAGAGTTGGGAGAATGTACTCCCAAGCCTTCATGCACTGCTTGCTCCAGCACACAGTTCCAGGGCCTCTTTGGTGAATTCTCACCATAGAACTTGGCTGCATCCAGGGGACATACCAAAACGGCTTTGTTGGCACCAGTGTGAAAGATTATGTGCCATTTGGCCTTACAACACAGGCTTTAATCATCTTGAGTCATTAATCACTTTTGGGTCCCAGTCCCATATATTATACTTTTTGAAGATCAAATGAGAGCTGGCACTTCCAACGAGATATCAAAATTACTAGTAATGATAATTTTAAAATGTGAAACATAATTTGCATTCTTTTTTAAGAAGCATTATTATATAATAATAACATCACTGAATTTATAAAACAAAGCTGAATTTAAGATTAAAAATCTGTTTAGCTAGCTAGCTATACTTTCCTTCATGATTCAACACTGGCCAGGTTTCAGTTTGCTTTCTTTTCATTCTCTTTGTGTATTTACTCTAATTTCCATATTTTAAATGCAGTTCTAAATTGTTTTCCATGGTCTTTAAACTGAAAACAGTATGTCTTCAACTATATTCAAGTTTTAAGTACAAACTCATCGTATCCTCAGGCATTAGAGAAAGAGCAGAGATTTCCTTCTACCAGCCCCTAAAGTTACATGCTGATTAGACAATCAAATCAGTTAAATTCCCTAATGTTTATAGCTTAAAGATCCTTACTGGGGCTACCTTGTGAAAATTAGGAGTGCATCTTCCTTTTGAAACAAGAAAACCTACATTTACCTCACAACATACTTAAGTCATAACAAAAATATGATTGCAAGTTCTTGTATATTTTATAAACTACTTTATATCTAGGATCTAGCAGAAAGTCTACCTAGCTTACAGTGGATGGCCAACAAATATTTGTTGAATAAATGAGTTATTTCTGGGTTCTATGATCTTTGGGGTTGTCAAAATTTCACAGCATAATCAATGAACTGAGACCCATGAGCAAACAATAAGACAATCATTTTCAGAAAAGCCTAATCATTCTTTTCCAAATTGCCAAAGTGAAGAATGTACTCTAGAGACTATATATGATTCAGGTTGAAATGGGATATTTGAGAAGTATTTTTCTCAATCTAGAAGAGCTTCAGGAGAAATGTGGGACCAGAGATGGAGCTCAATGGTGACTTCAACTGATATTGGGTTAGAAAAAATAAAGACATGGACACCACTTCATAATCTTAAGAATACATAGGCAGTGGGATAAATAGGGAGACTGGGATTGAGAGATATACACTGCTGTGTATAGAACAGATAACTGAGAACCTACCATGTAGCACAAGGGGAACAGAAGGCACGGTCTGTCTGTGGGACATATATTAGGTTAACCTTAAAAATGCACTCCAATATACATGTGTGGGTACTTAGTTACTAATTCAAGTCCAGCTCTTTGTGACCCCATGGGCAATAGCCTACCAGGCTGCTCAGGGTGTGACAAATGGTGTTTGATTCCACTTATACAAGAACAGCCAAATTCACAGATTAGAAAGTACATTGTTAGATGCCAGAGGCTGGAAGGGGTAGAGGAAGTGAGGAGGGGGAATGGGAAGTTAGTTTTTAACAGGGACAGAGTTTCAGTTTATGAAGTTGAAAATTTGGGAGATGGATGATTGTGAGTCACACAATAGTGTGAACGCACTTAGTGTCACTGAACTACACAGTTTAACATGGCTCAAATAGTGTTTTTTTTTTTTTTTTTTTTTAATTTTATTTTATTAGTTGGAGGCCAATTACTTCACAACATTTCAGTGGGTTTTGTCATACATTGACACGAATCAGCCATTGAGTTACACGTATTCCCCATCCCGATCCCCCCTCCCACCTCCCTCTCCACCCGACTCCTCTGGGTCCTCCCAGTGCACCAGGCCCGAGCACTCGTCTCATGCATCTCACCTGGGCTGGTGATCTGATTCACCATAGATAATATACATGCTGTTCTTTTGAAACATCCCACCCTCACCTTCTCCCACGGAGCTCAAAAGTTTGTTCTGATATTATGTGAATTTTACCATAATAAAAAAATGCACTGCATTCTCAATAGGCCATGTAGTTTTGTAACAGAAATCTTAAAGCCATGGAGTAAGTCCATACAGACTAAGAAACAGAGGTGAATAGGGGTGAGCACATATACAAACGTCACAACTATAAATACAATGTTTTCAGTAGTTACAATACTCTGTTTTTTTGAGAAGAGCCAAATGAACTTTATATCAATTGTCTCAGGTAATTCTTTTTTTCCCAAGATGCAGAATCAAGTAGATTCAAAGATTAAAAAAAAAAAAAAAAGATAAAAAACAAAAACAGTCACTCTCAAGAAATCTAGATAATCGCCTAAAAAATCATCTGTTCCAAGCTCAAAGCACCATAATTCAATGGCTGTACCAATGTTGCATTTAATTTTTCAAATTGAGCATATTGATTATTCTATCTAATATGTTACAGAGTGAAGCCAGTAGGCCTTACTCAAACGGTAGGTGCAATGGAAAGTGACAAGAGTTTTATTATTGCTAGACGGTACCTAGTGAAGCTCTGGAAAAACTGCAGATTTCCAACGCCAAAAGGTCATAAAAATTTATGAGATACAACAAAGAGGAGAAAAGGCACACAGCAGCAGGAAAGGTGATGCATTTTGAAAGGGATCTCAAATATAAGTTTAATGATCTTCAAGTCTGTGACATTTCATTATTACCTACTGGTAAATACAGGAGAGGGGTAGAAAGCATTTATTGCTCAGTAGACCACAAAAATCATCATTTTGCAGGTAAAATTAGAAGCAGTCATGTGTAAGCATGTATGACCCAAGCTTAAATAAAAAATTTGAAAATAAATATTAATTACATTAAAGTGCATTAATTACTCCTCATTATACAGAAATCACAAAATATAGTTGTAAAATGCAATACTAAAAATGAGAAAAAATAGAAGAGATAGATAATTTCATTTTATGACTATAATACCACAAAGGAAATAAAATAAATTCCAAACACTACTACTAAACCATAAAAAAATTTTAAAAATACTATGAGTGTTTAGTTGTTATATGAAGAATCAACATATTTGGGCCCCGAGTGGTCACAGTAGTTGTGCATCTAGAAATGATGAGAAGGTGTGGCAAGCGATTATGAAGCTGTCATGAAGCAACATTTATCATTTATTCCCAGAGGTATCACTGGAATGTTGTTAAGTCATTTTGTAGCTAACAGTTGTACCATTCACAAAAGTGGCTCAGAAAAGTTCCATATTTACCTTAGGAGAGAGGCTCATCCTTTGATAAATTATACAAATAGAAAAATTCTTGGTCTGATGAGTAATCAGTTCGTTAAGCTTGGTTTATTCTCTTCTCCCTAATAAAGCTTGTACAGGAAGGGGGCCATCCTAACTGGGCATTCCAGCGGACTCTTCCTTATTCTTACGAATGCACAGGACCAGGAGACTAGACCACAGCTTACTACTGCTGATGTGACCCCGTTACCCTCACAGAAGGGTTTGGTGTAGAACATTAGAAGAGCATGTGTTTACATTTTAACAAAGACCCTCAAAGACATAATAGTCTGCTTATCCTCTAATATAAAGGTTTTTGTTTCTTTTAAGACTAGTTTTTAAATGTCATATAGATTTGATTTCTAACTTTTGGGTGTTTTTACTCAGACCTAAATTACTTGCAGGTGCATCTCTCATTTTCCTGATACATTTTGGCGGTTTTAAATTAAATTTTATTCATTAATTATACCTTTGCCAAGCTCTAAAATTCCTTTCAAGAATCCCAGATCCACAGTGTAATGCACATCTAAGAAAAGCATTCTTTTTACTTTATAACTGCTGTGTGCCCTATACTTTGCAATATTCTTTAATTGTGTTTACTGCTCATAAATAAAACCAACCTGAGCAATTAGAACCTTATTATATTTAGCCTTTGGGTGGTTAAACAGCATTAATTATTTGCATGGAGATGATTTTCTTAATTTCCATAGTGTAGATTCATAAGTTAATGATATATAATTTACACCACATTTATTCCAGTTCTTGATTTCAGGTTTTTTGTTAGTTCAACAGCTAACTATATTGGTTTATCTAAGATTTGCAAATATAGCATGTAGCAATTTTTTATTTTTTATTTTGCCTGGAGAGTCTTGATAACTTGTATATTTATAGGGAAAAAAAAAGTTTCTCATCTTTTCAAATGTATATTTATGGGAAAAAAAAAGTTTCTCATCTTTTCAAATGCATCAGTTAATTTCAGTCACTCAGTCGTGTCCAAATCTTTGCACCCCATAGACTGCAGCATGCCAGGCTTCCCTGTCCATCACCAACTCCTGGAGCTTGCTCAAACTCATGTTCATCGAGTTGGTGATGCCATCCAATCATCTCATCCTCTCTTGTCCTTTTCTCCTCCTGCCTTCAACCTTTCCCAGCATCAGGGTCTTTTCCAGTAAGTCAGTTCTTCCCATCAGATGGCCAAATTGTTGGAGTTTTAGCTTCAGAATCAGACATTCCAATGAATATTCAGGACTGATTTCCTTTAAGATGAACTGGATGGATCTTCTTGTAGTCCAAGAGACTCTCAAATCTTCAACACCACAGTTTGAAAGCATCAATTCTTCAGTGTTCAGCTTTCTTTATGGTCCAACTCTCACATCCATACACGACTATTGGAAAAATCATAGCTTTGACTAGATGAACCTTGTCAGCAAAGTAATGCCTCTGCTCCTTATTATTCTGTCTAGGTTGGTCATAGCTTTTCTTTCAAGGAGTAAGCATCTTTTAATTTCATGGTTGCAGTCACCATCTGCAGTCATTTTGGAGCCCAAGAAAATTAAGTCTGTCATTGTTTCCACTGTTTCCCCATCTGTTTGCCATGAAATGATGGGACTGGATGCCATGATCTTAGTTTTTTGAATGTTGAGTTTTAAGCCAACTTTTTCACTCGCTCTTTCACTTTCATAATTCTAAGAGTATTGAAAGATTCTGACCTTTAAATTTACAGCTGCGGTTTATCCCCACTCTGTGTGACATGGGCTCATGGCTTAATATTTATGAGTCTTAGATATTTTTAAAGTATAAAAAATAAGATTAAAAATACTCAAATTTGAAAGTTGTTATCAGCGATAGGAAAAATATTTAAAATCTTAGCATAATTCTGGCACACAGTAAGACAGTCAATATGGTTTTCACTATCATTATTATTACCTTTTTCTTCATGATAGTCATTTTATTTCAGTATTCCCTAATTTTTGCTGCAATAATTTGGATTGAAATGTATTGAAACTTGTATTTTTGATAGTTGTTGCTCTTTTTTTTGGTTTATCTACAAAAAGTGACGAAAACAATGTGTAATTTTAGTATTCATAATCAAACCCATTTTGAGAACTATCATCTATTATTATTTCAATTAAGTCACAGACATTTACATGCACTTTGACTCTGTACTACAATTGGCCATCATTTACTTTAGTTTTATTTTGTCATTTCAAATTATCATAATTTGGAGTGCAATATTTGCAATGTGAGTCTATTAGCTCTTGAGAGTTACTATTTCTGACACATTGATACTAGATCAAATTTTAACACCATTTCCACATTAAGTTTTGGATATACATATCTTTGCTAAGCATCATTAAGAAAGTCGCTTGAAAAGATTAAAGTATAAACTTAGCCTATTTCTACTGTCAAGTGTTTACTATCAAGTATCTAGTTTGGTTGGACACTGTGCAAGTATTTTTCCAAAGCTGAAAAAGTACTACATTCTCTCTTTACAGGGAGATTTCAGTAAATTTCTGTCATATTGGCTTTTTGTCTTTCAATTTCTGATGCCTATCCTTTAATAAAGTAAAACTTTTCCATAAACATAGCTGTAATCTTGAAATGTGTATGCTCTATATTTCTTCAAAATTAGCTAAATAAAACATACACAGATGGCTTATTTTGTTTTAGTTTAATTGATAAAACATAATATTATTCAGTACAAAGATGTAACACCTGCAAGTCATAAGTGTATGTCACCAGAATAAATTATGATGAATTGTGTGAAAGATTCTGGCTCAGAAGTTATCAGGTTCATATTACGGTACTCATGCAGCAGATGCTGACACTGGTGTGTGAATTATTCGGAATCAGAAAATGGTCACCTTCTATTAAAATTAGCTCTGACGTGAGATCAAAAATTCAGGCCAAAGCATCTGTGTTGATAATATTAAAAAGATATAACACACCAAATATACATTAACTTCTACAGCTTAACATCCATCCAGTTTTTTAAATTGGAATTTGAAACCCTTGAGAAAAGTCTAATCTATGTGGTAGGCCATCACAGTGAAGTTGTCACAATATGATTCATAAAGACTGCATCATCCTCATGTCTCTCTCATTCTCCTTTGTGTGATACTTTACATGTATATACATATATACAAATGCTCATATATCAATATATACATATTTTTCACAGATATACATATATACTTTTATACACATAAAAAAGTTAATGGAATTTGATATGTACTTTAAGCTAATTGTTTACAAATTTATGTAGGACTACATGTTATATTTAATAATGTTATTATTCAGATAAATGTAAAATTGTGCATGCATGCATAATAGGTGTTAATTATGAAGCTATTCCTTTTCTTATATTGGTTACAGCTCTTCTCTATAAACATTTTTACAGCTTTCAAGTAGAGTGAATGCCTATAGGCTCTTTGTAAAATTTCGCTCATTACACCACTATTTGATTTATCACATTATTGCTACAATTTATAATTTTACTTTTCTATACCTTCCAGAGATTTTGACTACATCTAGACTAAGGAGCATGACATAAGCCATTACGTAAGAAAATTATTTTACTTCTGGTGTTATTTAAAATTGGATTATCCAGTTTAACTTAATAAATGCTATGAGAGGCAGTTCTATGATGGCTCCCAATGATTCCTGCTTTCTGTTTGTACAATATCCTCTTCTCAAGGGAGGGCTGGATCTAGTGACTTGCTACTAATAAAGAGAACAGAGCAAAAGTAATAAGATGCCACTTCTGAGATTAAGTTATAAGATGACTCTGGTTTATGTCTTGTTTTGCCCTTTCTTGCTGTGAGAAGGAAATGGCATCCCACTCCAGTACTCTTGCCTGGAAAACCCCATGGACAAAGAAGCCTGGTATGCTACAGTCCATGGGGTCTCAAAGTGTCAGACACGACTGAGCAACTTCACTTTCACTTTTCACTTTCATGCATTGGAGAAGGAGATGGCAACCCACTCCAGTATTCTTGCCTGGAGAATCCCAGGGACAGAGGAGCTTGGTGGGCTGGTATCTATGGGGTCGCACAGAGTAGGACACGACTGAAGCGACTTAGCAGCAGCAGCAGCAGCAGCAGTTATCTCACTTGCTCACTCTGATGGAAACCAGTTGCTGTGTTATGAGTTGCCCTATAGAAAGGCCCCACTGGTCTTTAGCCATCAGTCTGCAAGAGCTGAAGCTTTTAGTTCAATACTCCATGAGAAACCAAACCTGCCCACACGTATCTAAGTGAGCTTAGAGGTAGATCTTTTCTCATTGGGGTCTTCAGATGACTGTAGCCCAAACTGACAACCTGATTGTGGCTCTGGGATAGACCCTGAGCCAGAAGGCTCATAGGAATCTAAGTCCTTCCTGATTCCTGACACACAAAAACTGTGAGAGAATAAATGTTCATTGTTTTAAGTTGTTGTGTTCTAGAGTAACACATTACACTACCATGGATCACCTACACAAATACTTATGTAGTAAAAGAACTGAGTCGCCAATTAATGTAAAACTATAAGTCTGAAATGCAATATGCATTTCCGTACAAATGCCACATTGCAGAAATATCCTAGTCATTTCATGATGAAGATCAGAATCTTTATGAGATATTAGCAGTTATAAAATTAAATACTGCTGTCACTTATAAATTTCTTTCTTAGAACCATATAATATTTGGATTTAAAATACAATTTCAATTAAAGGGAAGTGGAATTCTCCAAGTTTTAGAAGCATTTTTTGCTGTATCATGTAAAAACAACAACACATATTTCATATCTAAGTCTAAATTCAATCATTAACAACCATGTATACACGTACCAGTCAGTTCAGTCGCTCAGTCGAGTCTGACTCTTTGCGACCCCATGGACTGCAGCAGGTGAGGCCTCCCTGGCCATCACCAACACCCAGAGTTTGCTCAAACTCATGTCCATTGAGTCGGTGATGCCATCCAACCATCTCATCCTCTGCTGTCCCCTTCTCCTCCCACCTTCAATCTTTCCAAACATCAGGTTCTTTTCAAATGAGTCAGTTCTTTGCATCAGGTGGCCAAGTATTGGAGTTTCAGATTCAGCATCAGTCCTTCTAATGAATATTCAGGACTGATTTCCTTTAGGGTGGAATGGTTGGATCTCCTTGCAGTCCAAGGGACTCTCAAGAGTCTTGTACAACCACAGTTCAAAAGTATCAATTCTCTGGTGCTCAGCTTCCTTTATAGAGCAAGTCTCACATCCATAAATGACTACTGGAAAAACCATAGCTTTCCCTAGACAGACATTTGTCGGCAAAGTAATGCCTCTGCTTTTTGATATGCTGTTTAGGTTGGTCATATCTTTCCTTCCAAGGAGTAAGCGTCTCTTAGTTTCACAGCTGTAATAACTATCTGAGGTGATTTTGAAGCCCCCCAAAACAAAGTCTGTCACTGTTTCCACGGTTTCGCCATCTATTTGCCATGACGTGTTGGGACCAGATGCCGTGATCTTAATTTTCTGAATGTTGAGTTTTAAGGCAACTTTTTCACTCTCCTCTTTCACTTTCATCAAGAGGTTCTTTCAGTTCAGTTCAGTCACTCAGTTGTGTCAGACTTTTTGAGACCCCATGAACCGCAGCATGCCAGGCCTCCATGTCCATCACCAACTCCCAGAGTCCACCCAAACCCATGTCCATTGTGCCATCCAACCATCTCATCCTCTGTCATCCCCTTCTCTTCCTGCCCTCAATCTCTCCCAGCATCAGGGTCTTTTCAAATGAGTCAGCATTCTGCATCAGGTGGCCAAAGTATTGAAGTTTCAGCTTCAATATCAGTGCTTCCAGTGAACACCCAGGACTGATTTCCTTTAGGATGGACTGGTTGGATCTCCTTGCAGTCCAAGGGACTCTCAAGAGTCTTCTCCAATACCACGGTTCAAAAGCATCAATTCTTTGGTGGTCAGCTTTCTTTATAGTCCAATTTTCACATCCATACATGACTATTGGAAAAGCCACAGCCTTGACTAGATGGACCTTTATTAACAAAGTAATGTCTCTGCTTTTTAATATGCTGTCGAGGTTGGTCATAACTTTCCTTCCAAGGAGTAAGCATGTCTTAATTTCACAGCTGCAATCACCATCCACAATGATTTTGGAGTCCAGAAATATAAAGTCAGCCACTATTTCCCCTGTTTCCCCATCTATTTGCCATGAAGTGATGGGACCGGATGCCATGATCTTAGTTTTCTGAATGTTGAGCTTTAAGCCAACTTTTTCACTCTGCTCTTTCACTTTCATCAAGAGGCTCTTTTGTTCGTCTTCACTTTCTGCCACAAGGGTGGTGTCATATGCATATCTAAGGTTATTGATATTTCTCCCGGCAATTTTGATTCCAGCTTGTGCCTCCTCCAGCCCAGCGTTTCTCATGATGTACTATGCATATAAGTTAAACAAGCAGGGCGACAATATACAGCCTTGATGTACTCCTTTTCCTATTTGGAACCAGTCTGTTGTTCCATGTCCAGTTCTAACTGTTGCTTCCTGACCTGTATACAGGTTTCTCAAGAAGCAGGTCAGGTGGTTTGGTATTCCCATCTCTTTCAGAATTTTCCATAGTTTATTGTGATCCACACAGTCAAAGTCTTTGGTATACTCAATAAAGCAGAAATAGATGTTTTTCTGGAACTCTCTTGCATTTTCCATGATCCATCGGATGTTGGCAATTTGAGCTCTGGTTCCTCTGCCTTTTCTAAAACCAACTTGAACATCTGAAAGTTCATGGTTCACATATTGCTGAAGCGTGGCTTGGAGAATTTTGAGCATTACTTTACTAGTGTATAAGATGACTGCAATTCTGTGGTAGTTTGAGCCTTCTTTGGCATTGCTTTTCTTTGGGATTGGAATGAAAACTCATCTTTTCTAGTCCTGAGGACACTTTTGAGTTTTCCAAATTTGCTGGTATATTGAGTGTAGCACTTTCAAAGCATCTTATATGATTTGAAATAGCTCTACAAAGTTGATCCAAAATAGCTCTACAAAGTTGAATAGCTCAACAAAGTTGATCCAACCAGCTTTGTTCATAGTGATGCGTTCTAAGACCCACTTGACTTCACATTTCAGGATGTCTGGTTTTAGTTGAGTGATCACACCATTGTAATTATTTGCATTGTGAAAATCTTTTTAATGTAATTCTTCTGTGTATTCTTGCCACCTCTTCTTAATACCTTCTGCTTCTCTTAGATCTATACCATTTCTGTCCTTTATTGTACCCATCTTTTCATGAAATACTCCCTTGGTATCTCTAATTTTCTTGAAGAGTTCTCTAGTCTTTCCCATTCTATTGTTTTCCTCTATTTCTTTGCAATGATCACTGAGGAAGGTTTTTTTTATCTCTCCTTGCTATTCTTTGGAACTCTGCATTCAAATGGGCATATCTTTCCTTTTCTCCTTTGCCTTTTGCTTCTCTTCATTTCATAGCTGTTTGTAAGGCCTCCTCAGACAGCCCTTTTGCATTACTTTTCTTGGGGATGGTCTTGATCTCTGCCTCCTGTACAATGTCACCAGTCTCCATCCATAGTTCTTCAGGTACTCTATGAGATTAGTCCCTTGAATTTATTTGTCACTTCAACTGTATAATCATAAGGGATTTGATTTAAGTCATATCTGAATGGTCTAGTGGTTTCCCCTACTTTCTTCAATTTAAGTATGCATTTGGCAATAAGAATTCTTGATCTGAGCCATAGTCAGCTCCCAGTCATTGTTCTTGCTGACTGTATAGTGCTTCTCCATCTTTGGCTGCAAAGAATATAATCAACTGGATTTCAGTATTGACCATCTGGTCATGTGTAGAGTCTTCTCTTGTGTTTTTGGAAGAGAGTGGTTGCCATGACTATTGCATTCTCTTGGCAAAACTCTGTTAGCCTTTGACCTGTTTTGTTTTATACTCCAAGGACAAATTTGCCTATTGCTCCAGGTATCTGTTGACTTCCTACTTTTACATTCCAGTCCCCTATAATGAAAAGGACATCTTTTTTGGGTGTTAGTTCTATAAGGTCTGACAGGTCTTCACAGAACCATTCAACTTCAGCTTCTTCAGCATTACTGGTCAGGGCACAGACTTGGATTACACTGATCTTGAGTGGTTTGCCTTGGAAACGAACAGATCATTCTGTCATTTTTGAGACTGCTTCCAAGTACTGCATTTCTGACTCTTTTGTTGACTATGATGGCTACTCCATTTCTTCTAAGGGATTCTTGCCCACAGTAGTAGATAACACGGCCATTTGAGTTAAATTCACCCATTCCAGTCCATCTTAGTTCACTGATTCCTAAAATGTCGACATTCACTCTTGCCATCTCCTGTTTGATCACTTCCAATTTGCCTTGATTAATGGATCTAACATTCCAGGTTCCTATGCAATATTGCTCTTTATAGCACTGGACTTTAATTCCATCACCAGTCATAGCCATACTGAGTGTTGCTTTTGCTTTGGCTCCTTCTCTTCATTCTCTCCGGGGTTATTTCTCCACTGATCTCCAGTAGCATATTGGGCCCCTACCAACCTGTCAGGTTCATTTTTCTATGTCTTATCTTTTTGTCTTTTCATGCTGTTCATGGGCTCTCAAGGCAAGAATACTGAAGTGGTTTTCCATTCCCTTCTCCAGTGGACAACGTTTTGTCAGAACTCTCCACCATGGCCTGTCTTTCCTGGGTGGCCCTACACAGTATTACTCATAGTTTCAATGAGTTAGACAAGGCTGTGGTACATATGATCAGGTTGGTTAGTTTTCTATGATTGTGGTTTTCAGTCTGTCTGCCTTCTGATCAAGATAGATAAGAGGCTTATCAAAGCTTCCTGATGGGGAGAGACTGACTAACAGGGAAACTGGGTCTTTTTCTGATGGTCGGGGCCATGCTCAGTAAATCTTTAATTCATTTTTCTGTTGATGAGCAGGGCTGTGTTCCCTCCCTGTGGTTGACCTGAGGCCAAAATATGGTGGAGATAATGAAGATAATGGCCACCTCCTTCAAAACGCCCCATGCACACACTGCTGCAATCAGTGCCCCCGACCCTGCTGCAGGCCATCGCTGACCCACGCCTCTGCTGCAGACTCCTGAAGACTCACAGGCAAGTCTGGCTCAGTCTCCTGTGGGGTCAGCGCTCCTTTCTCCTGGGTCCTGGTGCATACAGTGTTCTGTGTACCCTCCAAGAGTCTGTTTCCCAGTCCCGTGTAAGTTCTGGCAGCTCTGTGGTGGGGTTAATGGCTACTCCTCCAAGAGGGCTTATGCCATACCCACGTCTGCTGCACCCAGAGCGCCTGCCCTGTGGCAGTCCACTGCGGACCCGTCCCTCCACAGGAGACGCTCAAATACAGTTCTGTCTCAGTCTCTGCGGGGTCCCTGGGTCCCGGTGTCCACAAGGTATGTTTGTCCCCTCTGAGTGTCTCTGGCCGGGATGGGGTTTGATTCTAAACGTGATTTCACCCCTCCTATCATCTTTCTGAGGCTTCTCCTTTGCCCTTGGACCTGAGGTATCTCCTCACAGCCACTCCAGCCCCACTGCCACCACACCACCGCCTACTGTCTTCCTGGGCTTTTGTGCCCTTGGATGTAGGGTATTTTGTAGGTGAAAAAACTCAGATTCAAAAAGATCATATCTTGTCAAATGTCACACATTGACTTAGAAGATAAGTTCAGTCTACCTCATCCCCACTCCTTGCTCCCTTGTTCATCCAGTTTTGATTTCTGAAAGGCCATAAAATCTCTCTTATCCTTGACACAAACAGAAATCCAGTGAAAAAGTCTTTGTACTCTTCCTATTAAATTAAGATAAATTACAATATCAGAGATTCAGATTCCTCATTTATAATACATAAAAATACTCTCTTTTCAGAACCAGGGGATCTGGGACACAATCAGTGATTAATGTTAACTAAAATGAGTCATTTTTAAATAGACATGAAAATATCTTTGCAAAGGTTCCATTCTTTGTAGAGTCTAGTTTGAAGCTTTCTTTAATTAACTCGTTTAAGGGCACACATTATTTTATGATTAACTCCTGGAACATCTCAGGTTCGAGGGCTTGATTCATGACAAGGCAAACACACACAAACACCCACACAAAAGAAAGAGGAGGAAGGTAATAAAAATTAGAACCTAATCCCACTCAAAGTTTCTGTCAATTCACCAAGTGCCTCAAATCTGAGAACTTGTACTTACTCAGACTCAAGCTTGTAAGTCTCACAGAACTTAAAGAGTTTTAAATTGCACTTACACTCTTGAATGGAGAAGGGAACGGCAACCCACTCCAGTATTCTTGCCTGGAGAATCCCATGGACAGAGGAGAATGGTGGGCTATAATCCATGGGGTTGTAAAGAGTCAGATACGACTGAGTGACTAATACTAAAGTTAATTTATATAATCTTAGCACAATTATGAACCCCAGGAAATTAACATTGGCACACCACTATTAGCCAGTGATGGGCTGCTAAAGCAGTCTTCCAGGAACTGGAGGAGGGAAGTTCTGATTTTTACCACTTGCCAATGTCTTTGTGTTCCTACTTCCACCATGACTTATATAAAGCTACTAACAAAATTTTCCTACACATGAAGTTACACAGTATTAGTTCATGTTGGGTGGTTCAAGTCAATCTCTGCATACCATTGCTTTTATGATCCTGAGACTTGGTAAGCAGTGGTCAGCTAGCTGTTTTTTGGAATCTATCTCAATTTTAGTTTCTCACAATTAGGTTGATGTTATGCAGGTTTTGGCAAGAAAATACCAGAGAAGTGATGCTGTGTTCCCAAGGTAAATAATATGAGCATGTTTTATTACTAATGGTATTAATCTCGATCAACTGCTTGACAGGTTTCTCCACTGCTATTCTCCTTTTCTACCTCATAAATATATGAAGGGTGGATATTTTGAGATTCTACTAATTATTTTTATATTCTCTTTCTCCTCAAATGTTTGACCACTAACATTAGCAACCATTAGTAGAGCTTTCCTGCAACAATTATTACAGAGGTATATGCTATGATGCTAGTTCATTTTTATACTTTCTTTCATATCTATTTCAATTATGCCCTTTTAACACTAAAATCTTTCTCTGGTTAGTGTCTATATAGGTAATTTAAGTAGAAATGAGATAAGCCTTGCTCTCTGTTGAAACTCATACTGACCAATTGGTCTTTGTGTTTTAGAAGAACACACTAAAACCAGAGTCGGAAGAGTAGGAAGACTTTTTCACTAGACTTCTGTTTGTGTCAAGGATAAGAGAGGTTTTGTGGCCTTTCAGAAATCAAAACTGGATGAACACAGGAGCAAGGCCTGGGGATGAGGCAGACTGTGGCGTTATCTTCTAATTCAATATGTGACTTTTGACAAGATATAATCTTGTTGAATCTCAGTTTTTTCACCTACAAAATATGAAACTCTAATTAGATGCTCTATAAGATCCCTTTCCAGGCAATAAAAATGTTGTGAATATTTTTTTCACACTGGGCCAAAATTTCGTGTGATAACTTACTCTCACAATAAGCCAGTTTAAATCATATACACAAACATAATCCATTTCTCTCATATGTACATACTTTTCTTTTTGAATCACTGGAAACTCACATTGCTCTTCTACTATACTGTCCATCTGCAGTCATAACACAATTACTAATTGAGTATTAATTGTCTATCCGGTTAACTGCTGTATCTCAATACCCAGAAAAACAGGCATAAAGTAATACCCTCAACACATATCTTTAACTTCTTGAATTACTGACTGAATTAACCTGAACATACTTTGATGCCTTATAAGTATAAATAGTATTCTCTCTTGGGTTTCTTACTTTGCGATGTGTCAAATTGCATACTGATATTAGGATGGCTTATAAATATAATCTTTTCTTTTTGAGAAACTTTCCCCCTGAGGATAAAGATTTGAAAATTGGGGCTTATATATGAAATTTAATCCATAGTCCATCAAAATAATCAATGCAAACCAGATTCAGGGAGGTGATCCACATCCCCAGGCAAATATAAAAATCAATTTTACCTGCTTCATCAATGCATACCTTGGCTGTGGTACATTTTTACATCCCTCTCCTCCTTTGAAAACTGTTTATAAGTCATTTTCATGAGGGTGTAAGGATTAAGCAGACGGTTATTTGAGCCTTTAATGAAAATGCATTATGGATGCTTTCCTTCTCAGATGTAGAAATTATCACATACATGATACATGATATTTCTGTCAACTTCTATAATTGATATATAACTTCAGTAGGAAGTTCAAACTCTATAAGATGACATGGTTGACTGACAACAACTGACTCACTCATGAGTGGAATATTTTATCATATATGTTGGAATGTTGCAATTCAGCTTTGAATATTGAACATCACCTTTACTTTTCACAGGTGGAAGATTTCTCTTTCTATCTATGAGGAGATGCTTTGCTTCCCATTTCCAGAAGTGAACCAGGCCTCCATTCCTAGAACTGCGAATACATGCTTCTTGTCTGCTCTGAAGTGTTCAGAAGAGGATTATATTGTTACTTTTTGTATTCCTGAAAGGTTAATGAGTCTTTCTAAAGAGTCCAAATTAATGGGTCTTTGTTAAATTGAAAATGGAAAGCATTTGTTCTTTGATTATCTGTAACCTTGATACATGGCATTCCTTAATATCTATTATTACTTTATTTCTCTACACAAGACTGTAGTCATAGAACTATGATACAGCAAACTTTACCAAAAAAAATGGAATAGAAATAACCCCGAAGGAATGTGGAAAATGGAATGATAAAAGAAAAATGTAAAAGCAGAAAGAAGGATATTACAAAACTTCTAGTGATAGATGATAAATTGAAATAAAGCAAGGACGATGAGGATAAGAGGAAAAGCAGAAGAATCTGGATTTGGGACCAAATCTGATGTGAATAATAATAAAATGGGAATGTCAAGAATGATTCTGATGCTTTTAGCCCTCAGGTTATTCAACTGAATGCAAGTAATTTTCTATTAAGTAGCTGCTAAAATTACATATTCATAGATTAATTTGAACTCACCTTAAATTTTTCAGCCTAAAACCATTATAAGAAATGGATATGTAATCTCTATATTACTACACTTATAGAAATGGAAGTATCATATATTTGCAATATCAGACATTCATCACTAACGTTAACAGCTGATGTTACTCTGGAAAATCTGAATTTGACACCATCCAGTTTGGGACTTAGTTACATCCTTTTATCTCCCTCCATTTTGACCATTTCACAGTTTAATATCATATCCAACAGAGGAAAGGTAGGATAGGAGAGTAAAAATGAGACTCCTACTTATCACTTAGAGGTGTTGATTCCTGTGTCACCTTTTTTTTTTTAACATTACTTTACACTGTGAAGATACTTTTCTGTAAAAAATGAAATAAGCTAAGTTTTCCCAACATCAGCATTGTCTGGGCTAGGCGAAGTCAGCATGCTTACTTCTATCTGCACAATTTAAACCATTTACAGTTATTGATCTGCATATATATGAGTTTTCACAGTTTAACAAAGAGTTAAAGTGAGAATAATGAAAAAATTATTCATTTTATTACTCTATGCATTGTATTGATTAGTTGTGTTTTTAGAGAATATATTCCCAAGAATTTGCTGAATTATTAAGACCATGACTTTCCAGAACACTTGGCAATCATATGTATTTATATACCAAATATAAGCAACTATAATTGTTCCTATAAATCCAGCTTCAGTTCACTTTATATTATTTGTTGCTCATGTAGACAGTGAGAAACTGCATTAAGTTTTAATCCATAAAGATACAATATAAAGAGAAAAAGCCTCTGGGAATGAAGGTTAGCTGTAGATTTAATCTTTCTAATCTTTCTTACCCTTGATTAAAACTTTTGAACTATCGATTTGCTCTGTATTTATAAACAGAATACATCTAATTATAATTACAAGAATTACTCAAATGAACAATATGTCTTAGTGTTACAATTAAATAATTATCAATGACAGATAGATATTAACTTGGATATATGTGGGATTCAGCGGTTATGAGATTACAAGATGCTTATATCAATCAATGACTTAGGGTATGGTTTTCACAATTTATGAAAAATGAACTAAATCATTATTATGCCAGTGGTATTCTCTGTAACTTAAGACATGTATATGCAGACATGCTCAGAGAGAACCACCAAAAAAAATTGCTGATTTATAACTGTTTACTTTAGGGATTAAGAAAATGACGTTAAAGCTAAAGAAATACTGATCTTGGGACTTCCCTGGTGGTCCAGTGTTTGGCAGTCAGCCTGCCAGTGTGGGGTTCATGGGTTCTATTCCTGCTCTGGGAAGATAGGACATGCTGCCGGGAAACTGAGCATGTGCCCCACAACTCCTGAGCCCACGTGCTGCAACTCCTGAAGCCTGTATGTCTAGACCCCATGTTCTGCAACAAGAGAAGCCACTACAATGAGAAGCCAGCGCACCTCAACTAGAGAGGAGCCCCTGCTCACCACAGCTAAGGAAAACCCAGAAAAGCTGCAACAAAGATCCAGTGCAACCAAAAATAAATAAATAAAAACAAAGGTTTTTAAAAAGGAAATATTGAGTCAAATATCATTGAAAGATTGTTAATGGACCAATCATAAATCTTGGAACCAAGCTTTCAGTTGCTTGTAATTTACTTGACTTCTCTGAAATTCAGCTTTAATAAAGAAAGATATTTATCATGGAGACATTATGAAAATTAAGTGAAGTAAGGTGGGAACAGTGTCTTGCTTATTTGGAAGTGAAGAACAGAAACTCGATGACCACCTACATATTTTGAGATAATTGGCCCCATTTTCAAATATAGTATTATCTGTCCTTCATTAACAGTGCTTTGATTAAATGTATATTATGTTTGAAATAATGGTAATCATTTTTTAATTGCACAAATTTTGATACTTTGCGTGCTTATATCACTGACATAATATCAATGAAAGGTAAGATTTTATTTTCCTAGGAGTTTGTTTTGCACAATGTGCTATTGTGAAAAACAAAGCAAATAAAAAAATCCCACTCTTAAAAACTAGTTCTGACTTTTAAAGAGGGTGTTTGATGAATGTAAATCTCCTGTATGATAACAACTAAATAATCGGTGCATATTTTAGGAGCTGTATTT
The DNA here is from genome assembly GCF_963930625.1 of Muntiacus reevesi. Classification (NCBI taxonomy): domain Eukaryota; kingdom Metazoa; phylum Chordata; class Mammalia; order Artiodactyla; family Cervidae; genus Muntiacus; species Muntiacus reevesi. The sequence continues at coordinate 30,355,154 of NC_089264.1, forward strand.
ATTTATTTATTTATTTATTTATTTTTTTTTTTTTAAATATTATTTTATTAGTTGGAGGCCAATCACTTTACAACATTTCAGTGGGTTTTGTCATACATTGGCATGAATCAGCCATATAGTTACATGTATTCCCCATCCCGATCCCCCCTCCCACCTCCCTCCCCACCCAACTCCTCAGGGTCCTCCCAGTGCACCAGGCCCGAGCACCTGACTCATGTATCCCACCTGGGCTGGTGGTCCGTTTCACCATAGATAGTATACATGCTGTTCTTTCAAAACATCCCACCCTCACGTTCTCCCCCAGAGTTCAAAAGTCTGTTCTGTACTTCTGTGTCTCTTTTTCTGTTTTGCATATAGGGTTATCGCCACCATCTATCTAAATTCCGTATATATGTGTTAGTATACTGTAATGTTCTTTATCTTTCTGGCTTACTTCACTCTGTATAATGGGCTCCAGTTTCATCCATCTCATTAGAACTGATTCAAATGAATTCTTTTTAACGGCTGAGTAATATTCCATGGTGTATATGTACCACAGCTTCCTTATCCATTCATCTGTTGATGGGCATCTGGGTTGCTTCCATGTCCTGGCTATTATAAACAGTGCTGCGATGAACATTGGGGTGCACGTGTCTCTTTCAGATCTGGATTCCTCAGTGTGTATGCCTAGAAGTGGTATTGCTGGGTCATATGGCAGTTCTATTTCCAGTTTTTTAAGAGATCTCCACACTGTTTTCCATAGTGGCTGTACTAGTTTGCATTCCCACCAACAGTGTAAGAGGGTTCCCTTTTCTCCACACCCTCTCCAGCATTTATTGCTTGTAGACTTTTGGATAGCAGCCATCCTGACTGGCGTGTAATGGTACCTCATTGTGGTTTTGATTTGCATTTCTCTGATGATGAGTGATGTTGAGCATCTTTTCATGTGTTTGTTAGCCATCTGTATGTCTTCTTTGGAGAAATGTCTGTTTAGTTCTTTGGCCCATTTTTTGATTGGGTCGTTTATTTTTCTGGAATTGAGCTTCAGGAGTTGCTTGTATATTTTTGAGATTAATCCTTTGTCTGTTTCCTCATTTGTTATTATTTTCTCCCAATCTGAGGGCTGTCTTTTCACCTTACTTATAGTTTCCTTTGTTGTGCAAAAGCTTTTAATTTTCATTAGGTCCCATTTGTTTATTTTTGCTTTTATTTCCAATATTCTGGGAGGTGGGTCATAGAAGATCTTGCTGTGATTTATGTCGGAGAGTGTTTTGCCTATGTTCTCCTCTAGGAGTTTTATAGTTTCTGGTCTTACATTTAGATCTTTAATCCATTTTGAGTTTATTTTTGTGTATGGTGTTAGAAAGTGTTCTAGTTTCATTCTTTTACAAGTGGTTGACCAGTTTTCCCAGCACCACTTGTTAAAGAGATTGTCTTTTTTCCATTGTATATCCTTGCCTCCTTTGTCAAAGATGAGGTGACCATAGGTTCGTGGATTTATCTCTGGGCTTTCTATTCTGTTCCATTGATCTATATTTCTGTCTTTGTGCCAGTACCATACTGTCTTGATGACTGTGGCTTTGTAGTAGAGTCTGAAGTCAGGCAGGTTGATTCCTCCAGTTCCATTCTTCTTTCTCAAGATTACTTTGGCTATTCGAGGTTTTTTGTATTTCCATACAAATTGTGAAATTATTTGTTCTAGTTCTGTGAAAAATACCGTTGGTAGCTTGATAGGGATTGCATTGAATCTATAGATTGCTTTGGGTAGAATAGCCATTTTGACAATATTGATTCTTCCAATCCATGAACACGGTATGTTTCTCCATCTGTTTGTGTCCTCTTTGATTTCTTTCATCAGTGTTTTATAGTTTTCTATGTATAGGTCTTTTGTTTCTTTAGGTAGATATACTCCTAAGTATTTTATTCTTTTTGTTGCAATGGTGAATGGTATTGTTTCCTTAATTTCTTTTTCTGTTTTTTCATTGTTAGTGTATAGTAATGCAAGGGATTTCTGTGTGTTAATTTTATATCCTGCAACTTTACTATATTCATTGATTAGCTCTAGTAATTTTCTGGAAGAGTCTTTAGGGTTTTCTATGTAGAGGATCATGTCATCTGCAAACAGCGAGAGTTTCACTTCTTCTTTTCCTATCTGGATTCCTTTTATGTCTTTTTCTGCTCTGATTGCTGTGGCCAAAACTTCCAACACTATGTTGAATAGTAGTGGTGAGAGTGGGCATCCTTGTCTTGTTCCTGATTTCAGAGGAAATGCTTTCAATTTATCACCATTGAGGGTGATGCTTGCTGTGGGTTTGTCATATATAGCTTTTATTATATTGAGGTATGTTCCTTCTATTCCTGCTTTCTGGAGAGTTTTAATCATAAATGAGTGTTGAATTTTGTCAAAGGCTTTCTCTGCATCTATTGAGATAATCATATGGTTTTTATCTTTCAATTTGTTAATGTGGTGTATTACGTTGATTGATTTGCGGATATTAAAGAATCCTTGCATTCCTGGGATAAAGCCCACTTGGTCATGGTGTATGATTTTTTTAATATGTTGTTGGATTCTGTTTGCTAGAATTTTGTTAAGGATTTTTGCATCTATGTTCATCAGTGATATTGGCCTGTAGTTTTCTTTTTTTGTGGCATCTTTGTCTGGTTTTGGAATTAGGGTGATGGTGGCCTCATAGAATGAGTTTGGAAGTTTACCTTCTTCTGCAATTTTCTGGAAGAGTTTGAGTAAGATAGGTGTTAGGTCTTCTCTAAATTTTTGGTAGAATTCAGCTGTGAAGCCATCTGGTCCTGGGCTTTTGTTTGCTGGAAGATTTCTGATTACAGTTTCGATTTCCTTGCTTGTGATGACTCTGTTAAGATCTTCTATTTCTTCCTGGTTCAGTTTTGGAAAGTTATACTTTTCTAAGAATTTGTCCATTTCATCCAAGTTGTCCATTTTATTGGCATAGAGCTGCTGGTAGTAGTCTCTTATGATCCTTTGTATTTCAGTGTTGTCTGTTGTGATCTCATCCTTTTCATTTCTTATTTTGTTAATTTGGTTCTTCTCCCTTTGTTTCTTAATGAGTCTTGCTAATGGTTTGTCAATTTTGTTTATTTTTTCAAAAAACCAGCTTTTAGCTTTGTTGATTTTTGCTATGGTCTCTTTAGTTTCTTTCGCATTTATTTCTGCCCTAATTTTTAAGATTTCTTTCCTTCTGCTAACCCTGGGGTTCTTCATTTCTTCCTTCTCTAATTGCTTTAGGTGTAGAGTTAGGTTATTTATTTGGCTTTTTTCTTGTTTCTTGATGTGTGCCTGTAATGCTATGAACCTTCCCCTTAGCACTGCTTTTACAGTGTCCCATAGGTTTTGGGTTGTTGTGTTTTCATTTTCATTTATTTCTATACATACTTTGATTTCTTTTTTGATTTCTTCTATGATTTGTTGGTTATTCAGAAGCGTGTTATTTAGCCTCCATATGTTAGAATTTTTAACAATTTTTTTCCTGTAATTGAGATCTAATCTTACTGCACTGTGGTCAGAAAAGATGACTGGAATGATTTCAATTTTTTTGAATTTTCCAAGACCAGATTTATGGCCCAGGATGTGATCTATTCTGGAGAAGGTTCCGTGTGCACTTGAGAAAAAGGTGAAGTTGATTGTTTTGGGGTGAAATGTCCTATAGATATCAATTAGGTCTAGCTGGTCAATTGTATCATTTAAGGTTTGTGTTTCCTTGTTGATTTTCTGTTTAGTTGATCTATCCATGGTTGTGAGTGGGGTATTAAAGTCTCCCACTATTATTGTGTTACTATTAATTTCCTCTTTCATACTCGTTAGTGTTTGCCGTACATATTGCGGTGCTCCTATGTTGGGTGCATATATATTTATAATTGTTATATCTTCTTCTTGGATTGATCCTTTGATCATTATGTAGTGTCCTTCTTTGTCTCTTTTCACATCCTTTATTTGGAAGTCTATTTTATCTGATATGAGTATTGCGACTCCTGCTTTCTTTTGGTCTCCGTTGGCGTGAAATATTTTTTTCCAGCCCTTCACTTTCAGTCTGTATGTGTCCCTTGTTTTGAGGTGGGTCTCTTGTAGACAGCATATATAGGGGTCTTGTTTTTGTATCCATTCAGCCAATCTTTGTCTTTTGGTTGGGGCATTCAACCCATTTACATTTAAGGTAATTATTGATAGGTGTGGTCCCGTTGTCATTTACTTTGTTGTTTTGGGTTCATGTTTATACAACCTTTCTGCATTTCCTGTCTAGAGAAGATCCTTTAGCATTTGTTGAAGAGCTGGTTTGGTGGTGCTGAATTCTCTCAGCTTTTGCTTGTCTGTAAAGCTTTTGAATTCTCCTTCATATCTGAATGAGATCCTTGCTGGGTACAGTAATCTAGGTTGTAGGTTATTCTCTTTCATTACTTTCAGTATGTCCTGCCATTCCCTTCTGGCCTGGAGGGTTTCTATTGATAGATCAGCTGTTATCCTTATAGGAATCCCTTTGTGTGTTATTTGTTGTTTCTCCCTTGCTGCTTTTAGTATTTGTTCTTTGTGTTTGATCTTTGTTAATTTGATTAATATGTGTCTTGGGGTGTTTCGCCTTGGGTTTATCCTGTTTGGGACTCTCTGGGTTTCTTGGACTTGGGTGGCTATTTCCTTCCCCATTTTAGGGAAGTTCTCAGCTATTATCTCCTCGAGTATTTTCTCATGGCCTTTCTTTTTGTCTTCTTCTTCTGGGACTCCTATGATTCGAATGTTGGGGCGTTTCACATTGTCCCAGAGGTCCCTGAGGTTGTCCTCATTTCTTTTGATCCTTTTTTCTTTTTTCCTCTCTGCTTCATTTATTTCCACCATTTTATCTTCTACCTCACTTATCCTATCTTCTGTCTCCGTTATTCTACTCTTGGTTCCCTCCAGAGTGTTTTTGATCTCATTCATTGCATTATTCATTTTTAATTGACTCTTTTTTATTTCTTCTAGATCTTTATTAAACATTTCTTGCATCTTTTCAATCTTTGTCTCCAGGCTATTTATCTGTACCTCCATTTTGCTTTCAAAATTTTGGATCATTTTTATTATCATTATTCTAAATTCTTTTTCAGGTAGATTCCCTATCTCCTCCTCTTTTGTTTGACTTGGTGGGCTTTTTTCATGTTCCTTTACCTGTTGGGTATTTCTCTGCCTTTTCATCTTGTTTAGATTGCTGTGTCTGGAGTGGGCTTTCTGTATTCTGCAGGTCTGTGGTTCCTTTTATTGTGGAGGTTTTACCCAGTGGGTGGGGTTAGACGATTGGCTTGTCAAGGTTTCCTGATTAGCGAAGCTTGAGTCAGTGTTCTGGTGTGCGGATCTTGATTTCTTCTCTTTGGATAGCAATGGAGTGCCCAGTACTGAGTTTTGAGATGGGTCTATGTGTTAGGTGTGACCTTGGGCTGTCTGTATGTTGACGTTCAGGGCAATGTTCCTGCGTTGCTGGAGAATTTGCGTGGTATGTCGTGCTCTAAAACTTATTGGCTCTTGGGTGGTGGTTGGTTTCGGTGCAGGTATGGAGGCTTTTGGACGGTCACTTATTACTTAAAGATCCATGTAGTCAGGAGTTTTCTGGTGTTCTCAGGTTTTGGGCTTAAGTCTCCTGCTTCAGGATTTCAGTTTTATTCTTCCTGTAGTCTCAGGACTTCTCCAACTATACAGCACTGATAATAAAACTTCTATGTTAATGGTGGAAAGTTTCTCCCCCGTTAGGGATACCCAGAGAGGTTCACCGAGTTACATGGAGAAGAGGAGAGGGAGGAGGGAGATAGAGATGGGCAGGAGGAGAAAGAGGGGGACTCAAGAGGAGAGAGACAGATCTACGAAGTTGTCTGATCCCAGAGTGTTCTCCGTAGCCCAGACACCCACAAAGATTCACTGAATTGGATTGGGAAGAGAAGGGGAAAGGAGGAAATAGAGGTGTTCTGAGGTAGAAAACAGAGTCAAGATTGGGAGAGAATAATCAACACATTCGTGAATAAAAATGGGAGCTGAATATTGGATTCTTAAATGTTCACAATTTATATCATATACTGAAAAACAAAAATTAAAAATCTAGAGTAGAGGTTAGACTCTTAAAAAATACTATATTAAAAACAAAAACCAAAACACACAAAAGAAATTTTAGAAATATATATGAAGTTTGGTATAAAAATAGGGCTTCTCTTCTTTTTTTTTTTTTTTCCTTTCTTCTGTAAGGTTATAGTGGATTGAAAATGAAAATTAAGGCGTAGTAAAAGGAGTGCTAGAGGGCTTTAAAAGAAATAAGAGAAAAAGAAAAAGAAAATAGAAGAGAAGAAGAAAAAAGAACAGAAAAAAAGAAGAAAAAGAAGAAAAAGAAAGAAAAGAAAAAAGAGAGAGAAAAAAAATTGTTTTGCCTAATTAAAAAAAATCGTAAAAATCTATGAAAGTTAAGGAGTAATGGGGGAGTAATAAGGAATTTTTAAAGGAAAATAAAAGAGACCCAAGAAAAAAGAAAAAAAAATTTTTTTTTTTTTTCCTTACTTAAAAAAAAAAAAAAAAAAGAAAAGAAAAAGAAAAAATATATCTAGGAATTTCTCTGGAGCTGTTGCGGTCAGTGTGGGTTCGGCTCAGCTTCAGATAGCTCCTCGTTCCAGCTTACACTTCTCGATATCTACAGGCCCTTCCGGTGTAGTCAGTCAGTGGTTTCTTCAGGGATTTTAATCTGTTGCACCGGTCCCTTCTGAAGCGGTTCCCTTTATTTGGGTTCTGTTGCCGGTCTCTCTTCCGCGCCTAATTTCCGCCCTGACACAGGGGGCGGAGGTGGATTCTTATTCAGGTAGCTAGTTCCGTCGCGCTGCGGGGAGGGGCTGTGCGGGGAGGGGCCGTGCGGGGAGGGGCCGGCGCTCCCGGGAGAGGCTTGCGCTCTTTTCTCGGTCTGCGCTGCTCAGGCTCCAGGCTCTTCTGTCTGAAGCGCGCGCCACGCTGAATGCGGCTCCAGCCCTCGGGCGATTCACAAAAGCGCAGCACACAAAGCTGGGCCCGCGCTCCGGCCCCACGCCGCCCGAGCGGCCCAGGCAGCCAGGCGCTTGACGGGCGCTCTCTCCCCGGGTGCGGCGCGTCTTCTGCCCCGCGCGATCCCAGTCTCAGTCCCCGCCGGCGCCAGTCGGGCGTGCGCGCCCTCTGCCCTCCGCGTCCCCAGCCCCAGCCCCCGCCCGCGCCGGTCGGGCGCCCGCGCCCTCCGTCTCGCCGCGACCCTCCCGGCGGACTTCGGTCGCCCAGAATCTCGGTCCCTTTGTTCTGCGAACGGCCGGCAGTGTGTTCGGGCCGGTTAGCTTTCTCTCTCTCTTTGCTCTCCCACAGTTCAAGCTGGCAACTCACAAAAGCTCCCTCCGATTGTCCTCAGGGCGCTCAGGCCCGGACCCTGCCCCAAGTAATGCCGCCTTCCCCTCTCCGTTCCGCCACCAGCGGATGCGGGCGTCTGGGGTACTCCTCTGCTGGGAGTTGCTTTTAGGCTCGTAATCTGTGGGTTTTATTTATTCTATCCCTCCCAGTCAGATTCAAACTCTTGAGATTCCAACACTTCCCCCAGGCCCGCCAGTGCGAGGGCTTCCCGGTGTCTGGGAACGTCCTCTATCAAGTCCCTTCCCGAGACGGATCTCCGTCCTTAGCTCTTTTGTTTCGCTTTTTATCTTTTATATTTTGTCCTACCTCCTTTCGAAGACAATGGGCTGCTTTTCTGGGCGCCTGATGACCTCAGCTAGCGATCAGAAGTTGTTTTGTGAAGTTTGCTCTGCGCTCAGTTATTTTTTTGATGAATTTCTAGGAGAGAAAGTGGTCTCTCCGTCCTACTCCTCCGCCATCTTGGCTCCTCCCTCAGGAGCTGTATTTAGAGCTAACTTTTTTCATTTCTTTCAGTATCATTCAATTTGAAAAGAGGAAGTTATCTAAATGCTACTCTGTTGCCTAAGTACTGCATGATTTTAAATGTAAAAATATGACCTATGTAATGAAAAATTGCTGTCATGCTTTTCTAGAGACAGAGCATCATACCAATTAATTAACTCTATAATTTTAAACTGTTTACTATATAAAGACTTTCTGATCCTCTCCAAGTGCAAATACTTAAATGATGTATGTCCACACACAGTTTAAAAAATTTTTTTAAACTACTACTCTCCCAAGTCTATCTAAATGTATCAAAAACCTACAAAAAATACTAAATAAAATGTAAAGTACAAATAATAAAAAAATTGGGGTCTAGATGTTATCACAACAGTACTGTAATTAACATGCTCAAAAAATCATACTTTTTAAATCAAAGTCAGTGTATGTTTAAGGTAAAAACTGGCATGAGGGTAACATACAACCTGGGAAAATCACAGCCTCAACATACAGAAACAGATTTCTGCTAGACCAAGCTCTTTTAACTTACACTGTTGTGATAAAGCAGATTAACTCTAGACATGGGATGTTGCCTGCTAGCATTCCTGCTGTCCACTCTAAGTACTATATAAGGGACTAAATTTCTTAGGCATTCTGGCAATGGCTTTTTATAAGCACCAGTTTAGCTAAGCTTGCTAAATGCAAATCTCTCTAGGTAACAAAATGCATAAGCACTGTGAGCTGGCTTTTGCTTGCACTAATTTCAAAATGTGGCACATGAACCCTTGTAGTGTAAAATGCAAAATTATAGTTTGTAAGCTGAGTTCACACTTGATATTAACCTTTCTGCGCATCCCTGTAGGACTTGCAGTTTTTAGATTTCAGTCCGCATTACACAGGAAACGAGGTTGGATGTGTCATTATTCAAAGGCACAGTCACACCTTGCTCTTTGGATATGGCAACAAAAGATAGAGTGGCATTTTTCAAATTTCAGTATGCATATAAATTACCTGGGGATCTTGCTAAAAAGCAAATTTTGATTCATAGGTCTGGAAAAGGGCTTGAGATTTTGCATGTCCAACAATATCTTTGGTGATATCTATGCCATGGTCTAAGGTCCCTGCCTTGTGTATAAAAATTATAGAACAGCACTGCCCAAGGAAATATAATGGTAGCCACACATATGATTGTTCACTTTCTAATACGCACTTAAACAATCTTTTTCAAAGACACAATTCATTTTAGCAATTTATTTTATTAAAATGAATATATCCACAATGTTACCATTTCAGCCATATAATCAATATACCACTGAAAATGATGTAATTTACACTCTCTGGTTAATACTATCTTCAAATCTGGTATATTTTATACTTATGGCACATCACAATTCGTTAGCCACATTTACTAGCCACATTTCAAATACTCAATAGCTACATGTGGCTAGCAGCTATCATGTTGGACAGTACAGGTAGAGATTAATTCACGTGATAAAAAAAGATGCACAAGCTTAACATTTTAGAGGTGCAGTAATAGGTTGTATTATTTTCTAAATCCCTCCATTCTTTTTAAAAATGGGCTCTACATGCTTCTGTTGAAGTGTAGTTCCTCTAATAACAGCAGACATGATTTATTTTGTCCCTGCTAAGGAAATGAGACAATCCAGAGGGGTCCCCAGAAAGCTAGTCCACTGGGGATTGCAAAAAAGGATAACCAGAGAAAACAGCAAAGTAGGAGTAAAATCAAGAAGCAAGCTCCTTCACCAAATATTTGTTTGAGTGACTACTATATTCCAGACATTGGCTGGAAGGGCAGTGAACAAGAATAATGTGCTTTTTGCTATCAGGGCTCTTGCAGAGACTGAACAGATATGAATGGAGGGTTAGAAATAAAACTGTGGTAGAAGTTTATGCACAGACGACTGTTCTAGGCCAATGTGGTTGTTGTTGCTCAGTCACTCAGGTGTGTCTGACTCTTTGTGACTCCATGGACTGCAGTATGCCAGGCTTTCCTGTCCATCACCATCTCCAGGAGTTTGCTCAAACTCACGCTCATTGAATCAGTGATACCATCCAACCCATCTCATCCTCTGTCATCCCTTTCTTCTCCTGCCTTCAATCTTTCCCAGCATCAGGGTCTTTTCCAATGTGTCAGCTCTTCACATCAGGTGGCCAAATTATTGGAGTTTCAGCTTCAGCATCAGTACTTTCAATGAACACTCAGGATGGACTGGTTGGATCTCCTTGCTGTCCAAGGGACTCTCAACTCTTCTCCAACACCACAGTTCAAAAGCATCAATTCTTCAGCACTCAGCCTTCTTTACATTCCAATGCTCACATCTGTACATGACCACTGGAAAATCAATAGCTTTGACTAATAGTTTTGCCTTTGTCAGCAAAGTAAAGTCTCTGGCTTTTAATATGCTCTCTAGGTTTGTCTTCGCTTTTCTTCCAAGCAGCAAGTGTCTTTTAATTTCATGGCAGGAGTCACCATCTGCAGTGATTTTGCAGCTCAGGAAAATAAAGTCTGTCACTGTTTCCATTGTTTCCTCATTTATTTGCCATGAAGTGATGGGACCAGATGCCATGATCTTTGTTCTTTGAATGTTGAGCTTTAAGCTAGCTTTTTCACTCTCCTCTTTCAGATTCATGAAGAGGCTCTTCAGTTCCTCTTTGCTTTCTGTTGCAAGGGTGGTATAATCTGCATATCGGAGGTTATTGGCCAATGTGGGGAAAGCTTATTAAAAAAAAAAGCAATATACAGAGCATCTGACAATCTAAAATGAGTATGTCAGGGGCTCAGTTACATAACAATTTAATGATAAAATCTTCAAACTGAGCAAGTCAAAGATTTTGATGATCATGGCTTAAAAAAATAAAAAGATAGGTTTGACTTAAAAATTAATGGAGTATAGTTGATTTACAATATTGTGTTAAGGTTTAACTTTTGCACAGAGGTATTGAGAAGGAACTCAGTTGTTATAAGCTTTCATTTTATAAAGAAAACATCCTATGTCTCTCACTGTTGAGGTAAATAGCAGCTGTTGAGTTTAAATATTTTAGAACATATATTAGTCCCTTCAAATTACTAGATCACATTTACTTATAATAGAGGCTTTCTAACCAGTAGCAGTGGTGTACACCACTTTCCTTTCCTCTTTTATTAACTGTTCTCTCTTTTGGTTACCATGAAAGTCATGCTTCTTGGTTTCCTCCTCCACCTCTAGACATCCCTTCTTACTTCCCTCTCCTGTGTCCTCTTTCCCATAGATTGGTTCTGAATCTTCTCTTCTCTATATAGATTCTCCTTTGGTGATCTTGCTGATACCTATGTCCAGTAAACTACCAAATTTATTATTTATGCCAAGATTTCACTCTCTCTGTTCTTCCTGGTGACTAAGTGAAATTCCCTCTTGACTGTATATCTGACATCTCAAACTTTACACACTGTGAAAACAACTATTTATCAATTACTCTTCCTACTTTTATTTCTAGCCTTCCTTCTATAACCCAATAAATAGCATCCTAGTTTACAAAACTGCTTGGACTAGAAATGTGGGCATCATTCTTGATTTCTACCTTTCTTTTCCTATCCTTATCTAACCCATCAACAAATTCTATTGACTTTAAACAGAAACAAATGTTTTGAATGCTTCCACTTCTCTTTGACTCCATTACAAACACATTAGTCCAAATTATGATAGTTTCACACCTAAACTCTAGTAATGGATTTCACTCCTGCTTTCCTATAGGGGATTCTTCTTTGTTCTCTATGAAAGTCAAATCGGATAATGTATGCTTAAGGCTCTGCAGAGGGTTCCCAACTTCACTTAGAATGAAATCTATTTTTCTTTTTTCCTAAACTATAAAGAGCTATAAACACCTGGTCCTTTCCTACCTCTGCATTTCATCTCCTACTATGCTCCATTACATTACTTTCTTTTCTGCTTCTGGAAATCACAGTTCTTTCTTAACTCTGAGTCCTTACATTCCATGTTACTTGTCTATAGAATGCTTCTCTCCAAGTTCTTTTCATGACCGACTCCTTTCTGTGAATCAGATTTCACATCAAAGGTCATCTCTATGGAGACAACTCCTGTCATTATACCTTAGATTAGCATTACCACTACCTCGCCTGCCAGTTATACTTTCACAGATCACCTTGTTTATTTCCTTCATAGTACTTGGCTCAGGATGTAATTATCAACTTTATTAATTTGCTTACTTTTTAGTTATCTGATTCTCATAATAGCAAATAAATTTCTCAGAGCTTGGTACATATTAGACTTGCTATGGGTATTGATTATTTTTTTATTATGAATTTTTGTGGGATTTATCTTTTAAAATTTTTATTTTATATTGGGTTAGAGTTGTTTAACAATGTTGTGCCAGTTTGGGGTGCACAGCAAAGTGATTCAGTTATACATATACATGTATCTATTCTTTTTCACATTATTTTCCCACTTAGGTTATTACAGAGTAATGAGCAGAATATCTTGTGCTATTCAGTAGGCCCTTGTTGGTTACCTATTTTAAATATAGCAGTGCTGAATGAATTACAGAAGTATGGGAAGAACTGAGTTCTATTCTTAGATCTGTAACTTATAACCTGTACTTTAGTCAGTCATGATGCTAGCCTGTGAACTTCAGTTTCTCCATGAGGTAGATATGCACCATATCAGAGGTTCCCACTTTCATATAAGAGTTTATGATTTTATCAGGTAAGAGGGTGGATAATGACAAAATAACTAATAGTGACACTATTTATTTACTATAAAACACTCATGCCAACTGGCTAATATAACCATGAAATCACTCAGTTATGCTGGAACCACCATTCTGGAAGAGTCAGCAATACGCATCAGTTCAGTTTTTCTGCTAATGAGGGAGAAGTACAGAGATGACACCGAAAGGCAGGTCTTACTCTTTTGTAATCGTACGTTGCTTTGGGAATACTGAATTGCTTTGAGGTTTCTAAGCCTAGGCAAGTGAGGAAATGGGGATAGGCATGCCAGAAATGTATTCCATGTTTAGGGCAAAATATCCCAGGACTAAATTTAAAATTGATCATGAAAAAGGTATATGTATATAATCGAGGGTTAGCTACACTCATATAATACAACACTGTTACAGACACAACAAGGATCTGTTATACTTAAGCTTATGTGTACATCTGTAATTCACTATCTCTGAAATGATAGGAAAAGGCACAAACATCTTATATTACTATATCTTGTTACTATAAAAGAGCATTTAAATTTGCAATGTGCATTCCATTACTTAAAAATGCCATCTTTTGTTTATGCTCATGCTTTGCAAATCTACATTTTAATCTATGTCTATTCTTTATGTTTATAGAAAGGTTTGCTATCAATTAAATTTTTATTTTCACTCTATCACATCCTTACTTACTATGACCAAGTTCAAAGTCTTAGTGTCCTCTAAGTGATATTAATTGAGATAATAAACTGGTTGGTAAGGAAAAGCTGTATTGGATTATGATGTTTCACATTACAGAAATGCTTTATTCCATTCACTCAATACATTAGATTGTATACATATTATGGACCAGTTATTAATTAAAATGTGTAAAAAGCAAATGTCTACAGTGTATCTTACAGTTTCCAGGGGTATTAAAATAAGCAAAAGCCACTAGAATATTGTAAAGTGATTAGCCTCCAACTAATAAAAATAAATGGGAAAAAATAAAAATTCAAAAAAAAAAAAAGATTTAGTGTTTTAAACATTTACCAGTAAGCACTATTTAATATCATTAAATAGTCTACTATTGGAAAATTATGATAATTTACTTTGAAATTATCTACCTTCAAATCTCACATTGGTATAGTTATTTTCGTTTTCGTTTTTAGGTTCTAGAGCTTTTAATCTTCCTATACTTGATCCAGTCAAAACATAATTCACTGCCATATAAGGTAATTCCTTCTTCTTCATGGATTAATAAACAATAGAGTTAGAATACCATGAATATGTCTATTATGAACTTGGACTCTCTTCATTGAAGCTGATTTTTGATTTAAGGTATATAAAGCAATGAGCATAATGCTTTGTATATAGTTGTCATTATAAAAACATTAATCATAATATTATTTCTCTCATCTTATAAGTGCCTGGGATCGAAATCCAACTCTTTTCCTATACATTCTTGCTTCTCTTCTACCCAAAAATCATGGGGAAACCTAGAGAAGAGCACCCCTCTCTCTCCAGGGGACAGAATAACTATTATTTTTCTGAGCGAACTAGAAAACTAATCCTAAGTATATCCCTACAAGATATTCCTTACCACTAGTGTAATAGGCATATTCATATTTAAATTACTCTTGGAAACAGACATATTTCTATTGACAAGAGACAAATTTATTTTATAATAACATATTATCCATGCTGTTCACAAACAATGTTTATATATTTAATTTGTGTTTCCCAGATTAATAAAATATTGGTTTCCATATTTCTCTAAATATGTTATTAAATTGTGTATTTTCCTTATCAATTGAAAAAACTAGTAATTTCAAGTTACTTAACTATATTGTTCTATGCTACTATCTAGGATTTGATGGTGAGGCAACTGAACTGATATGTCACTACTTTTGCAGAAAATGCTACTCCAAGCATTCTAGCATTAACTACTCATTTAAAAATTCCTCAATGACTAATAAAGAGAAAACACATTATGAAAATGGTGCCTACAAAAGTTTACTTTTAAAACATCACTTCTGCGCTGCTTATTTAAATGCTTTACTGATACACAAACCTTACACACATTTATATACACACGTATATATATATGAATTACAAATTGATATTTTAGGTAAGTTATATGTCATTAAAATACATATAGAAAGAAATAAATATTTTAATCAAGATCACATACTTTGCAACATTATAAAATGGAATCCATTGGCGAATATTTTCTCATTACCCATAATTCCTTGTAACTTATTGAATTATAGTTCAGATTCTGGTTAAAAAGAAATATTTGGAAATAATTCTTTCCACTAGTAACATACCTTTGCTCCAATAGAATTTAACACAATTATTTCTAACTATTGTTGCTTACTAATTTTAGATAATAATATCAAAGTAATTTTCAAAATTTAGGTCTTTATGACATTATATTCTAAAGATATGCTCTCAGTACTTATGTGTTAAACAAACAGACATAGTGTTGATGTGGCAAATTAGCTTCAATTTAGTTTCAAGTGTTCTTTCTATCTTTAAGATATCATGAAATGTATGAATTATTAAACTACTGTATTATATATAAATTAATATCTACATAGCAAATCATATATTTACTAAAGTATACCTGCATTGTTCTATTCTGTTTTAGCAATATAAAAATTAAATAAGAATATACTGAATGGGAGCACTTGTCTCTGTTAAGGGTGAAAATCTAACTCTGAGAAAAGTACAATTTGTGTTAGGTGACCCGTAACTTTGTGGGTTAGTGGAATCTCAGCTGTAATCACATCTTTGTACTCCATGACTTTCTTACTCAAGGTTAACTATATTTCTAGTCATACATTTTTTTTTTTAATTTGATTGAGCAATACGGAGCCATTAAAAAAAATATTTCAAATCAACCCCAACTCTGCTAAAAATGAAAGCATTTGACTAGCATTTTAAGAAGAAAAAAATTTTTGCTAGCTCAGAAAATCTAAGATTAATGGAATCAAGATTAAAAATATGTGATTAAGGAACTTCCCTGGTGGTCCAATGGTTAAAACTCCAGGCTTCCACTGCAGATGGTGTGGGTATGATACTTAGTCAGGGAACTATGAAGATCCAATGTGACCCGCCCAGTCCAAAAAAAAAAAGCACTGAGATGTCATTTTCTTTATTAAGAGAGTTTTTAAAGTATTTTATGTTCAGTGAGGGTCTTACTGGGTTAGGACTGTCCACTCCTGATCTTCTCCTAATGAAATCCATGTTTCTTTCAAGAGGAAATAAGAGTTTTATGAACATGAAAGTGAAAGTCGCTTAGTCCTGTCTGACTCTTTCTGACCCCACGGACTAAATAGTGCATGGACTCTTCCAAGCCAGAATACTGGAGTGGGCAGCCAGTTTCTCCAGGGAATCTTCCAAACCCAGGGATCAAACCCAGGTCTCCTGCATTGCAGGCAGATTCTTCACCATATGAGCCACCAGAGTTTTGTGGATGCATGGAAAAGTAGCTTTTTTCACTGGTGAAAATAATTGTTAATAATTCAAATTTCCTGTGTCAAAAACACACTCAGAACCAAAGTATAAAATTAAAATATGAAAAAAATGGATGGTACATCTACTAATGTCTGCAAGGTTTCATAGGCAATAAACTTTCTCCTCGTTGAGCCTCACAGTGTTGTGGTAAGCAAAATATTAATGAATGTATATGAATCCCTTAGAACTGTTCCTGGGACAAGTGAGTACTCAATAAATGTTAGCTGTATCATTACTATTATAATTATTAATTCCATCTAGGAGAATTAATTTTACCATATTTCCACAAAGACCTCATTATATAAACGAATTTCCCAAAAGAATATTCTCTTAGTTATAAAATAACCATAAAAATAATTAATTATCAATAATTCGAGATTAAAATTTCCATCCAGGTTGGTGTTACTGTCTGTGCTTTTCTATGTATAATAAAACAGTCAAATTATTTATCTATTTTGGATTGTTCACATTGTGGATTATAATGAGGCTTTAATCTTGGACTGACTTTGTTTGACATGATACTTCACATCCATCTCTATCTGCTTCTAGTTGTTACATGCTGCTGCTAAGTCACTAGGGGAATTCAAAGTAATTTTGCTATTACTCTAATTGAACATTGTTAGTCAAGCAAACAGGCTGCTGAAAAGACGTATGGTACATCCCAAAGGAAAATGTACATAACCTGAACATTAGCTATGCTGCAGTTAACTTCTATTAGCCTGAATAATCAAGTGTTCAGCATAACAAAACTATTACAGTCAATAGAGTTTATACTTATAACACATGAAAAATGATCAAAATGTGATACGGCCAGAAAATAACTGCTTCCTTTGGATAATGGAATTTGATTGTCTGTGTGTATGTGTATGTGTGTGTATATAAATGAACATGTTTTTCCTTTATAAGAACAATTTTTTAATCCCAAAAGTTTTTTCTCCTACTAAGTTAAAAAAGTGGCCCAAAAAAAACATGCATGAGTTTTTTTTGAGTTCACTGATATGACTTACATGAAAATTTAAAGGAAAATCTATATAGATAGAAAGCAGCTTAGTGGCTTCCTGGGGCTGTGGACTAGGGTTGGGGGAGATGAAGAGTGACTGTTAATGACATGTTCTGGGAGTGTTCAGAGTGGTCTAAAATGAGAATGTGGCAATGGTTGCACACCTTGTGAATCTATTAAAACCATTAAATTATGAACTTCAAACAACTGAATTTTGTATTATGTAAGTTTTATATTGATAAAGAGGTAAAGGAAACAATTTTCTTAAGACAAATTTAATTTCAATGTTATAGAAAATAAATTCCTATCAAGAGAGTCTAAAAACTATCTCTAAGAATGTTTCATTAGTTGACTATTATAATAAAATAAAATCCAGTATCATCATAATATATTTGTCAATGTTATATTGTAATTACTATGTACTATTTCATGGATTTAAAAAATTGGAATTGTGATGCCACCAATAAAACTTATTATGCAAGTTAAACATTTGGCAATATTCTGTTTCATTAATAGTTTGTTCTAACTAAAAATTTCTATCCTCAGTTCCAATCTTTCTTGTGAATGCAGAAAAGCACAAATTACATGTGCCATTTTTATGTACAAATGAAGTAGGAATAACTGTTAATCATTATGTATTGTGGTTGTTCAATTTTTCCTTCTGATGCTTCCTTTGCCAAAGCCAGGATAAGGTAGATGGCATGAACTAAAGAACTGAGAGGCACAGAAACTGAGAAACCAAACAGGCATAAAGGACAAGATAGACTATATATGGATACGTATATATAAAACCTACACACACGAGCTATACCCAGGATATGCCAACATTTTTGCTAAACCCTCCTAATCCATTTAGTGTTAAGCCATTAACAAGTGCCATGCCTTGCTAATGACAGTTGTCAAAGCAAGCAAAAAACCATGGGCCCAGAATCTGGGGTTCAGCTCTGTCCCCACACATAGAATGATTGTTAACAAGTATGCACACAGTGCTTACTACATGCCAGGCACTGTTGTTTCTGTTTTATATAGAATACATCATTCACACTATATTTCAAGATAGATTCTATGACTATGCATGTTTGGCATATAGAAAATTGATGCTATAAAAAGTTAAAATAACTTGTCAAGGCAAACAGCAGAGTCAATTCCCAAACACTGCACTGCTCTTCCAGAGGTGTTCCAGGTTGGTCTGAAGCAACTTTGCTTGAATGTGATAATGTACAGTTCTTGAGTTCAGGAAGTTACTAGTCTACTTCCATATATATTACATACTCAGAAATAGTTTAAGACAAATTATTAACACTTTAAGTTAACATTATAAATATAGTATCTTTTTAACTGCATAAAAACTTGCAAAAATATTACAGTCAATCACTAGAATGTAAATGACTTATGAATAGTGATTCTATTTTATTTTCTGTATGTTAGAAGTGCCTAAAATAAATTGGCACATATTGAGTGATTAAAAGCATTTATTTTATATATAAATGAAACAAATTTACAATTTTGTATTGAAAACAACTCCCTGTTATATAATACTTTAAAATATCATTATCATTCCTAGGTAAGCATCTTAGTATTTGTATACATGCAGAGGTTTTTTTATTTTTTCATTGTTGAATTTGTGGAGCAACAATATATTTTTATCATTCTAACATTTTTTTGCGGGGGACTACTAGATAGCATATTAAAAAGCGGAGACATTACTTTGCCAGCTAAGGTCCATCTGGTCAAGGCTATGGTTTTTCCAGTGGTCATCTATGGATTTGAGAGTTGGACTGTAAAGAAAGCTGAGCGCTGAAAAATTGATGCTTTTGAACTGTGGTGTTGGAGAAGACTCTTGAGAGTCCCTTGGACTGCAAGGAGATCCAACCAGTCCATCCTGAAGAATATCAGTCCTGGGTGTTCATTGGAAGGACTGATGCTGAAGCTGAAACTCCAATACTTTGGCCACCTCATGCAAAGAGTGGACTCATTGGAAAAGTCCCTGATGCTGGGAGGGAGTGGGGGCAGGAGGAGAAGGGGACGACAGAGGATGAGATGGCTGGATGGCATCACCGACTCAATGGGCATGAGTTTAAATAAACTCCGGGAGTTGGTGATGGACAGGGAGGCCTGGTGTGCTGCGATTCATGGGGTCACAAAGAGTCAGACACAACTGAGCGACCGAAGTGAACTGAACTATCAAATAAGTACTTCCGTGGTGGCTCAGACGGTAAAGCATCTGTGTACAATGAGGGAGACCCGGGTTTGATCCCTGGGTCGGGAAGATACCCTGGAGAAGAAAATGGCAACCCACTCCAGTACTAATGCCTGGAAAATCCCATGGATGGAGGAGCCTGATAGACTACAGTCCATGGAGTTGCAAAGAGTCGAACACGACTGAGCACCTTCACTATCAAATAAAAACCATTCTGAAGAAGAAACAGGTATCTTCATTGTAGTACATCATGTTTGATGTACTCAGGGGGAAAAAAAAAAACTACATGATATTAAAAAAAGGTATAAAATGCAATTTGAAGAGCCCAAGCAGGCATCAGAACCAGACAAAGCAGGATGCTGAAACATTGGTTTTTAAAACCATTATGACTAATATGCTAAGGAGTCTAAGGGAAAGTAGACAACATGCAAGAACAGATGAGCAATGTAAGCAAAGTAAAGGAAATCCCAAGAAAGAATCAGAATGAAATGCTAGAGGGAAAAAACAAAACACTGTAACAGAAATGAAGAATGCCTTTGATGGACTTTTAGTATAGTCTACACAGCTGAAAAATTTTTCTGAACTGGAGAATCTATCAATAGAATTGTTTAAAACCAAAAGCAAAGTGAACAAAAACTGAAAGAAACAGAACAGAATATTCTCAGACTGTAGGACAAATATAAAAGGTATAATACACATATAAAGAGAGTACTAGAAGAAGAAAAAAGAAAGGATCAGAAGAAATATTTGAAACAATGATAACTGATAATTTCCCCAAAATTAACATCAAACACAAATCAAGAGGTCCAGGAAACTCAGATCCCAGGCTACAGAAAAGATGATGTCAAACATACTACACCTAGGCATGGTACTTTCAAACTGTTGAATATCAAATATAAAGAAAAAAATCTGAAAGAAGCCAGAAGAAAAAAAGCCCACCTATAGAATGATGTTAGCTGTAGGTCTGTCATATATGACCTTTATTATATTGAGGAAGTTTCCCTTTATACCCATTTTCTGGAGAGTTTTTACCATAAATTGATATTGATTTTATCAAAAGCTTTTTCTGCATCTATTGAGATGACCACATGGTTTTTATTCTTCAGTTTGTTAATGCGGGGTTTCCAAAGGACAGTGGTTAAGAATCTGCCTGCCAAGTTAGGAAATACAGGAAATGGGGGTTCAATCCCTGAGTTGGGAAGATCCCCTGGAGGATAGAGTCCCATGGATAGAGGAGTCTGGCAGGCTACACTCCATGGAGACACAGACATGACTGAGCAACTGAGTACATAGAGGCAAAAAGATAATGATATCCAACTTTTCCTCAGAAAACTTACAAATGAAGAGAAGGTGGGAGTAAAACATTTAGTGCTGAGAGAAGAAAAAAAATGACATAGAATTTATACCTTGAGAAATTATCCTTCAAAAGTAAAGGAGAGATAAACACTTGTTAGATAATAAAACAGGACATTTGTCGCCAATAAACCTGCCATGCAAAAAAGGTTAAAAAATCTTTACAGAAAAGGAAAATAAAATAGATCAGAAAGTGAATCTACATAAAGAAAGAATGATGAAGAAGGCTTAAGCAAAGGTAAAATAAAACTCAGAACTCATTTACTTTTCTTATTCATAATTGATTTAACAGATAGCAATACAAAATAATAATAACAAAAAGGTATTTGTATTATGTACATGTGTGGATGTATATAAAAGGAATAACAGTAACAATATTAGAGATCAAAGGAAGAAATTGGATTATTTGGTTATTATATAATATTTACATTACTGTGAAGTGGTATAGTGTTATTTTAAAGTGGACTTAGATTAGCTGCAAATGTATACAGCAAACTGTAGGGAAACTACTAAAAAAGTAAATATATATATATATAAATGATATGCTAATAAACAAGGAGAGAAATTGAACTGTATAAAATACTAAAATAAAACTAAAAATGGTAGAAAAAGTGTGGAGATAAAATTAAGAACAAAGAACAAGGGTACAAACAAAACAGTAATGAAGGTAGCAGATATGAATCAACTATGTCAAAAGTTAATTTAAATATCAGTGAAAAGATTCATCAATTGAAAGATAGGTAAAAACCATGGCATAACACTATGCTATCTACAAGTAACCCAATTAAAATATAAAGACACATATAGATGAAGAGTCAATGGATGGAGAAAGAACTACAAACAGTAACACTAATTAAAGGAAAATACAGAAGCAATGTTCCTTTTACACAGAGCCAACTTAAAATCAAGGAAAGTTATAGGAGATAAAGAAAGGCATTCATAGTAATAAAATGGACAACTGTCCAAGAAGACATAATAATTCTTAATATATATAAATCTAACAATACAGCATCAAACTATATGAGGAAAAAATCTAAGAATTTAGTGCAGGAAAAATGAATTAACTATCATATGTTGGAAACGTCATCATCCCTCCCTCAAAAATAAACAAACCCAAAACAAACAAACAAAAAAATAAACAAATCCAGCAAGCAGAAAATCAGTAAGCACAAAGTTGAACTCAGCAGCAACATCAATTAACTGCATATAATTCACCTCTGTGAACTACTTCATCCAATTAAATAGCAAGATATGCCTTCTTTTCAAACTCACATGGAAATACTCCAAGAAAGATCAAATTCTGAGTCATAAAGTATATTTCAGTAAATTTAAAAGAAAGCATACAGTATCTTTTTTCAGAACAAAATAAAATTGTACTAGAAACCAATAACAGATAAAATAACAAAAATCTCAAACTATATGGAGATTAGATAACATACCTCTAAATACTACCAGTCAAAGAAGAAATTTCAAGAAAAATTTAAAGATATTTTGAACTAAATGAAAATAAGAATACAACTATTTTTTTGTAGGAAAAAAAGCAATTTTTCCCAGAGGGAAATTTATAAAATTGATACGTATGTTAGAAAAGAAGATCTAAAACTAATAATCTAAGCTTCCACCATAAGAAATTAGGAAAAAAAAAGAGTAAATTAAGTTCAAAGTAAGGGGAAGAAAAATAATAAGACAGCAGAACTCAATGAAGTTTAAAATGAAAAATTACTAGGAAAAAGTCAACAAAACCAAAAGTTTCTTCTATGAAAATATCAATAAAATTGATACCCCTATATATGATAATTTAAAAAACTGAAAGGACACAAATGACTTATGTCAGTTATGAAAGCAGAGAGGGATATAACTATAGATTCCATAGATGTTAAAATGATAATAAAGGCATACTATATCAACTCTATGTCAACAAATTGGATGATTAGATAATAGTTCAATTCCTTAAAAAATAAAATTTGCCAAAATTTACAGAAGAAAGAGATAATCTGAATAGACCTCTATTAAATAAACTGACTACCCCTCACCTGAACTGACAGCACTTTTTATCATAACACTTATATGGCATATAAGGCAACTAATCCTTTATATTGTACTTTTGTCTTCTACCTGAACTTGACACCTCATCTTCAGGCCTTTTTTCCCAATTAAATGGTAAACTCTTGAAGGCAAAGGCCTCATGCTCTACACTTCTGATTATCTTCAATAGCACCTGGAAGAATTCTTTGCATATGGTAGGAGTTCATGACTTGTTCTTCATGTATAGATTTATAACCATTGTAATTAGAGTATCTTATTGAATTTTTCACATAGTATAATAACTTTATTATACTGTTAGTCATTGAGGGCAGTCTATACTCTCTGTTTCCACATTTAGTTTAGTGTCTGATGTAAGGCAGATACTTTAAAAAAAACTTAAATTAATCAACAACAACTTGGTCAAGAGGACAAATTCTCCTGTCTACCTATGGAGGAGGGACTGATTATCTGTATAGATAGTATAAAAGATTAACTTGTAGAATCACAATAAAAGGAAATATGGAAAATTTAATCATATAAGAACTTAAGTATTTTAAGTTCTACATTGGTTATTGCTCATTCTTCCAGAGAAAGTAAGTTCTACCACCACTAGAAAATGTACACTCCATCCATACCAACATCCCACTGCTGACTTATGTTATTTCTAAGAATGAAATAGTAGATAAGAGCAGATATCCAGGGGTCATGACAGTATAACTGGAGAGATTTCAAATTAGACTGGATGCCATATAAACAATAATTTATTTGAATTCTCTTTTTGTGTGCTTTAGAATTTGTGTTCTGCATGTGTGAGCGTGAAAATCAGAGAAAGAGAGAGGGAGAGAGATGTGCACACATGTGCACGTGTACACTGCATTTGAATTGTTGAGGAAACTTTTAAAATACAGTTTGAACATTATATTGTAAAATACATTATGCTCAAGTGAGACATAAAATATAGTAAATATTTTTTAGGAATAGTCTTTTTAAAAAATCCTAAGCATCAGTCAGATATGATCTTCAATAAATTTTTAAAAATGCATTTTAAAACAAATGATAAGAGGAACAACAAAGAACATAACTCAATTTCAATAATTTTAAAATCTTTAAAGCCCTGACGTAAATACAAAATATAGTCCTGTATCAGTTTTCAGAAGCTAATTTTATTATTAGTATCTGGTTCATTTAAATAATATGGTGTGACATCTTTAGCCATTAGGGGTTCCTGATAAGAGCTCATTGCTAATGAGTCATCATATTGATTCTTCTTGGATTCGTTTACTGTGATTTGTTCCTTGGTGACAGACTTGAACAATAATTCTGGTTAGTAATTTCTGTTAAATGCAGAAAAATGAATCACATCAACTACAATAATTGCTGCTTGACTGTGCCCATTATGAATAAAAATAAAACATAATAAGAATATATTTCTTTTCCATTTTGATGTAATGGGAAAAAATAGTGTGAATACAGATAAATTCAGCACAATTTAAACGAAATTTTAAAATACTTCTTACTGAATTTTCGTAATGCAAAAAAATCAATATTTATAGTAAGCCACAATCTAAGTATATGTTCATTCATTACATGGAGTTTTAGGCAAATGTTATATACAATTAAACTCTAGAATACAGAATTTACATTGAATGGACATAATTTTTACAAAATTACTGAAGCACTGGGGTTCCTTTCTCTTACTTAACTTTATGCTTTTGATTTTGGCCTTCCTCTAAAAATATTGAAATCAAAATTCCCATTACCTGTGATGTGACCTTAATGTAAATAAAAACTTTGTAGATGTGAGCAAGTTAAACGAGATCATTATGCTGGGTCCTGGTCCATTAGGACTGGTGTTCCTTGTGACAAAAGAGGTAGGGATTGGAGTGAGACAGTTGAAAGCCAAGGAATGCTAAGGATTGACAGCTATCATCAGAAACTAGGATGAGGAAAATGATTCTCCTTGACATGCTTCAGAGGGAGCATAGTCCTGCTGACATCTTGATTGTTTACTTTTGGCCTCCAGAATTATAAGAAAATCAATTCTGGTTTTTTTAAGCTATTCAGTGTATGGTACTTTGTTACAGCCATCTTAGAAAAATGAATATATTCAAGTATGAGATTTATTGAATTAGAAAATTAAACACAATAGCAAGAATAGCCTGAAACATAAGAAGTCGAAAATGGGAAAGAGAACCCTGCTTGGCTTGAACGATGGTACTAAATTCAGAGTATGACACTGAGCTATGCTTGGCTAGTCTTTGCCATTGCTGATTTCATAATTATCCAAAACGTTCTTCATATCTTAGTAAAACTGTACAAGACTACAGAGAGACCTTTTCTTGCAGATGCAGAAAAAAGAGATAATCACAGTCAAGAAACACAAACACATTATATAATATGTTTATCTGTTAACAATATGAGTTAGTGCAATAAGCTAAAATCACTCAGGTATGGATTATAATGCATTCCTATATACTAACAATGAAAAAACAGAAAGAGAAATTAAGGAAACAATACCATTCACCATTGCAACAAAAAGAATAAAATACTTAGGAGTATATCTACCAAAAGAAACAAAAGACCTATACACAGAAAACTATAAAACATTGATGAAAGAAATCAAAGAGGACACAAACAGATGGAGAAACATACCGTGTTCATGGATTGGAAGAATCAATATTGTCAAAATGGCTATTCTACCCAAAGCAATCTATAGACTCAATGCAATCCCTATCAAGCTACCAACAGTATTTTTCACATAACTAGAACAAATAATTCCACAACTTGTATGGAAATACAAAAAACCTCGAATAGCCAAAGTAATCTTGAGAAAGAAGAATGGAACTGGAGGAATCAACCTGCCTGACTTCAGACTCTACTACAAAGCCACAGTCATCAAGACAGTATGGTACTGGTACAAAGACAGAAATATAGATCAATGGAACAGAATAGAAAGCCCAGAGATAAATCCACGAACCTATGGACACCTTATCTTTGACAAAGGAGGCAAGGATATACAATGGAAAAAAGACAACCTCTTTAACAAGCGGTGCTGGGAAAACTGGTCAACCACTTGTAAAAGAATGAAACTAGAACACTTTCTAACACCATACACAAAAATAAACTCAAAATGGATTAAAGATCTAAATGTAAGACCAGAAACTATAATTTCTGAACATGTTTAAAAAAGCAGAATCATGTAATTAAGAAATATACATTAACTGTCCTGAAAATCCTAGGATCACAAACCTAAGGAATAACTCTAAAATCAATAATATGGCATTTCTGGAAGTGTATGTGCCTCATAAATAAGTATAAACTGCTAATTTACTATTAAAGAAAAAACCTCAGAATCACAAAGTAAAACTAAAGTCTATGATATATAAAAAGTCTACTGCAAAAACAGAAGTATTAGGAAACTTTGAAAATAAATGAATGGACAAAGGCAAATAGAAGAGAAAGGCAAATAGAAAAGAAATATCAGTTGCAAATGATTTTCCATTTATACCAAATAGTAGTAAATAAAGCAAAAATATACTTTTAATGTAAAAATGTGTAAAACACAATAAAACTTTAACATAAATTTCAGGAGATTAAGGAAGAATATATAATAATAATTTTATGATATACTAAGTAATCTATGAACGAAGAAGTACATGGAAGAGGAAGTATTTGACAGATGAAATTGATAAAAGTAAGGATGCAAAATAGAAGCCAGTGCATATACTTAAGTAAATGAGACTAAAAGGATATAAAAGTAGGAATATCAATTAAAATTAAAATATAATTATATTACATACATAAAAAGAAAAATGTTTTCTTGTTAGGTCTAAGAAATAATCACAGAAATCACAATATATTAGGTTACAAAAACTCCAATGAATTATTATTTTTTTTAATTACCTAAGCACTACTACTGCTGCTGCTGCTGCTGCTAAGTCACATCAGTCGTGTCTGACTCTTAGCGACCCCCTGGACTGCAGCCCATCAGGCTCCTCCATCCATAGGATTTTCTAGGCAAGAGTACTGGAGTGGGGTGCCACTGCCTTACAATTTAATATAATTAGAAATGAACAAAACTGGAAAACAGAGTGCTCCTACAACCTGGGCATTAAGAAATAACAGTTCTCTTAGGAGAACAGACATGTGCTGGCCAGGTCTCCTGCACTGCAGACAGATTCTTTACCATCTGAGCAACCTCTGGTAATAGATGTTAACTAGTCCTACTGTAATTCCCTGGTGGATCAGATGGTAAAGATTCTGCCTGAAGTGCAGGAGACCCAGGGCTTCAACCCCTGGATTGAGAAGATTCCCCTGGAGAAGGATATGGCTACTCACTCTAGTATTCTTGCCTAGGAAATTCCATGGACAGAGGTCAAATAAATTACCCATACAATGGAATAGTATGCAACCATAAAAGAATATGGAACTCTCCAAGAATAAAGGAATGTTATCCAAAACAACTAAGTACTTGAAGTGAGGTGCAATATAATGTATGTAGTATGAAGCAAAATAATGCATGCAGTATGAAGCAATACTTTGCTGACAAAGGTATGTCTAGTTAAAGCTATGGTTTTTCCAGTAGTCATGTATGGATGTGAGAGTTGGAAAATAATGTTGAGCACCAAAGAATTGATGCTTTTGGACTACGGTGTTGGAGAAAACACTTGAGAATACCTTGGACTGCAAGGAGATCAAACCAGTCAATCCTAAAGGAAACTAGTCCTGAATATTCATTGGAAAGACTGATGCTAAAGCTGAAGCTCCAATACTTTGGCTACCTGATTCGAAGAACTGACTTACTGGAAAAGACCCTGATGTGGGGAAAGATTGAAGGAGGGAGGAGAAGGGTACAACAGAGAATGAGATGGTTGGATAGCATCACTGACTCAATGGACATGAGTTTGAGCAAGCTCTGATGCTGGTGATGGACAGGGAAGCCTAGCATGCTGCATTCCATGGGGTCGCAGAGTCAGACACAACTGAGCAACTGAACTGGACTGATGAAGCAATTTGAACAAAAGGGATATGAGATTAGGATTTTCTTGTCCTTATATAATGTAACTCTACAAAAAGAAATGGATGATCGGGTTGCAGAAAACAAATTACTGGACTTTATGCATTTTAAAACATAAATATGTGAATATATTATATATTTAAAAGATAAAACACATTTTTCTGTTTCTGTTTTTTTGGAAAAATACTCTATATTGTACACCATAAAATCTATAGTTATAAATTTCTATTCACTCAGTAAGTTTAAATGTCCATCAGTTTAAAAATGCAACAATAATTCTGTTGCAGAGATGAAAACCATGGGGATAATCAAAAGAGCACTGAAAACACTGGAAAATATAAACTTACACCCATATTGATGAAATCCATACAATATACATACTTCTAATAGTATGGTTCTAGTTTTTATCTGCAAAAAGATCTCAGAAAACTAGAGAACATCCAAAGAAAACTGATTCAAATGTAAAATACTTCTGAAGAACAGAGAAGAATACTTAGGTTTTATACCGGGAAATGAAAATACTGAAAGTGAACAGGAGCAAAATCTATTAAAAAAACCATGATCAGTATAAAAGACTTGAATATGAATTGCTAAGTAATTCTCAAAACAGTAGAATGGGTGCATTCCTTAACTGCAATACAAATATGTACCAGTATTTAAAAAAAAAGATCTAATTTACCCCAGAAGGTAATTTTTACTACATTGCTTCAAATGATGTCATAAGTATAAAACTTAATAATCAAGAGTTTACTTAAATAAGGGAAACTAGAGCCAGAATCATGGACCACCATTTGAGGACAATGATTAGGAAGATGAACATATCCTGCTGCTATTCTTGGTGCCACTTTCAGAGGAACCATGCTAGGAAAAATTATCTGTGATTAACCCTGTTTCTGTTGGGACTACAGAAAGAAGACTGCTCATGTTCTAGTTGTACAACTAATGAAGCATCAGGAGAGTGAAGAAATACTAAAACTGGACTGAAATAATCATGTGTCTAAGTCAACATGCCCTGATATTTTGATATTTCTATTCAAACAAAAGCACTCATAGGATGCTAATATATCACTTTAGTACATAAGTCCTCCATAATTCACACTGACCTTGCTAGTAGAAACATATTCTTTGTTGTTTTTGCCCAAGATTTACTTCGGTCTGTCAGTTGGAGAATTGATTCAGGTCAGGGAGAAAAACCTACAAACACCTATTGTGAGCCAACAGGCAAAAATTAGACCACCTGGTGTGTGAATGCTAGAGGACAAAATACTTTTCTCGCTTTTTCAGAAAACTCAGTAGAAGGTGTGATGCAGAATAAGTCTGTCAAAGTAAATACTTAAGTTTCCCAAACATGTGCAGCTGGTCAGAAGAGCAAAACAGAACAAACCCAAAAGCCAGACTTTTCTACATCTGTATCGAGATGTTTTGTTTCCTTTTTTCAAATAGTCATAGAAAAACAGGCATTTCTTTTGCTCTAAACATACACTGCCTTTCCCTCTGTTAGAATAACTCAAACAAACAAGTTAGCAGAAGATGACAAAG
This sequence comes from Muntiacus reevesi, assembly GCF_963930625.1. NCBI lineage: Eukaryota > Metazoa > Chordata > Mammalia > Artiodactyla > Cervidae > Muntiacus > Muntiacus reevesi. The sequence goes on from NC_089264.1 coordinate 30,384,363, forward strand.
GCAGGTTCAGTATCAGGATGTTTATCTAAAGCTGACTGATCTCATTAGATCCTGAAAAGTATCAAGTACAAAAATCCTTAAGGGATAGTTGCTTTTCACCTCATGTTCATGGTCAGAAAAAATAACACACCTTCGTGTTGGTACAGTGCAACTGTATCAACAGTTCAGTTGCAATATTTTGGATAGTAGCAGATTTCTAAACAGTTTCCACCTCCCTAGACAGAGATATTTGACCTCAATAGAGTGCTCAGATGTGTATGCCAGGGACGGAAAGGTTACTGAATGCTACCTGAAAGCATCCATCACTTCCAAACTAAATCATTGCTAAAGCAATTACTTTTTCTATTTTTTCCCATTTCTTATCACAGCAGAGTTGCATTTAGCTTCCTATCAGAACTCTGCCAATTCTACTGCTGGAAAAGAGCCAATCATAAACTAAAGTTCAGGCAGTTCTGAAGATATAAAGCCTATTTTACTGTCTCATTCAATAATTATCTTTCTAAAATGTTATGCTGTATTATCATATTTAAATTTTACTTTAATAGGTATTCAATAATTATAATTTCAACAATTAGTTTTATACAACTGATCCCATTAAAATATTCAAGTTACTCCTTCTTTGACACACACACCATTTTCTTCGTCTAAATGGTACAAAAATGGCATCTCCAGATTCTCTCCAGTGGTCCTTTTTTATTGTCATATGCTCATAGGACTGATACTGTTATCTGAGAAAAAGCATATCAAACTCTCTCTCTTTCTCTTACACACACACACACACACACACACACACACACACAGAGCATGCTTAATAATGTGTTGTTTTGACTGAATATGTTTCTTCCTAGAAAAATATTTGTAAGTATATATAAAATCTCGTATCAGTCCCAGATTAGAAAATCAAGTCATTTACTTTATAGCTGATTCATATACATTGAGAATAAGTGACAACATAAATCTGAAGGCTGAATTCTGAAGATTTCAGTCTCATGGGATATCCTCCCTTTGTGTTCCTACAGGTTTGATTTAATCATACTTCAATTTGCAAATGAAATTATTTTCATTTGGATAACTGTCAAGGAAATAAACATGCTCATACAGTTTATAATGTTTTCTATTACCTTAAAAAAAGTGTTAATTCTAAGAAATATATCATTCATATATCACCTTTTGGACCACATATGAACTGCAACTCTTTTTAGCCATTAGAACTATACACTAATTCTGAGTTTCGTAAATGAGTGTAAATAAAACTTTCTTATGCACATAAAAGCAGAGGGGAAACAATGGAAAAAAAGAAAGAGAAAAACAAACTTCTATTATTCTTATATACTAAAATCAGCTATAGCAATCATGTATACATTTACTTTAGGCTTCCAAGATTTAAAAAAAGGAACTTGTATAAAAGTAATCTTCCCAAAATTTTAGTAATCTTTTTCCTGCATTTATATAATATGAAATATGGCTGTACTTTAAGCTGAGGAAGACAATTAGCTTAAAATTATACCCTACACTATCTATTAGAAAGTTACAAAAAGACAAATTAAAACTACTCTGACATATGAATTCACCTCCCAAATTGGCAAAAACATAGATAAAATGATAAAATACAATGTTTATATATAAGGGTGCTGTGAAACATATATTCTTAATGCAGGTGGGCATATTAGTCAGTGCATTTTTTTGTGCAAAAAAATTTTACTAAGAGTCATGAATGTATTTATACACTAACTCAGCAATTTCACTCTCAGTAAACAATTTTAAAGAAATTTTTAACAATAGAGAAATATGCTTGATTTATGTCATTTATATGGCATAATGCTATTTGTACATTTGAAAATCATGCTTCGGAAGCATGTTTGATGGCATGGAAAAATATTGACAACATCAAATTAAATGATTTTATGAAATCATTTTATCATTTATAAAAATGATTTTATAAAAGGTAATTAAACTGAACGAAGAGCATAAGCTTTACTTTATTATCACACTGGAGATAACCAACCAAAAATACTCCTCATTAGATAAAATTGCAAAAGCTTGTTGATAAATATGATGTGGATGGCAGTCTTTCTAATGCATACTTTTTAGTGTTAATAGTCTTGAAAATATTCTGTACTTACTTCATCACACACACTCCCCCCGCCACAAAACCTAAAGAATATCTGAAGCCTATATATGTTCATGAAGCAGTTTTTCAATAATTCACATGTCATCTCAGAAAGTAGACATTTGTTCATACTATCTAACTTATCTAAAGCTAAATCATGAGACATACTCCGTGTTGAAAAATATGGATCTGTGACTTTGGAAGTTCACTTTTTAATAATACAATTCCTTTCATAATGTAGCTTTACTATTCCACTGGGAACATTCATGTTATTGCTCTACAAAATGGGAAACTAGCAATTCTGATTTCATTTTAGCCATTATTACACACTCCATGATTTCTAGGGAAGGACCAGCAGTTCATATATTGTTAAAAGTCCTATTTTTAATAAATATTTCTCCCATATTAGTAAACAAAAATCTCATAAATATTGGGCTTACATGTAGAAAATACTGACAAGAGGATGAGGTCCATTTTAATATCTGTGAATTTTGTATAGTTCCCGTAATACTTGCAACCATAACCTTGCTGGAGTTTAATGCATATGTGCACTTTGACTCATTTTACAAGAGGGTGATACTATTAACCACAGAAAACACTTGATTTTCTGCTACGTCCTCCTCAGACATTTTTATCTGCTATTGAATACCCACTAAAAATACTAAAATGTCACATTTATATAAAGTAATACTTTAAAAAGTCTGTTAACATATTTGGATGTTTTTAAATCCTTTCATCTCTGACATTCAGGAGGTTTGAGCTTTGCTATTTTTCAAGGGAATAGTGATTCTCTAGGCAAGGTTTCTCATGTTATAGTCCCCAGATAAGCAGTACTGGTAACTTAATAGAAATGAAAATTAC